>NW_028318078.1:10150000-10772500 GCF_062004578.1 Staurois parvus | reverse complement strand
AGCTATAAAAAATATATCGTAAACTCAAAGTTAGTCATAAATTTCAGCCAAAATGTATTCTGCTACATGTTTTTGGTAAAAAAAATCCCAATAAGTGTATATTGATTGCTTTGTGTGAACGTTATAGCGTCTACAAACTATGGTATAGATACTGTAATTTATGCCTTTTTTTGCTATACAGCGCTGCACTAATTCAAATGATAATTGCGCGGTCATGCAATGCTGTACCCAATCGAAATTTACGTCCTTTTTTTCACACAAATAGAGCTTTCTTTTGGTGGTATTTGATCACCTGTGCGCTTTTTATTTTTGGCGCTATAAACAAAAAAACACGAAAATCTTGAAAAAAAAACAATTTTTTCTACTTTCAGCTATAAAAAATATATCGTAAACTCAAAGTTAGTCATAAATTTAAGCCAAAATGTATTCTGCTACATGTTTTTGGTAAAAAAAATCCCAATAAGTGTATATTGATTGCTTTGTGTGAAAGTTATAGCGTCTACAAACTATGGTATAGATAATTTGAAATTTACACAGCTTTTACTTTCTGACCGCCCATCACATCTCTTGAGGTGCTAAAATACCAGGATAGAACAAACACCCCCAAATGACCCCTTTTTGGAAAGCAAATCTCAGGGAGGGGGAGGGGGGGCCATTTTCTCCCGCTGCTTGTAAAGGCAATTCTGCAGCTAATTAACCACTAGGAATGCTTTTACATGAAAGCCCATTTCCGGCTGAAAAAAATAAAACCAGGATGATGCCTGCAGCTGCAGGCATCACCCTGGTATAACCATTCAAAGTCCAGTGATGTACCAGTACGTCACTGGTCCTTGTTGGGTGTATATGCTATGTTCTTTTTTTCTTTATGCAGCCTGTGGGCTGAATGAAAAAAAAGAGAAGAAATCTCTGCCAGAAAAAGTGTGTGGTATGCCCACCATTAGAAACCTCCCTCAATCCACCCACTTCTAATGGTGGGCACATATGAAATGTGCCAACAAATATAAAATATATATGCCGAAGCATGGGGGCCATCCACCCACTGGCCACCCCAGGCCCCCATGCTTTGGCATATATTTTCTTTTTTTTAACTGCGGATGAAAAATCTCATCCGACAGCACTGCACACACCTACTTATGTCTATTCTGAAAGCAAGACCCTGTTGCTGTCAGAATAAACAGGTCAGTGCTGCAGTTTGACGTTCCTGCAAAGAAATCAACAAGGGTTAACAATAAAACATAAACTCAACAACTTTATAATGAAAAGTGTGTGGTGGTATGCCCACCATTAGAAACCTCCCTCAATCCACCCACTTCTAATGGTGGGCACATATGAAATGTGCCAACAAATATAAAATATATATGCCGAAGCATAGGGGCCATCCACCCAGTGGCCACCCCAGGCCCCCATGCTTTGGCATATAATCTCTTTTTTTTAACTGCGGATGAAAAATCTCATCCGACAGCACTGCACACACCTACTTATGTCTATTCTGAAAGCAAGACCCTGTTGCTGTCAGAATAAACAGGTCAGTGCTGCAGTTTGACGTTCCTGCAAAGAAATCAACAAGGGTTAACAATAAAACATAAACTCAACAACTTTATAATGAAAAGTGTGTGGTGGTATGCCCACCATTAGAAACCTCCCTCAATCCACCCACTTCTAATGGTGGGCACATATGAAATGTGCCAACAAATATAAAATATATATGCCGAAGCATAGGGGCCATCCACCCAGTGGCCACCCCAGGCCCCCATGCTTTGGCATATATTCTCTTTTTTTTAACTGCGGATGAAAAATCTCATCCGACAGCACTGCACACACCTACTTATGTCTATTCTGAAAGCAAGACCCTGTTGCTGTCAGAATAAACAGGTCAGTGCTGCAGTTTGACGTTCCTGCAAAAAAATCAACAATGGTTAACAATAAAACATAAACTCAATAAAACAACTTTATAAGGAAAAGTGTGTGGTGGTATGCCCACCATTAGAAACCTCCCTCAATCCACCCACTTCTAATGGTGGGCACACATGAAATGTGCCAACAAATATAAAATATATATGCCGAAGCATAGGGGCCATCCACCCACAGGCCACCCCAGGCCCCCATGCTTTGGCATATATTCTGTTTTTTATAACTGCGGATGAAAAATCTCATCCAACAGCGCTGCTCACGCTGACTTATGTCTATTCTGAGAGCAAGTTCCTGTTGCTGTCAGAATAAACAGGTCAGCGCTGCAGCTGAAAGCATTCCTGCAAACAGAAATGGTTAACAATAAAACAACAATAAACCAGTGAAAGTCGAACAATCACAAAAATGACAACAACAAAAAAAACTATAACTATTTTTGGTTTTTACATTTTTTTATTTTTTTGGGGGGTATTTGTACTTTTATTTATTTTTTTTATTTTTTTTAACTTTTTTTTCCAAACTTCAAACATTTAAACAGCTGGTAGGGTCTCTCCAAATGCGATAGCCAGTTTCCTGACTACCGAACATCTTTTGAGACCCTGTGTAAATGTGCCCTGATCTGTGTCGTGCTGTACCCTATACTAATAGTTCACTAGTGTATGGTAGAGGCGGAAGCAGGGCTTGATGCAGAGGCCAGGTTGGCCAGGACAGGAGGGACAACAATAGCGGCTGTCACGCCTAATTCCACGTTTGCTGCAGACACGACCTCTTTTTTGGGGTCTTCTTTGTGTTGGGGTACCAGGAATGGTATCGAGAAAATGTCTCTCATGCAGACGGCTAACTGCATCTGGGAGAGGGATTTGGGGCACAGCACCTTCTGGATACAAAAGGGCCCTGATGTTCTCTAACTGGAAATTTAGGTATGATCCACTATGTCCAGTTGCTTTATAGAGAACAAAAGCATTATATAGAGCCAATTGAAATAAATAAACTGACACTTTTATGTACCAGCGTTTGGATTTTCGGGAAACTAAATACGGCTGCATCATCTGGTCATTGAAGTCCACCCCTCCCATGTTAAGGTTATAATCGTGGACACAGAGGGGCTTCTCAACAACACCAGTTGCCGTGGTAATTTGGACGGTCGTATCTGCATGAATGGAAGACAGGAGGTAAACATCCCGTTTGTCCTTCCACTTCACTGCGAGCAATTCTTCATTTCTCAAGCAGGCTTTTTCCCCCTTTTTAAGACGGGTATTTACAAGCCGTTGGGGGAAGCCTCGGCGATTAGATCGCACAGTGCCACATGTGCAAATTCCCAAATTGAACAAATGTCTAAATAGTGGCACGCTTGAATAAAAATTGTCCACGTATAAGTGGTACCCCATGTGGAAATAGGATGACGCCAAGTCCCAAACTATCTTGCCACTGCTCCCCATGTAGTCTGGGCATCCGGGGGGCTCCAAGTAACTATCTTTTCCCTCGTAAATCCGAAACTTACATGTATAGCCTGTTGCCCTCTCACAGGTCTTATACATCTTGATCCCATATCTGGCACGCTTGCTGGGGAGATATTGTTTGATTACAAGGCGGCCAGAATATTGAATGAGGGACTCATCGATGCAGATGTTTTTCTGGGGAGTATACACATCTGCAAATTTTTGGTTAAAGTGATTTACGAGGGGCCGAATTTTGTGGAGCCGGTCAAATTCAGGGTCACCCCGAGGACGACTGAGTGAGTTGTCGTAGAAGTGCATAAAACGCATTATACTCTCATATCTATGCCTGGCCATGGCAGCAGAGAACACAGGCATGTGAACAAGAGGGTCGGTGGACCAATACAACCGCAATTGATTTTTATCATTAATGCCCATGTTGAGGGTTAGGCCCAAAAAAACTTTAAATTCGGAAACCGTAATGGGTTTCCATGCGAATGGTCTGGCAAGGTTTGAATTTGGGTTGGCGGCGATAAATTGGCGTGCATATAAATTGCTTTGATCCACAATCAATGCATAAAGATCTTCTGTGAAAAACAGCTCAAAAAAATTAAGGGGAGTATTTAAATTTGCTGTTTCCACCTGAATTCCGGGTTGGGCAGTGAATGGGGGAAGTACGGGTGCTGCAGAATTTGTGGGCTGCCAATCGGGATTTGCAAGCACATCCGGAAGGACACTAGGGGCTCTACGGGCCTGTCTGCGAATTCTTGGTGGCCGCGGGACACTACTTGTGCTCGCCACCGCACCAGCTTGTACTGCACTTATGGGACTCGCCACGTCACCAAGTGATACTGCAGTGCTGGTATGCCTACGACCAGGACGTACTAGGCCGCTGGTGCTCGCCAGTTCACCAAAAGATACTGCGGCACTAGTACTGGCACTCTGCTGCATATGAGAGTCATCATGCATTTGTACCACCTCAGCAACCTGTGAATGGGATCGGGTACGCCTGACCTTAGCAGGGACCACTTCCTCGTCGCCTGAGCTAGCTGTCAGGGTGCCGCTGCTGTCTATAGGTTCGTATTCTGAGCCTGATTCTGCCAGTGAGTCTTCCCCTTCGCTCTCACTTGACATGCTCAGAATCCTATAGGCCTCTTCACTAGTGTACCTTTGCTTAGACATTTTGGCCACTAAATTTACAGGTACCTAGTGCGACTCACGGGAAAAAGAGCGCCTGGCTGTCAGGGACTGCTTGAACCGCTACAAAAAATTTACCGACAAGTGCTAACAGATATCAGGCCTGATTCTGTGAACACTGTGGTTTTGTGTGTAATATGTATCAAGTGACAGTTATCTACTGACACTGCACTTGCCGGGGGAGAAGGGGGGGGGGCGTAGGGGCTAAACGCAGGTGCTGGCAGGTGTTGGGGCTGATCCCGCTAACACTGCGTTTTTGGGGATACTAAAGTAATGTGAATGCTGGTATAGCGCTGATCTGATCAAAGATATTGATCCAATCAGACACTATACTAGCAATAAAGGTTTAGCGTGCAAGTAAGCGTGTTCCTGGCAATCAAGGGGTCAAATGTGATTATCTGTGTACTAGCGGGCAAACTGGTGCTATCTGGGAGGGGCGCTAACACTATTGGAAGTCGCTAGCGACACTGATACAGTGATCAGTAAAAATTGGTTCACTGAGCAGTGACACTGGTGACAGGGCAGTGAAGGGGTCAACTCAGGGGGGAGGGGGGGGGGCGATCAAGGGGTTAGACGGGATCACTGGTGTATTAGCGGGCAATCTGGCGCTATCTGGGAGGGGCGCTAACACTAACGGAAGTCGCCAGCGACACTGATACAGTGATCAGTAAAAATTGGTTCACTGATCAGTGACACTGGTGACAGGGCAGTGAAGGGGTCAACTCGGGGAGGGGGGGGGGGCGATCAAGGGGTTAGACGGGACTACTGGTGTATTAGCGGGCAATCTGGCGCTATCTGGGAGGGGCGCTAACACTAACGGAAGTCGCCAGCGACACTGATACAGTGATCAGTAAAAATTGGTTCACTGATCAGTGACACTGGTGAGAGGGCAGTGAAGGGGTCAACTCAGGGGGGGGGGGGCGATCAAGGGGTTAGACGGGACTACTGGTGTATTAGTGGGCAATCTGGCGCTATCTGGGAGGGGCGCTAACACTATCGGAAGTCGCCAGCGACACTGATACAGTGATCAGTAAAAATCGCTTCACTGATCAGTGACACTGGTGACAGGGCAGTTAAGGGGTTAACTGGGGGGGTGGGGGGGGAAATTAAGGGGTTAAATGGCTTTATTGGTGTACTGGGGGGCAAACTGGCGCTATCTGGGAGGGGCGCTAGCACTATTGGAAGTCGCCAGCGACACTGATACAGTGATCAATAAAAATCGCTTCACTGATCAGGTACACTGGTGACAGGGCAGTGAAGGGTTAACTGGGGGGGGCAATCAGGGGGTTAAATGTGTCCTAGAGTGTGTTCTAACTGTTAGTGTAGTGTTTTACTCACGTTTAAATGTCTCTTCTTCTCTGTCTGGAACGGAATGTGTCCAGGCAGAGAAGAATGACATCATATCCTGCCCTGTGTAAATATCAACACAGGACAGGATAGGACAGGGACCGATCATCCGATTTCAGCCAGAAATCACTGGCTGAAATCTAATGATTGATCCCTCCTGGATCGAATCGGATCACCCGCGGGTCGGCGGGCGCGCGCGCGCGCGCCCCCTGCCTGCGAAAGTGTCGGGAGCGCGGAACCCGTTTTTAAACGTGGTTTTGCGCTCCACTGCCGCCCTGCACACGTATAAACACAGTGGCAGGGCGGCAAGCGGTTAAGATACTCATGGAAACACAAACCCAAAACATACTACCACTACTTGATTAACTTATTCCTATACCTTCCCATTCCAAACATCTTTTCACAAAGTGGTTTTCAGAGTGGGCAAGTATAGTCTTATCAAGCTACTGGTCACCATACTAAAGTGGGTAGATAAGCAACCCCATGTCTTGCTGAATTTGACACATGAGTTGGCCAGTAGAATTAATCTCAGCCTGTGTTTTTAATTTTCTTACATTTCAACTCATGCACTCTTGCAGCATTTCTTTTATTGAATCAGTTCTCAATATGTAATCAACAAATCTCTACTATTTCTGGAAGGCATTAGCACTTTTTCCTGGGTCAGCTATTTAGTAAGACATTTTTATTCATTGCTAATAGTTAAGAATTTTTAGCAGTATGATCAGTTAGCAGATTTGTTATTCTTTTCTGAAATGGGAAAGCTGGAAAGATTGATATTTACTTGAATCTCAAATGCTTTATGAGCAGTGCTCTTGACTTGACCTGTCTTGACCAATTAGAGTTGTGTTCTAAGGGCTTTCAAATCCCTGCATTGTTTTTTTTTGTAGTTATAGCACCATCCTTTGTAACCTATCTGAGACAGATGCAAGACTTTTCTTCCTAATTGTTTGTGTAGCACCTTGAAGGCTGCTCAAGTATTTTTGGTTTCCCTGTCTGTCCTGAGCCTGCTTCAAAAGCACAGGCCCTGCTGATAGCACCATTAACCTTTAACCAGGACCCCCTGGCTTTTAACCATAAAATAAACACACAGTTTAGAGTGAGCAGATATTCTGGTTATATTAAGGTCAAAATATAACTAGGCCAAGCACAACAAGAATGACAGTAAATGTGCGTACAAGAAAAGTGAAACACTCTAAAAGGTTTCTCAAAGTAATAAAATACAGTATCACTTTAAACAACCCCATATGTCCTGCAGGATTAGAATTTAAACATCAATTCCAGCTTCTGAGATGACTCTCCCCAAGTGAGCTGGAGTGAACTATTGAGCTGTCAGCCTAACTCACTTTGTGTTTTCAGTTTCTGGTAACTGGGTTTACTCTTGAGATGAATACTTTTATTATTTCTTTAAACAGGGGTGTCAGGATTTCCTTAAAATGGTTTAATCACAGAAAGATTCCCCCTTTGAGTGATGTTGAATTTGGGTAAAGTCTCTTTACCACAAGGGATAAAGGCAAACATTTGCTAAGATTGTAGAAAAGGACAGAAGCAGACTTCAGCAGAGGTTGACCCCCCCTAAAGATGGTGAACTAGTCTGGTGAAGCAGGTTCCTTTGGGGTTGGAAGAGACTTGAGATGAGATACTACTGTAATCCTGTGTGCAGAGTATGTATGCTGTGGCCAAAGTCCTGCAATCTCAGGATGTTAATGTGGCACTAAAGCAGTAGGCCGCAATACCGAATGGGTTGAACAGTCTGGGCCTCAGTGTGATAAGCTGTGGTGTGTACTGAACTGAAAATAACCAATTGAACTTAACACAGTTGTCACAGCAACGCACACCTATGGTGGCTAGCTAACCAGGACATTGTCCTTGACTTGGGATAAAGAGGGAATGAGGGGGACATATAAGACTGACCACGATACCTTCTCACAGCCCACACTTCCTCTGGCTACCACTAGAGGGAGACTCCAATACAGCTGGCTAACCACACACAGGCAAATACAAATCTTATATATAATCTGGTGCACTCTAAGGGTTGGGGAGCAGTGTAGCAATTAGTACACCCTTCTAGGATTCCTTCAGCTATCCTACAAGCTAGAATCCCAGTGTTAATCTCTCTTCCTACTGTCTACACACACCCTAACACCAGACACTCACAAACGCTAGCTTGCCACCACCCAACAGTTTGTCTGCAGACTGGTCTGCTGGGCCACCGCACACACACACACACACACACACACAGATCTCCGTCTGGCAGATCTACTAGTTTACAATCTGCATGCAATCTGCCAACATGCCGTGCAATTGCATACAGATTGGCAATAAATTTAGACCAAGCATATAGACACTAAAATCCAACAATCTCTCCAGAAATATGAGTCCAAGCCTCATACACAGAAGTTGCTTATTAACTTTATCATTTGATATCCTGAAAGTGGGCAGTGCATAAAATATGTACAAAGAAAAAAGGAATTCCAAAAATACAAAAAAGACATACAACAACTGGCTATTCACGGTGAAATGAAAAGGTCATAAAACCAGATATAAAACTTTTACTTTTACAGGGTCCTCAATTTATTGAAATATGGATGTGGACTGGACTTTAGCCCTTGGCCAGTCAGCCCTGGGGGATGTTCCTGTGCCATCCCACAGGATGTTCTGTGTTCTGAAATGCCCAATCTCAAATGGGCCAGGAACAGTTAGGATCGCTGGGTCATTGATAGGATTTTCAACGTCAGCGCATCAGTCCAATTACGATAGTACCAATCATTGTTCAGCAATTGCATCATATAACCATTTTGTGTGTTTCTCAGTGATTCTATATAGGCTACAAATACAATTGTACATGCATATGTAGTCTAAAATATGTCCAATCAAAAGGAATTATTTTCATCTCTCTGCTACTAATATTTTATCTTTATGAGAGAAGAAATAGATTCCTCTGATCTGCTGATATACCTGTAAATCAAATCTAGCAGACAGTGCGTTACCTTCTGACTGTCCCCTGTTGTCCGTGTAGACGAAATTGCTAGGACTCTTCTTTTGAGACTTCAGGAAGGTGGCAATCCATGTCTACTTGGATGGGAAATTATTTTGCAATTTAGGTGTCAACACTAGCCTTGCGTGTTCTATCCTTTCAGATGCTAATTAAAAAAATATATTGTATGTCTCTGACTGATTAAGGATTACTGTATCTTTAACAGCACAGGAATAAACTATATCTATTATTACATATTTCTACAGATCACGTCACATCTCAGCTACCCTACTCTTACATTTATGTTACATTCACATTCATGTTTATGTTACAGCAGCCACTTGCAGCCTGTGATGATCTGGGTATGGAACCCTCTCACCCAATGTGTAGCCTCTACAGCGTAACAGGTAGTCTCTCTGTTGGGGGGACCGTGTTCTCTTGGTCCCTCTGTTAACCTCTTCACGCCGGCGCCTCTTGGCCCTTTAAGGGGTTTCTGATGCTGCGAGGCGGGGCGGGGTTTTAGGGTCATGTGACCACCGTGATTAGCTGTCACGGAGGTCACATGATCGGAAAAGGTCGCAAGAGGAGATTGGGACCTTTCCGTGAGACACCGACAAATGTGCTGGGAGCGCGCAGGGCGCATGCTGTCAGCACATATGTGTTTTCAAATGGTGCGCAAATATGTGGCTGCTCGGCGTCAAGGCCCAGTCACCTAGAGGCTGCATATTTGCGTATGGTCGGCGTCAAGGAGTTAAAGAGTGATGCTGATGACAGCACTACGATCTGTCTGTCTGCAAGGTTGTCTGTCCTGCTTGTCAGCGATACCAGCGGTCTGCAATCCTTCTTTACTTCTCTGCTCAGCAGCCCCATCTAGCCCTGATCTCCGGAGTCCTACACAGCCTTTTCCACACACACCTGTCCTTCTGCTAAATACATTTTCTCAGCATTTAGAGAAGTCTTATGACTTCTATCAGTGTCCAGCAGAGCACTGGTTATAGCTTGTAGGAGGAGTTTTCATTCTCCTGTAGGAGGATGCAGAACCCCTAACCTCTGTCTGGACAGAGCTGATTGGCCCTGTTCTGATCACATGCACTCTCCCAGGGAAAAAATAAACTGTGGATGTGCAGAGTGACTCCATACCACTGTTCTATCAGGAGATATTTAGGAGACACTGGAAGAAGGGGAGGATCTGAGAAGACAGGATCAAACATCCTTTTTACACAATGTGGAGAATTAGCCCCTTAGGTTCCACAGTGAGTATAACAAGCATGTTTTACTGCATATACAGACTGATTTTACTTTTGTGGGTTTAGTAACACTTTAACCCTATCTGCATATAAAGACTTTCTGAAATATATTGTAGCATTCCCTACAATCATGCTTAACACCTACAAGTGGATCACCCACCAATGCAAGAGGTTTGTGAAAACATGATTGTATCACCAATGTTTTGAACTTTTTAGATTCTTTCGCACGGTTCCTGATGAAGCAGGGATTTGAGCTACGAAAGGTAGTATTGAATTTGGAAATGTCCAAGCACCATGATGGACTTTGTATAGGATATTTTAGAGCAATCTCATTTATGTAATAGTGTTGAAGATGACAAATATTTTGGTTACGGTTTTTTTATTTGGTTATTAAAATTTTGTATGTTTTAGAAATCTTAATTGTGCTACGTTTTGCTTCAATACATACGAGCCTATCCCTCTTTTTGCACTTTTTGCACTTGTAAGATTTAGTATAATGGATTATTTATGATTAACTTTATAACACAGCTATTAAACAAAAAGGAAGGGCATTTACAAAAAGCCTAGACTCAAAGGAAATTTTAATCTTTTTGGATCTCACTGGTCTCTTACTTTAGTTACAAAACGGACACTTTGCCAACAAGTACACAGTTCATGCTGAAAATTGGCAGTCATTTTCTGTTGTATGCAGCAGAAAATGAAGTAGTGTGTTTGCATTAGAATTTAAAAGCGCTTGCAATGTTTCCCTGAATCCCCCACCGTTTGCATGAATTCACAGAGCATTATTATCTCCCTAGATTTTATACATGATCCAGAGGTGATGTTTTTTCAACAGGAAGCAGAAAATACGCATGTATTTACTGGACAGCAATGTAATGAAAATTTAAAACTGAAAAACATGAAACATTCATGAAACACGTGCCTTGCTTCTTCAAATTCTTTAATAATATACCGAATGCAAAATAAGAAGGTAAGGGTTTTTTTAATTCCTAGCTGAATTACCTAAGGCCTTCTTGCTGTCACAGTTATCTTTTCAGACCCTAGGGTTCTTTTTGCAGGTTTTTCCTGGAATGACCAGAATTACTTTATAGCTGAACTCTGGCCTTACCTTCAGTCATGCACAGTTATACAAGCCCCTCTCCCGTACTGAAAATGCTTACTCTGATTTTACTGCACACTATGAGCTTCTCACAGTGTGCATTAGAAGCTGCAATAACTAATGAAAACGCATTGTGACAATAATACTGTTCCAATATTAGTTAGGTGACTTCAACATCCCTGTTAAACATTCCTGCTACTTCTAAACTTCTGAGCCCAACCACTTCTTTTGACCTAAAACAATGGACACATGCTTCTACTCACTCTAATGGTAACTGCCTCGACCTTGCACTCCTTACAACCTCACCAGCTTTCCTCTCTCTGATCACTCCCTTATTAGCTGCATTTTATTTTTTTTTGAGGGTATTAAGTGGAGGAAGAGGAGTTTATCACTTATGAAAGAAAGAAGAATTTTCTAATAGAAGACATCTATTAGATATTGGGTTTTCTTTGACACAGAGACGCTGAATAATAGTTTTTGACTTTCGGGGGAGAAAGTATAAATTGGCATCTGGGATTATTTATCACTTATTGTATTAGCATTTAGTAGTATACCGATACATTTACTTTTAGGTGAGTAGAACATGTTTCAGAGAATTGGGGAAGATGCCAGTAGAAAGGGAGAGATTGAAGATATGAGTTAAAGAGTGAAGGATAGAGCCAGAGAGTGACCATAGTGTTTGTGAGGGTACAGGGTCCAGGGGACAAGTGGTTAGGTGGGCTTTAGAAAAAAAGTTTGCCAAGCTCTTCTATAGTAGCTGGGTTAAACAAGGGAAGTATAGATTGTGCAGGTGGACAAGGAGTGTAGGGTGAGGGAGATATTTTTACAGTGGAGATCTCGTCATAAATCGTATCAGTGTTATTTTTGAAGTGATTAGCGATCTCCTGGGCAGTGAGTGAATTAGTGGGTGGAGGTAAAGAAGGACGAAGGAGCAAGTTAAACGTAGAAAAGAGTTAAAGGGGACTGCATGAGAGGGTGTTAATGAGAGTAATAAAATAGGTCTGTTTGGCAGTGTGGAAACGGGAATTGTATTTTTGAAGGGCAGATTTATGTTGGTCGAAGTCTTGCTGGGTCTTAGTCTTACCCCATAAATGCTCAAGAGCACGGCTACATTTTTTGAGGCATCTGGTATTGTCTGTTTGCCAGGGCTGTAGCGGTCAGGGACTAATTCTTTGTGTAGTGAGGGGAACCAAAGTGTCCACGGTGGATGACAGTGAACTGTTGTAGACAGAAGTGGCCAGGTTGGGGCAAGACAGGGATGAGATTTTGTCACAGAGACAATCTGTTGCAGAAAAAAGAAAAGAATGGTTAAAATAGCGAAGGTTTCTACGGGTAACTGTTTGGTAGTTGGAAGACAAGGGGGAGGAAGGCAAGGAGCGAGTGAAGCTAATAAGTGATCAGAGAGAGGAAAGCTGGTGAGGTTGTAAGGAGAGCAAGGTCGAGGCAGTTACCATTAGAGTGAGTAGAAGCATGTGCTCATTGTTTTAGGTCAAAAGAAGTGGTTGGGCTCAGAAGTTTAGAAGTAGCAGGAATGTTTAACAGGGATGTTGAAGTCACCTAACTAATATTGGAACAGTATTATTGTCACAATGCGTTTTCATTAGTTATCGTATGTGTAAAGTGTCCTTTTATCTGAGCATAATATCAGTTATAACAACCTTGCAAGTAAACAAAATAATAATTTTGAACTTCAACTTGTACATTTTACCCAGTTATTAAACATTATTTTATCCTTTCCTTTTCCCCATAAGCAGTGAAACAATTACTGCTGAATCATTGGTGAAAGTGAGAGCTTAAATGATTAGCACAAAAATATGTATACTGCACTATAATAGGTATGCTTCCTCTAACAATGTTTAAAGCAGAACTCCAGGCAAAAATTTATTTTCATGTCCTTTTTGTTGATTTCCTACCTTCACTGATTATGTCATCTTCTAGTTCTAGCCTGGATCACTACTTTATTACCGTATGCATTTAATTTTTTCCATCTGTGAATTGACTTTATACCCTTTTTATACTGTATTTACAGAGCATATTGACAGTTTTGCAGTAAATATTGCATAATGGTATAGTGAATTGATAGTTTCAGGATTGCATGTGATATTTTTGGAAAATGTGACGGATCACCTAAATACCGCTTGTGATCTGCTTTTGCGAATGGATCCCATTATCAGGAATCAGCTAGTCTTCTGACATGTCATAGTATGATAATGCTCTAACTTTAGCAAAGCTTTAATGCATTTTGTCCAATGCATTATTCAGTTTAAAGTCAGAGTCTTTCTTTAGTTGTCCTCTTACATGTGATAAAACAGCAGCAAGATGTCAAATTAATCCTGCCAGACACTTGGCTATATCTACTGTAGAAATGCTCCATCTCTGTCTGCTTTTCAATGGTCAATGGTGAGGGATTGCAACAATTTTATCTGGATCTGGTTTTAGGCTTTCTGATGAAAAATGTGTCTGAAATGCTTGACTTATAGTATGCATTTTTCTACACTGAATTTAGCTTGTTTTTTTTGTGGGTCTTTCAAACATGGCTTTCAAATTTTAATCATGTTCTTCTATAGTGCTGCCAAACACTAAGAGATGATACACATAAAAGGCTGCCTCTCAGAGTCCTGCATATGTTTCATTTACTTTTCTTTGGAACACTTGCTGTGCATATTGGAAGCCAAATGGTAGGTGGGTAAAGGAATGCCATCCTTGTGATGTGTTAAATGTTGCAAGCATGGAAATGACCTTATTTAATTTTACCTACCAATATCCTCAACGGCATCCACAACTCTGAAGTACTTTGCACCATCCAGCTTGCTAGTTATGTTTTCCAGTATATATTTCCAGTTTTATGTACAGTTGTGTTCAAAATAATAGCAGTGTGTTGAAAAAAGTGAATAAAGCTCAAAATCCTTCTAATAGGTTTTATTTCCATACACACAAATGCATTGGGAACACTACACATTCTATTCCAAATCAAAACATGGAGAACAATATATCAAATTTGTGTTGTTCCTCTAAAAAAAATTGAAGAAAAGTGAATATTAGACTGTTCAAAAAAACAGCAGTGTTTGTATTCTTCTTTACAAACTCAAGCATTCACTATATAAACTGAAAAATGTTTGAAGATTTTTCTTTCCTTTGAATCACTTAATTAACATAAGCACTGTTTCTGAGAACTGCTGTACATCTGTGTTGGATGGAGTCAACCAACTTCTGGCACCTGTGAACAGGTATTCCAGCCCAGGATGATTGGACTACATTCCACAGTTCTTCTCTATTTCTTAGTTTTTCCTCAGAAACTGCATTTTTGATGTCACCCCACAAGTTTTCTATTGGATTAAGATCCGGTGATTGGGCTGGCCACTCCATAATGTCAATCGTGTTGGTCTGGAACCAAGATGTTGCACGTTTACTGGTGTGTTTGGGGTCGTTGTCTTGTTGGAACATCCATTTCAAGCATAAGGCAGCATGACTTCTTCAAGTATTCTGATGTATTCAAACTGATCCATGATCCCTGGCATGTGATAAATAGTCCCAACACCCTAGTATGAGAAAAATCTCCATATTTTGATGCTTGTGCAACCATGCTTCACTCTCTTCACAGTGTACTGTGGCTTGAATTCAGTGTTTGGGGGTCGTATGACAAACTGTCTCCAGCCACTAGACCCAAAAAGAACAATCTTGCTTGCATCAGTCCACAAAATGTTGCGCCATTTCTCTTTAGGCCAGTCAATGTGCTCTTTGGCAAATTGTAACCACTTCAGCACGTCTTTTTTTCAACAGTGGGACTTTGCGGGGGTTTCTTGCAGATAGCTTGGCTTTACATAGGCGTCTTCTAATTGTAACAGTACTCACAGGTAACTTTAGACCATTTTGGCTATTCTTCTATCCATTCGAATGGTAGTTTTTCGCTTTCTTCCACGTCTTTCAGGTTTTGGTTGCCATTTTAAAGCATTTGCGATCATTTTAGCAGAGCAGCCTCATTTTCTGCACTCCTTTATATGTTTTCCCCTCTCCAATCGACTTTTTAATCAAGGTACGCTGTTCTTCTGAACAATGTCTGCAACGACCCATTTTCCTCAGAATTTCAGAGAGAAATGCACTGTAACCAGCATGTACAACATTTGCTGCCTTCCTTCCTTAAATAAGGGTAATAATTGCCACCTGTTTTTCAAAGAATGAATGACCTCACTAATAGAACTCCACACTGCTATTATTTTGAACATGCCCCTTTCAATTAGTGATTCAATTACACAGAATCAGCAGCATGCATGTCATGACTGTTGGGTCTGTTGGATTTCTATTACTCTACTACACCTGCTAGTAAATTATTTGCCATGTAGAAATATCATTTCTACCAAAAACAGTGATTGGTCAGGTTAGTGATGTCTGACTGCTATTATTTTGAACACAACTGTATGTATCTGCAAAATCAGACATCTCACTGTATGCTTTTTCCACTATGACCATTGTGCTCACTGGCTTTAGTGGTATCATTTGTTTTTCCATACTGTCAAGTTGACATTGGAAGTGTACATTGGAAAAAGTGCACATAAATCCCTCAGACAAAACCTTGCAATGTTACCTGGCCAAAGATAAACATTAATCTGTAAGAATCATTAGAAAGGTAAATTAAAGTGTTACTAAACCCACAACAGTAAAATCAGTCTGTACGTGCAGTAAAGCATGCTTGTCATTAGAGATGAGCGAATCGAACATGACGAAGTGGAATTCGTTTCGAAGATTAGGAAATATTCGATTCGCGCCGAATCCGAAAATTAGCAAACTTCGGATGCACGAATCGAATTTTCCCAAAAATGGCGGCGACATGTGTGGCGACGGAGCGGGGATCTCTGGGAAGGCGCGCAGACAAGGCGCGCTGACCCATAATGCATTCATTCATGACATGTGATCGCATTAGCCAATCAGCAGCCAGCCAGCCAGCCAGCACTGTGTAATGGTGGAGCTATAAATCGCGGCCATCTTAGAATTCTCCATTAGCCTCCGGTCATTCAAGAGAGACAGACCTCTGTGTATTAGGGACAGAGTTAGGGCCACAGAGACTTTAGGGCCACAGAATCGTTACTTAGGGACACAGAATCGTTACTCAGGGACACAGAATCGTTACTCAGGGACACAGAATTGTTACTCAGGGACACAGAATTGTTACTCAGGGACACAGAATTGTTACTCAGGGACACAGAATCGTTACTCAGGGACACAGAATTGTTACTCAGGGACAGACACAGAATTGTTACTCAGGGACACAGAATTGTTACTCAGGGACAAGGAATTGTTACTGAGGGACACAGAATCGTTACTCAGGGAAACAGAATTGTTACTCAGGGACACCGAATTGTTACTCAGTGACACCGAATTGTTACTCAGGGACACAGAATTGTTACTGAGGGACACAGAATCGTTACTCAGGGACACAGAATTGTTACTCAGGGACACAGAATCGTTACTCAGGGACACAGAATTGTTACTCAGGGACACAGAATCGTTACTGAGGGACACAGAATCGTTACTGAGGGACACAGAATTGTTACTCAGGGACACAGAATTGTTACTCAGGGACACAGAATTGTTACTCAGGGAAACAGAATTGTTACTGAGGGACACAGAATTGTTACTCAGGGACACAGAATTGTTACTCAGGGACAGACACAGAATTGTTACTCAGGGACACAGAATTGTTACTCAGGGACACAGAATCGTTACTGAGGGACACAGAATCGTTACTCAGGGACACAGAATCGTTACTCAGGGACACAGAATTGTTACTCAGGGACACAGAATTGTTACTCAGGGACACAGAATCGTTACTCAGGGACACAGAATCGTTACTGAGGGACACAGAATCGTTACTCAGGGACACAGAATCGTTACTCAGGGACACAGAATTGTTACTCAGGTACACAGAATCGTTACTCAGGGACACAGAATCGTTACTGAGGGACACAGAATCGTTACTGAGGGACACAGAATCGTTACTCAGGGACACAGAATCGTTACTCAGGGACACAGAATCGTTACTGAGGGACACAGAATCGTTACTCAGGGACACAGAATCGTTACTCAGGGACACAGAATTGTTACTCAGGGACACAGAATTGTTACTGAGGGACACAGAATCGTTACTGAGGGACACAGAATTGTTACTCAGGGACACAGAATTGTTACTCAGGGACAGACACAGAATTGTTACTCAGGGACACAGAATCGTTACTCAGGGACACAGAATCGTTGAATTAAAGAGTATGTCAGACAACACGCAGAGGAGTTGCAGAGGAGGCAATGTTTCAGGAGCGAGCAGACGTGGCAGCAGAGGAAGGGGTCGAGGCAGCACTAGTCGCAGCCAGAGACCAGTGCTCCCGGTGTCATCCAGCGGTCGTGTCTCCACCGACAACTCTGCCGTCATCGATTGGTTGGCTCGGTCGTCTTCCTCTTCCCAGGTCACCTCTGACACCTACAGCCAACGGTCGGTGGGTACGTCAGACACAACCGTTAGTTGGCATGGCCCGGGAGCAAGCCCACTGAAATCACGTGTCCTCTACCTGCCCCTGTCCTTTGGTGTTCCCTCACCAAGCGAAGTATCGCATGCTGTGGGCTCAGCCCCACTGTACAGTGAGGAAGAGCTAACAGAGGGCGGTCAGGAACGGGGGGAGACATCCGCCTCTTCAGCAGCCAGGCGAAGAAGTACTGGCGAGGAGAGTGGCTCGGTAGCCGGTCTACAAACAGGTCTGTCTCCTGACCCACATGCAGCCGAGGGGGCTAGTAGTGAGGCGGAGACCCTAATTGATGATGATGAGGCTGATCGCACTTGGCAGCCGCGTCGTCATTAGGCTATTGCTTCCGCATCATCAGGAGAAGAGGGTGCCAGCTTGGCAGCGAGCAAAACAGGCGGTGGGTTGCCCAGGAGGCAGCAGGGTCGCAGCAGTGTCAGTGGAGGCAAATGGCCACGGAGTAGAGCACCAGCTCCACTGCAGCCTACCACCACGGCCAGTAGTGGTGCCGGTGTGCACGGAGGAAGTAGCAGTCAGCCAGTGAGGAGTAGCGGGGGCAAAGTTTCCTACTCGGCGGTGTGGCAATTTTTCGT
This sequence comes from Staurois parvus, assembly GCF_062004578.1. NCBI lineage: Eukaryota > Metazoa > Chordata > Amphibia > Anura > Ranidae > Staurois > Staurois parvus. The sequence goes on along the minus strand of NW_028318078.1, from coordinate 10,754,193 downwards.
CAAGCCGCCCGAGGAAGTAGACGTAGCCGTATGTCGACTATGTGGCCAGAAAGTCAAGCGTGGCCAGGGGGCCCATGTTGGGACTACAGCGTTGCGTCAGCATATGCAGCGTCGCCATTCGGTGGCCTGGGAAAAACGTGATAAAGATACGGCGGTTCTGCCTGCCCCAGCCCCCGCTCCATCACCCGCTCCGTTACTTGCTCCGTCACCCGACGTCAATCGCCCTCTATCAGCCAGTCAAGGCTCCAACACCTCTGCTGAGAGGAGTTGTCACTCGTTGGCATCTTCCGCTCGTTCAGATGCTCCTACTCCTGCTACTCCTCTTCACGGATTCCGTCAGCAGTCTTTCTTGGAATCCGTTTCCAAGAGACAACAGTTTGCGAGCACGCACCCGACAGTGCAGAAGCTGAACGTCCTCCTGTCCAAGTTGCTGGTGCTGCAGTCCCTCCCTTTCCAAGTGGTGGACTCAGCACCTTTCCGAGAAATGATGGCTTGTGCTGAGCCGCGGTGGAGAGTGCCAAGCCGGCATTTCTTCGCCAAAAAGGCAGTGCCAGCCCTGCATTCACATGTAGAAGAGATGGTGGGCCAGTCTTTGAGCATGTCGGTCTCTGCCAAAGTGCACGGCAGCGCCGACGTGTGGACCTGTAACTACGGTCAGGGACAGTACATGTCATTTACGGCCCACTGGGTGAACGTGGTGCCGGCACAGCCGCACCAGCAACTTGGACAGGTCACGACGCTTTTGCCTCCACGTTTGCACGTCCTTGGTCCAGCAAACATGTCCGCCTCTACCACCTCTTCTTTCGCCGTGTCCTCAGCCGCCACCCCCGTGCCAAGTCCCATTACCCGACCGGCATATCACATGTGCAGGGCCCAACGGTGTCACGCTGTGCTGCACCTGGTATGCCTTGGCGAACGTAGTCACACAGGGGAGGAACTTCTGAGTGTAATGAACAGAGAAATCGACAGATGGCTGTCTCCGCGCAAACTGAAAATCGGAACCATGTTGACCGACAACGGAAAGAACATGGTGTCTGCTCTGCGTCAAGGAAGGTTGTGCCATGCGCCATGCATGGCTCACATGTTCAATCTGGTTGTCAAGCGGTTCCTAAAATCCACCATCCCACTGCAAGACATCCTTAAAATGTCACGTAAACTTTGCATGCATTTCAGCCATTCCTACACCGCAAAGCACACCCTCCTTGAGCTGCAGCGGCAGAACAGAATTCCACAGCATCGCCTGATCTGCGACGTTGCAACAAGGTGGAATTCAACCCCACATATGTTAGACCGCCTTTACGAACAGCGAAAGGCCATCATCGATTTCCTGATGTTACAAGCGGATAAAGGTACTCCCCTGTGTAACTTAGATGTCAGCCATTGGCAGCTCATGCGTGACACCTGCCGCTTGCTCAGGCCCTTTGAGGAGGCCACGCTATTCGTGAGTCGGCAGGACTATGGGATGAACGACGTCATTCCTCTGTTGTACGTCCTGGAACAAATGCTGTTAACAATGGCTGGTCAGGGTGCGGTAGACGTGGCGCACAGATCTCAACGCCACATGACCCCTGTGGGGGCAGGACAGGAAGAAGAGGAGGAGGTAGAGGAGGACATTGGTGATCAGGAATTATTGAGTGAAATCGGTGGTTTTTCCACTCAGCGGACAGGAGTGGAGGAGCAGGAGCATCTGGTAGAGGAGGAGGAGGAGACAGAGGACCCAGACGCACTGTGGCAGTATGCTGTGGAGATGGAGGCAGGGAGTCCCTCGCATTCCTTGGCACAAATGGCCCATAGCATGCTCGGTTGCTTGCGTAGCGACAGCCGAATAATAACCATCAGACAGAGGGATGACTTTTGGCTGTCCACCTTGTTGGACCCTCGCTACCGTTCAAAAATGGTGGCCTTTTTCACACCTGCTGAGAGGGAGGCCAAAATAACGTACTATAAAAACCACCTATGTAGTCAGTTGGTCTCTGCCTTTCTGCGCCAACGTCCATCCTCAGACACTGTGGGCCCTGTGCGCTCGTGTTCCGCTGCCATGGCAGCAGGGGAGGGGTGGGGTGGTAGGAGCAGTGGCAGCTCCACCAGCAGCGGCTGCCTCAGTCTGCAGTCGATGATGAGTAGCTTTCTTCACCAGCGCAGTGAGGAAACTACTAACCAGCCGCAGCAGCAGCAGCATCAGGTGGACCTGGAGCAGGAGCTCAAACAACAGGCTTGGGCCTACTTGGACAGCACCCTGCCAACCGAGGTAGACAATCCCCTTGACTACTGGGCAACGAAACTTGACCTTTGGCCCCAACTAGCGGAATTTGCCCTTGAAAGGCTGTCATGCCCGGCCAGTAGCGTGGCATCGGAGCGCGTGTTTAGTGCGGCAGGAGGTATTGTAACTCCGCGGAGGACAAGACTGTCCACCCAAAGTGTGGAGAGACTCACGTTTGTGAAAATGAATCAGGCGTGGATTAGTCTGGATTTCAAACCACCAGTTCCTGACACAACTGACTAAATCCGCCATGAATCATGCCCCAAACATGTTATTATTTTTAACATAGGCCTCTGTATGGCCTTCAATTTAAGCTGCTTACGCTTCGCCACTCTGCCATGGGCCCCTGTACCGCCTCCTCTTGCTGCTGCCAGGTCCAGAGTGTGTCATGGGTCCCTGTACGGCCTCCCATTGCTGCTGTCTCCATCGCCACACTCTGCCATGTGCCACTTTCAGGTCTCCTCACACTGCTGGTGGGTTCCATTTTGTCATAGGGTGCTGGCAGATTACGGGCCTCCCATTGCTGCTGCCAGGCCCGTAATCTGCCATGGGCCCCCGTACCGACTCCTCATGCTGCTGCCAGGCCCATAATCTGCCATGGGCCCCCGTACCGACTCCTCATGCTGCTGCCAGGCCCGTAATCTGTCATGGGCCCCTGTACCGCCTCCTCATGCTGCTGCCAGGTCCAGAGTGTGTCATGGGTCCCTGTACGGCCTCCCATTGCTGCTGTCTCCATCGCCACACTCTGCCATGTGCCACTTTCAGGTCTCCTCACACTGCTGGTGGGTTCCATTTTGTCATAGGGTGCTGTATGGCCTCCCATTGCTGCTGCCAGGCCCGTAATCTGCCATGGGCCCCCGTACCAACTCCTCATGCTGCTGCCAGGCCCGTAATCTGTCATGGGCCCCTGTACCGCCTCCTCATGCTGCTGCCAGGTCCAGAGTGTGTCATGGGTCCCTGTACGGCCTCCCATTGCTGCTGTCTCCATCGCCACACTCTGCCATGTGCCACTTTCAGGTCTCCTCACACTGCTGGTGGGTTCCATTTTTTCATAGGGTGCTGTATGGCCTCCCATTGCTGCTGCCTCCACCACCACACTGTGGCTCCACACTCTGGTTTTGGCCCCGTGACTGCCCAAATGAGTGAAGTGTGCGGTGATTCTAAGATCGACGGCACTCATCTGCATGTCATACTGACTGACAGTATTATTTCTCTTCCCCAGCAGACTCCAAGGGCATTTAAATTAAAGGTACAGTGTTCTGCACTAATATAAAGGCTCTCTGAAGCCTAGAAACACCCTTTTTATAAGTTAAATTCGCAGCGAATATATTCGACTCGAATCGAATTTATTCCGCGAATTCGCCGAATCAGCCGAATCAAATTTTTGAATAATTCGCTCATCTCTACTTGTCATACTCACTGTGGAACTATTGCATTGTGCAAAAACACTGTTTGATGCTGACTTCTTTCATCCTCCCCTTCTTGCAGTGTCCCCTTCTTATCTCCTGGTAAGGCATATCATGTGGAGTCACTCTGCACATGCTAAGTTTGGTGTGTATTGTTAGAGGGTTTTTTATATTCTTGAGAGAGTGCATGTGATCAGCACACGGTTCCAATCAGCACTGTCCAGACAGAAGTCGGGGTTCTGCATCTTCCTAGAGCAGAATGAAAACTCCTCCTATAAGCTTTAACTTGTGCTCTGCTGGACACTGATAGAAGTTACAAGACTGCTCTAACTGCTGATGAGAAAAGCTATTTAGCAGTTTATATTTACTAAAACAATTGCATTTCCATGTTCTGTGTACTGTGGGAGACCAGATATAGTGAATGCAAGGTCCTGGGTTTAGTAACACTTTAAAGCTAGGCTCTGCTCTTTCTATTGCTTTCCTTGTTGCGCTGTGCTCCCAAGCACCATGTCAATGGCTTGGTCATGGGCATCCCCCAGTTCTCTATAGGGAATGTCATCATGATATCTCAAACACTGGCAGAGAGTGTTACTAGCAGTTGTGTACATATAAGATCAAGGAACGTGCTGGTCGCATGACTTGGATGTAAATGAGATATTTATGGTTTTACAGGTTTTTTTTGCTTCACTACAGCATGCTAAACAAGCTAGGTGAATTTGTTAATAAACTACTTCTGATTGCTGAAATTTGGCTTTGCAGTAAACCTGTGCCTATGCAAGGAGAAACAACAGGTGCCCTTTAAAACCTAGTTTCCCATCATCATATACTCACATTTCCTTTGCTGCAATGCTGAACTGTTCAGTTGCCAGGAGTGAAGAAATACCTGATACTTCAAAGCATGGAAAAGCTTGGTGATTTTCCTAGTGCTGTGACATGAGGAGGATTGACAATCAGCTCAATGTAAAAACCAACTAGAGCTAACACCATCCTTCCTCGCTTCACACAAGTTGGTGGGGTATCAAAAGGAAGATAAGTGTTGCTGAAGAGAGGGATATTAAATTGAATTTACAATATTGTACTACAGGTTTACTTTAAGTCTTTTACCTATCAGATCATGGATGACTGCCCTGCTGTTAACAACCCTTGACTGGTATCTGATTTATATTTCTTACCAACTGAAATCCCAAGTTTCTAACTAAAGAGGTGAGTTGGGCCAACTTTTTAAATAGGACTATTTGTAATGATTTTTACTTAACATTCGGGCAGATACCAAAAAATTCTTCATCGCTATATGACTTTAGAGAATTCATCAAACTGCTAATGCCATCACTGTTCAAAGGCCCTTACCAGGTAATGAAACCAAGTCATAGGAAGATGCTACTTTTCAATTGGTTCATGAGATCTGGCTGTAAGTGTGGGGAACAGTCTGACTTAAAGAACACTGAATTTAATAGGGGCTAATGTCGTGCTGAAGAAAGTTGAGCACCAATCCAAGCAGTGGTAAACTTGGAGCTGCTTGGCATTGCTTTTAAAAGTGGAACTGAAGTCTTCTGTATGACAGAGTATGAGCAGCCAAGCTACTATCTTAAAAGGGACTATAGGGTTGATTTACTAAAACTAGAGCATGTAAAGCTGAAGCTAGAAGCTGATTGGCTACCATGCAGAGCTGCACTAGAATTTGCACTCTCCAGTTTTAGTAAATCAACCACAATGTCTCTTCTGCAATAATATGCACCTACTTGCCTGCTCGCAGTGATCTTCAACATGTAAATGGAGCTGCTCATGTGCAGATCTGCTTACAGAGCCAGGCAGATACCTGTGTGCATGCGCAGGCGTGACAACATCCCACCTTGGCCAATGAATATGGCCGAAGACCCACCCACAGAAGGTGATGCCGGTGATGTCCAGGGACAGGGACTGTTAGAGAAAAGATAAATAGGGATCCCTTTAGTTCTGCTTTAACAAGTAAATAGGTTTTTCAGTTATGCCTCAAAGTGGTACAGTAACAGTTTATCCTACATTGTTTACAACGTACAATGTCTTTTTTTGAAACTAGTCTGGAATCACACATTTTTGTCACAGTGCATCTTCATATGGTTTAATATACTAGTGGACCTGATTGTAAAACTTTAGGCTCTAGAAATCTAGAAATGTTTATTGTGCCTGAGCAGTACAGGTAAAGATTTACATTTTGTCCTAAATTACTCCTAAAAATTGCACAGCCTAGGCATTCATTTGCCTTGAGCTTCAGAGTTTTATATCTGCAGTGTGAGATCATCTAGGGCACGGGTGTCAAACTGGCAGCCCTCCAGCTATTGCCAAACTACAAGTCCCATGAGGCAATGCAAGATTGACAGTTACAAGCATGACTCCCAAAGGAAGAGGCATGATGGGACTAGTAGTTTCGCAACAGCTGGGGGGCTGCTAGTTTGATATCTCTGATCTAGGGCACTGCGCCTCTGACTGCTATTCTTAGGAGAGATGAAGTTGCATGTGGTGATGTGCTGCACACTGTGTTTACTCACCATTAACAAAGCAGTCTTTGTTCCTCCTATACTGTAACTTAGTTTTTTACCTATTGATCCTGCTGTTATTTTTCTACTTCCTTTAACAAACCAAGTTGTGCTGCAAAAGTGGCACTTACAAGGTTGAGACAACCCATTTAACACTGACAGGGGTGCTTGAAATGGTCAACTTTTATTATTTTGTTAAAACCTTTATCCCAAAGAGAAAAATCTGTTCCTATAGCTGGTTAAAAATAATAGCTGGAGTTTGGCTTTCATTTGGTAATCCATCTAATGTCCATCTAACTTTACTAATCCATCTAACACTCCACACAGTGCTGCTGCCCAAGGGTGTCAATGTCTCTCCTCCACAGAGAGAGAAGTCACTCTAAGGCTAAGTTCACTTCTATGTAGATTGCGTTTGATGCATTTTCCAGGTACATTTTTAATTTCTTTTCACACTCGTTTGTTATGCGTGTTCATTACATTTTTTATGCACTGGTGTCCTTAACAACCAGTAAACAACATGGTTGTTAAGGAATGGACGGTTGTCGAGTCCTTAACAACCCATGAGTCATCAGACCGAAAAAAAAAAAAAACCAGACCGGTTTCTTTATATTCAGCTGTCATCAAGGTTTCCCGCTGACAGCTCAATATAAAGAAACCTATTTCCGGCAATTAATAAAATAAAAAAATCTGGAAAAAAACAGCAATGGTTCCCCCCCAATCCATACTAGTCTCCCCCCAAATCCATACCTTGTTGTTTACTGAAATAAATTTACAAAAATCCCCCTGCGCTCCACAGAACCTAGTGACAAAAAGTTAGCTGCTACCACCTATTCTTTATACCTCAAGATATGTGCAAACAAATTATATTAATGGTGAAGCGCTCAACTTGTATAAAAGTGAAAATTATCTCCTACCTAAATAATAAATTATTCCAAATATACAAACTGAATAATCAATCCAAACGAAATATCTAGTGCAACATCCCCACATATAAATTATACGCCCCCTAGTGGTATAGTGATAATCAACTAATGCCTCTTAAACTGTGCCAAGTGATACATATATCCAATTAAATAAAAAATATATATATGAAAAATCAATTCAAAATAATTTGTGATGCCACACTGTGCAAAATAATAAAAGTGTTCAATGACTTCACTCCATGCTGCAATTGTGCTCTTCGTGATAATCTTGATGTGACTCCCCTCAATAATAGCCAAAGTGCCCCCTCACCTTCCACATTCGACCCTTGCGGGTCACAAAGCTTTATATATATTATATATCTCTGCCTGGTTTTTTCTCCTCCACTGCCTCCACCGACTTAATCAAGATCCTCCTCCAGGCAATGAGTTCCACTCAAATAACTCCCCTCACAATACGGACTCAGACACAGGGCGCATATGCAAGAAAAAGCAGACCTCCATAGTGCAACACTGTTTTAATGCACTCAGAGATATATAGCAAAAATTGCACTCACATATCCTCCAACAGAGAGAAGCAGTTCCCCATGTGCTATGGGTATATTCAGGTGTACAGGTGTACAAAGATGGCGTCCGAACCCGGAACCGTAAGTACGTCACCCCTATGACCGGAAATACGTCGACGCGTTGCGCCACAATCACGTGGCTTCTTCAGGATCAGGATCCTGAAGAAGACACGTGATCGTGGCGCAACGCGTCGACGTATTTCCGGATCAGGATCCTGAAGAAGCCACGTGATCGTGGCGCAACGCGTCGACGTATTTCCGGTCATAGGGGTGACGTACTTCCGGTTCCGGGTTCGGACGCCATCTTTGTACACCTGTACACCTGAATATACCCATAGCACATGGGGAACTGCTTCTCTCTGTTGGAGGATATGTGAGTGCAATTTTTGCTATATATCTCTGAGTGCATTAAAACAGTGTTGCACTATGGAGGTCTGCTTTTTCTTGCATATGCGCCCTGTGTCTGAGTCCGTATTGTGAGGGGAGTTATTTGAGTGGAACTCATTGCCTGGAGGAGGATCTTGATTAAGTCGGTGGAGGCAGTGGAGGAGAAAAAACCTGGCAGAGATATATAATATATATAAAGCTTTGTGACCCGCAAGGGTCGAATGTGGAAGGTGAGGGGGCACTTTGACTATTATTGAGGGGAGTCACATCAAGATTATCACGAAGAGCACAATTGCAGCATGGAGTGAAGTCATTGAACACTTTTATTATTTTGCACAGTGTGGCATCACAAATTATTTTGAATTGATTTTTCATATATATATTTTTTATTTAATTGGATATATGTATCACTTGGCACAGTTTAAGAGGCATTAGTTGATTATCACTATACCACTAGGGGGCGTATAATTTATATGTGGGGATGTTGCACTAGATATTTCGTTTGGATTGATTATTCAGTTTGTATATTTGGAATAATTTATTATTTAGGTAGGAGATAATTTTCACTTTTATACAAGTTGAGCGCTTCACCATTAATATAACTTGTTGTTTACTGGTTGCTAAGGATGCCGGCAGCTGCCCGCTCCTTAGCAACCAGCTTAAAGTCACAAAAAACAACACGCAAATTGCAAAATGCATAAAACACACATTAAAAATGCGATACGTGTGTTTTTGGTGTGGTCCCATTGAAGTCTATTACACTCTAACCACAATCTGCTGTGGCGAAAAAAGTCTCTGACCCTTTAAAAAATCTGCACAACTCATAATGCACATATGTGAACTAGATCCATAGAACATCATGTTAAATTAACTGTAGTGTGTTTCTGCAAACTGGAAAATGCACTGAAATCCTCATAAGTGTGAACCTAGGGTAAGACAGGAATTTGTTACTGGCCGGATCACCAGGTGACCATCAAGGAAATAAAAATTAAAAACAGAAAACGAATGCCGCCAACATCTAAGCATTGGTATGCTTGATGCAATATATTACTTTTTTGGGTAGGAGAATTAGATACACATACGTCATGGACCTGCAATGACTTCCCTGCCCCTGCTTCACTTATTCTGTGGATCTGTTCTTTTTGCACCTCTTGTGTGGTTTCTTGAATAATTCCTCACCAGTTTAAAGATGAATAGTCATATGAGAGCAGCACTAAAGCAAAAGAAGAGCTAGAACTATAGCGCTCAATCAAATTTCTTATTTAATCTGAACAATGATGTCTGGTTCGTGGAAATAGGCAACAATTCTACTTTTACCCCATTTTACTTCATTCCTGTTAAGTAAAATTTCTTTTTTTTCCTTTAATATAATTTACTTTTGCAGGAATAAATAAATGTCTATGTAAGGGTACATACAGTATACAGTACGTGAACAAAGTTTAAATACGTATGCACACGTAATTGAGAATATAGATTTAAATATGATTTGTTATGTGATTATATGAACAATAAACCCTGTGCTTCTTTTGAAAAAAAAGCATTCTGTATGTTAAACTGCCCATTAGACAGATGAATTTACCATTGTAATATGGTGCAACACACACGCATACAGCACACATGTACTGCCTAATACAGATGCCAATACATTTGTGTATGAAAAACATGAGCAGAGGCAGGGAGTATGCTGGGAGAAGCATTGATCTGTGGGCCTTTAATTAAATGCTTTTTAGCCAGACATCAAAATGAGATGGCAGAGGAGAGAGAAGTCAGAGAGAGAAGAAATGGACAGCAAGCAGTTACAATTCTTCAGTGGAAGAGAAGAGGAAAAATCAAGATGGGCATTGCAGTGAAATGGGAGAAACAGCAGAAGAGAAAATGATGGGCGTAGACACAGGGGCGTATTTACCGTGAGCCAAACAAGTCATTTGACTAGGGCAACATTGTTAATTAGCGTTTTAATTAGATTTTAATTAGTTTTTATTCAGCTTTAGATTTGCTTTGTTTTGGAGGTGTTGCAGGTATGAGATATTCCAGGTTGCATTGGGAAACCAAAAAGCGTACCGGAAAGATGTCAGCAGCAGTCACTTCCGGTTCATGTGTATATGTATTCTGTAAGTGTCTGGTGCAGACGTCACATCTGGTGTGCAGTGTGGAGCAGCAGGAAGGTGAGCGAGGTCCACACCGCAACAACTAACAGACAGCACACATGGTGTGCAATGTGAGAACACTATAGCAGTTTGGGAGCGGGGGCCAGAGAGAGGACTAAGAGGCAGAGGATCAGCAGAGCTGGAGGACAGAGCAAGAGAAACTAACAATGTCACATGTCATGCGCAATGTGGGAGCAACATAGCGGGAGGTGGGCAGGGACCAGAGAGAGAGGAGGATCAGCAAACCAGAGAATCAGCAGATCTGGGGGTTACTACTGAGTGGGAAATCAGAAGAGCTGGGGGTTACTGCTGAGAGGGGGTCAGCAGAACTGGGGGTTACTACTGAACAGGGAATCAGCAAAGCTGGAGGTACTACAGAGTGAGGCATCAGCACAGCTGTGGGTACTACTGAGCAGGGGATCTGCTGAATGAGGGTACTAATAAGCAGGGGATCTGCTGAATGAGGGTACTAATAAGCTATGGATCTGCTGAACCAGGGTACCAATGAGCTGGGGATCTGCTGAACAGGGAACTAATGAGCTGGGATTCTACTGGGCCACTTTAAAACAAATAGAAAATTAACATACACACAGGGCATTTTTTGAGCTTCAAAAAAGCATCAAAAAGCATGTTGAAGGGGTAGGCGCTTTAATGTGTGGAAACAAATGTAAATGGGCCCTAACTGTACTCGATTCTGTCATGCAAGCATCTCACTTCACTAAGATGTTGATTTTGAAATGATGACTAAACAAAGTTGGTGCCAACATTGTGTAAAGAAAATCAGACAAAGGCATTGCCAGGGGGAATACAGTGATCTTTGGGAGAAACAATAAACACCTGCAAGTGTTACTGTTTCACATGGGTCAACAACCATTTCCACATAAAATGTCAATTTACAACCATTAGACAGCTGGTAATCCAGAGAACAATAGCAAGCTGCAGTTATTTATTTGTTATACATTTTTGTACTCATAGTTTTACTGTTCATGGAAAGTTAAAGTATTGTATGCCTGTGTAAAATATCCCATTTCATTTAAAATAGAAATGCAACATGCTTACATATACTGAGTAAAGTGACTGCCCTCAGGTGATACACAGATATGAAACAAATCCTCCTATACAATCTGTTTATCTATAGTAACCTTTCCTCTACATCCATTAAAAGTGCAGAATTTACACAGGATCTCTCAGCTCTGAAAAACAGGGGGCAAGGAGCTGAAGTTAGAAGAGCTCTGAGAGCTGATTGGAGGTAAGGGACACACCTCCTCCACAACACTCACAGGAACAGAGCTGAAGCTGTCAATCTGCTGGGGGTTCCTCCCCTGACACCATTTTTCTCTTTGTGTCGGGAAAGTGTCAGAAGTGACTCAAGCAGAGGAAAGAGGAATGAGACAGCAGACAGAAAGTACACACTATAGAGGGATTAGCTTTGTTTATATTTCATGTCTGAGGTTTATAAACACTTTAACCACTTGCCTGCTGGGCACTTTCACCCCCTTCCTGCCCAGGCCAATTTTCAGCTTTCAGTGCAAGCGCACTAGCGCAGTCATGCAACACTGTACCCAAACATTAACAGGCATTAACAGGCATCACTGATGGGCACCAGTTGGCAGCACTGATCGGCTGCACTAATAATCAGGGCACTGTAGATGTCCCCTTATCAGCTTTCCTCTCCTCACGCATTGTCAGCATGAAGAGAGGACTGCCGATAACCAGAATTTCCTGTTTACATGTGATCAGCTGTGATTGGACACAGCTGATCACATGGTAAAAAGCCTACATCCTTACAGCAATTGGCAATCTCCGCAGAATGTGCATGCACAGCTAGAGTGGGAGGACGTCATCTGATGTCCTCACAGAACAAGAGAGCTCCTGCCCGCCCATCATTTCCCAATACGGTGGGCGGGAAGCAATTAAACTATTTAATTATTATTATATTAACGAATATACACATAAAACGTTCATATTTACCCTTAACATGTACTGACCAGTAAACTAGACTTACAGTTCCAGTGTGACTCCTTTCAATTTTAATGTGAACCTCAGATCAGGCCCAGTTCATGCAACTTCAGACCTCAGGTCAGCCCCAATGCATGCCCCTGTAGGCCCAAGATTAGCCTTAACCACTTGGCAACCGCGCTATAGCCGAATGACAGCTAAAGCACAGTTGTCCAGTTCTAGGAGGGCATCATATGATGTTCTCCCAGAACGCGCCCTCCCGTGCACCCCCCAGAGGCGAGCAACCAGCGATCTCCGTGATCGCTGTGTCCCATGGACACATCTGATCAAATGATGTGGTAAAAGGCCAATCAAAGTGGCCTTTTATCATGTGATCAGCTTTGTCCAATGTCACAGCAAATCACCGGGTAAATGCAGTTGCCAGTTATCGGCTGCACTTACCTCACGCTGCCTATAACTACTGCTGATAACTGACAATTGTCAGAAAACAGATCGGCACTGATCATCAGGGCACTGATGATCAGTGCCCTGATCAGTGCCCAGCAGTGCCACCCACCAATGCCACCCACCTGTGCCCAGCAGTGTTACCCACAAGTGCCAAACAGTGCCACCCACCTGTACCCATCAGTGCCCAGCAGTGCCATCCACCTGTGCCCATCAGTGCCTAGCAGTGCCACATACCTGTGCCCAGCAGTGCCTCTCATCAATGCCACCCATCAGTGCCCAGCAGTCTGCCAGTCTGTGCCGTCAGTCAGTGCCACCCATCAGTGCCCATCAGTGCCGCCTATCAGTGCCCATCAGTGCTGCATATCAGTGCATCATCATCAGTGCCAGCTCATCAGTGCCCATCAGTCCTGCCTATCAGTGCCCATCAGTGCTGCCTATCAATGCAGCCTCATCAATGCACATCAGTGAAGGAGTAAAACTTCCTGTCTGCAAAATTTTATAATAGAAACAAAGAAAAACTTTTTTTTTTAATCTTTTGCTCTTTTTTGTTTATAGCGCAGAAAAAAATACCACCAAAAGAAAGCTCTATTTGTGTGAAAAGAATACTAAAACTTTTATATGGGTACAGTGTTGCATGACAGCGCAAAAAAAAAAAAGAAAAAAAGTGTGACAGTGCTAAAAGCTGAAAATTGGCCTGGTCAGGAAGGGGGTATAAGTGCCCAGTAGGCAAGTGGTTAATGCCTTCACCTTTAGACCTCAGATCAGCCACAATACCTGTACTTTCAGACCTCAGATGAGCCACAATACCTGTACTTTCAGACCTCAGATCAGCCACAATACCTGCACTTTCAGACCTCAGATCAGCCACAATACCTGTACTTTCAGACCTCAGATCAGATCCTATTCCTGTACCTTCAACCTCAGACCAGCCCCAGTGCATGCACCTTCAGACCTCAGATCAGCCCCAATACAATCACCTTTAGATATCAGATCAGCCCTTATTCCTGTACCTTTATCCTCAAGTCAGCCCTAATTCCTGCACCTTTAGACCTCAAATCTCCCCAATAAATGCACCTTCAGATGTCAGATCAGCCCTTATTCCTGTACTTTCAGCCTCAGATCAGTCCCAGTGCATGCACCTTTAGAGCCCAGCTCAGCCCTAATTCCTGCGCTTCCAACTTCAGTTTAATCCCAATTCCCGCACTTTTAGACCTTAGATCACCCCACCGCATGTACCTTCAGACCTCAGATCAGTCCCAATATATGCAACTTCATATCAGCCCCAAACTCTGCACCTCCAGATCGTAGATCAGTCCCAATGCATGCTTCACCAAAACTTGGATCAGCCTCAATACTTGTGTAAGAAGGATGTGACCTGTTGTTCCAGTCCAGTGTAGAGAGGAAAGCTATAACGGACAACAAGTGAAACTGTGCCCAGTTCCCCCATGTGGACCTCCCTAGGTACAGGTCTTAAGATACCAAACACTTAGCAATGAATTAAAGAGAGTAAGTACCTTAATTTATGACAATGTGGGTTCTTGGTCTGTAGCCAGATGCATCTTTATTATATTACTAATGACTGGAAGTTATTTTATTTTAATGCTGAGTAAAAGAAGAATAAATATGAGTTTGGCTAGAGATGTGTTATTTCAGGAGGATGCCTGAACACCTGAGTGGAAGTGTGTAAAGTGGGCAAATACATAGATGGGCTGCAGGTGGCAGTACAGGGTGATTCATAATATGCTGTTGGACATAATTCTGAATGTAAGGTACGCAATGTAAACCTGGTCTGGCCAGGATTTGATGATGGCTAGTGGAAAGACTCTTTCTTAAGTTGTCTCATGGATGATCTATATCCACTTGCCCTCCTGAGGATTTACCCTCCCCTTCATGAACTGGCCAATTTTTGTGTTACGGCGCTGCTTTTGTCTTGACTGATGATTGCGTGGTCATGCAATTTACGTCCTTTTTTTCCAACAAATTGAGCTTTCTTTTGGTGGTATTTGATCACCTGTGCGGTTTTTATTTTTTGTGCTATATTTTGACTCTTTGCTATTAAACATATCCAGCAAAAAATGTAAAAAATCAAATTTCATCATAAATTTAGGCCAAAGTGTATTCTGTGCAGGGGCGGACTGACCATTTGGAAACTCGGGCACTGCCCGAGGGCCCGGGGTCAGTAGGGGGCCCCATGAGATGCCCCTGGTACCTTTTTCATAGGCTTTTTTGAGTTTGGGCAAGGACACAGGGGCCCCATGATCCCCTAATGCCCGGGGGCCCCATGAGTTGTCAGTCAGCCCCTGATTTTGTGACATGTCTTTGCTAAAAAAAAATACCAATACGTGTAAATTAATTGGTTTACATGAAAGTTATAGTGTTTATTTTATGCTTTTTTTTATTTTAAATTATAGACCAAAAACAAGGACATAGATGATGGGAGGATATGTGTACCCAACTCCAACTCCCTCCGAGCATCTGTGTTGCTTTAACCACTTGCCCTCCAGAGGATTTACCCGCCTTCCTCACTAGGCCTTTTTTGTGATACGGCGCTGTGTTACTTTAACTGACAAATGCAACACTGTACAAAAATGAAATTTATGTCCTCTTTTATCCCACAAATAGAGCTTTCTTTCAGTGGTATTAGATCATCTCTGCATTTTTTATTTTTTGTGCTATAAACAAAAAAAACTACAATTTTGAAAAAAAACTATATTTTTGACTTTTTGCTATAAAACATATCCAATAAAAAAATTTAAAAAATCAAATTTCGTCATAAATGTAGGCCAAAGTGTATTCTGTGACATGTCTGCTGAAAAAAAATCCCAATACACGTAAATTAATTGGTTTACATGAAAGTTATAGCATTTACAAATAGCGGTATAGATAATGGATTTTTTTTTTACTATTAATGGCGGCGATCAGTGACTTATAGACGGACTGTGGTGGACATTCTGACACTGGGGGGAATGGACTTGGTGTCACTGACATCCCCAGTGACACCAATACAGTGCTAATAAAGAGCACTGATACTGTACTAATGGCACTGGGCAGGAAAGGGTTAACATGAGGAAAGCGTTAACTGTGTGCTGGGAGTGTTTTACTAGGGGGCCGTGTCAGTGTGCTTCACTGTAAGCACACTGCTTTGGATGGCTGTGCTGTGCACAGCCATCCAAAGCAGTGTGCCCGAGCTGACAGTAAACAAAACAGTCCTCCTCCCCGTCGGAGATGCTCGGTAATCACTGAGCGCCGACGGGTAATCCCTACCGCCGACGGGTAATCCCTTTGGATGGCCGTGTCAGTGTGCTTCACTGTAAGCACACTGCTTTGGATGGCTGTGCTGTGCACAGCCATCCAAAGCAGTGTGCCCGAGCTGACAGTAAACAAAACAGTCCTCCTCCCCGTCGGAGATGCTCGGTAATCACCGAGCGCCGACGGGTAATCCCTACCCGGAAATGCAAAATCACGTATGTATACGTGATTTTGCGCACCCCTGCCGCCCTGTGGCAGTATATCTGCTATAGGGCGGCAGTAAAGCGAATAAGTGAGGTGAGGACAGAAAACCTGCCCAAGAGCATAGGACTGCCAACATCAAACTAACGTAAAACGAATAGGGAGAAGATTCTCCACATAGTAGATTGCCTGATTTTTTATCTGGATTGTGGTCTTTGAGGACCCCATGTAACTGTCTAGTTTTTCTCCTCCAACTTCAATGGAGCGATATTAACACTGAATAACAAGTTAGGTATAAGTAGTTAGCAGGCAGTTTCCTGCCCCAAAATAACTATTTCTGGTGCACTAGCTCACCAAAAATTATTAAAAGGCTTAAAAAAAAGACAAATTTAAAAATTATATATGCAAAACAGCATAGAGCAAAATGGATAATGCTTCTTCACATAGCAACAAATGAGAGATTATGAGATGTTCTGAAATCACTACAGATGAAATGTTTGGTTCCTATAGGTGACTGCACATTGAACACCATGATTGTTCTATGCGGCTCTTAATTAATGAAGCTTTTGCTTGTTATTTGCCTGGTGATAGTGATCTCTGGATTCCTGCGATATTCTCTTCCATGAATCATTCTCTATCCTCTCTCCCTACCTGCTCTCCCTGTCTCCACTGCTGTCTGAACACACTTCCTCCCTCAACGCCTCCTCTCTTTCTTACAGTTTTCTTCTCATCCACGGGGAAACTGGATTTTCCACCTAATCCTATTACCCCCTGTGATTCCACAGAGTATCATTAAAAGCGCTCAGCACATCAGGGGAGCACAGGGGGCAAATCTGTCAGTGGGAACATAAGAAGCCAGGGAATAGGAAGGAGAAAGGGACGCTGAACTACCTGTAGAGGTGTAAACGGTAAATAAAAAAGGCAAAGAAGAAAGAAATGGCGTGGGGATTGATTTGGAGAAATAAAAGCAGCTGGGGTGGAAGGATTTGTTTGCAAAGCGAAATATAGATAGTCAGATTTGCTCTTATTAGAATCCCCATCACAAGTCTTTTGCTCTTAGGCTCTGGCTATTGTTTGCAAGTGAGTTACTGCCCCTGGGGGGGGCTATTAATGGCATGATCTGATTCTCACACAGAGAACAGCAGCGGTACCCGTCAACTCAGCCTCTCAGCCAGAAGCAACCACACAGCTGCATGTCAGCTGCAAACTGTGCAGAGGTGGGAGGGAGAAGAGAAAATGTATGCAAGCAAGAAAGAGAGAGAGAGAAAGAAAAGCAACATGTTAGAGAGAGATAGAGACGCGGCATCTGGTTTATGAGATATTAAAGGGTCAAACCTGGGAAAATGATTTCCATCTTTAACATCCCTGTGGGTGTTATATTTAAAGGATGGCAATACTTTGAAAATGATGGTCTGCAAAGGACCTCCTGTGCCTCCCCGGGCCAAAAAATTAAAACGCAATAAAGACAAAGATCGTGGATTTCCTGCTGAAGCAACCTAGGCACTGCAGGGCATTATTGACCGTATCTGCCAGGGCGATAATGCGTGCAACTGTGTGATATGACAGTGCTGCAACAGAAATCAATCTAGACCCGCAGTAGATGGGTCTTCCATTGGTAGCTATTGCGGTGTATGTGCTTGGAGGGGTGCAGACTCATTATAGCCAAGGCAATAAACAATATCCAGCAGCGAGTAGGCCAATGCCGCAGCAACCCAGTAAAGCCACAATCTGAAGCCTATATTGCTATTTAATATTTATTATCTTGCTTAGGGAGGCATGAGGTGCCTTTGGTGGCCACTATTTTAAAAGTATACTTGGTTTTCAAATATAAATATCAAGGGTAGGCAAGCGCTGGAAGTATAAAGCAGCTAGCACTAAGGTATAGGTAACAACTCCTAATGGATAAATATATTGAAAGTGCAGCGCTAAAATAAGTGAATGATATTATAGTGAAAATAAAGTGCAAAGTCAATATGACATATAGCAAAAAAAAATTGATCAGTGGAACAGTCAAGTGCAGCATATAAAAATCAAATATAAAAAATGATCAATAAATCATTCAATAAATATGAAACAGTAAAGTGCACTATGAAAATGAGAATTTATGAAGTCCATAAAATATCAGTGGAGTAAGAGCTATAAATTGTCCGTAAGGATATAAGTACGGCAATCACGGTGAAATATTGTGAAGTGAACCAATAGGGAATCCACCACCTCTGTCAGATGTACACTCATCAGACATCTACTGGTAAACAACATGTAAGCACATCTCATCTGGGTACAGGTAATGACAATTAAGCCTCTGCAAGAGATGCTGAGCCAAAGGCAAAAAACACAGGTGGACCCTCTCCAAGATGGCCGCCATTCTGACCTTCGGCAACAGCAGCTTGACGTCAGCAAGTGCGGCTCCAACCAACGCATTTCATGCACGCTCACTCTTGGTTTTCAGTATGCTCCACTTAAACATCTGCTGGTTTCACAGCCAAGGAGATTTCTTAGGTAAGTGGGAGGAGGGAGCGCTAAGGCACATCTACCCTGTGTGAGTTTTGGGATGGACCATCAGCAGTGGAGGTTAGTAGAAGGTCCATGTGGAGGTGGTGTCCAAGTCCATCTGAGATTTCTTAGGCAATAGATATTTTTATTTCTTATTTTAAGTTATAGACCAAAAACAAGGACATAGATGACGGGAGGATATGTATACCCAACTCCAACTCCCCCAAAGCATCTGTGTTGCTTTAACCACTTCCAGACCGGACACATTTACCCCCTTCCTGACCAGGGCAATTTTCAGATTTTAGCGCTATCACACTTTGAATGACAATTGCGCGGTCATGCAACACTGTACCCAAATGAATTTTTTACCATTTTTTTTAGATAGATAAAGCTTTATTTTGGTGGTATTTATTCACCACTGGGATTTGTATTTTTTTTGCTATGTAAATGAAATGCCCAAAAATTTTTAAAAAAAGTGTTTTTTTAATAAAATTTTGCAAATAAATAATATTTCATCATAAATCTTAGCCAAAATTTATTCCGTTATCTTTTTAGTAAAAAAAAAAAAATCCAAATTAGTTTATAAGCAAAAATTATAATTTTTAAACATTTTTTTTACATTTTTATTTTATTTTTTTATATTATTATTTTTTATTTATTTATTTTTTTTTTACATACTGTCACCCTAGCAGTACAGTGTCACCATGGTGACACTGTACTACTTGTGAGGGGTGCTAAAGATTTTTTATTTTTTTTTACACTGATTGCTTTTACACCCATATAGGATGTAAAAGCAATCACTTCTCTTTCTCTCTGTGTGCATTCCTGCACTCATTGAGAAATACAGAGTGAGCTGTGATTGGTCACAGCTTGTCACATGGTACAAGGCTTTTGTGAATAGCCTTGTACCATGTGACCTCTGTGATCATTCACAGATTTCACACATAGTAAGCAATGATGTCAGAAGTGACATCTTGCTTACTACTTTGCATGTGATCACTGATTGGCCAATCAGTGATCACATGATCGGGACCTTGTACAGAGGTCCCGTCTGACGATCGGTGTTTCACTGTGTCCGGAGGACACAGCGGGCACCGGATCGTGGTGCTGCGCGCTCCCAGGGAGCGCGCACAAGCAGGGTGCGGGGAGGCCGTTTATAGACGGCCACCCGACCCTGCAGTGCCACCGTCCGGCCGTTTATATACAACGGCCGGTCGGGAAGTGGTTAACCATGTGCCCTCCAGAGGATTTACCCCCCTTCCTGACCAGGCCATTTTTTGTGATACGGCGCTACGCTATTTTAACTGACAATTACAACGCTGTATAAAAATGAAATTTATGTCCCTTTTTCCCACAAATAGAGCTTTCTTTTTGGTGGTATTTGGTCACCTGTGCATTTTTTATTTTTTGTGCTACAAACAAAAAAGACCATCAATTTTGAAAAAAAACCCCAATATTTTTGACTTTTTGCTATAAAACATATCCAGTAAAAAAAATGTAAAAATCAAATGTTGGCATGAATTTAAGACAAAATGTATTCTGCTACTTGTCTTTGCTAAAAAAAATCCCAATTAATGTAAATTAATTGGTTTATGTGAAAATTATAGCGTCTACAAATGGCGGTATATACAGTATACTGGAATTATTTTTTTTTTTTTATGCTAGTAATTGCGGCTATCAGCAACTTATAGCAGGACTATGGGACTGCGGTGGGCATTCCGACACTGGGGGGGGGGGGAAAGGACTAACTGCCACTGACATCCCAAAGACACTAATTCACTGATCAGTGCTAATAAAAAGCACTGACATTGTACTAATGACACTGGGCAGGAAGGGGTTAACATCTGGGGAGATCAAAGGGTTAATTGTGTGCTGTTTTACATTAGTGCCCTCTGTGTTTTACTAGGGAAACATGCTGCTGTGTATTTCTCTGCTGTGAAATACACAGCAGCATGTTACTGCTGGTAGGAGAGAGACCTGTGT
Source organism: Staurois parvus (assembly GCF_062004578.1). Lineage (NCBI taxonomy): Eukaryota > Metazoa > Chordata > Amphibia > Anura > Ranidae > Staurois > Staurois parvus. The sequence continues at coordinate 10,733,662 of NW_028318078.1, read as the reverse complement.
TGTTTACACACAAGTCTCTCCCGTCAGTGATATTCGGCGATCGCAGGGTGCTGGCGGGGAATCTCCGGCTGGAACCCAGTGATTGACATCTGTAGCCGCCAACGGTGGTGCGGGTAGGGCAGCACATGCGTGTGCCCCCTACCCGGAAATGCAAAATCACGTTTATATACACGATTTTGCGCAGCCCTGCTGCCCTGTACCAGTACTTCTGCTACAGGCTGGTCTGGAAGCGGTTAACTAGCACTGAAACTGGGTGCGCACCTGAATCACTGCAGCCACTGCTCCTGCCACCCCTCAGGACTCAGAGACAGGCCATGGCAGTTCAGAGAGATCAGCTTTCTTTATCTCCTCCTTGTTCCAGTCACATGACACAGCCAAGGGAGGACCTCCCCTCACTGAGTTCATTCTAAGCTGCCTGGTCTAATGATTGGGTTTCTGGGGTACTGGAGTGGGAGATCTGTAATTGGGGGAGCAGTACTGGGGAGGGGATCTGTACTGGGGGGGGGATTTTTACTAGTGAGAGGGGGGATTTTGACTTGGCAGGGGGTACTTTTTATTATCTGGCTATTTAACTGTTTGCTATGCACTCCTGTGCTCTGTGCATTACGAATTATTGACCCATGTTAGGCTCTTGTTTGTGGCACAGTAAATAAGGTAAAATGGTTCCTTACGTCAAAGGTTCAAGTGAGATGGAGAGCTGAGACTACATCAGGGAACACCTGCAGGGAGAAGTATGGAATGCAGAGGACAGAGGTATTGCATACCTTATGAATAATCCTAATATAAGTGAGGTGAGAGATTGTGGACCATTTCTCAAAGAGAACAGACCATTGCAACCGACTGAAGGTGGGCTCACATTAAGGGCCAAGTATACCTGCTAAGAAAGGAGTTTAACTACTTGCCCGGGCTGGACTTTCCTCATTGCAGTTGGCCATCATATGGCCTCACTGCATGCACGGTCTGTCACCAGTTGTGTCCACCGGACACAGTAGATGACTGATCACTGTACTGGCACACTGCCGGTACCATATGATCATTATAAACAATGAATTGCTTTGATTTATGCCATTCATTGTGTACAATTGTGTTGCTAGCTGTGATCAGTGTCATAATTGTGGTGATTATGGCTTACAGCTCATGAAAACCCCAAATCCACAATCTCAGAACATTAGAATATTGTGAAAAGATGCAATATTCTAGGCTCACAGTGTCCCACTCTAATCAGCTAATTAAGCCATAACACCTGCAAACGGTTCCTGAGCCTTTAAATGGTCTCTCAGTCTGGTTCAGTAGGAATCACAATCATGGGAAAGACTGCTGATCTGACAGTTGTGCAGAAAACCATCACTGACACCCTCCATAAGGAGGGAAAGCCTCAAAAGGTAATTGCAAAAGAAGTTGGATGCTCCCAAAGTGCTGTATCAAAGCACATTTATTTATTTATTTCAGGTACTCAATTTACGCAGCGCTTTACATATATATTGTACATTCACATCAGTCACTAACTCTCAAGTGGCATACAATCTAAGGTCCCTAACTCACATTCATACATACACATACTAGGGCCAATTTAGACAGGATCCAATTAACCTACCAGCATGTCTTTGGACTTATGCATCTCATTTGGAAACCAAGGACCCAGAGTATGGAGGAAGAATGGAGAGGCACACACTGCAAGATGCTTGAAGTCCAGTGTGACGTTTCCACAGTCTGTGTTAATTTGGGGAGCCATGTCATCTGCTGGTGTTGGTCCACTGTGCTTCATTAAGTCCAGGGTCAATGCAGCCGTCTACCAGGAGATTTTGGAGCACTTCATGCTTCCTTATGGGGATGCTGATTTCATTTTCCAGCAGGACTTGGCACCTGCCCACACTGCCAAAAGCACCAAAACCTGCTTCAATGACCGTGGGATTACTGTGCTTGATTGGCCAGCACACTCGCCTGACCTAAACCCCATAGAGAATCTATGGGGCATTGCCAAGAGAAAGATGAGAGACATGAGACCGAACAATGCAGAAGAGCTGAAGGCCACTATTGAAGCATCCTGGTCTTCCATAACACCTCAGCAGTGCCACAGGCTGATAGCTTCCATGCCACGCCGCATTGAGGCAGTAATTGCTGCAAAAGGGGTCCAAACCAAGTACTGAGTACATATGCATGCTTATATTTTCAGAGGTCCGATATTGTTCTTTGTACAATCCTTGTTTTATTGATTGCATGTAATATTCTAATTTTCTGAGATTGTAGATTTGGGGTTTTCATGAGCTGTAAGCCATAATCATCACAATTATGACAAATCACGGCTTGAACTATCTAGCTTTGCATGTAATGAGTCTATCTCATATATTAGTTTCACCTTTTAAGCTGAAATAAATGAACTTTTGTAAGATATTCTAATTTTTCGAGTTTCACCGGTATACCAAAGTTTGTGTACTTTCTAACAGACTAAATAATAAACACTGATTTGGGTTATTTTCACCAAAGAAATGGAGCAGAATACATTCTGGCCTAACTGTATGAAGAACAATTATTTATCTGCAAATTGTATAACATAAACAACATCAGTTTTTTTTCAACATTTTTAGTCTTTTATTAATTATTTAGCAAAAAGATAAAAAAAGCTAGTGGTGATTAAATACCACCAAAAGAAAGCTCTATTTGTGTGAAAAAATTTCATTTGGGCATGACCAGGCAATTGTCATTCAAAATGCGACAGAGCTGAAAGCTGAAAATTGGCCTGAGCAGGAAGGGGGTGAAAGTGTAGCAGTTATCATTTATGGTGGGCAAATATCAGACTGGGACTCTGAAGTTACCTACAGCAATATCTGTAAATAGATGAAAGTGTGAAGGGAAAACTCTCAGGAGGCAGAGATCACCAGAACTGTGCTAAAAATCATAAAACCTGGAACTTTAATTTTTTACGCTCACACCTTCAGGATAAAAGCCGCACTGATCTGTTTCAGGAAATGATGAATACAAAGCAGCAGGATAAGGAAACTCCTCAGCAGTACTGTGGCCATCTCAACAAATGAGTTCTGCTATTGTTTCTGATAAGAACCTGATACAAGGAGTATTTCTTCACACATTATACCAGGGGTTAAGTGAAACATATAGTGATATTCAAAAGTATATCAAACCATGCATTTCAACTTATCAGTAAGGCTAGGTTCACATCTGTGCGGGTGGTGCGGCTGCGAATCCGCTCAAAAATCTGTGCACCAGCACCACCTGCACAGAGGAATGCGGACCAATGGGTGGGTGCCATTAGTTCTAATAGCACGCCGCCCGCACTGGAAAACGCAACCGTACTGGGAACCAAGGTTTCCGTGCGGGCTGCGTTTTCAGAAGACGTGCAGGGACTTCTCTGCATGTCACGGGGCATGGGAGTCCATTCAAATGAATGGGCTCTCATGCCCATGCAAAACGTGGCCCGCACGGCTGCTTGTATGTGAACCAGGGCTAACTGATGATTCCATTCTAGAGAAAATTACTAAAGCAGCCCAAGTAGAAGCAGATAGCAGGCATGTGCAGAATGGAAAAATTTGTTTTGGATTAGCTCATTATGTTACTAACTTCTTTTCGTAGATCCGTTTTGTAATTTGAAAATGTATCAACCAATCTGAAATCTGTGTAAAAAATAGTTGGTTGTTAACTACTTTCCAACCGCAGATAGCCAAATGACAGCTACACTGCGGCCGGCAAGTTCTGGGAGGGCGTCATATGACGTCCTCCCAGAACGTGCTCTCCTGCGCACCCCGGGGGCATGCACCCGGCGGTCTCTGTGATCGCTGTGTCCTACGGACACAACTGATCACGTGATGTGGTAAAAGGCCAATCACAGCAGCCTTTTACTACGTGATCAGCCGTGTCCAATAACACGCTGATCACCGGGAAATGCAATTGCCAGTTCTCGCCTGCACTTTCCTCACACTGTCAGAGCGTGAGTAAAGTATTGCCGAGAACCGACAGTTGTCAGAGCAGGGATCGGCACCGATCATCAGTCTGATGATTAGTGCCCTGATGATCAGTGCCCAGCAGCGCCACCCACCAGTTCCGCCCACCTGTGCCCAGCAGTGCCGCCCACTAGCTCCGCCCACCTGTACCCAGCAGTGCACCCACCTGTGCCCAGCAGTGCCCACCAGTGCCACCCAGCAGTGCCACCTACCTGTGCCCAGCAGTGCCACCTACCTGTGCCCAGCAGTGCCACCCACCTGTGCCCACCAGTGTTACCCACCTGTGCCCACCAGTGCCACCCACCAGTGCCCATCAATGCAGACAAGCAGTGCTGCCACCATTCAGTGCCCAGCGGTTGTGCTAGTCAGTGCCCAGGAGTTGCGCCAGTCAATGCCTAGCAGTGCCGCCAGTCAGTGCCCAGCAGTGATGCTAGTCAGTGCCACCTATCAGTGCTGTCTATCAGTACCCATCATCAGTGCTGCCTATCAGTGCAGCCTATCCATGACACCTCATTAGTGCTGCCTATCAGTGCCGCCTATCCGTACCACCCCATTAGTGCTGCCTATCAGTGCCGCCTATCAGTGCCCTTCAGTGCCGCCTATCAGTGCCCATCAGTGCCGCCTATCAGTGCCCATCAGTGCCGCCTATCAGTGCCCATCAGTGCTGCCTCATCAACGCACAACAGTGAAGTAGAAAAATTACCTGTTTGAAAAATTTTATAATAGAAACAAAGAAACTTTTTTTGAAATTTTTTTGCACACTTTTTGTTTATAGCGCAAAAGGTAAAGCGCCCAACGGTGATTAAATACCACCAAAAGAAAGCTCTATTTGTGAGAAAAAAATTATAAAAATTTTATATGGGTACAGTCTTGCATGACCGTACAATTGTCAATCAAAGTGCGACAGCACTGAAAGCTGAAAATTGGCCTGGTAAAGAAGGGGATATAAGTGCCCTGTAGGCAAGTGGTTAAGGAGAGGGCCAGGAAGCCGGATGTCATATCCTTAACAGCTGATGACTTATCAACTGTCAGTGGATTTCCCCACTGACAGCTGAATGTAAACAAAAGAATGCTGGCAATGAAAAATAAATGAAAAAAAAAGCGTGCCCCCCCATCCATACCAGGCCCTTCAGGTCTGGTATTGATTATAAGGGGAATCCCACATCAAAATCTTAAAAAAAAATCAGTGTGGGCCCCCCTCCCCCCAAAATCTATACAGACCCTTAAAGTAAAAACACAACAACAGTTTTTGACATGTCCTCTATTAAAAGCAAAAAAACCCACCAAAAATAAATGTCCCCCAAAGTAGATGTAGCGTCAATCATGATGAACGCTAACCACTGACCCGAAACATTGAGGGACATTTATTTTTTGGAGGGGAGGGGGTTCTGTTTTTTTAACCGCCTCCCGTCCGCCATATAGTACAATGACGGGCACAAGGCGGTTCTCTCGTTCTGGGAGGACGTCATATGACGTCCTCCCATTCTAACCGCGCATGCGCAGCTCCGGGAGCGTGCAGAGCGGCAATCAGCGGTGCGCTGTGTCCCTCGGACACAGCGGATCACCGATCAATGGAAAGAGACAAAGATGTTGGCTCGGTCATGTGATCAGCTGTGTCCAATCACAGCTGATCGCATATAAGTAGGGAGATGCCAGTTATCGGCATTTCTCTCTCCTAACGAGCTGTCACACTGACAGCTCTAGAGGAGAGGAGAGCCGGTAATCGGCAACCCTCAGAGGGGACATGTACACTGATCATCAGGGCTCTGATGATCAGTGTGCCCTGATGATCTGTGTAGCCCCAGCAGTGCCACCTGTCAGTGTCCATCAGTGCCAGCTGTCAGTGCTCATCCATACCACCTGCCAGTGCCCATCAGTGTCACATCAATGCCACATTTCAGTGCCTACCAGTGCACATCAATGCCACATATCAGTGCCCATCTGAGCTGCCTTTCAGTGTCACCCATCAGTGCCAGTCAGTGCCACCTATCAATTGCAGTCAGTGCCACCTATCAATGCTGCCAATCAGTGCCACCTATCAGTGCCAGTCAGTGCCGCCTATCAGTGTGTATCAGTGCCGCCTATCAGTGCCCGTCAGTGCTGCCTATCAGTGCCGCCTAACAGTGCCAGTCGGTGCCACCTAACAGTGTCAGTCAGTGCCGCCTATCAGTACCACCTATCAGTGCTGTCTTTCAGTGACCATCAGTGATGCCTGTCAATGCCCATCAGTGCCACCCACTAGTGCCTCCTCATCAGTGCTCATCAGTGCCACCTATCAGTGTCCATCAGTGCAGCCTATCAGTGCCCATCACTGCAGCCTCATTAGCGCACATCAGTGAAGGAGAAAAAAAATTTATTTACAAAATTTTATAACAAAAACTAAGAAAAAACGTTTTTTTTTCTCAAAATTTTCAGTGGTTTTTGGTTTGTTTAAGAAAAAATAAAAAAACCCAGAGGTAATTAAATACCACCAAAATAAAGTTCTATCTGTCACAAAAAATATAGATAAAAATGTCATATGGGTACAGTGTTGCATGATCGCGCAATTGTCATTCAAAGTGTGACAGCGCTGAAAGCTGGAAATTGGCCTGGGCAGGAAAGGGGTATAAGTGCCCTGTAGGCTAGTGGTTAAAAAGGACTTGTCATAAACTGTTGTATTTTTACTTACTTTTTACACTTTTTTTGGTGAATGAGTAGGGGTACTATGTACCTTATACTCATTCACATAGGGGGGGAGGGACCTGGGGGACACCTTGTTAAAGGGGGCTTCCAGATCTTGATGAGCCCCCCACCCACAAACCCCCACAGCTACAGCCCAGGGTTGTGGAGAAGATGCCCTTGTCCCCATCAACATGTGGACAAGGTGATTTGGGGGGGTAGCCCCCCTGTCCCAACGCACCACCCAAATGTTGGGGGCATGTGGCTTGGTATGGTTCAGGAGGGGGGATGCTCTCTTGCCCACCCCCCTTTTTTGACCTAGGGGGCTGCATGTAATAAGGGTCTGGTATGGATTTTGAGGGGGACCCCATGCCATTTTTATGTTTATATTTTGGTGTCGAGTCCCCTTACAATCCATTCCAGAGGGAATCATTCTAAAAATTTGGAATTTGCTAGAAATGAATAAACTAAACTAAATTAATTTCAACAAAATTTGTTAGTATTGCTATTAAAGAACTTGGATACATCCGAATCTCCGAATAACCAAAAATGTTGTAATTGATTTGATTTGAATTTCACATATCTAACAGAGAAGCAAGTCAAACTGAGTGGCATGACAAATATCACACAGGCACGGGAAACAGAAGAGGTCATGGACTATGGCAATACCATTCATACTTCACTTGCAGAATTAACTGCACAAGTTGCTACCCTTGCAAAAAAAATGTACAATCTTTACTGCAGGCAAGTTTAATGAGAAAGTCTGGAGATGATCCAGCAACATTGTCAGATAATAATAATAAAAGCAAAAAATGCAGAGATGTAAACAATGTGTGAGCCAAGGAAAAGAAAAATGTAGGCATTGCTTTAACTGGGTACAGGAAAGTCATATGGTGCATAAAAAGAGAAAAGCTGCTGCGAAACAAGAAGTGGTCACAGGTGCAGGACAACCAGTGACCAGCTATGATAAAAGGTCCAAAGTCACTGCAGAACCTAGAGAAATCCTTCACTAACCTTGCCGCTGTGGGTCAAAAAAGTAGCCAGACAAACTGGGAGCAAATGCTTACTCACTTATCATTTAGGAGGGGTACCCACAAAAGTACTCATTGGCATGGGTTCCCAAGTAAGTATTGGTTAAGCTGGGTTAATCAACACCAAAAACAAACTGCAATTCAGCCAATTGACAAACTGTTAGGAAAAGACAGCAAGCTAACAATCGCAGCAGCAAATGGTTCTGTTTTTCCTTGATGAGTGGGTGGAATCAGAACAAAAAACTGAAAATCAAAGTGGAAATAGGATAACAATCCTTATCCCATTTCTAGTTAGCCAGACTTGCTCTGCCAGGCTTTAATGCAATCGAAGAAATGATAAAAGAGCATTCTGACAGTTCAAACTCTGGTAAAAATGACATGACAATGCTATTGAGTGAAACAATGTGTTTAAAAAAATGTAAAGAAAATGCTTTAGCAGGCCTTGTGTTGTCTTCTACAACTAAGAATAATGAGTTGGAACAAAATATATACAAAACCATCAAACTCCATAAAGGGAGAACAGTGCTCTTTGAGCCATTACTACCCAGTCAGCTGCCTGAAGGCCTAGAAACTTTTCCAGCACTTGTGGATTTACAAATTAGGCATAGAAAGTGAATAAAGATTCCTGTATGATCTACCCAGTTTTAGAAGAAATCTCATAGAATGAAATGAAAACTACAAATCAGGTAGAAAAAAAGGAAAGAACAGATGGATCACTGTCAATGCAAACAAACTCCCAAGTCATACAAAGCCAAAAGTCAAAGCCACCAGTGGATTTACAGCATCTCACTGAAGAACAACAGATAATTGTTAGAACAATATTATATGAAGAAAATCTTTGCAAAAGAGGAGGGGGAAATTGGATGTATTCCTAATTTAAATCTTTACATAAACTTGATGGATAAGACATCAGTGTAAAAGTCTTATAACTCCATACAAAAACCCCTGTACCAGGGGTAAAGGACTACATACAGAAACTGTTGCAAAGGGGATGGATACTGTTCTGCCTCCAGCAGGGAAATTCATTATGCAAATTTAAACTTTACCACTAGATGAAGCGTGCAATAAATCTACTGTTTTACAGAAACTAGAGAATGTTAAGATAAGAGCTAAGAGTTAATGAAAATTCCCGTCAATTTCAGAAAAAGAAGCAGGTGTATCTTGGGAACGCAAACTTCATCTTAGAAACTGACAGAGAAGGAACAAGCTATAATTTTCTGCAGCATATGTTCAGGACTATGATCCCTCTTTTAAGGTCTATACAAACAACTCAATAACATATATTCTCATGTCCAGCAAGACTAAACAGTGTTGGACACCACTGGTAGGGGAATTAGCTGACTTCTGGTTTGACATCAAATATTGCCAAGGTAAAAAAAAATGCAGATGCTGATACCTTGTCTAGAAATCCACTATACAGTCTTCAGGATGAAGAAGAGTTTACAAATCTGACCACGCCACAGACTATTTCTGCTGTATGGAAAGGTGGAAGGAGAGTGGTAGATGAGGAAGGTTCCTGGGCACTTTCACTAGTTCTACAACCAGAAGTTACAGATGCAAATGGTCTATGGAAACCTGAAATTCAGGAAATCATTTGTGCTGCCCAGCTGCAGGACAAGGCCATATGTGCTATCATTGACCTTAAAGCGGAGTTCCACTCATGCTGTCAAAAAATAAATGTCAGCAGCTACAAAAACTGTAGCTGCTGACTTTTAAAAGACAGCCACTTACCTGTCCCTCGGTCCCGCGGTGTGTCCCTTGCAGCCCGTTTCACCGGCCATCCTGTATTCCAGGAGGCCGGCATCTTCAGTGTGGGCACCCAGCTGTGATAGCTTGCGGCTTCACAGTCGTGTACCCACTGCACATGCATGAATGGTCTTGTAGTCTTCTGGGACCTGTCACTTGTCCCAAAAGACTACAGGGAGGGAGAGAGGACACCTTCCGCTTCCAATCGCCTAGGTGATCAGACCAGAAGTGGGAGCGGGTACATGTCCCGCTCCTCCCCCCGCCCCCCAAAGGTGCCAATCCTTACTGGGGAGTGGGGGAGCAGTCCTTAAAGCGGTACTTCCCCTTTTGGGTGGTGCTCTGCTTTAAGAATAAAAAAACTGAACTCACCAAGTCAACAAAACGTGCCTAGATAGAAAAGGAAAACAACTAATGCTTGACTGCAATAAGGTGACTGTACAAGATGGCATTTTGTTATGACACAACAAAATGGTTATTCCAGAACAGTTAATTCAGATAGTGCTGAAACATCTACATAATGGGCCATTGTGGAGCAAACAAAGTAATCCAGCTTGCAAAAGAAAGATTTTACTGGCCATTCATGCAAAAGCAGATGAGATGTAGTTGTCTGAAACGGAAACACGCAACAATGCCTTTAGGGTGCATTTAGTGCTCCTTTTGAACTTGTCTCAGTTGACTTTCTTCACCTAGAGAAGAGCAGAGGTGGTTATGAATACATATTGGTTATCATTGATGACTTCACTTGCTTTGCACAGGCCTACCCTATATGCAACAAATCAGGGAAAACTGCAGCAGAGAAGATTTTCAATTACTTCATCACCAGATTTGGATATCTAGAAAAAATATCCCATGATCAGGACAGAAGTTTTGAAAACCATCTTTTCAAAAGATTGAGACAATTATCTGAAATAACAGATTCTAAAACAAAGCCATTTCATCCTCAAAGCAACCACATTGAAAGATTGATTACAACATTATTTCCAACGATTTCTACATTAGAAGAGGAAAGAAAGCGTAGTGGAAATAGTATTTACCTCAAATAGTCCATGCATATAATTGTACTAGACATGAAGAAATCGGCTATGCCCCTTTCTTTCTGTTGTATGGAAGAACACCCCATTTACCAGTAGATCTGTTATTTGATATGGATGATGAAAAGGAGGAAAGATCACCCCAGCAGTATTCTGAAAAATGAAAAAAGCTTACAGGATAACCAAAATTCCTCTCAAAGGTAAAAGGTACTAGAACCAAAGTGCAAAAGGAGTGGCACTACAGGCTGGAAACTGTGTTCTTGTAAGACATTTGTCAGAAAGGGGAGGCCAAGGAAAACTTTGAACATACTGGGATAAGGAAGTGTACGAGGTAGTTGAACAGATAGGGAAAGGGCATATCTACAAAAGTGAAACCAGAAAAAGGTAACAAACTAGTAAGGGTGATTCATTGCAACTTGCTACTCCCAGTCAGTGATTTGCTTTATAGATTTTACACCAGATAAAACAAAGAAAAATGCCACTAGGACAGTGACAAGAGTTAAAGAAAACACTAGCCCAGAGATCTCAGATTCAGATACCTCAGACATTGAATACTATGTGTATTCTCCCATACTCTTCCAGGACACTAAACAACACATAGCTCCCCAATTACGTCCTGAGGCTGAGGAATTGTATCCTAGTGACTCTCACTTTTCGCAAGTCAAGAAATGCCAGATGAAGTAGTTTTTGGAGCCACCCACAGATGTTGAGGAAGAAAGCATTCAATAATTACTTCAACAGGAGCTAAAATTACAACCGGAGGATGAGACAGCAGCACAAACAACCGGTGAACCAGTGAGAGAAGGAAACCTGTTCTCTGAACAAAGATATTTTCTAAGAATACGTAAACGAAAGGAGATATTAACATATGAGACAATTGGTAAGCCTTCTTTTCAAAAGCAAAATGTTTCCACAAATATGACTGAACAGCACTGTGACAACCCCCCCCCCCCAATATTGTCCACATATACAAAATTTGAAATTGCCTCATGTCTCTTATCAGGAGCATATGCTAATAGTCACCTAGAAGATACAGGCTACAAAAAATTCTCATTTATGCTCAATGTTAAGAGACATTTATTTAAAGAAGGGAAATATGTAGCAAGTAAATGAATAAACCTCCCATTAATGTTGTTACTAGGCTGAGGCTAGAGGGAGCTATAATGATTTGTATTGTAACTTCAGGAGACTAATACCAACAAGCTCACATTAAACCTAGAATGCAACTGAACACCACATGTTTTGCTCTCTCCTCTTTGATACAGATACTGCAGGCTGTATCTTTGTCATACATTACACTTAGATCACCCATAATCCTGTAACACAAACAAATAATCTCCCATCATAAAATTAGTCCAAAAGGTATTCTACTACATTCTACTACATTTCTTATAATGTAAGGTACAAATAACCCAAATCAGTGTGTATTATTTTGTCTGTGTAAAAGGTATAGAGTCTACAAACTATGATATATGTGTTTGAAAACTGATCAGTCTAGATGCACTGACTGCATATTTCACTTCTTGAGGGCCTAAATTGCCAAGACAGTACAAATTCTCTACAAATGACCCCTTTTTAGAAAGTAGACAGTACAAGGTTTTTAGTAAGAGGCATGGTGGGTTATTTCAAGTTGTCACAATTTTTTGGAAAATTAAGAAATTAAATAAAATGTGTTTTTTCCACAAAGTTGTTAAATTATAGTTATTTTTTTTCACACTCAGCAGAGGCATACTTACAATTACAACCTAAAATACATTCTGCTTTGCCTCCCGAGTATGGAGATACCACATGTGTGAGATTTTTCAATGCTTGGACTGAGTATGAGCTGAACATTGTGATAGATTTACTAAAACTAGTGCATTCAGAATCTGGTGCAGCTATGTAAAATCTCCAAGGTATTTGTAAGAGGCATGTTGAGTTTTTTCAAGACTTCATCTTTTTCCACAGGTTTTGGCAAAATGTGGAAAGAAAATTATCTTTTTTTTCAGAAAGTTGTCAGCTTAATAATATATTTTTCACACACATAGCATGGGTATATCTAGAATTACACTCCAAAACACATTTTGCTTCTGTGACTGATTATGAGCCGGACATTGTATTTTGACAGACAAAAAGGAAGTATTGGAGTGTACTCGGGTGTCACGTCACTCCCAATTTTTGGTGCACTAGTGCCACGTCCTAGTTAATCAGTCAAAAAAAGGGGGGAAAAGGCAAGGGGAAGGAGTGCAGATGGACTTTAGAGGCACAGAAACCATAAACACATATCAGTAAAATTACTTGTACTTTATTTTGACAATAATTCTTGAGAAAAAACTTTTTTTGTTAAAAATTCATTGTACAATGTCCCCTCAGACAATGTCCCACATCCCACCATATTGTAAGGAACAAAACTAGTGAAAAGACATACTATAACTACCAGGAAGGTCCTATGGGGGGATGAGAGACATTAAGCCACTAGAAGAATGGCCCAACATGTTTCCTGACAACAATCGCTTCTTCAGGGGCTAAGTAGTAAAATCTAAAAAAGATATATACATATATTAAATATATCAAATTACATCATATAAATATGTAAAGGCTTATACAAGTATATCAGAAGACTTACATATAACATCAATGTGCACCAAGCAGCAGTAGACCTCCTAATCCTAGAGGGCAGACCTCCTCCACTGCTCTCACAAGGCAAAGGGCCATCCAGGAGCCAGATATGGGGGCACAATAATGGCCAACAGCCAAGAGCCTCACAGGTCTGAACCAACCCATAAAGAAGGGAAGAAAAATAATATATATATATATACTGAGACTCAAACCAAAACATGCACAAGTATATGAGCTACAAGTATTTTCTTACATCAGGCCATACCAGTGATGGTAATACTAAGTATTACCTTGAAATAATGTAACAAACATCAGGATTTCTTGCGAGCAGATGGAGGCCTTGTTTCCAAGCCTAAGCAGAAGATGTAAAGAGGAAAAAGGGGTTCACCCTCTAATATCCGGAAAACAGGAGGGACTGGAAAGATAATACAATAGGACAAGTTTGGACGGTAGAGGTGCTCTCTGAAATATTATAATATCATAAGTATTGTTAGTACATGATACCTATTCAAGAGGGGAGCTCCCCAAATTACCCCATTATTTGATAATATAGATTAAGGTAACCTACCAAGTTGTAAAAAGGATAGGTCTGAGTCACAATGGTATAGCTGGAAAGTACACCTAGGCCTGCCCATCAAAATACAAAAAAGTACAAAAAAGTACTAAGGAATAAATCCGGCTTTCTACTGGAAAATAGGTCTGAAAACATAAGCAAAGATAAAAGAAGAGGAATTATTATTTTCTTGACTAATTGTTTAAGAAAAAAAATCATCCTGATACTTTGAGAATAACATGTCTTACCAATATTGAAAAAATATTTGATCAGTGAGCACAGACTGTCCGGCGGGGAAGAGACCGCAACCACAGCGAAAAGAGATGGCCTTCTCGAGGTGCATACACCCAATAACCCACAGGGCTGAACAGCCCTTGAAAGAATGTGTCATGTACCGCCCAGCGTTACCTCTAGCGACTCACAGAACGGGATTCTCCAGGGTGCGGGGTCTAAGCCTCAATCTGCTTATTCACCAGAGCCCCTGATGGTGGGGATGGACTTGGAGCAGACTGAAACCAGGTCGCGGCCCCTGAGTACACCCAACTGTGGTAGATGGAACCACCGGAGGTATGTAATGGAAGAGAGCCTGATGTGAAGAGGCTGGCAGGCCCGGGCAGTAGTGACTGGATCCATGCAGGATGGATGGACGGATGACCGTGCAAGTATAGCGTAATCAGACAGGCCAGGTCGGTAACAGTGGAGGCAGAACTGTACAGAGCAGCAGACAGAGAGTAGTCGGGTCACAAGCCAAGTTCAGCAACAGGAGGTCAAGTAATCAGGAGTAGGCAGAAGAGTAGTCAAACGAGCCAGAGGTCAGAGCAGGAAACGGTCAACAGGGATCAGGATCAAGCAGGGTCAGCAACAAGGTATATCTCTCAGGAACAGACGAGCAGGGAACAAGGAACAAAGACCATACAGCGACTTGAGTATGCACAGGGCTGGTTTAAATAGGGCGCCCTGCGCTGTCATTGGTGCCAGGTGCGTGTCCGCGACCGCGAGTGCGCATGCGCGGACGCCGCTGTTTCCGCGGATGCCTATGTCCTAGTGCCCGCCGGCTAATGTGCATCGGTGTTCTGCACATGCGCCGACCCGTGCACCGCTGCGAGCCCTGGGATTCCTGACAGAATGGCACTAAGAGGCCCAAAGTTGTGACCTAGTGAAGCTCCCCAGGTGCGGTACATCCGCATCAAGATGTGTGACATCACCGCATCCGGCCGTAAGCCACGCATGTGCCAAAAGGGGCACAGAGGGCTAGGCCCGCTCAGGCACACAAAGAGAGATGGAACCGTCCCAACCACGCAGCGGAAGTCTCGTTCCTACAGGACAAGGGACACCGCGGCCACCCGGCGGCACATCGGGCCCAAGTAGGAACGCCCCCCCCTCCAAGGGATGAGGAGGAGCAAACACAGATCCAGCCTCTAGAGGTCAGGAAGAGGAAAAGCAGCCAGCCACACATAAATAGTAGCATATAGAAAACATAATGATGGTATCATTACAATTCTTACTACACCATAACATACTAGTTTGGACAATAAAAAATAAGAACAATGACATAATATAAATCGGACATAGGCTACAGCATGGCAAGAAATTACAAAAAATTACAAAAAGAGGGGACATCAAAGATAATTGAAGTACTTTCCACATAAGAGTTGCTGCCTTAACACAATAATACAGGGGAAATTGTGGAAACGCAGAAAAAGATCAATACAGTAAAAAAAGCCAAATGTTGTAAAAAGCTTCATCTACATCTATATGGAGCCCGTATAGCTATAAATACTAGTGGGGTCATTAAATTTGACCCTTAATGATATGCAAGAATGTTGTATACATGCAGTTAGATTACATATAAGCCAGAGACAAACACAGAGACCCATATTGCCATTCCCAGTAGCTTATAAAAACGGTTTTTATGATATTATCTCATTAAGGCCTGCAGGATGGGTTGCATTAAGTCGTTCCATCCACATAGTTTCCTTGCATAGTAATTTCTGGTCCCAATTGCCACCACGTGGGTCTTTAGTAACTACCTCCAGAACAGTAAATGTAGTCTATAAAGTATCGAATTTGTGATAAAGTCCCAGATGGCGACTAATAGGGGTCACTATCTTGGCATTCGAGGAATAGTAGATATGGTCATGTATTCTCTGGTTAAACTGATGTATGGTCTTGCCCACGTAGTAAGCTCCACATGTACATAGCATAAGATAGACTACTCCTTTGGTTTCGCAATTGGCCTGGAATCTGGGGCGGAGTGAATCCCCATTGGGTAGTTGGAAACGTATTCCCATCCATACCCACGGGCAATAACTACACTTACCACAAGCAGTAACTCCCCCAGATAGAACAGTGCCCTGGGCTTCTAATGTGTAATGGCTAGACGTTACTGTATCTCTAATGGACCTTGCTTTCTGAAATACAATTTCAGGGTGGTTTTGAATGTATTTGTGTATAGTAGGATCTTCACATAAAAGATACCAATGATGTTGATGTTGTAATATATCACGTATTTGCTGATGTTGTACTGAGTATTTGTGTTATAAATCTTAACAGAGAACAATCATTTTTGGATTTAGGTGTAGCATATAACAAAGTATTCCTGTCCTAAATCAAAGCTCTATTATATGCTTTGCGTAATAGTGTTCTATTATATCCACGTATTAACAGACGTTGTAACAATTTAGCTTGGTGTTTAAAATCTTGTAATTACGTACAATTCCACTGCAAGCATATATATTGCGCAAAAGGAATTGTATTTTGTGTATCACACAAATCAACCAATTGTATCAAAACCAATGTACTGTGAAGGTTGCCTCTGTAAGAGTGGTCAGGAAATTTAGATTAGTGGAGCCTCACCTATAGCAGTTCCAGTTCCTATAAGTCAAGCAAGCCTAGCATACTGGTACATGGCTGCCCCCAGGAATGCCATGTTCTGGAACTGGTGGGGTGACAATCAGGGTCACTGTTGCTGGCTTACCCTAGTGTGGTGACACTGTGACTGGTGTGGCAGTGATCAGCAAAACTGTTGCTTGTTGCACTGGTCTGGTGTAGTGACAATCAGGAACACTGATTCCAGGTGGGGTGAGATTGTTGAGGACAGTGTTGTTCTCAGTAACACCAAGAACTCGAGTACCTCTATTGCAGACAATTTGTGGCAAATGGGGTCTTTTATGCTCAAATGCCAGTGACTCAAGCATTCAGGTAATCAAAGAGAGGGACCACTATTGGGTGTCCATCTTATTAAAGCTCTGATACAAGATTAAAATGGATGATCTACTGTCACTATCCCAGAGTAGGGTCCAGAATTCTGCATTTCCTAATAGAGGCAGGATCCCATGTTATGACTAATGTGCCTCCGATCGTCTGATGCCTGAAAGGAGGAGCAGTGGTGGTGGCTGCTTCAGCTTTTACCACAGTGGCCAGGTCTGGCTGAAGGCAGCACTCACAGGCAGCACCTGAATTACATAGGTGCTGACTACCTCCTCTCAGTAGTGAGGACCTCATGGTCTAGTGGATATTCAGGCTAGACCACTGGCCAGAGCTTACACAGTATGTGCTGGAGCTTCTGACTTGCCCTGCAGCAAGTGAGTGATCTGTGAGGGTGTTTGGAGAGACAAGAGGTTTTGTCACAAAGAGGTAAATCCACCTGTCCCCTGAATGAACCAGATCACTTTCATTAACTATTGGTAATCCTTCTTGGATTACCATTAACTTCAAAACCCTGGTTGCTGATGCTACAGTCCTCTGGCCCTTTCCAAGAATAAAGGATATCTGCCACCATTTTGAGATCCTGCCATCTCAGTGCCCTTTTCCTGTACTCTGACACCGTGAAGTTTCCTTTACAAAAGTTTAACAGCTGGACCTCAGTTGCCAAAATGTCTAAAATTTTTCCGCTGGGAAAGTCCTGCATTGCATTTGTGGCATATTCTGATGCTTCAGCAATCAAAAATATTTGTTGCTTTCGTCTCTCAGATAATACACTATACAATTTTTTTCAAGGTAAAAGTAAAACCTGCCTTGTATGTTTCTCTCACACAAGCTTTTTACATACTGTCCAGCAACTTAACAATATTTTATGGCTATTTTCTCTCACATAATCCACTTTAATATTTACTGCAAGATAAAATCTGCATAAACTTTCCTTCTTAAACCTCATGCACACAGGACATTAAAAACACTCTCCTAGAAGCTTTCTTCCTGGCAGCAACGTTTTTGCAGAAAAAATTTCTGACGCTTGTAAAAGTCTCTAATGCTTTTACAAGAGTGTAGACACATTTACAAGCGTCAAACACTTGGGCATAATTCATTTAATTGGCCAGAATAATACAATAATTAATACTCAAGCGCTAAATGCTGGTGCTCCTGGACACGCACTGGCCCTGGGGGGGGGGGGGGTTCCTGCTGGTAAACACCACCGCTACTAAAAGCTTCTAAAAGTCTATGTGTGCATGGACACCTAGGTTAACATGGGGGGCCATTTGGAAGCAGTAAAAAAGATGCCTGATGCCCCTAAAAGTGTCTGCAAAAATGTCCTGTGTGCACTAGGCCTTATATTGCAGCCTAAACAAGCTGCTTGCATATTGTCCAGCCACTGTACAATATGTATGACTATTCTCTCTCAAACAATACACTGTAATTGCTATTTCAAAAAACCTGCATCATCTTTATCTGTACACTGTACATTACAATCCAACTAAGCTGCTTACATAATGTCCAACCACTGAACAATATTTGTGGCTACTGTCTCTCAGATTATACAAGCTAATATCTATTTAAAGATAAAACCTGTCCCAACTCTCCTACTTACATTGTGATCTAGCTAAGTTGATTGCATACTGTCCAGCCACTGAACAATATTTGTAGCTAATTTCTCTCTAATATACATGTTAATTTCACTTATTGCAGATAAAACCTGCCTTGTATCCCTCTATTTGCTGACTATTTGGGTGCTTACCTACTGTCTTAACACTAACCAGTTTCTAGCTGACATATACCTGAAATATGGGAGGGGGTTTGGAGAATGTGGGGTTGTGGTTCCAAAGTATTTTTTGCATTTTATTTTGATGTTTTATTAAACGTTTAAGACCTGCCATTATTTTAATTGTAAACTTTCCTATAGCTTTTTGGTCTGTTGTGGTTGCTACATCCACTGTTCATTGCGTTTTTCAATTTGAAATTAATCAGTTTGGGGTGCTGCTGCTGTATTTAAGTTTAGCTAAACATAAAAATAGTGAAATATAAAATATTAAAAAATAAATTACATCACACATCTGAAATATGTGATGTCAAAATACTGTGCCGGTGACCCTGTCCATAGAAATTGTAACACCACATATACAAAAGCATCTTCCAAGCATATCCTTTTAGGATTGGTGTTTTTCAATGTTACCCTCAAAGTTACTGTAAAATGACCCCTCTATCCACTGTAAAACATTTATATATACTGTATATACACTATATTGCCAAAAGTATTGGGACACCCATTCAAATTATTGAATTCAGGTGTTCCAATCATCCCCATAGCCACCGTATTATAAAATCAAGCACCTAGGCATGCAGACTGCTTCTACAAACATTTGTGAAAGAATGGGTCACTCTCAGGAGCTCAGTGAATTCAAGCATGGTACCATGATAGGTTGCCACCTGTCCATTAGGTCAATCCGTGAAATGTGCTTGCTACTAAACATTCCACGGTCAACTGTTAGTGGCATTGTAACAAAGTGGAAGTAACTGGGAACAACAGCAACAGCAGGGTCAATAGCTAAAGACCTCCAAACGTCGGGTGGCATTCAGATTAGCACAACAACAGTTCATAGAGAGCTTCATGGAATGGGTTTCCATGGCTGAGCAGTTGCATCCAAGTCTTGCATCACCAAGTGCAATGCAAAGCTTTGGATGCAGTGGTGTAAAGCATGCTGCCAATGGACTGTAGAGCAGTGGAGAGTGTTCTCTGGAGTTACGAATAATGATTCTCTGCCTGGAAATCTGATGAACTTGTCTGGGTTTGGCAATTGCCAGGAGAACGGTACCTACCTGGATTCATTGTCCAAGTGTAAAGTTTACTGGAGGGGGGATTATGGTGTGGGGTTGTTTTTCAGGGGTTGGGCTTGGCCCCTTAGTTCCAATGAAGGGAACTCTTAAGGTGTCCCAACTTTGTGAGAACAGTCTGGGGATGGCCCCTTCCTGTTCCAACATGACTGTTCACCAATGCACACAGCAAGGTCCATAAAGACATGGATGAGTGAGTTTGGGGTGAAGGAACTTGACTGGCTTGCAGAGTCTGACCTTAACCCTGACCGGACACCTTTGGGATGAATTAGAGCGGAGACTGTGAGCCAGGCCTTCTCGTGCAACATCAGTGCCTGACCTCACAAATGCCCTTCTGGAAGAATGGTCAAAAATTCCCACAGACACACCTAAACCTTGTGAACAGCCTTCCCAGAAGAGTTGAAGCTGTTATAGCTGCAAAGGGTGGGCCAGCTCAACTTTGAATCCTACAGACTAATACTGAGATGCCATTGAAGTTCATGTGCGCATAAAGGCAGGTGTCCCAATACTTTTGGCAATATAGTGTATATAGATATATATTTCTATGTTAAATGGCCCCCATGGCAGTGTCCAGATACTCAATCTCATTTCTGACAATAGCTTGACTATTAGCCTAAAAATTGGCCAGAGTTTAGCATCAATTCACCTCTATAGACTTCAACAGAATTTGCTGTAAATTTTGAGTTTTTCAGATTTCATGCAGAAAAACCACAATCCCCCACAAATTGAAACAAGGGAGATTTGACCACCCCTAGTGATAGTATTTATGTTAACATATTTTAACATGTTGAGCCACTATCATGTATAATATAAAACCCTTCTGACCACATCTTTGAGCAACGATAAATGACACATTAATCCTGGGAAGGAGCATGGAAGTACAATTCCAACTTTGTGTGCTAACAAGGTTTGGAATTCATTATTGCAATAGTATCACATGATATAACATCACACATACCCTTTACAGTCTCCTGTTTGCACTTGCACAGTGACAAACATTTTTAATGGATTTTTCTGCACAGCATCTTCTCTTTTAGGATTACAGACCGTTTAATCTGAGGCCAGTAATCACTGTCGTACATTTACTGTGCTCGCAATAAGTATTGCAATTAATCAGTAAATACTACAATATATCCCTTCCTTCTATCCAAAATGCTCATATCTCTGTCAGGTTTATCTAGCTCCCTTATAGTCACGCAAAGTATGCGCAATGTGCCTCGTTTCAGTCATGGAATGGCACAAGAGAGAAGGACAGATGGCTCTAAGGTTACATAATGTCACTTGTTTGTCTCTTTCCACATTATTTGTACAAATATTCTGTCAGGGACCCTCAGCCCCAGTGTGACAAAGGTTTCTTTTTCTGCAGAGTAAATCTAGTAGATTGTGCATTATTACGCCACAGCACAGCTGTTCTCTAAAGATGTTTGATGACCTCTAATGACTTGCTTACCAAACAGACCACACAGCGTATTACAGCAGTTATGAAAGGACTCAACGGGAGAAGAGGACATTAGAAGCCTGTTGAAAGAACTTTGTCTGAGGTATAGACTATTGACTTGATGCCTGTAAAATCCTCCCGTGGGTAGCTACAGTTCAAACAGCATAAAAGACTTGACACTTCTTTTCACCAAATTATGTTACAGAGAGTCTGTCACTAGACCGGTGTTTCTCAACCTTTTTTCAGTCAAGGCATCCTTTAAAATTATGGACAGTCTCGAGGCACCCTTTAAAATTATGGACAGTCTTGAGGCACCCCATTCTAAATTTTAAAGTCACCCCATTCTAAAATGTGAAAAATTATTCTTATAGTTTTATATAACGCAGCAACATCCACACCCATAGGACACCCAACATTAGAGGTGATTTATTCTTCCAAAGCAAATATACTTTTGCACACTGGGACTGACTAGTATTCCAGTGTTTCTCTTCTCCCTCAGTTTTTCTCCATCACTGAGCTAATGTGACCCCAGCACTGATGGCGAGGGGCAGGGGACTGTCAAACTAGGATGCTGTGCAGGCAGTTGACATCCTCCTTCTCAACTGATGATGTCATTGGTTGTCAGGACACCGGCGGCTAGAAGGTCATAACGGTGCACAATGAAAACCTGTGGTTTTGTGTAACCAAAAGGCAGGCGTGTTCCACCCACTGGTTTGTATACAAGTTTTGGGCAATTTGTAGACATTTTGCCAAGGCACCCCTGAAGAAACCTCAAGTCACCCCAGGGTGCCTGGGCACCCTGGCTGAGAAAGGCTGCATTAGACCATTGATTTTAACAAATACTGCATCTCAATACAAGCATTCCTTGTATAGACATCCAAAAGCGCTAAGACTTCTGATGTGCACCAACATCTTGGAAGAGATGTTCGCAACACCAGCAGACCCAATGGTATCACTCAAATGACACTTTACTTTTTACTCCTTCCCTGTTTGTTACATACAACTTTATCTAGGGAGGTGAGGGGAGGGGCAGAGGAGCTGGTCCAGCACACACAATAGTTAGACACTCCCAGAAGAGGAGAAAAATGTGACTTACAAGGTGGGGGCTGTGCTAGGAAATTATTAAGGACCTATATCCTGCGCTCGGGAATAATATCTAGTGTTTAAAATTAAAGAGAATTCTTTTTTGTGAATATGTAAAAACATGCAATAAAAAATGCACTAAAAATCCAAAATATGTGAACATTATTGCAAATAATGGCTGCTGCTCCTACATAGGGTACTGACCCTCATACAGGGGTGTATTTAGCACAAGGCAAACAAGGCACTTGCCTAGGGCGGCATTTTTCAGGGGGGCAGCATCTCCCCCCAGAAGAAGGGATGAAAGAAGGGACATGTGCACCATGGGAACCACCTAGTGGAATCCAAGAAAGGCTATGGGCTGCTTGATAGTGAATGTAGAGTCTGACTCTGGAAGGCTCTCCCGGGTGGGGGGCAGGGATGTTGTTGGTCAGTGAAGAAAATAAACGCTAGTAGGAGAAACTAATGGGGCTTTTAAGGTACCATACCATTATGGGTATAAAGATGCATAATCATAAACAATATTGGATAAAATAGAGCATATTTTATTATGACATTATAAAAAAAAAACACACAGAGTGGTAAGCAAGACAAACGCCAATGTAGGCACATACATAAAGAGTCAACAAAAATATACGAAACCAAAAATGCTTTTCCATAAAATTGAATCCAAAACTGGATAATCAGTCAAAAGATCTGATGCGTTTTGTGGGATGTGACCCACTTCTTCAGGGAAAATGGAAAAACTGAGCAACAATGCCTACAGTGGAATCAAAATATACAACCAATTAACAATGAAAATACAGATAAAGCATAACAGTGTACACAAAATTATTCAAAAAGATAGACATAAATGAAAAAAGAGGCAGAAAATTACCAGTCGATGATAGCACTCTGTTCAATAGCAGCACCTAATGTACATGAAGATCAATAGTGATTGGATACACAAAGGGAGATTTTACTGAGCATCGGGGAGGAAGCCACCAGTCTGAGAATACCTCAGATCAAATTGAGTAGCAAACTCCTGCTGTTCTAAGGGTCCATAAAATAATCAGTAATTAGAGATGTTGTTAATTTCCCTTATAAATCTATGAAATAGCACTTTTAATAGTCCAAAAACTTGTGGAAAAGTGCAGTCTCTTATTCTGTGCTGGTTTGCAACTCTTCTTAATAAAGGTAATAATTTACATGCTGTCCTTCCCACTAGTGTTATGGGTCTGCTGGGGTTTGTAGTCCTCCTTGGTATAGATGTCTTCTTCATGGAACAGGATATCCCAATTCAGAGGTCACAGGATGTAGCTACTCATGTGTAGAAAGTAATGAAAGGGGGCCACATAGTGTGATTCCATTTATTAATAAAAAACTAATTACATTTACATTGAATAAAATGATTCCGAGCATAAAAAGATGGATCGGAAGTGATGCGCCGATATGCATTCCACTTGGCGGATATGACATCACCACAGCTTGCACCTGACACTTTTCACCCCTCCCACTAGGCGTCTTCAGAGGTTGGAGCCTGTGGTTCACGGTGTCCATATTTATGCACCCTAAAATCCCTGCCTGCTACATCCATCGCTCCACTATCTTTAAAGAGATATAATACTCTCTGCGGCCATCTTTAATGTTAAATGGGTGTACTCGGTCACAACTATTAGAGATACCTTTTCTAACAACCACAGTTATTAAATGCAAAACATTTTGTTCATACAGTTAATATCTAGCTATTATGGATATATTAAAATTTAAAAAGCGAATTATTATACCTGTTAGTAATATACCATATACATACCATCCATACTACTTGCAACCCCTAGTCGAGTTAAACCATATTGATCTAAAAAAACAAATTACATTATTCAGTGTTTATAAAGCTTGTTATTATATAAATGGGTGCTTTAAATTCATTCATTACTAATTTTAAAATGATCTTTTGTTCCTCTTACAATAAACAAATAAAAAATATATAAATACTATATCCTTTGTTACTATCCCAGTTACTGTAGCTATCAATATATTACAAATATATATATTATTAACCCACTACGATAAATTCACTATATAAGGACTAAAAATTTGAATTGTGCTGGATCTTTATTGTGATAGATCCTGAAATTGTTAGATCATGATGGAATGATCTCCAGTCCCAGAGGATGCCATTTTTGGGGAAACGCGTCCCACGGACTCTTTCTGTGAAGTCACCACGTACCAGCCGACGGACTGCTACCGCGGCTGATTTGTCTTTCCATTGCTCTCTTTTACTCAACTGAATGGTTACCAAACTGTTATGTGAGGTCCTAAATAGCTTGTGTCCCTTTGTTTGGACTTAGACTGGAAGGAATTAATAATCTTCAGAGTTAGTGATCCCCTCACTTCCTTAAGACTCCCCTGTTCGCCATTCTCTATCCTTCTTCCTCGGCAGTCCTATATCTACTATGTCAAGAGCAGCACTCCAAGCAGCACTGAAGTTTTTCTTGTCTAAATCCTTCCATATATTACCGCGGAGAGTGGTATGAAGTGGTTAAGCCGGTTCCTGGTGTGAACACACAGTCATCCATCTATCCTCCCTGGGTTTGTCAGTGAGACTGTCAGCGTGGAGTTTGGACACTATCCGCTCATTTGATCTCTATAGCTTGAGATCAATTTGGTTCGGTAAGAGGCTTGCCTGTTTTTCTGAGGAGCACCTTTGAGCACAGCAGCACTTTTTTGGAAGATTAATTAAGTACGCAGCACTTTTTCCTTCACATTGGATTGGGGACTTATATATTTATGCGTTTATTTTGGACTGCATTGCACTGTATATCATATATTATTTGATGGTATATGTATTTCAGGTTGCACAGTTTTGTATATTATATACATTATCATTAGATGACACATGAATTTTTAGTGTACACATATTCCATCATTCATTTATCTCAGTTAAAGTGGTATTCAGGAAGGTAGTAGAAGCAGTTCACCTTTACATTCATTCTTATTATTTTTTTTCTGCGTTTTTTCATTATATGTGATATTGGGCTAAATGCAAGGATTTTTTTCTTTCTCACACAGTCCTTCTTACATACTGTATTGTAGTCAGCAACTACATTCTAAAAGGTAGGTTACATGGTAGGTTACAGGTAGGTTACATGCGTGCAACTGCATGTGATGAATCTTTTAATCTCCTACCTCATACCTCTTATCTGTAGTCCTGAAAATATGTGACTTTTGTTTTATTTTTTATGCAGGTATACTTTTTACTAACCTATCCCTTAAGGGGGGTAACCGTCTATACACAAATTTTGGTTGTTTTGGAAGCACCTTAGCCAGTACCTGGTCTTTCCTTAAGCTAGGCCAATGTTTCCTAATTGCCCTATTTGTTTGTATTGCCTGTTGTATTTTATACTAAGGCTTACTCCATAATCCCCTTTATATTTTTGCTTTGTTTTTAGTAATTCCTCTCTCTTCATTATTCTTATTTCTTCCTTAAGCTTTTCTTGTTTCTGACTTTTTTTAACTATCAGGATACAAAAGCTGACTTTTCTACAAATCTTTTCAATAGTATTCCAGCTTGTTCCATGAAGTCCTGTTCCTGGTCACAGTTCCTTCTAACACACATCATTTTCCCTTTGCATATGGCTTCCAGCCATTTTGGATGATGTCTACTAGAAACCGGAATATAACCATTCCTGTCTGTTTCCTTGAAATATGTGTGTCTTTCATTTCTCTCCTTGTGCAAAATTTCTAAATCTAAATAATTTACCTTTGCACTATTATGGCTGGCCATAAATGAGATCCAATATTTGTTTACATTGATCTCGTCTATAAACTTCAACAATGTCTCTTTAGACCCATACCATATTATGATTACATCATCAATGTATCTTTTGTATATAATTAACGCCCATTTACTCATTTACATTTTAGAAATATTGGCTACCATGGGTGCATACTTAGCCCCCATTGCAACTCCCCTCTTGTGTGCAAAAAAACTGTCCATCATGCCAGAAATAATTTCCTTCCATGGCTAATTCTAACATTTTTAGCATAAATGCAATTTGCTTCTTTTTTAATGTAGTGTTTCCTTTCAGGGCTTATTCTACAGCTGCTAATGCATCATTTTGTTTGATATTAGTATATAAAGAACTGGCATAAATGCTAGCCAATATACATTTGTTCTTCATTTTTATGGATTTTATTAAATTCATGAGTTCCTTAATGTCTTTAATATATGTTGGATAGCTTTGCGCTAAAGGTTGCAAAAAGTGATCAAAATGTTCCTCTACTCTGGCAAATAGTTAATCAACCCATTAATTATGGGTCTACCTGGAAGTTTCTTTATGTCTTTGTAGATTTTAGGGACTTGATAAATGATCAGTGTTTTGGGTGCCTCTGGTACCAAGTATTTTGCCTCTCTTTTGTCTAAGATGCCTTCCTTTTGTGCTTTTTTAACCAATCTTAGTAATTTTGCTTTTAATTTATTTCTGGGGTCTCCTTTTAATTTTGCATATGTTACTTTATCCAATACTAATCTATTTAATTCCCATAAATAGTCATCCATTGTCTGCTGGTCTAATAATAATAATATTTTCTTTTTTTCCAAATTCCTCTATGCCTTGTTGTATCTTTTTGTTGCCTCGAATAGGATCCACACTAATATTTTCAATTTCCTGTTACATCATCATGAATCAGCAGAATACCTCTAAACACTGGTTATTGGTTGGCTTGGTGATGAAAGTTGACTGATTTCTCAGTCCACTCTGTTGGTACTGGGTTTCTTTTTCAGTTATTTCATCGTCTTTATTTGCAAAATGCTTCTTGATGTTTAATTTTCTGATGAACTAATGCAAGTCCATATACGTCTTGAATGTATCTAAATTCTTGGGTGGAGCGTATTTTAATCCTAAATCTAGTACTTCCATTTCTGATGGTGGTGAATGTAGCATTGTTACAATTAAATATTCCTGAATGTATACCTCTCTTTTCCATTTTTCCCCTCTGACCCCCTCTGCATCCTCTGTATTTGTTCTTTCTTCTTTTGTTTATTTTTGATTTTGTATATATTTGTTTAACATGGGTCTCAAGTATTGTAGGGGTCCTCTGGGTGGACCATAATAGCCTCCCCTGCCCCTTGGTTTCCTGTTGTCTCTCCATGAGGGGCCTCTGTACCCTCCTTCGGGAAAACCCCCTCTATATTGAGTGTAATCTCTAAATTTATTGGGTCCAAGTATTGGTGTAGTGTTACTTCTAATGTTTGATGGTACATATTCTTGGTATGATGTGCCTCCTTGTTTTAAGGGCTCCTATCTATTATACACTGGTACATTGTATTTTGGAGTGTTGTTATTCATGGGTGTATAACAGACTGCTCTGTCATCCCTTTCTCTTCCCCCTTTAATAGGGTTTCCTCCAATCCTTTCTCCCTGGATTGGAGTTTTGGGATTATATGTGTACTCCTCTTTTTTCGTGCCATTTATATGCTATTCCTTGTTTATAGTCCTTAATGTCTCTCTGGTACTTTTTGATTTTTTTCTTTTGTGTATCTTTATCAATTTCAATAATGTATTCTTGTTGCATCCTTTCTTTATATTCAATTGTTTCACCCACTGTCTCCAATTTAGCTTTTATTTCTTGCATTTTAATCTCTATAATCTTTCATTTAATTTTCCTCCTTGTAACAATTATAACATTAATTAATCCAAAAGCTTCTCACTGTTTTCAAAAAAGTTAAATCATTGTTCGTCCAATTCTTTATGTCTTTTTTGTCCAGCCCATCATTAGGACCTAGTCTTCTGGGAGTGATCCCATCTTTAATATATTTTTCTAATTAGGGCAGCACAGTGGCTAAATGGTTAGCACTTCCGCCTGGCAGCACCATGCTCGTTGGTTCGAATCCCAGCCACGGCACCACCTGCCTGGAGTTTGCATGTTCTCCCTGTGCCTGAATGGGTTTCCTCCGGGTACTCTGGTTTCCTCCCACACTCCAAAGACATGATGGTAGGTTAATTGGATCCTGTCTAAATTGGTCCTAGTATGTGTATGTATGAATGTAAGTTAGGGACCTTAGATTGTACACCCCTTGAGGGTTAGGGACTGATGTGAATGTATAATATATATGTAAAGCGCTGCGTAAATTGACAGCGTTATATAAGTACCTGAAATAAATAATGTAGTGATGTCCCACCATGTTCTAATTTGTCTATCAAGTGTGTGTTTCAAATGTTTAAAGTTACCATCTAAATCAGTATATATATTAGTATGTGCTAGGAAATTGACTTTTCCCAAAGAACTCACATTTGCTAGCACATTGCAAGTAATTAAAAAAAAAATTATGGAATAAACAAACATTTTGAAAACTTAATTTTTCTATTTTTTTTAATTGGATATATGTTTTATATCTTATGTAATTATGCAAGGATATAAAGGGACTATGCATCCTGTAAGTTCACGATTCACAACCTTCTTTCTAAAGTTCCCCCCACTGAGGTTTCTTCAGGTGTTCATGTACCATTTTTCTATATATAATCTAAAGAAAACCCTGGTGGGTAAATTAACTTTTTTGTATTTTCACATTCCAATTATTTAAGGCATATTTATATTAATATATTATTTATTGCTAAAACAAATCTTTTGTTTGGTTAAAAAAATGTAATAAAGTAAGACCTGCAAAAGTAGAGGCTCTGTCCCATTGCCCTTTCCTCCTTTCTTTGCTCTGTTCATGAGCTACAGATGCCTGAAGAATCGTAAAGTAGAACTAAACTTAACTAGTAAAAAACTGCTAGCAGGCAGCTCTTTATTGCAGACAAGACATGCTATGTCTCTTCTACAATATCAAACATTTTGCTGCCTGCTCATAGTCCTCTATTGAATGCATATGAGCTGTGCTTGCGCAACTCAATGTGCATTCCCAGCACACTTTGGCTGCGTTGAAATGACTGATTCCTGTGCACATGTGCAGAATGATATTTCCCCACTAGCCAATCAAGAGGTCAAAAACCTGACACCAGGAAATAGCCAAAAAGAAGATGACAGCGGCCAACACAAGATGGAACTACTGCATCACTAGAAGGTGGAGGTGAGTATTTTTGAGGGTTTACTTCCACTTCTAGATACTTCTAGGAGTGGCACATGCCTGCATCCCTCATTCGTTCTGTGGTTCCTACAGCTGTCCCTTTTATCATCACTGTGTCCTGTACTAATGTAGGGGCTAGGGGAAGGAACTACAGAGCACAGCAGGGGCATCTGGCACACCTAATAGTGTGTCCAATATAAAAAAGACCATTGCACTGTAAGGGAGAAAGGATCAGAGGACAGATGAATGTAGAGCCTCTTCTTGTGCAGTCCTGCTTTGTAACTTTTTTTAGCCAAGAGTAATTTTAAAGCCATACTCCATACAACAGCATGTGAATCAATAGGAACAATGATGATAACCATGTTCCTGCAATATCTTCTCATCCCATTCTAGACAAGTAGGCACAGCCTAAATCAGGATGACAACTCTGCTCGAAATTCAGGAGTGCAACAGGGTTTCCTTTCACAGAAAGCTTTTTGAGATGAACTTCACTGGCAGGATCAACGGTTATATATAAGACTTAGCAGGAGGGCTAAGGGAAAATTACAGGTGTGGATTTACTCACAATTAAGTGTTACAGCAATTTTTTAAATGGGAGAGCACACACGGCAGTTACCATCATGTGTTTTATCCATTCACTGTTTGCATTGCAGACCTTTAAAGAAAATGCCTGTATCACTCTGCCACACCCAGACTGAAATGTGTCAGGGTTTACAATATGGTAGAACTCAGAGATTCAGCTTAATGTTTACATATAGTTTTATGAAAACAAGATGAAAACGCTGCAGGAAATATTTACAGAAAAACGTATTATAAAGCAGACGTAAACAACAGTAAAATAAATAGGATTAAAAGTGTAAAATGCTTAAGTAAAGTTCATCTGTTCTTTGGTTCTGTGCAGAGTCTGATTTGATTGCAGAGAAAATCTAATCTCATAGTATCAGAGTCACTGGCTCTCATAAATGTGACTCCTGGGATCCTTGGCAGTTTCGATGTCAAACAAGAGCTGCAGCTGTAAGCTTAAAGTGGTTGTAAAGGCTAATTTTTTTTTAACCTTCATGCATTCCATGCGTGAAGGTAAAAAACCTTCTGTGTGCAGCAGTCCCCCAGCCTCCCTAATTCTTACCCGAACCCCATCTCGGTCCAGCGATGTGCACGAGAGCCTCAGCTGTCCCAGGCCTCTCCCTCCTCAATGGCTGAGACAGCAGCAGGAGCCAAAAATAGAAGTAAATTCATCACCCAGGCAGCAGTGTGAAGCATTCACTGACCTCATATACAGCTACATTAATCTAATACAGTGAATGTTGCCTTTGAATGTGCAAAAAATGCTGGTGAAATCAAGCAAGTGAATGTGCTTCACAGACACTATTTTTGTCCCATGTCTAGGATGGATAAGTAAATGTGTTATTGTTCTTTTATGGGTGTGACTTCAATAGTATTTTGATTTGTATGAACTAAAGAATACATTTTATTTAACCAATTATTATCAGTGCAGCCCCATCACTGCTGCCTCTCAGTGCCAAAAATCAGTGCTGCCTCATCTGTGCTGCCTATCAGTGCCCATCATTGCAGGTTCATCAGCAAAGGAGAAAAATTACTTATTTGCTAAGCTGTTTTTTTAAACAGCAACTAAGAAAAACATTTTTTTCTCACAATTCTCAGTCTTTTTACATTTGTTAAGCAAAAAATAAATAAATAAATAACAGTGGTGATTAAATACCACCAATAGAAAGTTCTATTTGTCTAAAAAAAGAAAAAAAAAGATAAAAATGTTATACAGTATGATTACAGTGTTGCAGGACTGCGCAACTGTCATTCAAAGTATGACAGCACTGAAATCTGACAATTGTCCAGGGCAAGAAGGGAGTGAAAGTGCCCAGTATTGAAGTGGTTAAACAAAGAAAATGCATAGAAACAGTTTAAGTAAAATATTTTGTTACATATTTCAGAATCTAGTGTATTACAGAGGTATAGAAGATATTAAAAGTCACATTATGTTCTATTTAAAACACACACAAAAAAAACCTAAGGCGAAAATCTTTCATGCCTGTTACAAAAGTTGACTTTGTATGTTATCTATTATTTAACACGACTTATAGTGGTGTCACTTGAAGATCAAGAAGCACTACAGGTGTCAGTCTCAGCTTCAATCTTTACTTCAGGACAATCCAACCCTTGGGATGTTGTATCGCACCTTTGTATGCTCCCTTTAGTCATTTTGCAATAGAAAGTTACAGGAGATGACATTAGAGGCATATTTATAAAGCAGATAATCTGACATTCAGCAAACATTCTCTGCAGGTGAATCTTCCAGGCCCATGTGTTTTAAATGATAATGACTGAGTCACCACCAGAGAATTATGAACTTCACATTCTCTGCTTTATAAATAGACCTGCATGTGTGCTGCTGAGAAATCTTAATAGCAGCTGAACCCAATGAGAGATGACCAAACCGATTTTGTCAGTAGTAACATCTGACCCACAATGCACTGACTTGCTTGAGAGAGAATGCTGGATCCAACATGTTTGACAATTTTCACCTTCTGGTAAAAAATTTTTTCAATGTGCATATATTATTGATGTCAAGCCACACTTGACTTAAAGCTGCAGTTTGATCTGTTTATATTTTGCCTTCCCTGGTTCCTCAAAAAAGCAAAAGAAGAAAAAATAGAAATGAAAGAACTTTTCCTCTATGAACGGCTACCATAATCTAAAACTCAGAATGGCTGGGTTTACACATACAGCTGTCAATGGCGATTGATTCACAGTTGTATCCCTATTTAGAGATATCTGACCAGTGGTGAGAAGGCAATTAATTGCCTGTTCTAACCCAGTAAATGCCACACCACCATCCTGTGATCTTTTGCATTGCACGCAGTTGTGGAATGGCTGCAGTGCAGCCCCAATCACTTGAATCCCTTGGCTGTACCGCACCCCAACTGCAAGTATAAATAAACCCTTACAGAGAGAAAGAAAACCTGCAACAGTCAACTCGCATATATAAAGTGGACCTCTGAGACTAATAATGTGGTCTGGCTACCAGTTAAAGTGTGGGATAAAGGCTTTATCCTACCCAAAGCACTATAAACCCTTCAGGTTCCATGATCCAGACCATAGCCTATTTTGAGAAAACAAATATTTTTTTTTTCTCAGAAAACATTCTGAAAACATAATTTTTTTTCTCTTATTTAACCATAAATTCTGAAGCTCTTTTCCATGTGCATCTGAGAAAACTAGGTGAAATATACAAAGTTGCAGATGCAGTTCACAATCCTGCCAGCCTGGTAGGATTTTTATTGCCATTCTTGTTGCAAGGTTAGTGTTCCGTTCAATGGCTCATCCACATACAGTTTGTTGTACCAAGAAAAATACATTAATTTGAAAAAAAGGTAGAATTTACTCACTTGGACACTTTGGACTTCTGAATCTTGAATTGGTCCCCGAGGTTCTTTACTGCTATTTGTGAAGCAGGGATGAACTCAAGTGTGTTTGGATACTAGTCAGAACCCGCCTAAGCTATCCCACCAAGGATCTGTCACTGCAGACCACCAAATACAAATGGGTAAGGCATTTCAGCCACGCATACACTTGCCCCTTGCATACATGCAGCAGTATCTGAACATGCCTCAGCTCATCTCCACACAAGTAGTCTAAGGCTTTTTTAACCAACAATGCTAATCTAATGAGATGTGAACAGTTACCATTAAGTTTCAGGGATCTCTGAGATGTGTCTATAACTTCAGCTGCCAATATCTATGTATCCACTGATTGTTTGGACATGAGGTTTTCACTGTAAGTAATTTCGGCTTGTGTATATCTTCATCAAATGCTTGATATGGATTGGGCTTATTTATGAAAGGTTTATTTTAATGCAAGTGTAAATGGACCAAAGGGAAGAGGACAAAAATTGGACTTTATAGGCACTGCAACAATAGTCATTAAAATTGTTTATTTGAATGTACACCATTACACAGCAATGCATAAAAACATCTGCTAGGAATGTAAGACCCCTATTGGGATGGTACATTCTATGCAGTTACAAATCTCGTAGATACATAAAAGTTTTTTTCCCTTGATCCATACAAATATACCATATCCCGGTAAGGGTAACAAGGAACATGAATCAGATGTCAATGAGATGTGAACAGTTACCATTAAGTTTCAGGGATCTTTGAGATGTGTTTATAACTTCAGCTGCCAATATCTATGTATCCACTGATTGTTTGGACAAGAGGTTTTCACTGCACATAACTTTGGCGTGTGTATATGTCAGGAATGGACTCGCCAATGGTGGTAGGACTCCCGTGCCTTGTGGGCTGCAGTACCAGGGCTGGCCAGCGGGTGCTCTCAGCAGCCAGAAGCTCACTCCTGCAATCAAGCCATCACCTGAGGCTGATTGCAGGAGGTGTATTTAAGGAATGGCCAGGCCTGCAGTCAGGGCCTTGGTGTATTGTTCCCATGAGCCCCTGTACCTGCATCTTGTCTGCTTCCTGCCTGATCCTGACTCTGCCTGATCAAGACTCTGCCTGATCCTGACTCTACTTGAACTCTGCCTGCACCGACCTCGGCTACTCCTGACCAATCTTCTGCCTACTCCTTGTACCTTGTCTGCCCGTTAGCTACCGACCTGGCCCGCCTGACTACGTTGTTCTCCATATATATATATATATATATATATATTTATATATATATATATATATATATATATATATGTATATATATATATCAGTTAAGGTTTGGGTTTGTTGCACCTTGTTGTACGTATTTGTGTTCGTTTTGGGTTTGGTTTGTTGCACTGTGTTTATGTTTGTGTTGCCCTTAATAAATTATATTGTTTTACACGCTATACCTGAAGTCTGTGTTTCCCTGTGTCGGTCCACACACCTCTGGTCATACTCGGAGCCCTGACAGTATATCTTCATCAAATGCTTGATATGGATTGGGCATATTTATGACAGGTTTATTTTAATGTAAATCCATGTAGAACTATGAATGCGGTCACTATTGAGTTGTTTTTTAAAACAGTTTGATGCATGATCCAGAGCTATCATCCTTATCCTTGCTTTGATTCAGTGACCCGGCTCGTATCCCTGGCACGCTAGGGCTGCGCCACCGGTTACTGCTGGTGGTTGCAGCTCTACTTATGAGGTGACATTGCTGAAGCATTTATGTCTTTTTAACCAATTATCCATTTCGCATTTTTATATACTGTAAGTATATCTACAGATTACAAAGTATTATATGCTGTTATGGATATGAGACATGTTCCATACAAATATGTTTAATCTTGTAGATGATGTCATCCATATGCAGAGTTCTTCTCTTTTCCCTGAGGAAGGAGTGGAATCACTCTGAAACGTGTTGGAACAATTAGATTAGTATCTCTGCAGCTTTGTTACATCTATGATGATTCCAATTTGTATTTTTTATGACCAGTCAAACACAGTCATACTGGGTATCCTTATCATGTAATGAAATTTTCTGATTATGATGCTTTATAATGACAGTGTATGATGTATTGTCTTGTATATTTTTGTGTTATCACCTTTTTTAACAAATAAAATTTGTACTTTTGTAATACTTCTAGTACCTTCTAAGCCCTTAAAGTCCCAGTGTCAGGGGGTCTCTCCTTTTTCCAACTGATTCATTGACCTAAAACAAGCATGTAAATATCAAGTTTAACCACTTGCCCTCAGGAGAATGTACCCACCTTCCTGATCAGGCCATTTTTTGTGATATGGTGCTGCGTTACTTTAACTGCTTTCATACAGGGCACTTTTACCCCCTTCCTGCCCAGGCCAATTTTCAGGTTTCAGCGCTCACACTTTGAATGACAATTGCGCGGTCATACAACACTGTACCCAAACTAAAATTTTATCATTTTCTTCACACAACTAGAGCTTTCTTTTGGTGGTATTTAATCACCACTGGGGTTTTTATTTTTTGCTAAATTAACAAAAAAAAGACCAAAAATGTTGAAAAAAAAACACGTTTTTCTTTCTTTTCTGTTATAAAAGTTTGCAAATAAATAATTGTTCTTTATAAATTTTGGGCAAAATGTATTCTACTACATTTCTTTGGTGAAAATAACCCAAATTAGGATGTATTATTTAGTCTGTAGGAAAGTTATAGAGTTCACAAACTATGGGATATATCTGAAAATTGATCAAACCTGAAGTACTGACGGCCAATCTAAATTCTTGAGGTCCAAGAATGTCAGAACAGTACAGATATGCCCCAAATGACCCCTTTTTGCAAAACAGACAGTCCGATGTATTTCATAAGAGGCATTGCGAGTTTTTTGAAGTTGTAATTTTTTTGTCATAATTTTTCGGAAATGAAGAAATTAAAAAGATGATTTTCACTATTTTTTATTTTTGCATACTGTCACCAGTGCAGTACAGCATCATCATATAACTGGCATGATCAGGTACACTGACTGGTGACAGTATGAAAAAAACATTTTTGATCATTTAAAAAAAAAAAAAAAAAAAATTTATTTTTTGTTAACTTTTTTCCTCTTTTATGATTGTTTTCATATTTCACTATGACCAAAGTAGTATAATGTTACCATAGTAACATTGTACTACTTTGGGGAAGTGATCAGTATTTTTTTTTTTTTACACAATTTTCTTATAGCAAAGAATTTCTTTGCTATAAGCAAGCATTTACCTGAATGAAATCGATTCATTCAGGGTTTTTTTTTTTGTGCTTAGCTGTGATTTGGCCACAGCTAATCACATGACACAGCTGGGCTGTGATTGGCCCTGCATGTGCATGTGATTGCTGTGACCATTCACAGCTAAACACACTTGTATACAATGAATGGCATGAAAGGAAGCCATCCATTGTATACAACTGTCATGTGACCTGCTGTGATTGGTCACAGCAGGTCACATGGTACTGGCAACGGGGGCCGATACACAGATCTGTCATCGGCAGTGTCCGAGGTAAATGGCCGGTGACAGATTGCACCGCTGCAAAGCCCTGCGGGCAGGCACAATGCGCGTGCCTGGAAGGACGCCATATGGCATCCACCCGGTCAGATGAGCTGTGCGCCTGGCCGCCATCTGGCTATATGCCGGACTGTAACTGGTTAACTTACAATTGCACGGTCATGCAGCACTGCACTCAAATTACATTTCTGTCCTTTTTTCCCACAAATAGAGCTTTCTTTCAGTTTATTTAACACTAAATCTGCTCACTCTGTCTCTCAGAAATCGTGGCCTCTCCAAAAAGGATAAAATGCTGTACTGGTAAGGACTTCATTTTTTCTATATTCTTTTAATTGTAAGGGCAATCTGACAAATAGTAATCTGAAAAGGATTAAAAAGGTGTACATATCTGTAAAATTAATCTTTTTTTACTCTGAAAAAGCCATTTTTTATGGTCATTTGCATCTAGTTACTCTCTTGCCTACAAATTGTGGCCTTGAAAATGAGGAATTCAAAGTTTGTTTGCAAAGATGTATGCTGTTTCTATTTTCAGTCCAAAACAAAGGCACTGATATAGAATGTCCTGATGTAAAATGTCTGTCTACTATAACCTTCCAAAATTGTGCAATGTTCATAGCGGCTTGTTAGCTGTGTTGCTAAAGAGTATGCTTTTTCTAGCCTCAGTATGCTAAAAAAAAAAAACACAATATTTTTTTTCCTGATGCTAAATGCCTGCTCATTTGCTCAGAAATTGCAGCCCTCTGCATAGACTTGCAAGATGTGGTGCAAACCTGAATGCTATTTCTTCTGCGTCCAAAAAAAGACATTTTTGTTTTGTTTTTTTTGCCTGCTCAATAACTTCAAACAGGCTTTCAAGCTGTGGTGCACACTTGTATGCTATTTCTATCATCAGTGTCCAAAAAAAGACCCTACTTTTTTTTCTTGATTTTACATGCCTGCGTATTTACTCAGAAATTGCAATCTGTCCAAAAGGGCTTTCTAACTGTAGTGTAAATTTGTCTTATTTTGTCCATCTTTAGTCTTCAAAAGAAGACATAGGTTTTAGCTGCAATTATTATACTATAAATGATTTAAAAGTTGTCCTTCAAAACATTTTCATTTTTCAGTCTTCAAACTTAGGAATATAGCTTGAATTTTTTTTTTTATCATATAATATGCCTGCCCTCTCCCTCAGGAATGGTGGAATGGCATAAAAGCTTCAAGAATTCTGCACCACATTTTTACAATTTGTTAGGTTTATGGTCTGATAAAAAAATATATAATTTGTTTTTCCCAGGTCAGGTCTGCCAGATCTCTCCCTGACAAATCTTAGTACTGTCCAACTGTCTTGCATTGAGGCCTAAAAAAAACACTTACATGGTGGTGTGCCAGAAGTCTGTGCAATATTTCTGGCTCTTGACTGTGATATAACAAACTGAAATACATTACTGCCTGGTGTCAGGCCAGGAGTTAGATATGTGCTGATTGTGCAGGAAGCTAAGTAAACAAATCTGAAGAATATATTTTAAAAATATATTTTTTTTAAATGCATTCTTCAGATTTTTTTTTTTAATATATAAAAAAGTAATTTTAACATATATTTTTATATATATTTGTAAATGCATTCCAAAAATGTAGATTTGTATTTTTAAGGACATACAGTATATGTGTGTGTATGTATGTATGTATATATATATATATATATATATATAAATATATTGAATATGGCCAAAATTGTAGCATTTCAAATATATGTCAATATATTTGGAAAGAATATTTTTTAAATATATTTCAAATATACTTTTCTTCCATGTGGGTTGTTCCTGCCGCTCTGCGTTACAGTGTGAATTCACCCTAAAAGGGACAGCGTGAATCCTGGTACTGACACCTTGGGCTCCAGTCACACTGTTTGCATTCACTCCAACTACTGTGTGAAATTTTTAGCTTTTGTCTCTGTGGCACTGACTTTAAGTTTTGTTTTTTTTTTCTTTTCACCATAGTAACTGCTTTAGCAGTATATATCGCACTATAGTTTTTTGCTGTGTTGCCTTTGCACTCAGTAAGACTTTTTTACTGCTGCACAACAATTCAGTTGGTTTTACAAAAACTACCTACAAAAAATGTATTTTGTGGTAGAAATCAATCATTTTGGGTTGATGCTATTGTATGTAAGCAATTATAAAAAAGTAAAGTTAATGATTAGACATGAAAAATATGTAAATACAGAATATGGTGTCACTGTTCCTGAGAACTATGTCATGTAATTCCATGTACAGCTTTAAGGCATCCCCAAGCATGTTACTTCTAGGAATTGTTATTTTTTATGTTGCCCTTTTAAGCTACTCTAAAAAGGTCCTCTACCCTCGAATGAAAATTTTTTTTCTATGGTATGGCATTCCATGCATTTTCTTTGCCTTTCCATGGATGTTTGGTTTAGAAAATGGCCATTACTGAAAACAAGCTTTAGGCTTCCTTTGGCTTCCTCAGGGATCGGATTCCAAATCTGAACCCTGATAATGTTCACCAAACGCTCGCTAACTTTGGTCCCAGGTCATCACTGATCTCCCCTAGTCCTATTTTTTTCTACTGTAAGTGGCACTGTTGGTGGCAGCATTAGGCAAATCAAAGCAAGTCGTAGCTGAATAGGACAGATGTGCAAAAGTCATTATCTGCAATATGCGGAGGCAGATAATGTTAATCCAGAAAAATGAGTTAACTCTGGCCTAGATGTATCTGCTCTTGCCTCTAACCTTTCACTCTCTGACCCAGCTCTGCCAATGGTAGTTTTGCCTATTGGCAGGGAACAAAAATGGAAATACAGAGGTTTCTCTGGTCTGGCATCTGTTCTTAAATAAAAAAAAAAATCTGGGGTTAAAAAAATTCTTGCCATAGCCAGGATGGGTTATTTTCATTTTAGTTTCTGTGTTTCTAAAAATGGCCCCTAAGCATGCAGAAACTGGCATATTGTCCAATAGCAGTAAACCCTTCCTTTTCTTTGTTGTTGGTCCAATTCCCAGTCAAAAAAAAATCATCATCTGTTGCTGTGTCTACAGTGCCCAATCTTCAGCTGGCTCTGAATGTTCTATCATTTTCTGCAGTGATTATGGAGCAGCAAGAACATTGATTTACTGACAGCTTGTTTTAAGATCTTGTATGACAAAGATTTTAAGGTAGTTGCATGTGTTCAATAAACTCTTACATGTATGGAAGAACATCCTGTCCATGGCACATACACTCACCGGCCACTTTATTAGATATACCTGTTCAATTGCTTGGTAACACAAACTGCTAATCAGCCAATCACATGGCAGCAACTCAATGCATTTAGACATCTAGACGTGGTGAAGATGATTTGCTGAAGTTCAAACAGAGCATCAGAATGGGGAACAAAGGGGATTTAAGAGACTGTGAACGTGGCATGGTTGATGGTGCCTTACTGGCTGGTCTGAGTATTTCAAAAACTGCTGATCTACTGGGATTTTCACACACAATCATCTCCAGGGTTTACAGAGAACAGTCAGAAAAAGAAAATATTCAGTGAGTGGCAGTTGTATGGATGAAAATGTCTTGTTGATGTCAGAGGAGAAATGGCAGACTGGTTCGCGATGATAGAAAGGCAACAGTAACTCATGTCAATATGGACCAAAATCTCTGAGGAACATTTCCAACACCTTGTTGAATCTATGCCATTAAGAATTAATGCAGTTCGGAAGGCAAAAAGGGGTCCAACCCGGTACTAGGAAGGTGTACCTAATAAAGTGGTCAGTGAGTGTATACTGTAAGTATTTCTACCTTTTACTAACCGAGTAATGCAAAAACATCATCAATGTGCAGTATTAGGCCAGGAGCTGTATGTACAGCATAAGTAGAAGGCTGACATGACTGGGTTTGCAGTATTAGGCTGTAGTTAGTAAAGTCTTAAATTACGTTTTTGTTTCAAAAGTAAAATCTCTTATTTTATTGGTGAGGAGAGGGGTGGGGCAGGATAGGGACTTTAGTGGGGTGATAGGAGGAAGGAGTATTCCTCAAGGGTTAGTAGGAGCTGTGACAGCGCCAGACAAGCTTTCCTGCCCTATTTCTCTTTGATTTATTTCTGAGCTTGTTTTCTTTTTCCTCACTTTATTTTCCTTTTTTATCCTCAGCTGGTGTAGTTGTGAGGTGGGTGGTGGTGGAGACTGGTTCTTCTGCGCTCGCTTTCTGAGGGACTTGTAGAGTCATAGCAGCAGGGAGAGGTCTCATGGTTTTTTTAAGGTGAGGATGGTGAAAAATTTTTGAAGTATGTTGGGTTGGGCCCATCTCAGGTATGGGTGTACCTTCCCCATTAAGTGATGTCACTAATGTGTTATTGGTTAGTGGACTGTATCACGTGGTATTCAATTGTCCCTGAGGTGGTGTAGTTGTGGCTGGGGACCTTGATGTGGAATTTGGTGGGGGATATGGCAGATTGCATGCACCTTCAAAAAACCTAAGACCTAATTTGAGGTCAGTTTTATTATGCAGAATGCCTCGGTCGATGACATCACAAGGGGGCAGGCCCGTGTGTGACCCCACCCCTTAGTTGATTTAGCATTGGGAGGTGGAGGAGCTGTCAGACAGCAGGAGCCAGCGTCAGGTGTAGAGATCTTTTTTTTTCTTCCAGGCGGCGGCGCTCATCGTGATTGATGCTGGATTTCTGGGGGGACATTTTTTTTCTTTAATAGAGGACTTGTCAAAAACTGTCTCTGTGTTTTAAATTTTTTACACTTTTTTGGTGAATGAGTAGGAGTACAATGTACCCCATACTCAGTCACATGTGGGGCCGGGATCTGAGATCTCTTTTGTTAAAGAATGCTTCCAAATATCGATAAGCCCCCAGCCCACAGACCCCCACAACCACCACCCAGGGTTTTGGCGAAGAGGCCCTTGTCCCCATCAATATGAGGACAAGTTGCTTTTGGGGGGGAGTGCCCCCCATGTTGAGTGCATGTGGCCTGGTATAGTTCGGGGGGGCACTTGCTCATCCCCCCTTTTCCTGGCCTGCCAGGCTGCATGCTCAGATAAGGGTCTGGTATCGCTCTTGGGGGACCCCGACGATATTTTTTTTTTCTATTTTGGTGTGGGGTTCCCCTCAAAATCCATGCAGACCTAAAGGTCTTTTAATATTATTTTGAGGAGGGGGTTCTTAATTTAATTTGTTTAAAGTGCACTTTGAATGGATTTGTTTAAGGTGCACCTTTCAGTGGATGGACATTCCAGTATGTTGCCTATTTTTATGTGAGGGTTCATATCCACAGTTGGACCATTGGGATGGAAAACTGTGAAACATGTAATTGAAGTCATTTTTTATGATCTATGGTTAATGTTATGAGAAACCTGGTCGGACAGCTATTGTATTGGTATTGGGGAAATGCCATTTCATATCAGATAAATATTGTTTTAATGCATTATTTTGCATAATAAGGCAGTAATTGACCTTGAGGGAGAGTAAATATGCATGCAAGGTGTTTTATTGTGTACTATTTTTTTTTATTAATACCGATTCCTGTTGTGTATAGTGTGCAATAAAATGCAGAGTGTATTGTGAGAGACGCTTCTGGATATCGGAATTATCTAAGTTAATAAGTGGTAAAGCTAGTGGAGCCTGTAATTTAGGTGTTTTAATGCTTCGGCACTGGAAGACTCTGAACCTGCATTTGGACCTGGAGCAAATATACATATGGTTTGTTGTGTTTTTATTTGGTTTTATGAGTAGCTATATGTTGTCAATTGTTTTTTTTTTTTGTTTACCATAACGCCACAACAGAGCATGCATGTTACTTGGAACCCAGACTTAGAAAGCTAATTAGAGACTTATGTTGGCTACTGAAGTTCTTCAGTGCGGTCCACACTATCTGCATGCTAAATGCCCCATTTCAGTGTGTGGGCAGCTGTCAATTTTAGTTGCAGTGAGCAACGGTGAGGAGGCATTGTGATGCTCATTTACTTTTATCTTTTTTTA
Organism: Staurois parvus; assembly: GCF_062004578.1. Lineage (NCBI taxonomy): Eukaryota > Metazoa > Chordata > Amphibia > Anura > Ranidae > Staurois > Staurois parvus. The sequence continues at coordinate 10,691,563 of NW_028318078.1, read as the reverse complement.
AAACTTTATTTGAAGCATCAAAAAGTGAAACTTTATTCATGCCTCCGCACAACATTGCAGCACACCACATGCAGACATATAGTGCCTCTCAGTACTCTGAGATAAAATGGTACATGTCAATTTTTTTCAGAAAATTCATGGCATCCCACCTCCTGTCTGCAGTGTGGATGGAGCTCATGGAAAATGATTGTTTTCTATATGCCCTAGTGAAGACTGATATTTATCCAGTCCATAAAACATGTGAACGAGCCCTCAAAGAGGTAACCGTATGGATTATAGAAGCCATTATTCTTGTTTTCCATGTATTGCAGGTAACTTTATGTTCTTCTTGCCATGAATTGTGTTGTTTCAGCTAACTAAAAGCTACAGAAAAAGCATTGTCTTCCATATCTTCTAGCCGCAGGTACTGTCCCCCAGGACTTGTTCACATTATGTGCTGTGATTGGCATTTTTCCACACTGGATAAGCAATAGTCAGCGCAAGGGCATTAAGAAAACAATTGGGCATTGTAAATGAACCCTTAAAAAAATGAGCCTCCTTTGCTGCTCAGCAACTGCTGCCAGGTTGTTCCTCCATGAGTACAGTTCTAACTGTGACTCTACCCCATTAAAGGCCGCTGAGTAATTTTCGAGCTCCCTGTCACTCTTGAATCCACTCTGAAAGCCCAACCCCTGCTGACACCACCGTACACTTCTGGCCAGAGTTAGGCTCCATGCACACTGGACGTTTTAATAATGCTGGTAATGTTAGCTATGTAAAGTCACATTAAAAACATGAGTTTTTCAATGTTTTTTTTAGCATTTTTGCATTAGCGTTTAGTGGCATTTTGCAGCATTTTTTGCTTTTGTGTTTTTTATCCAAAGAAATATTTGAAATAAAGAAAATAAAAAATTTGAAATAAAAGAAATAAAGTCCAAAAATGCTGGTTTACCACAATTGACCGCATTTTACCGCATTTTGTCACGTTTTTCAGCGTTAGAGGGTTTTTACAGTTTAAAAAACCCACTAGTTCTGGGTTTTTTTTCCACCCAAAAAACCGTCCCTGCCAAAAAACATTGATTACAGTCTATGTGTACATGAACACATAGGATAACATGCTGGGGGATTTACTGGCTGTAGAAAAAAAGTCAAAAGCCAAAAATAGCCGCTGTAAAAACATCCAGTGTGCATGAGGACTAAACTCTCTCAATATCTCAATAATACCAGAAAATAGACTCACACACAAGTTAAAGTGAACTGATACTTTGTTTACATTAGAGTTGAGTATGAGCACAGTAAAGCAGCACAAAATTATAGGTGTGCATATAATAACAGTTATCACTATTAGTAGCTTTAAGCAAAGGTCAGCACACATTGTGACAGGATGAACGGTGAGGTGATAGAGGGACGCTATGTGTCACCTCGCATATGCTCATACCTGACCGTTTAGGTGGAGTCCACTCCGGGTTTTCGGGGCCACAGTTAAGCAGGTGGGTCCGGACCAGAGTTTGGGCTCCACTGATGTCCACCAACAGGTGGTATAAATAAGGCAGGGCTGGAGCAAGGAGTTGCTCGTGGCCTGGGACTCAGAGAGGTATTCTGAGAGAGCTGTGTGTATGGACGATACCTACAAGAAAAGGTTTGCTGTTATTTTGTTTTGGTGACAGGGAGAAGCCCTTCACCTCTGAGAGAGGAATCATCTTCTGTTTAGCTAGTGCCTGGATGGCAAGGGTTTATTTTGATGTTTTGTTTATTTTGATATTTCTTGCAAACCTTTTTAATAAAACTGACAACCAGTCAGATTTTGACGAAAGCCTGCTGTGCGGTCTACCTTTGTCCCAGGGAAGGAGATCCCCCACCTGAGCTAACCCCACAACATATAGCAAAAATCTCACTCAGCTCTGGACATCCTGTAATTCAAAAGTAATTTGTCCAAGTAATTATAGACTTGTTAGTTTAACTTCTGTAGTTGGGAAGATACTGGAGAGTTTAATAAAATACCACATTGATGAGTTCTTGCTGGAAAAAAAATATTTTAAGCAACAGATAGCATGGATTCATGACAGACAGAAGTTGTCAAACAAATCTGATTTCTTTTTGAGGAAGTGAGAAAAACCTTGGACAGAGGGGTGGTGGTGGATGTGGTATACTTGGATTTTGCAAAAGCGTTTGGCACAGTTCCCCACACATGGCTAATGTGTAAGGTAAAGTCTATGGGCTTGAAAAACATCTGTATGTAAATGGATAGAAAATTGGCTAAAATATTGTATTCAGAGAGTAGTGGTTAATGATTCATACTCTGAATGGTCTAGGGTTGTTAGTGGTGTACCCCAAGGTTTAGTGTTGGGACCCTTACTTTTTAATATATTTATAAACGATATAGGGTCTGGGATTATAAATCCCATTTCAGTCTTTGCAGATGACACCAAGCTGTGCAGTGGAATAACGTCCTTACAGGATGCCTTCAATAATCCCAATAATAAGCCGACCTCAATGCACTGTTTAATTGGGCAACTATGTGGCAAATGAGGTTCACTGTTGATAAATGTAAGGTTATGCACTTGGGGGCTAAGAATATGCATGCATCATATATACTAGAGGGGGTACAACTGGGGGAATCAATGGTGGAGAAGGATCTGGCATGCAATGCCAAGCTGCGGTTTCTAAAGGGAGCAAAACCCTCCCTTGTATTAAAAGAGGTATAGACTCCAGAGAGAGAGAGATCATTTTACCCTTGTACAAATCATTAGTAAGACCTCATCTGGAATATGCAGCTCAATTTTGGGCACCAATTCACAAAAAGAGTATTGGGGAACTGGAGAAAGCACAGAGAAGGGCAACCAAACTGATAAGTGGCATGAAGGAGATCAGCTATGAGGAAAGATTAGAGGAACTGAATTTATTCTCTCTTTAGAAGAGGAGATTAAGGGGGGATATGATCAACATGTGTAAATACATCAGTGGTTTATATAGTGAACTCGGAGTAGTTATTCACCCTGAGATCATCACAGAGGACAAGGGGGCACTCTTTACGTCTGGAGGAAAAGAAATTTAATCTCCAAACACGGAAAGGTTTCTTCACAGTGAGAGCTGTGAAAATGTGGAATAGACTCCCTGAAGAGTTGGTTCTGACCAGCTCAGTGGATTGCTTTAAAAAAGGCCTGGATTATTTCTTGGATATTCAGAATACAAATGGTTACTAACATTTATAGGTAAAGTTGATCCAGGGATTATTCGATTGTCTCTCGGGGTATCAGGAAGGAATTTTTTCCCCTGCAGGAGTAAAGTGGATCATGCTTTGCTGGGTTTTTTGCATTCCTCTGGATCAACTGTGGGTGTAGGATTATAATTTTTTTTTTTTATGGTTGAACTTCATGTACTTTTGTCTTTTTTCAGCCAGACTAACTATGTAACTATGTGAAATTTAACCACATGCCTCAACTCTGAGATGTTTCTGTCTTCAGTGAGCAAAGGAAAACTAGTAAGACTAGCTCACTTTGGGCCCTCAGAAACTAATGACAAGGTTCAAGTCTGAGGTAAGGAAAGAGCACTTTAATTAGGAAGGCTAATGTCCCTTTAACTGCAGTAGAAGATCTTCTTGGTGCCTGTTGGGGACCAGTTGGTGTACTACAAGAATTCAGGTCTCCTTGGGTGCATACACTGCACAAGCACTATCCCTTTAAGCAGTATTTCACTTGGACAATACCCCTTTAATACACAAGATGAAATGCAGGTTTTAGCCAAGAGGTTTAAGGGGTGGGCAGAGACCAGGGGGTTAATTTCTCTTTAGGCTGCAGTAGCAAATGACAACAATGACAAGTGTCCCTTAATGGATGTAAACCAATTGCAGAGGAAACAGTGGTGTGGCTTGGCTGGCAGAGGGCAGACACTGCAGTAGGCTCTGATGACTGGATTATGCTTGAGATGTGTTTGCTAATAGGCAGGGTGAACTAGGCCTCAACCTGTGTAACTTTAAAACAATGTCACTAAATAGATATAGAATGGCTGATTCAGTAAAACGTCAGTGACAACTTAAGTGGCTGGAGGTTGGGACTCTTTCACCTGATGTGTGGCGTCATCTCAGTCACTGGTGGTCTTGCTGTTGATGAGGGCCCCCAGCGATCCTGAGGTTCCTCCTGCAGCACTCCGGGTCTCCGGCTGACAAGATAGTTCACCAGATTCTTTGGCTATGTCAGCAATTGGCTATTCCTCCCTCTTTTTCTGCTCTCTCAATCTGCGGCCTGGTCCTGTCTACAGCTTTCCCTTCACACCTTCCTTCCAGCTCTCTCCCAGCTCACTTCCTGCCTCTATTCCCGTTCTTCTACATTTATATGCCTCCGCTAACACGCCAGCTCCTCTGGGAAATGTAGTCCCCTAATTTATATATACATCACCTTTTAAGTGTTATTGCAGCGGCTCTATTTTATTAGCTCATTCAGAAGTTTGTTTTATTTTATTTTATTTAGTCCGCTAATTTGCTACCTTCTAACAAAATCCTGCGGTTCAGCCTACAAAATCCATAAAGCTTTTCACCAGAGTGTGTGTCACTGAGTTGCAGGACACTGCCACCTTGTATATCTTTTAACATCCTGCAGTATGTTTAATAGCAGGATGTTACATAATATAGATCTGTGAAGTTAGTTTTCTCTTCCTCCATCCAAGTTTTATCCTGTGTTGAGCCCTGATGAAGGGGGAGTGGTGTTGCCCCCGAAATACATTGGCTGTTTTTATATGACTTTTTTAGCCTTAATTAAAATTATCTTGATCTCTTTTAGTCCCAGTTCACATTTATGCGAATTGGATGCATTTTGAACCACATATGATTCGCATGACATGTGAACCAAAAGGCTTTTCTATGGAGCTAGTTCACATAAGTGCGGGCCAGCTGCAGTGCAATTTCAAAAAGAGGCCTGCCCCTGAACTGCTGAACGAAGTCGCACCAGATGGGGCTTGAAATCACACTGCAAAAGGGCCCCGCATATATGTGAACCCAAGCTTATGTGGTTTTGGTCTGGTGCTCTTTTCTGTATTTTTATGGTTTAAGCTACTGATTGGTACCCATCAATGGAAACGTGGTGTGTGGGAGACAATTCCCCAGAGCTATTGAGTTTTTGTGATGTTTTCCTTCACCTTATTACATGTGCAAGTCTAAAAGTTCCCAGCAAATCCAAGTATGTTGTTCTGGAATACATAAGAAAAAAGGCCACCCTATGTGTAACATATGTACATATTTTATTTATATGATCAGATTTAAAAAATACAGTTTGAATAAAAAATATTGAAGTACAACTTCACCTTTAGTGCACTTCTTTAATAATGCCCCGATCAAGCAATCTTTCCTCTGACATAGTCCTGGTTAGCTCCTTTTCATACTACACATGCACACTGTGACCACATTCTTTCCTCTGGGTAGCTATACTCTTGGTGGCCTCCAAAGCTTCCTCGCAATATGGTTTACCCAAAGAAACAAATGGGGCAGCAGTGCTTCTAATTGTATTCTTATTTCCAGCCAGCAGGTGGAGCTACACGTTTTCCAGGTATCCTGAAGAAGCCTGCTGTTTACAAGAGTCATTAGCTGAAGCCTTATTTTACACACACAACTGAATATTTTGAGCAGTAACTTTTCCCACTTCCTGTTCAGACAGTTTTGTTTGAAATTTTAAGCAGAAGTACAGTCTGCCAAGCAGTTTCTCCCATGCTATCTTTTAACCTAGACTACTTTGTTTCAAATGTTGCTTTATGCAGGGAGCTGAGTGTAATCTGAGACACACTTTATGCATTGACATACCTTCTTAGACCCAGTCTGTCTGGACAATATGGTCTCCTGCTGACACTATCCACACACATATTAAGTTTTCAGAAGTTGAATCCCATCCAATTCTGCAGGAGCTAATTGCAGTACAGAGGATGTTTTTTTTTACACTTTTGAAGTAAGAAGACAATGACTATCCTGAGCCCTCTCTATGAATAACTAACACTGACAAGAAAATAGAGGGTCTTGCTGGCAGAAAACTAACTAGCACTAAACAGGAGGGAAGGACAGAGGGAGAAACCAAATCACATAGTAATCAGGTTATACTGAATCAAAACCATTCCTAGAAGTCAGCATCAGAAAAATGATAACCTCATGCAGTTCAATACACGATATAAAAAATATGTGAACGTGAGGCAGACACAAAAAGAAGAAAAGTGTTTACATTTTTGTTCCTGTCTGTTATTCATGTATGTACCAGAAACTACAAAAAATATTATTATTGTATGCTCTGAGTTTATTAATAAACTTTATGGAAAAAAAAAATATTATATTTATTCCCTTTGGACTTTCAGAAAAGGGGAAGACATGAGACAAGCTGTGCTGCAGGAGTTTTGTGTGGTTTGTGTGTTGATTGCTTTGTACATTTCTTTATTTTTGAAGGTTGAATTGTAAGGAGCCATCAACACTTGTGTTCCTTTTAGCAAATAGAGGTCCTGTGAACATGGATTTCAAGCTGAAATGTATTCAGAGAGAGAACACAATGACAACATGTGAAGTGGTAGAACTTTTCTTTATTGAGGCGGAGGAGGATTTCAATAAAATAATATATTTTCAGCTAAGTCAGCAAATTCTTCAGGGAAATTTTAATTTAAAATTTAAAATAAGGACAAAGCTTTCTCTTCTTAAATTTGTACTTTAATATGGTAATCATAGCTTAGCTAAAAGTAATATCTAAGTATACTATTCTGATGTGCAAATGATATAATTCACAAGAGTGACCCTGCTTGTCTCTACTTAGTGCGCAGCATAGTAATAAAAGAATAAAGCAGAACTCCAGCAAAAACTTTTTTTCTTGATTATGATAGTGTAGAGAAGAGTTAGAACCTTTGTCAGATTTATATTGCTGTCAGTGTTCCCGAAGTAAAGATTCACCTTCTCTATTTATCCTGATGACCATTGTCACTGGGACAGAGAGTGATGGGAAATCCAGAATTTTACAGTTGCCCCCAGAACAGGAATGGTGGAGAAATCTTCCAGGGAGGACACATGTTCCCATGACAATTAACATAGGTAGGATTTTCCCCATCTTTTGGATTTTCAAGAGACAAAGTAATCTCTACTATTTTGTTTCTCTTGGCCTGACAACAAAATATACAGTATATTTCAAGGGCTGGTGATTTGTGTCCCAGGTTCTCTTCCCGCTCCTACCACCACGTTACCGTGATAAAAAGAAATTTATCAGAAAACAGCAACAATTGATTACTGTCCGTGATACTTTTTTTATTTGCACTAACATACAATTTTGAGGACAAGCTTTCGGGGTGTGTCCCCTTCTTCAAGGTCCAAGCAGTACTATTACAAAGTTTTGGCAGAATGTTAGAAGAGATGTGGGGATGAGAGAAAAAAAAGGCAGAAAGAAACACAAGCCTAGGGTTAGCCTAGAGATAAGACACATCTAGATTATCTAGAGATAATCTCTTCTAACATTCTGCTAAAACTTTGTACCGTATTTTCTGGCGTATAAGACGACTGGGCGTATAAGACGACCCCCTACTTTTCCTGTTAAAATGTAGTGTTTGGGCTATACTCGCCGTATAAGACTACCCCTCTTCCAATGCACACCAGTGGGAAGAATTGTGCCCCATCATTGGTATCAGTGGGAGGAATAGTGCCCCATCATTGGTATTAGTGGGAGGAATAGTGCCCCATCATTGGTATTAGTGGGAGGAATAGTGCCCCATCATTGGTGTCAGTGGGAGGAATAGTGCACCATCATTGGTATCATTGGTAGGAATAGTGCCCCATCATTGGTATCAGTGGGAGGAATAGTGCCCCATCATTGGTATCAATAGGAGGAATAGTGCCCCATCATTGGTATCAATAGGAGGAATAGTGCCCCATCATTGGTATTAGTGGGAGGAATAGTGCCCCATCATTGGTGTCAGAGCGACGAATCGTGCCCCATCATTGGTGTCAGTGTGAGGAATAGCACCCCATCATTGGTGTCAGTGGGAGGAATAGCGCCCCATCATTGGTGTCAGTGGGAGGAATCATGTCCCATCATTGATATCAGTGGCAGGAATAGTGCCCCATCATTAGTATCAGTGGGGGGAATAGTGCCCCATCTTTGGTGTCAGTGGGAAGAATCGTGCCCCATCATTGGTGTCAGTGGGAGGAATAGTGTCCCAACATTGGTGTCAGTGGGAGTAATAGTAACCCATCATTGGTGTCAGTGGGGGGTGGAATAGTGCCCCATCATTTGTGTCAGTGGGGGGGGGAGGAATAGTGCCCCATCGTTGGTGTCAGTGGGGGGGAGGAAAAGTGTCCCATCGTTTGTGTCAGTGGGAGGAATAATGTCCCATCATTGGTATCAGTGACACCAATGATGGGGCACTATTCCTCCCACTGACACCAATGACACTTGCTGACCCCCGTTGCAGTATGGTGCTGCTGCAGTCAGCATATGTGGTTGCAGCAGAACCTCTGCACGGCACACTTACCGGCCGCTCCTTCACTCGATTTTCGCGGGACCGCTCAGCTCCGTCTCCTCGCCGGTGATTGGCCGCCTGTGTGCCTTTCTTGAGCTACAGTTCTGGCGGCCAATCACCGGTGAGGAGGCAGAGCCGAGCAGCCGCGCGAACATCCAGCGGCCGAATTGAATGAAGGAGCAGCCGCGCTTCCTGGACCGGATCATCGTGGGACCGGAGCCAGATAAGAAACAGCAGCCCCTACCCACCCCTGTATTCAGTGTCCCTTCCGTTGGAAGGGGGGGCAGCGTCGGCACCGCGCCGCCCCCTAAAAAGTGTCAGCATGCTGTATACCGGCGTATAAGACGACCCCCGACTTTTGAGAAGATTTTCAAGGGGTAAAAAGTCATCTTATACGCCGGAAAATACGGTAATAGTACTGCTTGGACCTTGAAGAAGGGGACACACATCAAAAGCTTGTCCTCAAAATTGTATGTTAGTGCAAATAAAAAATGTATCACGTCAGTACTCAATTGTTTCGGTCGCAAGTGCACTAATACGGCTACAATCACCTCAAGCATTAGAAAACAGCAAAAGAATACTCACAAACCAAAGGTGTTCAAAACACATGCAAAGAACCAAACAAATCAGTCCCAGATATTGGGGGTCCTTCAATGGATAAATCTAACGCGTTTCGGGAGTCGTACTCCTTTCCTCAGAGTTCAGCATTTGCTGTTTTCTAATAAATTCCTTTATATCACAGTAACGCATGAGGGAGGAGTGTGTGCTCCCTCTTTTTGTCTTCTTTTGTTAGTATCAAGATTCCCCGATCTTTAGAGAGCTGCACCTCAATGAGTGACCGACACCGTGTCCCTGTTTAGCACAAAGATCTGAGTGCTGGTTTTGTTTTTTTCTTGAAGTTCTTACATGTGTGGCCCACCAGGCCATTTTATGTGGCCCTCACATCTCTCCAGTAGCTGCTGCACCCCCCCTTGTCTTCGCCCACATCTAGTCTCAGCAGAGGGGAGGACAGAACTCCTCCACCAGATTCTGAGCTTCTTAGTGCAGCCACGGAGAGGCTTGTCTTTCCCCCCTCCATCTCAGCAGTTGCTAGTGCAGAGGAGGACAGAACTCCTACAGATTCTGTGCCTTTATGTGCAGCCTCAGCACCCCCTTGTCTCTGCCTCTCTTTGTCTCAGCATTCAGCAGACTCCGGCAGCTGATTCCAGCCTTCCTCTGGTCCTCCTCCAAACCCTGCACCTTCTGCTTCCCATCTCCACCCCTTATCTTGATTCTGGCAGAAGCACAACTTTAAGGGGTGCCCTGTGAAGTAAGAAAGGGTGGGGGACTCTTGACTACTGATGGTGGGGGCTTTTGACATCTGATGTAAGGGGGTGGGGTGTTCTGGACTTCCAGACACTTTGAGGGCAACCATAATGTTGATGCTGCCCGCAATGAAATTGAGTTTGACACTCCTGGTCTAGAGGTTGCCTTTTTAAATGTTTATTGGAGATCAACTTGGACGGGGAATAGGGAGCTGTGTAATACTCCAATACACTAAACAAGGACACTATCCCCTCAGCAGCAGCTTCATCAGAGCCTCTGATGAAGAGGGATTTCCCTCAAAATGAGTAAGCCACTTCTGGATCTTGGCGTTAGATCGCTTTGGGTCTTACTATCCACTGTGCCACAAGATGGTGGCTTGATATGCTGTATACCTTCATCATTTGTGACTATGTTTTTACCTTTTAACAGAGATAAAACACCCCGGGGATAACACACTAGGCTGGTGCACTTTTTTTGTTTGTTTTTTACACCATTAGCAATGTCCCAGGCCAGGCAAACCTTAAAGTGTTACTAAACCCACAACAGTAAAATCAGTCTGTATATGCAGAAAAGCATCCTTGTTATACTCTCCGAGGAACCTAAGGGGCTAATCCTCTACTTTGTGTAAAAAAGCTGTTTGATCCTGTCTTCTCCGATCCTCCCCTTCTCTCCATCTGCTGATAGTACAGAGCTCTAGGGATCACTCTGCACATGCTCAGTTTAATGTGTATTGCTAGAGTGTTTTTTTTCTTTAGGAGGGTGTATGTGATCCGCACAGGGCCAGTCAGCACTGTCCAGACAAAGGGTCAGGGGTTATGCAGTCTCATAGGACAGTCAGAGAAAGCTCCTCCTACAAGCTTTAACCAGTGCTCAGCTGGACACAGAAGTAGACACAGAAGTCACAATACTGCTATATACTGCTGATGAGAAAAGGTATTGCGCAGTTTATATTTGTTACAATAATTGTTTTTCCATGTAGTGTATACTGTGGGAGACCAGATATAGTGAATGCAGGGTCCTGGGTTTAGTGACACTTTAACTGAATGTGGCAGGGGTTGACAGCAGTAACAGTCACTAAAATCTCTCTCTCTCTCTCTGGTCTGTACTCAGTCTCCCCAGGGATTATATGTCTCCTTCAGAATCCAGCAGGCAGACTCCTTTACTCCTTTGTAGAGTTCCCAGATAAGATCCTCAGTGGCACCCCTCTTTCTAGCACCCCAAGAGCTTGTATAAGGATAAGCCCCCCCCAGCTGAGCACAGCTGCGATCTTGATGAGCAGGTTGGGTCCTCGACAGAATGGCCAGGAAGGCCAGGCAGCCCTCCTGGTTGGGAATATCTCCCCATGGAAAAGAACCCTGCTCTCTGGGGTTCCAGACTATTTATACACTCCCAAACGACCATCTGGGCACACCTCCCAAGGGATTGACTGAAGCTTCATAAACAGTCAAGCCTGTAGAATGCAGACCCCAGAGTAGCCTAAAGCAATCTGCTGATTTCAGGAGAGCTAAGAACTACATTTGCCCAATCCAAAACCTAGCAATTTTAATGTCCAATACACCTAACATCATTTAATGCAACTGAAGTTTTTGAATCAATGTTTTACATCTGTGATGAACAGAAAGCTAAGGGTTTTGTATAGTGGGGAAACATTAGAACCTTAATAAAATGTGTATTTCTGTCACACATTTATTTATATACTTTGCTTTTTCTATTTGATGCCAAAAGTTTTGCCAAGTTTAATTAATTTATGTTTAATTAGGAAAATGTTTCATGTTCCTTACTTCCAGCCAGAAAATGAGTGTAAAGTCACTTCAAAATGGCAACCAAATTCCCACATCGGCTTCATGGCCTGACAACAATATATATGGGAAATACAGTTGAAGTGACAGGCCGAACACCCCCTGTTCAGTTAACGGTTGACCATTCAAACCTAGCAAAAGCTCGACTGCGAACTTCAAACAGGTACAATTCACTATGCGGTATCTTACCACATCTGAGTATGCCGTAATATACAGCACAGCTACTGAAATTCTGCGTGAGTTATAGTATTAAATCAGCAGTATTTTAGAAATGAAAACATTTTTAATGTTTCAGCTGCCAGCTGTCGATTCCCCGCTGAAAGCTGAATGTAAGAAGAAACTCCGGCATTGCCTGGCAATTAAAATAATAAAAAAAAATGTTTTTAAAAACTGGCATGGGGGCTCCCCCAAAATCCATACCAGACCCTCATTCGAGCATGCATCCCAGCAGGTCAGTAAAGGCGGGGACAAGCAAGAACCCCCCCCCCCACTGCTGAACCATACCAGGCCACATGCCCTCAACATGGGGGGGGTGCTTTTGGGCAGGGGGGGTGATTTGACACTTCCCCCCAAAGCACCTTGTCCCCATGTTGTTAGGAACAAGGGCCTCTTCCTCACAACCGTAGTTGGTGGTTGTGGGGGTCTACGGGTGCGGGGCGTATCGGAATCTGGAAGCCCTCTTTAACAAGAGGGCCCACAGATCCGGCCCCCCCCATGTGAATGAGTATGGGGTGCATGATACTGCATCCATTCAAAAGAATTTATTAGAAAAATGATAGGAGACAATCTTTGACAAGTCCTTTATTAAGAAAAAAGAAAAAAATGTCCCCCAAAGTAGTTCCAACATCAATCACGATGCCCGCCGCCGCCAAAAGAAAAAAACGCTCTGCTCTCGATGCTGGCTCCCACAATCTAGCAGCTGCGCCTGGATGACAGTTCTTAAATACTGTGATGACATCACAAGATGGATGGGCAGCATAGTGGCTAAATGGTTAGCACTTCTGCCTGGTATTACCAGGGTCATTGGTTCAAATCCCAGCCACGGCACCTCCTGCCTGGAATTTGCATGTTCTTCTTGTGCCTGCGTGGGTTTCCTCTGGGTACTCTGCTTTCCTCCCACACTCCAAAGACATGCTGTTAGATTAATTGGAGCCTGTCTAAATTGTCCCTAGTATGTGTATATATGAATGTGAGTTAGGGACCTTAGATTGTACACCCCTTGAGGGTTAGGGACTGATGTGAATGTACAATATATATGTAAAGCTCTGCGTAAATTGACAGCACTGTATAAGTACCTATAAAAAATAACAAAATCATGTACTGTGGGTGGCCAAAACATTGCTTTGGCCAATCACAATGCACTGTCAGGACACAGTGCATTGTGGGTTGCAGCGGGCGAACCACACACCCTTACCGCTTGTGTGTTTGACGAACACGCAAGCGGCCAATGTTCAAGTCGAACACCTAGCCCATCTCTATAAGTTATATTTGTATATATACAGGGGCATATTTACCACAAGGCAAACAGGGCACTTGCCTAGAGTGGCATTTTTCAGGGGGGCAGCACCTCCCCCCAGAAGTAGGGATGGAAGAAGGGACACGCACGCCATGGAAACCAGGTGGGATCTGAGAGAGGCTGCGAGCTGTTTCATGGTGTATGTAGAGCTTGACTCTCATTCCTGGGGATGTCCGGAGCTGTGAAGATGAGTGTCTTTCTCTCTGTCACTGGGGAAGAGGGGGTAGTAGAAGGCTCTACTCTAGAATGTCACACTCTCTCCACTAGAGGGGGAAGGGGGGGGGTGTTTGTTCATGTCCGTGGAGGCAGATGATCTTTGTGTTGCCTAGGGAAGCAAAAAACCTAAATACACCACTGGTGCGAGTTTTCTCCTTCCCCTACAAGACACACATTGGGGCTAGGAAAGCCAATACTCCTTTTGACCACCTTAAACACTTCTATATCAAGTCTACCAAATCTTAATGTATTGCTACAATGTTCTGCATGCAAGAAAGACATTTGTGGATTACAAGCGTGAGTTCAGCTATCTGACGAAGATTGTCCACAGTGATTGTCTCTGTTATATACAGGTCAGGCATAGAGGTCCCAGGAAGAGATAGTCATTTTCACAACTGAAGTCAGAATTGACAAAATAAGTATTATCAACAACCTTCTGTATGTGTATCTGCATAATGTGCAATCAAGCTTAGTGCCATGGTCACACAAGCTTCCTGCATCTCTTCTGAGAGTGTTTCAGACAGTTTTTCTGCATTGTCCCCCAAAGTAGATCCAACATCAATCACGATGCCTGTCACCGCCAAAAGAAAAAAAAAACGCTCTGCTCTCGACGTTGGCTCCCACAATCTAACAGCTCCACCGGGATGACAGTTCTTAAATACTGTGACCTCACAAGGTGGCAGGGCAGCCACCCTGCATGTCTAAATAGTCACTATTACAACATTTGGGAGTCAAAATATGTACATTTAATTACATTACATTGAAAAAGTTATAAAAGTGGGCATCATAGAATAAATTGCAATAATTAAACACATAATACAAGTGAACCCCTGTTAGATTCTTCATACAGTCCAAATGGGTTCTTATGCACATACCTTGCGAGCAATTCTGAAATTGATAGCAGAGGCACGCTTCTTGCATGTCTGTGGATCGCCGGATAGTAGATAAAGCTCATGCTTCTTGCCTTGTTTGTTTTGCTATTTATTATTATAGTGTCAGCTGTCTTTCTCAACATAGTCCTTTGTGTGCTTTTTGAGTGTAGTTAGGGTAGAGTATTGGGGATGCGTTTCCCTAATGATCCATAGCACAGATGGGGAATGCATGACCACCTAAGTAAAATATTACATCATCTAGGTTGTTTTGTGTTCTTCACAGCCACCAATGACAATACAAAACAATTTATACAGCAATCCTTTATCCTTCAAGCATAGTGTGGAAGTATTCATACTCTGTATATTGTATTATATTACCAACCATGTGGAATTATGAAACTGATTATGGATACTTTAGTAAAGGTGAAAGAAAAGCCACTATAATGCATCTTCCTTGCCTAAGCTTGTGACTAGTAGAAATGTGAATTAGCGTGCGCATTCAATACCTGGGAAGAAGAGTAAAGGCTCGTTTTACATAGGGTTGCCACCTCATCCCTTTAAACCCCAAAACATATTAGTTACACAGGTTCTGTGGCTGATTTAAGGTGGTAATTAAACTCACCTAGTACCTTATCTGCATTAAATTAGCCTTAGAACCTGTGTTATTAACCATTTGACAACCGGGCTATAGCTGAATGACGGCTATTATATGACGGCGTCATATGACGTCCTCCCAGAACGCTCTCCCCCAGCTGCGCACATCTGGCGATCTTTGCGATCGCTGTGTCCCATGGACACAGCTGATCACGTGATGTGGTAAAAGGCCAATCACAGCAGCCTCTTACCACGTGATCAGCTGTGTCCAATGACACAGCAGATCACCGGTAAATGCAGTTGCTAGTTGTGGGCTGCACTTTCCTCACGCTGTCACAGTGTGAGGAAAGTACTGCCGAATACCAGCAACTGTTAGAAAACAGATCGGCACTGATCATCAGGGCACTGATGATAAGTGCCCTGAAGTGCCACCCTTCTGTGCCCATCAGTGCCACCCATCTGTGCCCATCAGTGCCACCCATCTGTGCCCATCAATGCCTAACAGTGCCAGCCACCTGTGCCCAGCAGTGCCACCCAGAAGTGCTGCCAGTCAGTGCCCAGAAGTGCCGCCAGTCAGTGCCCAGCAGTGCCGCCACTATCAGTGCTACCTATCAGTGCCCATCAGTACCACCTACACTGTTCAACAGGTAAAAAGTTTTGGGCATAAAATTAGTTAATCTTACATAATTTTGGGGTGCTGAAAACAAAAATGACCCTAAAAAATGTTGATTGGCTCTAGTTTCCATGATATATTCACCCATCTAATGATGTAAGCCATTCAAAATTATGATGCAACTTCAGCTGCATATTGCGCAATTGATACTGGTGACCAATAGAAAATTGCATGTATACTGAGATGATGCAATATTAGCCTTTAACCTCCTTGGCGGTATGATTCCTTCCGATTTTTTGTGCTGAAAGCGGTACCATTTTTTCGCATGGAAATAGTTTTTTATTGTAGGCTGTAATTTTTAGGAAAATTTCCCCACAAATCATTATCACTCAATTCTGTAAGTGGTTCTGATTTACTATCGCTGTTCTCTAGCCGGTCTAAAACCGCTTTTGACGTAAAGGGACGCTTTTTGGACGCCATGGACTTTTCTAAGTTTCCAGGCAGAAAGAACAGACAAAATGCAGGCAGGGCGCAGGACAAAGCACTAGGGACAATATGTATGTGAAATGGGATGAAACAGCAATGTTTTACTATTTAAAATTGAAAAAAAAAAAAAATGACATTTTTTAAATTTTTTAAATTTCCCGCCGGCGCCCGTACGTCCCGACGTCACGGGGACCGGAACACAGAAGCCGGATGCCGGCATCGGCCGGAGGAGATGGCCGGGGACACTGCAGGGGACACATCGTGGGAACGAAGGACAAGGTAAGTGCTGCAGGGACCCCCAGAGCAGCGCCGCATGGTAAGCCCGAGTGTAGCTCGGGGTTACCGCTTGTGGTATAGAAATTTTACCCCGAGCTACACTCGGGAAAACCGCCAGGGAGGTTAATTGCATCACTTTACTGCATAAAAGCTGCAGTATCTGTAGCTGATTGTAAGAAAGTCTACAACTTGTATTTTGGCTGCAAGATAGGAGACCAGGACAAGAGCTGGGCACCACATATATGCTGCAATTCTTGTGGGACGGCACTGGAGCAATGGTTGAATGGAAAAAAGGCATCTATGCCTTTCGCTGTGCCAATGATTTGGAGAGAACCAACAGATCATGTTAGTAATTGTTACTTTTGTATGGTGCCTCCAATTGTAAAAGGGCTAAATAAGAAGAAAAAGTTATCCGTGCACTATCCAAATATTCCATCGGCAATACGTCCAGTTACTCATGGAGAGGGGCTACCAATTCCTAAAGCACCAGAATCCTTCGTGGTTGAGTCAAGTGAGGAAGAACCTGAAGCGTGTAGTCACGTGCAGTTGTAAGAGATAGCCCTTTCCTCGAATACAAGAGAAAAGCCAAGAGAAGCAAAACCGACACAAACTGAAGACAAAACTAGTGAGAATCCTAAGTATTAAAATGATTCAACTTAGCTTATGGCTATAATTTTTCTTGGTAATCCTATGCAATATATTATGCCATTTAGGCTTTGTTATGTAGTCAATATCACTTGCTTTATATTTGTGGAAAGACATCTATCTATATAATTATTATGCATTATGTAGTCATTACGCCTATAGTAGAAAACTTTCCGTTTACAGAAAAACTAGAGCCAATTGACAAATTTCATTGTTATATTTGAACTCAGAATGTGAAATTCATTAAGAAATGGATCCTTTTGTTTCCAAAACTGGCAAAAAATAAAAATTTGTTGAACAGTGCTATCAGTGCCCATCATTGCTGCATATCAGTGCAGCATCATCAGTGTCAGCTCATCAGTATCGCCTATCAGTGCCCATCAGTGCTGCCTATCAGTGCCCACCAATGCTGCCTATCCATGCCACCTCATCAGTGCTGCCTATCTGTGCCCATCAGTGCTGCCTCATCAATGCACATCAGTGAAGGAGAAAAATTAGCTGTTTACAAAATTTTACAATAGAAACAAAGAAAACCTCTTTTTTCACATATTTTGCTCTTTTTTTGTTTATAGTGCAAAAAAATAAGATACCCAGTGGCGATTAAATACCATCAAAAGAAAGCTCTATTTGTGTGAAAAAAATGAAAACAATTGCATATGGGTACATATGGGTACAGTGTTGCATGACCACTCAATTGTCATTCAAAGTGCAACAGAGCTGAAAATTGGCCTGGGCAGGAAGGGGGTATAGGTGCCCAGTAGGCAAGTGGTTAATATGTCTTCGGGTTTAAAGGGATGAGATGGCAACCCTACGTTCACACCATACGCCCATGAAAACTGATGGAAACTGATGTGCAGATTTCATTTGCAGTGACATCAGTTTTCATGCATGCTTCAATGAGTTTTATATACCTTGCAAATTCCTGCGCAGAAAAAAACCTGCACATGATACTAGTGTTGTGGTATGAACAGGGCACTTTTGTTTTGCCTTTGCAGGACGCGTGCAGAAAAACTGATGCACCATGTTGTGAATGAGCCCTTAATGTGAATGTTTGTGCAAATCTGACATGCTCAGAAGCAGGTGGTAATTAGTAAAAAGGAGTCACTCTTCTGGCAATGAAGGAAAAACACCTCATGAAACATGCACTAGTGACTCAGGCTCCAGTGTGACATGGGTGCATAAAAGTGGCCACCCGCCCAAGTCTATAACTGGCTTATGAAGCAAGGACACATAAACAGGCATCACATAGTGAAAAAAAGGGGGAGAGAACAATGTTCTTGGACAACTTGCCAGCCAGCTTGCTAACAACCGAATTAACCTGTCTAACAGTATGCGTTTATAACAGGGGTTTAGTTAGCACACATTTGCAAATACATACGTAAGCCACAGAGCCACGACACGGCACCCTGATCATCTGTGGTCCTAACTCTAAAATTTATGAGTCCCCATAGTAGAGGCACATGCATTTAATGGATAGATCAAGGGCAGGTGGACCTGAGGGAGCCACCCCTCTTAAAGGCAAAGGAGTGCACTGGACCCCAGCATGTAGCACAATGGCAACTAGGGCCCTAGTGCACCCACATACCAAAAACTCAAACATGCATAAAAGTGGCCACCCGCCCAAGTCTATAACTGGCTTATGAAGCAAGGACACATAAACAGGCATCACATAGTGAAAAAAAGGGGGAGAGAACAATGTTCTTGGACAACTTGCCAGCCAGCTTGCTAACAACCGAATTAACCTGTCTAACAGTATGCGTTTATAACAGGGTCCAGTGTGACATGGGCCCTGGTTGTTGGGTTGGACTCCCAGAAACCTAATCTGCACCATGTGAAAAAGCGGGGCCCTGCATGAGAGGTGCTCCTGGCATATGGGGGTGAACTTTGATTAAGGGGGATGGGGTAGGGTTGCCACCTCATCCCTTTAAACCCGAACAATGATTAATTACACAGGTTCTTAGGCTAATTTAATTCAGATAAGGCGCTAAGTGAGTTTAATTACCACCTTAAGCAGCCACAGAACCTGTGTAATTAATATGTATTTGGGTTTAAAGGGATGAGGTGGCAACCCTAGGATGAGGTAAACTGGTTTCAAAACAGCATCCAGCACATGATGGCAGAGAAGTGAGTCTGCGTGGGCTTGTGTGGGTGTGAATTACAGAGTAGCCCTGTTACAGATGAGGTGCCAGCTGCAGATTTTTGCAACATGAAACAACGAACTACCTATACACTGCCTGTTTGTTTTGGGAAACCCATTAGGGGCACCCTATTAGTTAGGAGCTGACATGAATTTAGTTAGTGGCTCGGATAAGCAGATTATATTTTTTTTTAGTTTTACGCTATGAACAAAAAAAAAATTAAATAAATACACAGTTTTTTAAGGTAAAAAATGTGCATGTAGTATTTTTTGTTGCAGGAGCCTCTAAAGCATTGCACCAGCAATCAGGAGATCGCTGCAGGTCTCCTGCAGATCTGTCAGTATATCTGCTTGCCTGTACGAGATATCTGTATCTCGTACAGGCAAGCAGATATACTGACAGGAAGACTCAATGAACTACCACGGCGTTCCACAGAACCATGGTAGTTCATTGAGAACTGCAAGCCGACAAGCGCTAAGGCTGCCTGGACTTGTAGTTTCTTATTCACAGAACATTGTGAGTGATGCGGCCAGGCAGTGGAGCCCCTCATGGCCACATTTTTTTCAAATTTGACAGCTAGCAAGGGAGGAGAAGATCCCCCTGCTAGCTGTCAAAATGGGGGCTGGTGCATTCATAACATGCTACAAGTTACACCCTGAATATGGGGGTACCATGTAACATGTTATGAAAGGTGAATGTGACGGGAGTCACTTTGGGTGGGGGGCCCATGGAACACAGCTCCCTTTGGAGAGGTGGGGAGACCCCTGTCTCAGCTCCCCATATCACTCTTATGTGTAAGTCACCCTGTGCCTGTTAGGGGTACAGGGTGACCTGTCCTAATATTGGGGTGGGGGGGGTTGGTGATTGTTTAATGCCATGTGGTTGCATCCCATTGTTCTATTGTGTGTCTTGCTTGGGAGCAAACTATTATGGGATGTAAGTGTTTGTGTACTGGCTTGGTGGGGGGTGTCTGCTGGTGTGCCTCTTGTTGCTAGATGTGGTTTGCCCCACCCTCTGTCATTATGAAGGGAGGGGGGAATTGTTCCCTTGAATGTATACAGTATATCTTGTATCTATGTTAAAATAAAGTAGACTATTTCCTAGTTTTCCTTCAAGTCTGGTGCCGTCTAGTCTTGTCAGCGGTGGTGTCCCTGATCGATGTTTGGACAGGGAAGCGGTGGTCAAACAGAAATACCCAAGTGGAGTCGGGGTCCGGTTCCGTTACAGTGAACTTATCCTTTAAGCATTTCCCCCTTATAATTTGGTGGAGGATGCTTGCAGGACCTTAAAGAGACATACTCAGCTGGGAAAAAGGAGGAGCTTGTAAACATACTGCTACTAAGGACTATCTTAAGGACTCTGTACTTGTAACCCCTGGAAACAGGAAAACATCAACATCAGGCAAGGCTATTCCTTTTTATGAAATGAGTAAACAGGTTATTATGGAGAGGGTGAGATACCCATGGGTGCCAGATATAAATGGCCTCCTGGCCCAGAAGTAGTCTTGTGCTAGAGAGAGATATGGCTTATAGTTTTTCTATGTTGAAAGTGTCAAGAACTGAAACGTGTTAGTCAGAAGCTGACCTGAGTTTAGTTAGTGGCACAGGCAAGCAGATATTTTGTTTGTTGCCTTGCTTAAAAAAAAGTAGTTTGGACTGTTTCTGTGTGTCCCTGTTTCAAATATGGTTTACTGCTGCCAATACCAGTTAAGCATATCTCCCTGAAAACCTGGAGGAGAATGCTGTCAGCACTTAAAGAGTCAACCATTATTACTAAACAAAAGGAGGAGTTTGTAAAACAGCTCATAAGGGCAAAAGCTAGCCAGCAAAGGGTGAATGACTTGTAGTAGATTGCCCATGTATTCACCATGCTTAGATACATGCACAGGACACTTTATCTCCTTTTTCCACAACTCCCTGGGTTCCCGGACACACCCAGGGAAGATGAGTTCTTCCCTTCCCGCAGGTCAGAGTGGCCACACCTGATGTCAGGTGAGAAACCCCTCAGTGTCAGTGTGGGGAGCTGGGCCAGAGCTTAATAGCACACAGCTTCTCTAAAAAATTGGGTTCTGTGGGAAGCACCTTCCCAATTGCTACCAAAATACTGCAGTTCCAGCAGGGTGCACTGTTTGAAAATTTTACAATTTTAAGTATATGCTAATATCAGTGAGAGAAGTAGTGGTAAGAATGGTGGCTAGACTCTGAGCTTGCTCTGTTGGTTTCAGAAATTACCCCAGAGGAAGGTACTATGGTTATAGGCTCCTTTCCTAGTGGCAAAGCTCCTGGGCCTGTCAGCCTACCGATGGAATTCTATAAGTCTTTTGTGGAGCTTCTCGCTCCTATATTGTCATCTCTATACAATGAGTGCCTGCACTCAGGCTCCTTACTGCCTTCTATGCAGGAGGCCCATATCATATTGTTATATAAACCGGGCAAAGACCCCAAACTTTGTGCTTCATATAGGTCCATAGCCCTCCTAAATTGACTTCAACATACTCACTAAACTTCTGGCCACCAAACTAAACAAGGTGATCGGGTCTCTCATAGATTCAGACAAAACGAGCTTTATGACTGGTAGATCCACAGATATCAACATCCACCAGCTGTTATTTAATATACATACACCATACCTAACGAGGCCTCCAGAACCAAAGCCACATTGGATATAGAGAAAGCTTTTCATATGGTAGAGTGGGCTTATCTATGGGAGATGTTACAGAGCATGGGATTCCCTTATATTCAGGTTCCCTGGCTTGGATATGGGTGGGTGGCCTTCTCTCTACCCCTTTTCAACTGCAACGGGGTAAAAGGCAGGGTTGCCCCCTCTCTCCGGCCCTCCTTTCCTTTGCAATGGAGCCTATAGATGAAGCTCTTCGAGTTTCCTCAGAGATCAGTGACCTTAGAGTGGGATGGCTGGAGGAGAGGGTGGCTCTATATACAGATGATATACTATTGTTTCTAAATGACTGTGGGCCTTACCTCTAGGGAGCACTCCATACTATGAACTCATACTCCTGATTCACAGGTCTGAGGGTCAACTGACAGTCAATTTTATTTTCGGTGAATGAGGAGGGCTTCCTCTTCCACTACCCTCCCTTTGAACTGGGTTGATAAATTTACTTATCTTGGTATTGTGGTTTCCAGCAAGGCTTCTGATTATATGGAACTGAATTTTTATCCAGTATTATCTGAGGTTAAGACCACACTGAAGGCATAGAATAACCTGCCTCTTTCTCTTATTGGCAGCATCAACCTTCTAAAAATTAAAATCCTCCTTAAATTTACATCCCTTTTCCAAAACTCCCCGAGGTGGCAGTGGCTCCCCAAATCCTTTTTTATTAAACTGAACAGACTATTTATCTCTTTTCTCTGGGGCTCCAAACCCCCCAGGTATAAGCTCACTACCCTCACTAGACTAAAAGATAGAAGTGGAATCACTATGCCAGATTTTTTCAAATATTTCCTTGCTGCCCAACTAGTGATTGAGCGCTTGTGGCTACAACCTGACTTGACAAATACTTCTGTTGTCCTGGAGGTAATGATTTTGCAATTTTGGAGGCCATCCAGTTCTTAGTGTTCAGAGGATTAAAATCTCCCCATAATCTCACTCCATCTATGTATACCACACTTTGGGCCTGGAAAGCTTGTCTTCATTTGGAGTCTCTCCCCTCCAATACTCTATCCCCACATACTCCTCTCTGATTGAACCCTTCCCTTTCCCACTTTGCTACTATTCTTGATCCCCCCAGGCCTGGGCTAAAAAATAAAATAAAAACATTAGAGCACATCATTGGACAAAAGTGCTTACTCCCTTTCCCAATTCTCCAATCTAAATTTAACTTACTCTCACATTATTACTACAGATGCTTTCAGGTTTCCCATGCCTTCTGGAGTCAATTTCCAGGCCAACAAGTGTCCCTTTCTTATTCAGAGTTAGAAGTTATCCTTTGTGTGCCAGATCTGGAGAAACCTACATCAGCACTGTACTGATACCTCTTGGTGGCGTAAGCCCAGAGTTATCTTCTCTACAAAAGAAATGGTGGGTAGATATCCCTAGTCTGGATGATTAAGACTGGTCTGAGATTTGGGATTCTCCCTTTTCTCCACTAGTCTGTGCCAGAGATAAATTAATACAATTTAGAATTTTGTACCGGGCTTATTTCACTCCACATTGGCTACACAAGATTAACCCCTCACTCCCTTCAGCCTGTTGGTGCTGTTCATATCAAACCGATGAATTGTTTTCATATTTTCTGGTCCTGCCCTGCTATTGTGCATTGACAGGCGGTGCTACAAATGATTGGAAATACTGCACAAATTATAGTACCCCCTGAGCCAAAATATTGTCTGCTGGGGCTAGTGGAACCATTGGCTCATACAGCCATCTTCTGTTATTTTATGCCTGTAAAGAAATTACATTGTACTGGAAGCAAGCCTCTTTTCCCATGACATGTTTCTGGATACGTTTGATAAATTCCAACCTGTCTCTGTACCAAACCACCTATGCTAATAGAGGGTGCCCCCGTAAGTTTAAAAAAATATGGTCTTGCAGGCTAGACAATGCCTCCACCACCACCATAGTGGATATAGAGTGGTTTAGAAGAGTATTAATTAATTTGCTATGTCTTCTTCTAATTCTAAATGGTCCCTTTATCCTCTCTAAATTTAATTGCAACTCTTTAAGCCTTGTCAAGTGATTCCACCCCCCCCCCCCCCCCGGGGTTTAGTTTCAGTTTGTATTTACTTTTGTTCTGTTGGGCCAAGGCCCTGCCTTTGTGTGGGTGTTATTTGCACTTTTTATGTATACTAATTGTTAAAATCAAATCAATCAAATAGATTTCTAAAAAAAATAAATGGCAGCTATGCAATTCACTAGTCATGGCCTTTGTACTGTATCTCTGTTTAAAACCAGTGTGTTTGGTTTTACAGTTAAGCCCGCCATAGATGGTTCGAATCTTGTTTGGTATTCCAAAGACTGGCTGAGATTCGAACCATGTATGGACAGGCTGAATGTACCCAAATTAGTCAATCGATCAACTTGGGTACAACCAGCCTGTCAGGTTTTACATGTGATTATTGGTAGCGGTTATCGAAGCCACTAGCAGTAATCAATGTGTTCTGCAGGTGGGGAAGGCTCCCCGCCCCTCCGCTGGGAGAGCACAATGGCTTCACAGGAGGGATTCCCCCATCAACACTGACTGTGTTGATGGGGGAATAGAGTGATTTTCTTTCCTGCAACTAGTGGTTAAACAAATGATTTTGGACACATAAAGTGTCCCTGGCATATAAAACACAAAAGCTCAGAGGCAATGCATTTTGTAGACACTTAAGGTATTGCGAATAAAAAGGCTTCTTTTAGTTGTTTTACAAAAAATACCACATAAATTACCATATTTTTCGCTCCATAAGACCCCCTTTCTCCCCCCCAAAAAATGAGGGGAAATGTCTGTGGAGCTTATGGAGCGAATATGGAGCGGCCAGCCCGGTATTCCCCTGTTGTCGCCGCCGCCGTGTTAGAATACAGGGCTGCCGGCTGCTCGGCTCTTCTGTGGCAGCGCCAGGCAGAGCCCAAAGCAGCTGCCCCTTAAAGTGGAGTTCTAGCTGAAAAAAAAAAGACAGTAGCTACAAAAACTGTAGCTGCTGACTTTAAAATACAGCCACTTACCTGTTACTCGGTCCAGAGGTGTCCTCACCACAGCTGGTTTCACCAGCCGTCTTCTCTCCCTGGTGCTTGCATCTTCAGTGTGGGCACCTGGCTGTGACAGCTTACAGCTTCACAGCCAGTGCCCTCTGCGCATGCGTGAAAAGCGCTGCGCTTTGTGAATAGCCCCATAGTCTTCTGGGACCTGTCACGTGTCCCAGAAGACTAAGGGGAGGGAGGACAACTTCCGATTCTGATCACCCAGGCAATCGCAGCGGAAGTGGGAGCATGTACCTGTCAAATTCGGGTACCCGCTCCCCAAAGGTCTGAAGTCTCTGGTCATCTCCTGTACTATGTCTGCAGTCTCTGGTCATCTCCTGTAGTATCTCCGCAGACTCTGGTCATCTCCTGTACTATGTCTGCAGTCTCTGGTCATCTTCTGTAGTACATCCGCAGTCTCTGGACATTTCCTGTGCTATGTCTGCAGTCCATTGGTTCAGAATATTTTTTTCTTGTTTTCTTCCTCCAAAACCTAGGTGCGTCTTATGGTCAGGTGCGTCTTATGGAGCGAACAATACGGTAATAAAAAAAAATATATATATATATTTCATAGCTCCCTACTTAGCTTTTGAAAAAATCAAATATTGGCATTTCACCACCCATAACAACAATTTATATGCTTATTTCTATCTATATGGCATGTGGCAGAAATGGTGGCAGGCTGCCTTGATCCATTCAATCCCTTTTGCAAATGAAAACTGGTTGATATTACCAGAAACCTGCCATGTGTATGTCTAGCATTACTCTTGAAGTCATGGAAAGTAAGATTACAAAGAGACACAGAGAAAGCCTACAATAAACAGCCAGAGTGTGTAATTTTGTCTTAGGCTGGGTTCACACTGATGCGGTGCAAAATTTGCAGCATTTTCTGTGCAAATTCCGGACCGCATCAGAATCGCACCCCGTTCATGCGAACCAATGCAGGTGTGTATGTTAAGTTAACAACACCCCGAAATCGGTCCACAAAACGTGGTGCGATGTACAGAATCCAATCGCATAGGTGTGAATACCTATGCAATCCGATTCTAGTGCGGACCTAAAAAAGGGTCCTGCACCTTTTTGGTGCGGGTGCAGTGTGATTTGAGCTATACAAAATGTATGGCTCCAATTGCAGCGCACACAAATCACATGTGATTTGCACAAGAATGCGGTGCGGTTCCTGTGCGAATCACATGCTATGTACCGCACCGCATTAGTGTGAACCTAGCCTTAAAAACAAAAGAGGTTCAATAAGGAGGTGTATTTATATCTACCAACCTGGGAGTGAGCACCCATGGGTGTCCCTGCCTTGCTTCATGCACAGCTTCAATAAGGAAATTAACTGGGTGACATTTCAAGTTACAGGACTCAGAAATGGTCTCTGGAGAGCACAAGGATCCCGGAGAACCCAAAGCAATGCAGGCTTAAATACTCCAAACAGACTAGAAGATAGCAACAGAGGAAGTTACAAGAGGGCTTACAGAGAAAGTATGCAATATGCAAGATCTCCATCCACTATGTTGCATGAAATCATGACACTAGGTCCCTCAAGCAGGCCATACATATCATTAAACATTTTCGGTGCAATCTCCCTTAGATTGACCACAGCTATATAATGTGAGGGTCTACCTAAGCAATCCATTTCATTTTTATCCAATCAAGCATATTCTTTAAGTACATAAGTGTCTGTACATCTAAGGGGAATTGCACAATCGGGTTTTAAAGTCTATGGTTAGCTTAACACTGAGGTTCTGCGTGACAGTTAAGGCTTTCACACCTTTTTCACAGGCTGACTAATAAATGCTGTCATGGTAACAGGCAAATAAAATTGAAGAACACAAGAATAGAGTGAAGCCTTAAAGTGAAGTTATCATGGTCTAAAAAGTAATAATTGCTACATGTAGGCACATTCTGGTGCTGACTTTGACAGAAATAAAGGTTCTGTGCCCAAGTGCCATGGGAATTGGTTTATAAGACCATCACCACCACTAGACTCTCTAACATAACCCCACTCCAGCTCCTGGACTTCTCTTCACCTTCCTAATTTTAGTCATTTGACATGTAACAGTATTGTGGACTTTTTTGTAGTCACGGCAATTTAACCTTAAACAAGATACTTCCTAGATACATTATGGCTTTCATTTACTAAGAAACAAGTCCAGTATATATCTTTCTTACTCTCTACCATCACATCATTATGTCTGTTTTTGCTGTACAGATGCTCTATGACCAAAAGGAAATTAAGGGTATACAAAGTTGTAGCCAGATCAGTAGAAACTGGCCAAATTTTGATACCTGTGTGCCACTGTCTGAGGACCGATTCAATCATTGCCTGCAGCCAATGGTTGCAGCATTGATCTTTTTTTTTTTAATGCGGGGGGGGGAATTCCCCCATCAGAATACAATAGGAGGGTTTGTATCATCTCTGTGTATTACCTGAGGCCACTTCACTGGATATATGGAAGGGTTTACAACCACTTTAAACACTTTCAGTAACATGTCTACTCTTCTGTACTTCATAGTCCTTTTGGCCCTACTGGGTCACTGCTTTTGCTGTTACATTTCATTAAAATATATGCATAGTTTTCAGTATATTTCACACTAACATTTGTTAAACCACTTACATACTAATGACATTCACATACAATTATCTGTGATCCACTCAGTGTGAGTTAGTCTTATTATAAATAATATGCCTTTAGACGTCCCTTATTATACTGTCTGTTTCTGAAGCTGCTGTGAGCTGTCCTGCATTGCACTGTGCATGACTGGCAGTTGTAGTCAGGTCAATTAGATTCCAGAGGCCTCTTCCTTCTCTGAAAAAACAAGACAAGCAAATGGACGCAGCAAAGTAAAAAATTACAAAACATACTCGTATTAGAAAATGTTATGAAGGTGGACTTGCCCTTTAATGAGTTGGATCCCAAACAAAGGGAACTTCCTTCTTGACAGAATTGTTATAATTCTTTACTGTCTAATGAACCACAAACATACTTCTGGATTTCATAAGAAATTTATTGCAAATATAGAAATAGATTTTTTTCCATCCAATAATCCTTTTTTTTCTTTTTTTCAGGAACAATGCGTGCCAATAAAACAAAATCTGGAAAGACAACAAACCAAAGGACTTCCCAAATCCTTGCTGTCCTCATAAGTTAGGGGACATAACTGCTGGTATCTGCTGGGTCAGAGAAGAAGATAAAATGGGTGTCTTGAAATCATTGACACCAGGTGGATTTAATTCTTAATGTTCTTCAAACAACAGCCAATTAGTAGTGCTGTGTATAGTCTAATGGGGAGCATTCATTTCTCATTAATTTGCTTTAATGCTATAACTCCACAGCCCTCCGGGGATTCTGGGTCATGAAAAGATTTGTCTTCATTGATATTAGTATAGGTATGTTGTGTTTTCTATATGTAATACATTTAGAAAGTCAGTCATTATTTTATATTAAATCCAAACATATAAAATATAATTAGGAAGAGCACCTATGATAGAACAGGGAAGTCAATTTTAAGAAGTGAAATACATATTTATGTTGTTTTATTTAACAATACATTTAACCACTTGACCTCCAGACGTTTTTACCCCCTCATGACCATGGCATTTTTTTGCTATTCAGCCCTGTGCTAGTTTAACTGGTAATTGATCAGTCATGCAACACTGTACACAAATAAAATTAATTTTTTGTTCATACAAATAGAGCTTTCTTTTGATGGCATTTGATCAGCACTCTTTTTTTTATTATATAAATGAAAATATACAACAATGTGTAATGTGTGTAATATGTCCTGCTTTTACCTTACTATCTGGCTGTTTTTCCCCCTGCTTTTCAGGGAGAAGAAACAGCCAGATTGCTGTTCACAGTACACTGAGTTCTGTGTTTTTGTAAAATCATTGGCTAAAATCAGCTGCCAAACTCAGGCTGTGTTCAATCACAGCATGAGTCAGCAGGGGGTGCATGTATATTTACTGTGAGCAGTCAATGGTTAAACAAAGCATTCATTTTTTTCAGTAAAATTGTGACGATGAGGTCTTGTAAAGTAAATAGATACCAAATATTTCATACCTAAAAATTATGTTTGCCGGCAAAATTGTTAAAAAAAAAAATGCGAGACCCCAAAATATCAATAGGTGACACTTTAAATGCCTTAAAGGTCATCAGTTTACACTTTACCATAAATGATAGCCCTAAAATTGTCCTTCTCTTTGCAGTGTGTTCAGAGGTACCTGATAAATAGTAAACAACCATCTTTTTCATATGTGTACACGCCTGACCTGCGCTTTGTGTTCATATGTGTGTATATGGGTGCAGGGGGCTTCTATGTTTTTGTTTCTTTGTTTAAATAAACTTAAATTTTTTACAAGCTTCTTTTTCCTTAACTTTATTGCTATCACAAGGGGGCTGACAAACCCCATATGTAATAACATAGTGTGGATAATAGATTATTTTTAAAGGGAACATCAGGAACAGAGGTTTACTGGTCTTCTACTGCTTTCCATCCTGACACCTGCCATGGAGGCCTGCCATGGACACCCAGTAGGGGCAGGTAAGTCTGGACATGTGGCGGGGTAGGCTGTAGTGCGCAGGCAACACCTTATGAACACTGTAGAAGTGATGGGGAGGCTTTACAGCTAGAATCACTTATACTATAAAGCTGATAGTCAGATGAAAAAATGCATAAAAAAATCATACTATTAAACTTCTCATCATGTTACTGAGATGGGAAATTGAATAAAATATTTTTGATGGGACACAGACATAAAATAACAGATTGGTTATTATGCACAGCTGCACAAGATGCTGTGTGCTCCAGTTTTAGTAAATCCCCCCCCCCCCCCCCCCATTGTGTGCATGGACAAATGATGAAATAAAGAAACATGTGTAATTAAGGCTGACCATAATGTTGTGTTCAAGTCAACAGTAGAGGTATGATAATTACACACTACTCTTTTCTATTCTCAGTATTCCAGCTTAAAATGAGTAATGAACGGTTGGCATGAGAGTGGATGGGACTCGGGGCAGCTAATTAGAGTCAGGATACTCATGTATTCTTGACTTGCCCTGGGGTTATTCTCATATCAATATTATGTAGGAAAGGGCAGAGGTAAACTATTCCTTCTGTCCTGCTTATTGGACAGATGCAGCCCCAAGGCTGTCCCCAAGGTTATTGCTGCCCAATTAGCAGACATGATTCTTAGTTATATCATGCTGCTGCTCCATAACATGTCATATTTAAAGAGTAGTAGAGGCTATTTTCATAGCAAGCATTTACACAATTTTTCTAGCTGATGTGAGCTGACAGAATAGTTTTATTGTACCTATTAAGATTTTTAGAGCTGTTATGTTGTTAATCAGTTTATCTGTTGTAGACTTCAGTGGAGCATTATTCTTGTGAAAAAAATGATGTAAAATATTTGTTTGTCCTGTAGCAGAAGTAGTATTGGGCGCAGGAGAAAAATAAGAGGAAGTGGAGGCTGGTGCAGGTCTAAGAAAAGTGATGTCATGTGACTCGAAAGTCGCAACATCCTGATGCCTTGTGTGCTTATACAAAGTCTTGTAGAGCAGGGGTACATAAGATGTAGTTCCCCAAATTGGCCAATAGATGTTTGCAGGCAGTTTCTTCTGTAAAAACCTTCCAGGAGGGAGATAACTTCATTTTCTCCTGTCAGGATCACATATATACAGTATATATATAAATATATATATATATATATATACTCTGGGTGGAGCTTAGTTTTGGCCAGTCCAACTTTCCTAGTGGGAAGATAAGAGCCACAGGTGGAAGATGCCTTAGGAAACTTTCCTTTCTTCACTACCCCAGAAATGGGCACCCCTGCTGTTGGACACACTAAGGTACACCATTATCTGCAAGAGAACTATTAAGTAACTGAGAACTGGTGATTACAAGAGAAGAGGTGTGCTTTAATGGACTTTTGAAGAAACTTGTTAAAAAAAAATGAAGCTGGACCAAGCCTATAGCTGTTTTGTGTTTGTAGTGGAACCTTATCAACCCTGCCATTGTGAAATGGCACACCATTAAACTATGTTAGACAGTACATCTCATGAAGTACACACTAAAGAGGAAACCCGGTGTACCCAACTGTAGGCAAACTTGACTGGGCTAGGGGATGGTGGTGGATGGAGAATGAAAAGCCTGTCCTGTAACCATGCTTAAGATGTCAGGTCTGGCACAAGAGGCACCTCTAGTCTGGGTGGCATGATTGCCAAGGAACACCCGCAATATGACAAGAGTGTAAAAAGTCCTGAATAACACTTAGCACCCTGTCTGAGACACACCATACATGCAGGTGTAAAAGTATAAGGAATGAGAAGAGTGCTTAGGGGCAATGGACTGTTGATGTGGCCTAAGCCAAGCCTGAACATATAAGCCCTGTAATTTTTTTTGGGTTCCCAGGCATAAGTGAAAGGCAGGTATTCTGCCCGAGGATCAGGACCTGCCCACATTTTGGAGCAGCAGGATGAGCCACCTGGGGGTGCCCTACATGAAGCAATCTGTTGGACTGTCCCAAGTGAGAATTACAGGGTCTGGAGTGACCCAAAGAGATGTGTAAAACAAGTGACATGGCGCCCGTGGCACTTGCAGAGGTTGATGCAGAGAAGCCACTAGTTAACACCAGATTTCAGGAAGATGACAGAGCAGGAATCACTAGGTGTTGAAGGGGTATACAGGAGATGCTATTACCTGTATGCCCAGCTTGTTGGCAGGTGGTGAGGAAGACCACCCCCTGGGTGAAGTGTCCTCAATGCTTGGTGCTTCTTTACACCTTAAGGCCAGAGAACAGAGAGATACTGGACCCGTCACCCATGTTCGACATTACCTATGTTTCTTGTCCTGTGGCCTTAAGAACCCCATTTTGGTTGAGCAACTAGGGTTCAAGCTGTCAGGCCTCATCCATGGAACCCATGTACACACACGCGACAGAATCAGGAGAAGAGGCAAGTGGTGTCAGAGGCCGATATCCCTTGCCCTAGTCTAGTGTTGTCTTTTTCCTGAAGTTCTACCTTACTTACCTGACACTTTACCAGCAGTATCTATGGCTCCCCCTGCTTCCCTGGGCACACCGTGTGGCTTACCACAGGCTGCAGCAGTTGAGAATTGGAAACATAGACAGGGAGAACTCAATGACAGTGACATGTGGCGCTGGTACCCTCCCTTGTGTCACAACTGCCTCTACCATCGGCATCCTGGGAGGAAGTATATTTATATGGGAGGAAGTATATTTGTTAATGTCTGAGCCTCCGGAATCAGGCCCATTGGGGTTGTCTCCATTCTCTCCTGCGTGATGCTCAAGTTCAGGACTTTAAAACATAAAAACTGCTGCTTATACAGGCATTTTGCATTTTTTTCTTCAGCCTGTAGAAGCAGCTCTATGTTAGTCTATGTGTCCATGCACATCAGGGAATTTACAGGCCTATTTTCTGAGCAGCATTTAAAGGCAGAAAAAAATATCAGAATTGCGTTTTTGAAAGGAGCTTTTGGGTATAAAAATTTCTTAACACTCAAAAACGTGTTTAGGAGTGTTCAGCATTTTCAAGTGTACATTGAAAAATAAGCAGAGGGGAATGTTTTGGAAAAAATGCTTATAAGGGCAAACACCCATACATTCTCATAAACTCTTTTGCAATATGAGCCACTATGAACTTTTTTTATGCCTCTTTTTCTGTCTCTAGCATGCATGGACCCTTAGTTGTGTGGAGAGCTGCAAATTTTCTCACCTGGGCTATCTTTGCTGCAGTGCTATTTATGCCATAAAATCCAGCTAGACTATGACTGAGAGTTTCCATGTGTCCCTGAGGGACATTTGATGTCATAGAACGTGAACAGGAGCTAGTTTATGAGGAAGCTGTTTGGAAGCTGTCTGTCTGGCAGGATCACATACCGTATATACTCTGGGTGGAGTTTAGTTCTAGGCAGTCCAGCCTGCCTAGTGGAAAGATAAGAGCCACAGGAGAGAGAGGCTTTAAGAGACTTTCCTTTCTTCAATACGCCAAAGATGCACATGCCTGCTGTTGGGCACGTTAAGGTACACCACCATCTGCGAGAGAACTCTTAATTATTTGATTAACTGAGAACTGATGATTACATGGGAGGAGATGTATTTAAATGAACTTTTGAAGAAACTTGTTCAAATGCAGATCAATTTGACTAAGCCTATAACTGCTTCTTGTTTCTGAGGTGAAACCTTGCTATTGTGAAGTAAAAAAGTACACTGTTAAACTATGCTAGAGGATGCACCTTGTGAAATACCTACTTGATGAATATGTCGGGCCCAGCAAGTATGGTGAAAGTCATGAATAATACTTTGCACACTGTCTGAGGCCCACCATACGTGCAGGTATAAAGATATAAGGAATTAAAAGTGTGCTTATGGACAACGTACTGATGATGTGGCCTGAGCCAGGCCTGTACGTACTAGCCCTGTATTTTTGGTTGGCCCACAGGGGCAAGTGAAGGGCAAGGATTCTGTCCCAGTACCCACGCACATGTTGCTTTAGGGTAGGGACCCCTGCAGTGAAGTGTAGGCACATCAAGTGCCTAGGTAGCAGATAGAGGTGCCCAAACTAGTGATTGGGGGTGTACCATAGATAACGAGGAAGAGTCAACCCTGCCTTGCCAGTGTTGGGCATCTTGGAAAAAAGAATTGTGTATAAATAGTCTGGTGGGTGTCTGCCTGGGAAGTTGGTCAAAATGTGTGCTGGGAGTGGCTGCTATCAGGTGGGTCAGTTCCATAAGTCCTGAAGGAGGTATGGAATGGGCTACTGTATGTGATGGCTGGGACAAGCCAGGAACCCACAGGTTGGCTACTGTAAGGGACCTCAGAGGCGGATATTTTGCCAATAGAACCTCATTCACCCTAAAGGTGTCAACCTATCTCACCAGGAATGGAATAAACAGTACAGGTGACTTCTCACAACATGTCTGTGCACATGAAGGATATTCTCCCCAGTATTCAGCTAGGCTGCAACACAACACTACACAACATTCTTTTTATACATTTGCATTATCCATTACTTAACCTTGACCCAAATGAACTTTGCAGCAACCCCTCTTTCTGTTCTTCTGAACTTTTTATCACCATAATTCGCTATGCAGTCCATTCACTGAACTGGAAAAAAACATACTCTGTTTACTGGAAAGCAGTTATCCTTTGTTGTACCCTCGTTAAGCTAATGATATTTCATATAGACAAACATATTTAATTTTAAAGCTTCCCATGCCAGTTTTGAATATTTATTGTAGCTAGAGATTTTATCCCAAGCTAGCCTGTTTATTGTAAATATATATTAATTAATTTCCACCCTTTACACAGCCCAATTTCTATATGTAAGATGTAAACCAGTGTTAGTAGTCATCGTTATTTCTTTTATTTGTATTATTTTTCTTAGAAAGCATAACTAATCATGTTAAATATTTTCCCCTACATATTTTAGCTAGAATATTATTGGTGTTTGTATTACACCTTTTTTTTTTCTTTTTACGAATGTTTAAATGTCATGTGATGCTCTTTTGTTATCCTATTTCAGATAGTACAAATGAAGTAACTGTTAAAAGTACATGGAATATATTTCATACTGCTACAACCTGTTGCTTTTCACAAAACAACAACCTCAAAAGATGCAGGTTGCCTGTGGGGAAGAATGAATTAAGAAAAAGTAAAGCATTCAAATGCTGCACACCCCACTACAACGAAACCATAGATATACAACTACATTAATTGGGTGGGTGCTTTTGAGGTTTGGAGTATTTTAATCTCTTACACATAAAGGGATTTGAAGATATATGAAATATTTTGAGTGCTAACATTTAACCAGTGTTTAAAATTGAAATGTTGCACTGTTTCTGTGTCGTTATGCCTTTGTATCTCCTTTGTATTGGTAAAGTGTGTCGTGTGTCTAAACCCAATAACCAAAATGTTATATATAGCAGTTTACCAGTCCTTAGATGTGGTGGCTGTATTAGTTTTCTTTTTTCAGATTTGTTTCCATTTTATTTCTCTTGGTAATCCTGTCTATTGGTATGTACACCTACTTCTCCACTTCAACTCTGGAGAGCCATGGTTGACACCCAACCTGGACTTCAAACATGTCTGCCTTTGTTTATTTCCATTGTAGGATAATAGGAGTAGTAGTTTACAGAACAAAGATAAAATTGTTTTGCTTTCTAAGCAGGTTGCAGGAAGTGACAAGGACACTGCATTCCTGGCACGATCAACAGGTATTTTTCTGTCCTTGCTGAAAATATTCTTGGAAAGGTTTTTTTGTCCAACACAGCAGTTGCCTAAACAAGATTAGACTCAATAAACCACTCAACCAGATGGCATGCATCCCCATGTGCCAAAGGAATTCAGATCAGAAATGAATATGTGACTATATCTTCTTTTATTAGACTTTTCTTTTAAAATAAATACTTCCACAAGACTGAAGTATGGTTGATAGTGTAGTACTCAACAAGAGTTAAGTGATAAAATTTGGAAACTACAAATCAGTGAGTTTATTCATGTCTGGCCACATACTGCTCATCTACTTCTTCAAAAAGCTTTATTTAAACCCACGGTAGAGACATTCCATCCTGCTCTTCCCGAACTTCTATTAACTATGGAGATATAAATATCCAGATTTTTGCGGACCTATCGTACGAGACTTTGTGGAGAAGAAGAGCTTTGAGGCCCCTATTAGAGCAGATGAGATCAAGAAATGTCCATTATAGATGGGGTAACCCAGAGTGTCTGATCGGATGGAAGAACGGTGTTACAGCATATTTGAGATTTCCCGAGGACTTAAGAGACTTCTGTGACAGACTGGAACTGCAGAGAATAAGGATTAGTGGGTGGGAAACAGAGATTGAAATAGGCATTGGGGGAAAAGAAGTATGGCAGGAAGTAGGTAGGGGGGAGGTAGCGAGGAGTTAGTTGGGGTAGTATGAGTTTTTTTTTTTTTCTCTTATCCCCTAACTTTCTCCTCAAATTGTACCGTTAAGGTTAAAAGATTTAAAGCAAGCGAGGGAATCGGTGGTGGTCGGAGGGTGGGTAAGTCGTACATGGGAGGAGTTCAACCCCAAGGTTTAAAAATAAAATCAAAGGTGGTATCTCCATCCTGCTCTTCCCTTCTTAAGCATTTTGCTCCCTGCTGGGGCTTAATCAAAGAGTAATGGATGTATGAAGGAGTGTTTCTGCCAAAGGGCTAGTTCACATTGGATGCAGTCCAGTGTGTTTTTTTTCTACATCAAAAATGAATGCACAGTATTTTCCATGTATTCTGATGGCACTAGTTCACACCAGCGCAGTCAGTTCCAGTCAGTTTCCTGTGCAGAAAAAAAAGTAGAACATGCTGAATTTTTTCTGCACAAAACTATACTGGAACATAGCAAACTGCATCAAAACTGTGTGGTATGAACTGTAAGCAAAAACGTATCTGGAATGAGGGCTCCTTGACCCCCATAGGGGGAGTGATGGGGTCATGGTTTGAAATTGGGTGTGGTGATACATGCTGTGTAAATTGGCCAAAGTCTATTGTTCAAATGACTTGAGGTGATTCGGTGGAGCCTGAACTCAATTATAATGCTGTTCTGAGGTAAAATCTTGACATTTGAAGAACTGCATTTTGGAGGAGTTGCCCACCCTATTGTTGATGTGTCACAGCTTTTTCAGTGGATTGTGGACCGTGCCAACAATAAAGTTGCCAGAATGGGCCAAGTCCCTTGATTGGAATGTTGGAATTGGTCTAATGTCTGTCCAGCAGTTATGATAAGGACAGGCCCCTTTAGACTTCTTTAACCCCTTTACGCCTAAGGGTAAGCACAATTTTGCAACTTTGACATGTGTTAGCAAAACTATCCATATCATCACAACTACTTTGTGCATCCAGGTGTATTATACCTTGTTTTTTTTCAGGACAAATTGGGCTTTTATTTGGTAGTAAACTGTAATCGATATCTCCTGATTTCTTTTTATTACCAAAGGAAAACTGGCCCAAAAAAGTAAAAAAAAAACTTTTTTCTAATTTAGCTGTATGTTTCTTGCTACTACCATAACCTACCACCAAAGAACAACCCAAAATAATTTCTCCTGCTCCTGGCGATTGCAACGATACTACATGTGTGTATGTTAGCAGTTGTTTGTATCCATAGTACAGGACAGAAACCATAGTGCGCAATTTTCTCTTTTTTTATGCTTCCACTAACTGACATTGATACCAATTTAAAAATAAAAAAAACCCTGCCCCCCCCCTCAAAAAAAAAACTGACCCCGACCTTTGAACCTGACTAAAACACTAACCCTGGCACAGACCTACATCAAACCTTGATCTAGGTATTTTTGTTTATGTTTTAATTATTTTTATTTATTAATTTATTTATTTTTTGCACACTTTTTTTTTTTATCACTCTGAAAGGACAGAGAGAGATACAATGTATCTCTCTCCTCCATTCAGAGAGAGAAAACAAGGTGGGGCGGGCTTCGCAGTGACTGATCAGAGATGTACAATGTATCTCTCTCCTCCATTCAGAGAGAGAAAACAAGGTGGGGCGGGCTTCACAGTGACTGATCACTGTGACAGTTAATCAAAGGCTATCATAGCGATCAGGTGTCCTGGAATTGGGAGTTCCAGGTCCTGGCTCTCAGTGACACCCTTTGTGCTGGGAGCATGCTGTGCGGCCGTGCGGTGCGCTCCCAGCAGAAAGTCAGGTATGCAAATTAGCAGCCCCATGGAAAAAAGCCCAGTTCTATGAGGCTGCTAATTTGCGTGCGGTCGGCGCCAAGGGGTTAACCCAATATTATAAATGTGCTCACAGTACAACTGTGACTGCCACTGGTTAAAATGGTTATTTTGAATTGGTCCATGTTTGAATTTAAATAGAGGTGTGGCCTTGCCCTTTTTTCCAACTAAATTGTTCTACGTGTATTTTTCTTAGATGGGGGCAAGGTTGAGGCAATATCAGTTGGGATTCGGGCCTATGCTCATCAGTAGTTATGGCTCCGGAGTGCATTTTTGTGGTGTGAACTGGCCCTAAATAAAGATTTGTGAAGAAGATGAGCAATGTGTGGCCTAATGTTATTGAATTTGCAGTTGATAGGAGGTGATGAGGTCTGAAGTTGGCTGAGCACCTGTAGCTGTATTATGTGATTTTACGGGGAAAAAAGGAGTGGAGAAAGTATGATGTACCTTTTACAGATCAGTGAGCTTGACTTCTGCTGTGCGCAATGATTTGAATGGATCCTAAAGGGTTGATATACAAAATTATATAAAATATATAGTAAAGAATAATATAATAAGAGAGAAACAGCTTGAGATTATGAAAGATAAGTGAGGTAATTTTTTTTTAATAAAAAAAAGATACGTGAGGGAGATAGCCATCAGAGTTTTCTTGCTCTTGCTGGCTCTCACATGGTCTTCTTTCACAGAGTTTATTTTTTGCTACTGTAATAAACCTATTCAAATAAAAAGCGCTGTGGGGTAAATAGAATAGCTATAGCATATAAATGATTACATTCTAATTTACCTCTCCCTATAGCAGTGTACCTTCATCTCTCCCACTAGATACCAGCAGATTCCCAGCAGGCAGGATGTCACCACATATCACTGCTGGACATACATTAAGAGTGAACTGTGCCAAGTGCTTTTATTTATTTTTTTCTTTACCTTTTGTGTTTTTTTGTTCTTTTTGTTTTTTTGTTTTTTTTGTTTTTTACACTAATGCATGCAAAAAATACAGTTCCCATCTCCTCCTTTGAAAATTATTGGCCTAAAACCTTGTGTACAAGTCCCTCCATCCCTTTCTCCCAAACCCTCCCGCACTCCCAATTCCACCCAAAAAAAAATACAAAATAAAAAATCTTAAAACAAGAAGCCAAAAACAATTCATGTCTTTGAAAATACAGCAAAAAAACATAAAGTGCTCCTTTCACCTACCAACAATGGATGACGCCATTTTGTGTTCTGAATCGATATTCGTGAAGCAGTATTCACTGATATCACCACTTTCAAGTGAGCTGATAGGCTGGATATTGGTTTTGATTACAAAATGGACACGCCCACTGCTTGTAAGCAATAGGTACAATTATAAAGATAAAAAATAACCTAAGGAATATTAGTCAGCTTCTAAAAAGTCAAGAAAACACAGGGCAATGTAGAGGTGACAAAGGTAAGCCCATGCACTAGAGTAAGTGATGTTGCAAGCTGACTTCGTAAAGTGGAGGACACCAGGGAGAATATATAAAATAGGTCAATATCATCAATTCAGGAGGTAACAGAAAAATGAAAGCTCCTATTTAAGATGTTTCTCTTTATTAACCTGTAGTGCGTATGTCTCCACTGCTGGGTGATACTGTGAGGCTGAATTTAAACCTTGCAATCTGTAAGTCAAACATACATCTTTCATTACAAACTGAGGAAAATGTGCTAAAACTGCAGCATGCAGCGTTTATTTTATAAAGTCGATATCTTCTGCTTTCAATTAAAAATATGAATGCTTAACACAAATCAATTTAACCAGTAAATTCATAATTCTTTGTTTATAGCCAAAGCTAGGCTTGTCTATATGGTCTTGCTATTTAGGGTCCAAAGGTTGCAATTGTTCCATCAAACATGGCAGGTATAGGTAATTGTAAGTGCCATTGCAATAGTATAATGACTTTTCAATGCCTATAAATGAATGAAAAGACTTAAAGGGGACCCCTGTAAGGAAAATGAGCAGAGCATTCCTGGGTCCATAACCTTCTGCTTCTAATCATTAAAGTGTTACTAAATCCAGGACCCTGCATTCACTATATCTGATCTCCCACAGTACACACAACATGGAAGTGCAATTATTTTAGTAGATACTGTATAAACTACTAAATACCTTTTCTCCTCAGCAGTTGAAGCAGTCTTGGAACTTCTATCAGTGTCCAGCAGAGTACATGTGAAAGCTTGTAGGAGGAGTTTTCATTTTGCTCTAGGAGGATGCAGAACCCCTGACCTCTGTCTGGACAGTGCTGATTGAACCTTTCCTGATCACATGCACTCTCCCAAGAAAAATAAAACTCTCTAGCACTACACCAAACTGCTTTTATGCAGAGTGACTTCACATTATATGTCTTATCAGGAGATAAGAGGGGGACACTGGAAGAAGGGGAGGATCAGAGAAGACAGGATCAAACAGCATTTTTACATAATACAGAGGATCAACCATTTAGGTTCCACAATGAGTATAACAAGCATGCTTTACTGCATATACAGACTGATTTTACTGTTGTGGGTTTAGTAACACTTTAATACATTGAACTGAATACGTTAGGCTGGCTGTGCTAAAAAATTCCTGTTAGCCAAAGATCCAGTTTAAGACTAGACCTAAGCAAAAGGGAGCATGGTGCCATTTTTACCTCCCATAGTAATATATATTTGTTCATGCTACTGTATTTTTCCTGACCTAGAAAAACTTGACAAAGTCAGATATCTCACATTTTGGATAGCAAAATCCAAAATCTTTATGCATACAATAAATTAACTTATGGGTCTGCTCTGTTTAAACTGAATTAGCATGTTTCTATAAGACCACAATAGTATTGCCTTTGTTGCAGTAGAACAGATCTGGAAATATATTTGAAGATCTCTTAGATTGTAAGCTCTAAGGAGCAGGGCCCTCTAATTCCTACTGTATTAAATTGTATTGTAATTGTACTCTCTGCCCTTATGTTGTAAAGCACTGTGTAAACTGTAGGTGCTATATATATCCTGTATAATAATATTAATAATAATAAGGGGCCATGAAGCCTGTCTCAATATGGGCTTCTTAATGTTTTGAAAATTTATATACAAAATTCCATTGGTTTTCTATTGTGATGTACCTTTTTAAAGTGATCTTAATAAATGCAGTAAACTTTTTATAGGTTCTCACAATAGTTTTCTAATAACTATGTCCAACTGCAGAACCATGGCTTTGTTTGCTTTGCTCATACTTTTTTCAATGATCTCCCATGATATTACTTGCCACATTCCTTGCAATATACATTTTCCAAAGGTTTTTAATTGAAAGAAAACACCAAACAAAACATATTGTAGCACATATATGTTGGGTGATTGGCCATTGCCTTCATCAACACCTTAGTTTTTGTGGTTCACCGTCTGCCAAAAAATGGAAAAACCCACATAACTGTTTTACCTATATTAGTCCATCAGTGTCACTAGCTTGTCTGTGATGTACAGAATTATAAACCATTGCAGATATACTTTGTCCTACAATGGACAGGCCTATGTGCTGCTGTTTGGGATTTGGTGCTTGAAAAACAATATACGAAGTGCTCACAATTGAATATTATGCAACTTAATCTGGTTTCAGTTCCCCTTTAATACAGATGCAATAGCATGTCAAACACTATGCTGAGTTAGCCACTTCTTTTAGAAACAATTCCTAGTTGCTATCTAGGCTAATGCGTCTTCCTCCCC
Organism: Staurois parvus; assembly: GCF_062004578.1. NCBI lineage: Eukaryota > Metazoa > Chordata > Amphibia > Anura > Ranidae > Staurois > Staurois parvus. The sequence continues at coordinate 10,650,534 of NW_028318078.1, read as the reverse complement.
CAATTCTTTGTAAGCACACCTTCTCCCAGCAGCATGCACACTTCAAATAGATTAATTTCTTCTGAAATTTGGAACATGCCTGAAAACTCTCAGTTTGAGATCTTACTCTCACTTTAATACAGTTTATTACGATCACTCAGTTCTTTCTTTTTCCTAGCTATGATAGTTACCATACCAGTGCACCCTGCAGTATAGATATAATAGCAATAGTTATTTTTATCTTACGATGACAGGTATCATTTAAGGTCACTGTAATCATTAATGTAAGCAGAATAGCCTTTTCTCCAAAGCTCTTGGTATAAAAAATCCCAGTATCATTAAACTGCAGATCCACAGCCAATTTGTGTCACAAAGAATTGCCTTCAATTCATACAAACATTGAAGAAAAAACAATATAAGAATATTATTCTACATGACTGACTTAATAAGAGATGGCTATTTTCTTCATTGCTAGAGCTTGAATTCAGCTTGCAACATTTTGGGCTATAGATTTTTTATCATAATAATATTATTAATAAAAATAACTCTAAAACCAAAATGTATAAATGGAAAGTCACCACTACAGTGTATGGAGCCGAGGGGGGAAAGTGTTAAAAAAGGGAGGAGGTCTGTGCCAGAAAATTCCCTGTGCAGAACTCAGAAATCTAATTTTCTCCCCTCCTTTTACGAGGGTACATCCCCACCTCCAATGTAAACTTTAACTGCAAACTGCGGTGCCTCAGCACCACAATTCTCAACATGTCCACAGCCCTGTCCGGCCCTTAGCACCCTCTTAGGTGTCAGTTACAGTTTCTGCTGAGCAGACACTCCTTTCCAGTAATCCAAAATGTCGTGCAAGTCCTCTCCTTTGGCAAACTGAACTTTTTTGCGCAAAGCATGTCCAGCTGCTATGTAGACCTCTTCTCGTGTGTGTTTTTTGTAAGGACGGAAGCGCTCCCATATCTTGTGGGTGTTTTCAGTTGAGTATTCTGGGCTAGAGGAGTATCCAGAGAAATGGTGTCTGGGTGACAGCTGGGAATAGCTGGAGTCTCTCTTGGAACGAGAAAGGGGTTTCAGGAAACTCACTCTCTGGCTTAATGTATCAGCACTTTCCTCATAATAAAGAGCAGGGAAGGAGTGACGATGCTCACTACAGTGATAGGAAGGCTTGACATCTAAATGGTGAACTCCCGCAGAGGACACAAGAGGAAGGCGGTCCAAGGGACTGTTGAGGGGGCTGCTCTTCTCAATATATTTGGAGTCACACTTTAAAGGCTGATCAGGGACATCCAAGCTAAAAACTCTGGCACTCTTAATGGAGCCACTAGACGAAATGCTGCAGCGTTTCTTTGCCACTGTGGCAGCATCTGCACTCAGCTGGCGCTGAAGAGGATGAACACCCTCCTTGTAGGGAGGAGAGAGGAAGCTCAACCTTTCCAAATGACCCGAAGAACTGGCTGGAATTGACTGGCAATCGTAGCCCAGCTCCGGGTCCCCTCCCCCTAAAAAAGAAGCCGTGTCAAGTTTTAGGGCATCAATACAATTATTGATAATTTGGTTCACTTTATCCACTTCTTTGGCAATAGTGGATATTTCAGCTGCTGAGCCTTCACCATTGTCCAATTCTCGAAAGTCTTCTTCATCTTCTTCTCCACCTGGAATACCTCTTTGATTTCTGTCTAGTCCTTCCACACTTCGTACTTCCATATAATTTGTGCCCTTTGGACCTTTTGGTGTTCCCATCTGAGAGTTCATTGGCTTAGAAGACATTCCTTTCTCCCCTCCACTTCCAAGCCCACCAACTGATGTTGGAAGTGAAGATATACGGGAGATTGGAATAGGATGTTCTGAGAGCTTCTGGGAAGAATGACCTCCAAGACAAGGGTCAACATCTGAACCATAGCGCATTTCAAGAATAGTCTTTTTCACATTGAGGGATTTTTTCTTCTCTTCTTGCATTCTCTTTTTTCTTAGACAGTAGTAGACCACTCCCAAAATGATGACCATGCCAAAGAGGCAACCTAATATAGTCATAATATAGTGAGTGGTGGTGGAAGTGTTGGGAGAAAATTCTTCCTTATCCTTGGACCGAGTAAAAACAAACAGGCAAGTATGGTTGTATCGCTTTGAGTTCCGAATGGATGCAACACAAAAAGTATAGTTAACATGAGCCTTCAGCTTATCCAAGGTAATATATTCTTTCTTGTGCTTCAGGGTTGTAACATCATATACAAAACTGTTGTTGTACTGTACCAGAATGTACATCTTTTTATAAGGAGATGGAATAGTGACGATTAGAGTAGCTGAACTTCCTGTTACATGGTGAATTTCAATAGTGGGTATGCCAGAAGAATCTGTGGTAGAAGTGGGGGTTGGCTCAGATGAAAGAAGATCCCCAGGACTATAACCAGAATTTTCATCTGTATCAGGCAAGGAGTTTGGTATGAAAGGGGTTGGCCTTTCACGTGGTATATAGCCTCCATTCTTGCACTGAGCTTGGAGGACAGTTATAGCATTTCGACTATGGTGAAGCCTTGGGCTGAGAAGAGGGTAACCAGAAAATTCTCTGGGGCTTTCACATTGCAAGCGGTCATAATTACGAGTAAAATTGTTGAACATGACTAACCAGCCAAGAAAGCCATAAAGTTCACAATTGCAATGAAAAGGATTTCCTGCCAGTTCACATGCCATTAGTGCTTGAAGCCCGACAAAGGTAATACCATCTAGCTTTGTGAGTCGGTTAGAGGATAAATCAATGCTTATAAGGCTAGGACATTCTGAGAAAGCTCCTGGTGTTACCACCTCTATCAAATTGTGCTGCACAAAAAGGAACTGTAGTCTGGGCATACCCCTCAGCATTCCCTCTGATAAATTGGTCAATTTATTATACCCAAGCTGCAGGATTTGTAAGTTGGATTGTCCCAAAAAGGCTCCATCCTCAATATATGAGATCTCATTTTTTGTGAGATTCAAGTCTGTTAGATTTCCAAAGCGGGAGAGGGAAGCATAGCCAATAATCTTTAACTTATTTTCATTAAGCCTAAGATCATGAACTGTACTGTTGATATGCTGAGGGATGGTTTCATATGGAGGTTGATTCTGGCTACAGATGGCTAGCCAGACATAACCTTTGTCACCTTCAATCAGCCAGCAATCACTCTCTGCCCCTGGTGGGAGGTACCAGAAGAAAGGAACTAGTGTCAAAAAGAACCACCAGTATGACATGTTGCAAAAAACAAGAATGATGGGCCAAAGGAAGATATGATATCCGACTGCAGATTTGTGCCCAAGCTTAGCGCAGTCCGTTTATAACAGTCCTAGACAAAATTCTGCACATCATGTTCTATGGGACAGGATATGAGAACAAGTCTCTTCTCAATAATAGTATCTGATCAAACAGCTAGCTCCCGGTGAGCAACCAACAGTTACTCGTTTGTGTTTCCCAGTGTTTTTCTATCAAGCCGTGGAAAGTTAAAATGAACGGAAAGGGTGACAGGGAACAGAAGACAGAGATTGTGTATATAAGTGTGCCAGCCGCCTCTGTGCCCTGGGATGTAGATTTCAAGAGATGAATCCGTCTCTGTTTCTGTCCGTCTCCAGCTGCCACCAGAATCTGAAAGAAAAAGAGACAAGGCTATGTCAGCAGCGAAGGAAATAGGAGGGAGAGAAGGAAAGAAAGGCAGATGCTCGGAGGTAGAAAATAAATGGATATACAGAAGAAAGACAAAAAGTCAAATACGGGCATGTAAGAAAGAGATGCTAGATTTTTGAGGATATAAAACCGAGATAACAAGAAGAAAATTTGGAAAGCAGAGAAAGTCAGGCAAGTGGAAATAGGTGATAAAAATGTAAATGATCCTCACACTGCCAAGGAGGGGGAGACCAGCAGGGAGATTAGAGGGAGATATAGCAGTAATCAAAGGCAGTGGGTTGAAAGATAAAGAGGAAGAGAGTGAAAGAATGAAGAATGTAGAAGCTGATGAAAATTAGAGTACATAGCAGGCTGCAAGATACAAAACTATATCCGACCAATCAGATGCATTTCTAAGCTGTAAAATAAACATCAACAAAGCTTATCATTTACCAGGATTTTTACCCCCTATTTCTTTTGTTTTTATAGTGGAAAATGCTCCCTGATGAATTCAAGATACATTGCTGCTACATCTGACACAGTCACACAGAAGATAAATATAGGTCATTGCTGTGCACAGAAACTACATTCCCCTTGTATTGATATATGAGGCTATTATTTGCTGTGTGAGAGAAACTATCATTCTCTAATTGCCATATACTTAAAACAAACAATAGCAATTTAGCGGCTGCATAGATGGCTGCATGGGCAGGCAGTGTTTGGATTTGCCTTGAACAAGAGCGCTAGGGTCAAAAAACCTGCACAGATGTTCGCTTGCAGAGCAGTGTCAATGTGAAAAAAGCTGTTTGTTGGCTCAGAGAGGAGGGGGAGGGGCTGGTTTGTAGAAAGCCTCCTATATTCTATACAGGGTACATACATCTCTTTGCAGCAGCTGATTGTATCAGTCTTCAGTTTGTGACTGTTGGTTGTATAGAATAAAAAGACAATGGTTATGCCTAGCACACATGATCAGAAAATCAGAGGAAAAATACGGCTTTTGAAGCAATCGCGCGATAATCTGATCATTAGTACACAGCTTTCGAGAGCTGATTATGACAGTTCAGGCAAAATTATCCCAACAGACAAACACACAAATGTTTCTCATATGATACCAGAACATACAATTTTCATTTAATCAGTACAGTATTTTTCCGAAAAAAAAAAAAATGCTGGTAGGTTAATTATTATTATTATTATTATTATACAGTATTTATATAGCGCCAAAGGGAATGCTCAGCGCTGTACAGTAGCAAGGGGGACAGAACATGAGACAAGACAGTAACAATACACTACACGAGGGGTTCGAGGGCCCTGCTCTTTCGAGCTTACAATCTAGGAGGGAGGGGAAGGTATCAGGTCAGTTATGTAGTTCAGGGCGGCATTGTGAATGGCTTTGTAGGTCAGAGTTAGCAGTTTGAATTTGATGCGTTGGGCAATCTGGATCCAATATATATATTGGTTACATCTTTTTTCTGTAAATATTTTTATTGCACCCTTTTGACCTTTTAGTAATAAATCTTACTTTCTGAAAGTGTTGAACTGTTTCTAACGCCTTTAATGCAAACTACGAATTCCTGCCTCTAAGAGCGCTACTGTGTGTGTGTGTGTTTAACCCTCTGTATAACCTGTCTGTGGTGACAGTGGTATACAGACCATTATTTTAACTGTCATAGTGTTATTACTGATATTGCCGAGTTTCCTCTTTCTCTGTACAAAAAGGAGGTGGTGGCAGCATGAAGGGTTAATTGCGTAATTAACCTGACCCAATAACAATCTCGCTCAGGCTGCAAGTACACAGGTGGCGGACCATTAGCTGGAAAATCTGGATCCTGTCTAAGGCTAAGTTCACATATGTGCGTGTGGTGCCGCAGCGAATCCGCACAAAAATCCGTGCAGCCGCACCACCCGCACAGAAGAATGCGTAACCACGGGCGGGTGCCATTAATTCTAATGGCACGTCGCCCGCACTGGAAATCACAACTGTACTGGGAACTGAGGTTCCCATGCGGGCTGTGTTTTCAGAAGAAGAGCAGGGACTTCTTCCCTGCATGTTCTGGGGCAAATGAATGGGCTCTCATGCCCACGCAAAAAGTGGCCCACACGGCCGCATATATGTGAACCAGGGTTATATTGGCCCTAGTATGTGTATGTATGAATGTAAGTTAGGGACCATAGATTGTATGCCCCTTGAAGGTTAGGGACTGGTGGGAATGTACAATATATATGTAAAGTGCTGCGTAAAATAGATGGCTCTATATAAGTACCTGTAATAAATAAATACATTTTTAAAAAAAGGAAGACCAAGACCACGCATATGCAGAAACATAATAGATTACGGCACAATACAATACATTACATTACTTCCAAAGTTGTATTCTGTTGTACGAGAATTTTTGTAACTTTAGTAATCTCTTCATTTCCGATATGAGACTAGCATGCAAAAAAACCTGGCGGTTATTCATGAAATTCTCATTGTGTGTACAAGGCTATAGCTAAGTTAAAGGAAGTAGAGAGCTGAGCTTCATGAGGCTAATTATAGGAAAGCAAAATAATTTAGTTTGCATCTACATGTCTTTTTTTGGGTCATGCAGAGAAGCACTGTTACAATCTTCTGGCATTTCAGATGACCAAGAAACACATGCGACACATTAAAGCCTAGTGCACACTACTAGTTTTTTTTTTTCATTCAACCCAGCAGGCTGAAAAAAAAAACCTGACCGTTCAGACTCTGTGCTTACTATCCAATGTTAGCACAGCAATCTCCCCTACTATGTTATTGTGTTGTGACGGGGAACAGCCCCACCACCACCACCACCAGAACCCTCTGGTCAACGTTCTCAGCCATTTTCTGAGACAGGTGATCTGTATCCAATCGGCAGATATTTTTTGGTCATGCCCCTTCAACAGAAACTGGCGAATGGGCCGAATGTTAGCCGGTTTCTATTGAACTGCCTGATGCTGCTCAACATTCAGCCCATGCGCACTAGGCTTAAGGTACCTGGGGACACTCTGAGTGCCAATTCACACCAGGTGCACTGGCACTGCCTTCGGCAGCTATTCCAGAGCAATCCCACCATAAAACAAGCCAAAATGTTTTGTCTCCTACATGTCCAGTTCATATGACCGCACTGTGGTCGTATGTGCTGAAAAAAGTATGGTCTGGAAATCCACCGCCTCAATTGTTTGGCGACCAGTAAGACTTTATGAAGTGTCACTGTATGATGTTTCAATAAAGTTTGTTTAAAAAAAAAAAGGAGCATTGTGATGCGGTAGGGTCAGCAATTCAATTGTCCAGCACCATTGCACTGCACACCAGCCACTACCAAGCAGCGGCTGGTGTGAATTGATCCTAAGACAGAAATTGTGTTGTTAAAAAGCCTAAAAAAAGAAAACGAATGCAGCCATCACATTTAATGACTATTAAGCTATGACATTTAATGACTATTAAACTTGCTGTAAGCAGTAGAGCTATATCACACCTCTGCCCCCAGCCTATGACTGGATATTATCATCAAAAGAAAGACACTGGCATCCAGTAAATGGGAACAAAAAATTGTGTTTGGTAAGATTCAGCAGCTATCTTTCACCAAGCTCAAAACCTGTGACAAAATATGCCAAAATATACAGTATATAAAAGAAGACAGCTTTAATAAATCATATATAAACATGTATAATCCAAACTATTAGCAAATTAATTCAAATAAAACTAGAAATCTCCAAAGTAAAATAAAATGTGCTCTTCTGATATAACGAAAGTTAATGAATCATATAATGCAACTCCTTGTGGATCCACTTTCAGTGAGTAAATCACCATGTGCACTCTTCACCACACACCGCACTCACCAGACTAAGGTGTCCGTTTATGAACCAGCAGTAATAGATCGCTACTCAGTTCTCCAGCACTCTCGGAGAACACAGTTCTCCTGTGAATGCAGTTTATGAAGCAGTTCTCCGAACGAAGGGAGAACGGTCTCCAAATGCTGGAGAACGGTCTACAAACTCTGGAAAATGGCTGATTTTACTATAATCTCGCGAGATTACAGTAAAAGATCAGTTTACTAAGCAGAGGTAAATTATCTCTGCTTAGTTTGCAGTCCCTCCGATTCTCCAGCTCTGGGCTGGAGAATCTGGAGGGAGAACACAGATCTCCAGTGAAGGGCTGACATGATCTCCTGAGTGTTATAAACTGTGAATGACCAGAGAATAGCTGAGATCCGTTGAATCGCAGCTATTCTCTGTGTCATAAACGGACACCAAAGTCAATATGCACTTTCCAGTACATTGATCTACACTATGAGTTCCTCTGAATAATCCAAGGGAATACAGTGGACCTTAAAGAGGCGGATTACCTGTATACAGCACCTGAAGGAGTGGAGGCTGTTTGGCAAGTGGACATCTTGTGCTGGGAAGTGCATATTGACTTACTTGTGCATACAAGGGGTCACATACCATCTAGTGTGTGCGATGTGTGGTGAATTCACGCAAGTGCATGTGGTGATGTCCTCGTTGAAGGTGGACCCACAAGGAGTTGCGTTAGATGATTAATGAACTTTCGTTACATGGGAAGATCACAAGAGCACATTTGGACATTTCTAGTTTAATTTGGATTAATTTGCTATATATATTTTGTGTGACTGGATATTAAACATGCAGTAGCACAGTGATGAGTCATTCTACTGTTTGCTCTGCTCTCTCCTGCTGTCAGCATGGTCCGTATCTAGGCATATGTACTGCAGAGCACCTGATTGGCTTTTAGTAGTGCCATTCTCTCTCCCAGTAAGTGCTGCTTTACAGGAGGTCACAAGACATACCAAGTCAAATTTGAATACTTTTCCTCGTAATTTTCAAAAAAATATTTAATAATCTTTAACGTGTTACTAAAGGTAATTTTTTTTTTTTTTTTATTAAATTAACAACCATGTCATACTCACCTGTTCTGTGCAGTGGTAATGCACACAGCTTCTCTGATCCTCCTCTTCTCGGGTACCCCGCCGGCGATCCTGGTTTCTCCTCTTCCTTGTGTGTCCCCATAGCCAAACTCTGCGTGCTCACTTCTGACCTATGTGTCTACTAAGCCGAGCTTCATAGACACAGGGCTGTATTTATTACAAGGCAAACATGGCATTTGCCTAGGGTGGCATTTTTCAGGGGGGGCAGCACCGCCCCCCGGAATCAGGGATGGAAGAAGGGACACATGCGGCATGGGGACCAGGGGGGATCCGAGAGAGGTTGCGGGTTGCTTGATGGTGTATGCAGAGCCCAACTCTTGTTCCTGGGGATGTCCAGAGCTGTGAAGGTGAGGGTCTTTCTTGACTAGGGGGGGTATTAGTGGAAGGCTCTCTCAGTTGGGGGGGTGGGCAGGGGTGTTGTTGGTCAATGTCAGGTTCTCTCCATGGGAGGGGTGCCCTTTTTTTTGTGTTGCCTAGGGCAGCACAAAACCTAAATATGCCACTGCATAGACAAACACAGCGAGGCTTAGCCCCCCCCCCCCATTTTCTCTTCACTGCACTTGATTGACAGCAGCAAGAACCAATGGCTCCTACTGCTGTTCGAGTCCCTGTGTGAGGAGGAAGAGAGGGGAGAGGAGATGCAGCCATGCACAGTGCTGATATCTTCTCCCCTCTCTTCCACTTCACACAGGGAAGGGGGAGCACAGGGAACTTAAAAACGTGTATTACCTTAATGCAAGCAACTAAGGTAAAGACATTTTTTAGGTTTAGTATCACTTTCAGTGAGCATATAGCTACATTCATTTTCAATATATTGTATCTGCCCCAACATCAGCTTTAAAGGATAAGTTCACCTTTGGGAAAATGGTACATGTTCCACTCATTATTAGTGTGGAACATATAACATGTTCCCACTATTGCAGCCGCTGTCTGCTTCACTGCATCTAGTGACAGCAAGTGGAAGATCTTCCTAAAACAAATGTAATTGTTAAAATATAAAATTAGACTACCTAAAAATGGGCAGTATCAGTTAGGCAGTGGATGGTGTGTGAACAGTGTCAGTAGGACAGTGGATGGTGTCAACAGGGCAGAGGTTGATGTCAGTAGGGCAGTCAATGGTGTCAGTCAGTAGAGCAGTGGACTTTGTCAGTAGGGCAGATGATAGTGTCAGTAGAGCAGAAGTTGGTGTCAGTAGAGCAGAGCTTGGTGTCAGTAGGGCAGTGGACAGTGTCAGTAGTTTTTTTATTTTTATTATTTGATTTTTTAATTATTTTTAACAAAATTTTAACAGCCCTCTTGGAGGTTTTGGTGAAATATCAGAGGTCTAAACAGACTTTTGAGACAGAGAAAGGGACTGAGGACAAAGATTCCCCAGTCTTTATCTGCAACCTCAGCTGCACTAGAGAGTGAATGGATTGAAAGTGCCCTGTGTTGAACAGCTTCCAGTTCATTCAGAAAACTCAAGAATAGTAAACATGGTTTACTATGCTTCAGTTTTGAATGGACACAGAAACGATCGGTACCAATCGCTCACTGTGTTCATTCAGAAAAGGAATGACACATTTACCAGCCCTTCACCCACTCTCCACCCTGAGAAGTCGTCAGTGGGGGGGATGCGGGGGGCAGTCAACAGAAAGAAGTGAAACCTGGGCAGGAAGGGTGGCATTTACTAGATTTTGTCAGCTGTATTTTCTTCCTGCAACTGCTGAATGCCATTGGGAGGGAGAGGAGGAGAATCTGGCTTTCAGCTTCTGCAAGAGTAAAATACAGCTGATTGGTTCTAACAAATGCTTCCCCTTCTGTCCTGGTGTGACAGGGAGACCATGCAATCCCTCTAAAGCAAGGGGATGATGGCACCCCTGTCAATGTGGTGCCTTAGGCACATGCCCCTCCCTGCCTCCCCATTTTGTTCCTGAGAACAGAAGGAACACTGAACCGCTGTCAATCACCACTGTGGAGGAGGAGAGGCTTGGTTTTTGCTCTTGGCTGTGTGTGCGGTATTCTTTCTCCAACTGTCATTCTGGTCCATTGACTTCAGTACTGTGTCACTGACCCTAAACAAGTGTGAAATCTACATGTTCTGACTCTAATTTGCCTGTGCTGCATGGCTGCTTGTATGTGTTGGTAGGTATTAATGCCAGAAACAGCTAGGAGACAAACATTTTCAGAAAGAGGACAGCAGTGACAGCCCCTGTATTGTCATCAGTACTAGTTTCCTGTAGACATGTGCAAAAGGAAAAAAATTGTTTCGTTTTGAAATCTAACACATTTCGTGTATGTGGCTTCAGTAAATTCGTCCAATTCGTTTTCGGGATTCGTTTTGGTAATTCGTATTCTAATTCAATTCGAAAACATTTTGACCAAATCCGAAAAGTCGTTTGTATTCAAAATCTGTTCAACCAAATTCTAAATTGATTCAACAAAATTCAAAAAGTCGTTTGAAATCAAAAAGATTTCAACCGAATTCGGAAAGAGATTAGAAAAATAATGGGGAGCGGGGGACCAGTCCTTAAAGCGGAACTTCCCTTTTTGAGTGGAGTTCCGCTTTAAATTTGTTTTTGAATGTTTGTTTGATTTTGTTTTTGCATTTGTTTTTGATTTTGTTTGCAAATTCAAATTTGTTTTCGATTTTGTTTTCGAATTTTTGTAATTCGTTGTTCGAATACATCTGAATCTCCGAATAATGAAAAAATTTGTCTGAAATTAGATTTGGAACGAAACGAACCGCACGTGTCTAGTTTCCTGCAAGAAGAGAAGAAATGATTCTTGCTTCATTTTAGCCATTTATGGTAAGCCTAGCTCTGCAAGATTTCCAGGTCTCATTACAGATTGACAGGTATGATAATTAGTCTTTTTTATTTATGCAGATTATTAATTAATGCAGCTGTCTTCTTATAGTGGGGAAAATGTAAGCACTGTTGTTGTATCCACATATCAATTGCATTTACTGTGGTAATAGGCCAGGGTACATTTAACTTCACCTTTCAGGGTAACAGTGTAGTGTATGTAGTATAAATTCTAGCTTTACATCTTAAATTTTAGAGGAAAACTGCATGCTCAGAGGCACACTACTTGTTATGCCAGCTAAGCAAAACCATATCCAGTAAAAACTTTATAGTTTTACTTTGTAAAAAGCTGATCTTGTTTTAGAAAAGTCCCACAGGTCCATGTTTAAAAGATGAGTTGTCAGTATCAAATTCAAATAGGTGAACATTTGGAAACATAAAGGAGTATAAAATGTTGGGGCAGTATGAAAGCTTTGGGATACAATATTTCATACAAGCCAGGTATCTGCACTCTCCACTTTGGCAACCACAGCCTTCTCTCCTGGGCACAAGACATTTATTTAATTGAGCTAAATCAGCAGGCAGTGACGCCCTGACCCACTTTTCCTTTTGCCCCACCTTTTTTCTGAATAAATATTTTATACTCATCCCATACCTAAAGGTTAACTGTAATTTTAGTAGAGGTATGCTTTAAATGTGACCTTCCCCTCCAGCAACTCAACCATGTCTTATCCAAGACTTATTTGTCCATGCTCCTCTGACATCTTCACTGTGTAGCTCGCTGGGAGCTGTACAGCCTCTCAATTATAGTTCCCGTGAATGCTCAGAAAATAAACTCCATCTAATCCTAGAAAAGACCACTGTTAGAACAAATAATAGATGGCCCTTCAGCAGAAATGAATGGAGATTCTCTTAGGCATGCATGTATGAAGGAAGCAAAACCTGGTACTAGGATTTTTGGAGAGGAGGCTTTGCGGCCACAGGAGACTGCACAGACAGGCAGAGGTCAGTATGTGCTTGTTTTAATGCTCATTTAATTTATGCTTGCTATTTACTAAGAATGTGTAAATATTTGGATGTCCATAGGCTGGTCATAGTTACACAAAGCCATCCACAACATTGGCCTGAGCTAAATCACCAAACTCACCTTAAAATATCACCCAAACTATCCTCTTTGCTCCTCCAAAGTTCTCATGCTCTCTAGCTCCCTCAACACCTCCTCCCATGCTCAGCTCCACTACTTCTCTAGAACCTCTCTCATTCTCTGGACCTCCCTACCCCAATCTGTTCAGCTATCTTCTACTCTTTCCACCTGAAAGCACATCTCTTTAGGAAAGCCTATCCTGCCTCTGCCTAAAAACTGACATTTTTCTTTCCCCATCAATTAATCCCCATGCAGTTGTTACCTTTTGTATCACTTACTCCTCCCTTTTAGATTATAGGCTCTTACAAGCAGGGTTCTCCTAATCCTCTTTTTTTGAATTGTATTGTATTGTTTCCCTTTGTTTTGTAAAGCTCTGTGCAAATTATATAAATCCCAGATAATAATAATTGGATTACCAAGAAGACAGTTAAATACACAGTTCAAATACATATATGTTTATTGTTTTACACGTCAAAGATTTTGGCCTGCTACACATAACTTTACTTAACAGAATGGTCACTCTGTGGTTTACCATCGCTTGTTTCCTGCTCCCCAGGTCATCTCTGTCCTCACTTGACATAGGTGATGATTCATTGTACAATCATCAGGATTGAGGTTCAACAAAAAATATACTAGCTAGAGCTTAATTTGTTGAGTGAGCTTGATGTGTGTGATAGAGCTAGACTGACCAAAGTGAAAATTTGTTCCGATGGATCTACCGTAAAACGATTTTTCTTTCAAAGAAGTAGATCCTTGACTGAAGTCTAATATGGGTGAACCCTATTCTGGTTCTAGGCTTCTACCTCTCTGTGCAAAAGTGTAATGGGAGTCACTTTGGGTGGGGGGCCCATGGAACCCAGCTCACTTTGGAGAGGTGGGGAGACCCCTGTCTCAGCTCCCCATATCCCTCTTGTTTGCAAATCACCCTGCTCATGTTAGGGGTACAGGGTACTCTGTCCTAATATTGTGTGGGCTGTGTAGGCATGTTTAGGAGATAGGTTGGGGGTTGTCGATTGTTTAATGTTATGTGTATTAGCTTAGTGGGGAGGTGTCTCTAGCAGCACTCCCTCCTGATGGGACTGTCTGCTGGTGTGAAGTTTGAATATCTGTGTGTCTCTTGTTACTAAATGTAAATTGCCCCGCCCTGTGTCATTATGCAGGGAGGGTGATTGTTTCCTAAGTGTATATAGCTTGTAACTGTGTTTTATTATTTTTTTTACACAAATTGAGCTTTCTTTTGGTGGTATTTAATCGCCACTGGGTGTTTTATTTTTTGTGCTATAAACAAAAAACGAGCAAAAAATTTTAAAAACAAAGGTTTCTTTGTTTATATTATAAAATTTTGCAAACAGGTAATTTTTCTCCTTCACTGATGTGCTTTGATGAGGCTGTATTGATGGGCACTGAAAGGCAGCACTGATGGGCACTGATATGCGGCACTGATGGGCACTGATGAGGTGGCACAGATAGGCAGCAATGATGGGCACTGATAGGCGGCACTGATGAGCTGCCACTGATGATGCTGCACTGATATGCAGCAGTGATGGGCACTGATGGGTGGCACTGACTGATGGTACTGACTGGCGGCACTGCTGGGCACTGACTGGTGGCACTGCTGGGCACTGATGGGTGGCACTGCTGGGAAACACTGATGGGTGGCACTGATGGGGGGCACTGCTGGGCACACTTGGGTGGCACTGATGGGCACAGATGGGTGGAACTGCTGAGCACTGATGGGTGTCACTGCTGGACGCAGGTGGGTGGCACTGCTGGGCACTGATCATCAGGGCACTGATCATCAGTGCCCTGATGATCAGTGCCGATCTGTTTACTGACAATTGGCAGTTATCGGCAATACTTTCCTCACGCTGTGACAGCATGAGGAAAATGCAGCCAACAACTGGCAACTGCATTTACCTGGTGATCTGCTGTGTCATTGGACACAGCTGATCATGTGGTAAAAGACCTCTGTGATTGGCCTTTTATCACATCACGTGATCAGCTGTGTCCGTAGGACATAGCGATCACGGAGATCACTGGGTGCACGCGGGGAGGGCGCGTTCTGGGAGTACGTCATATGACGCCCTCCTAGAACTGGACAACCGCGTTATAGCCATATTTCGACTATAGCCCGGTTGTCAAGTGGTTAAAGGACTTAAGCCTCATGTACACATGAACTCGCCTAGTCACTAAACTCTCCTGGCAGCAAAAAAACGCTAATGGCAGGCAAAAACAGGTGTAAACACAGTACCACATTTAGCCGCGTTTAGTATTTAGGGCTCGTTCACACTAGGCTGTTTTGCCAACGCTTGCCAAACGCCCCTATAGCGTTTGGCAAGCGTTGGTCCGGCGTTTGCGGAGCGTTTTTTAACGCTCGGCAAACGCTCCGCAAACGCCGCATGCGCAGTTTAGCGGCGGTTGCTAGGCGTTTGCCGAGCGTTAATAACGCCCCACAAATGCCTATAATGCAGTTTGAGTGGTGTTACCGCTCCGCAAACGCCCCGCAACCGCGTCGCAACCGCACCGCAAACGCCGGCCGGGCGTTTGCGGAGCGGCACCATAGACGAGAATAGGAGGCTTCAAAGCCTCCTGACTCGTCCAGAGGCGTCCGTTTTGCCGCGACGCAACGCGACGCAAACGCTCCCGTTAGAACAGCACCATGTGCTGTAATGTGCAGAATTGGCAGAGGCGTTTGGGAAGCGGTAAAAACGCTTCCCAAACGCCTCTCTGCCGCCTGCACACAAGGCTAGTGTGAACGTAGCCTTAGACATTTATTAATTTGATTGGCCAGAGTATTTTCCATTGACATGGATAAACGCCCAAGTGCTAAACGCGGCTAGCGTTGAGCCACGTTTACACACATTTTTTCCCGCATTTAGCATTTTTTTAGACAAAACTTCCTTTCCTAAATGAGATTATTCTGCATTCAGAAGAGAAATGTTTATCTGCCCCTAAACTCTTCTGCTTATAAACTCTGGTAAAAGCCTATGTGTACATGGACACATAGGCTTATATTGAGTTTAATTCAGGGGCTTTGGCAAAAACACGCAGTAGTGTACATGAGGCCTAATAGTGCCATTAAGAGATGCTAGTCTTCAATAAAGTAGGAGTACACTTCTTTATTTGCTTTGTACCTACAAGTAAACTTATAATAAGGCTTACCCGTAGGTAATTTAAATAACTCCTTAACATGCATGGTTTAGGAGAGATTTACATGTCAAATAGCCAGTGACGTCACCAGTGCATGCGCACTGTGCTATCAATGGATAGCATGCTGTCTATTGAAAGAGCTGTGCCATGGCTGTGACTCCCGCATGCAAGAGCGGGAGTGACATCATTGGCTCGGCCATTCAAGCGGCTGGATCCAGAGAACCTGGAGAAGTTAAATTCCCTGTCAGCAGGGACAGGGCGCCGCTGCAGGGATCTGCGTCATACTAGCACATAATGACTTTACCCTGCACAGGGACCAGTTTTATATTCCAAACATGGTTTACTACTGCTTTAAGCCTAAACACAGGTCCCTTTGTGCATTTTGTTGTAAATTTATTAACTTTGACTGCTCAAGCCCTATAGAAGGGGAGGCATTTTCTTCTCCAAGAACGAGTTGGCTGTATCTGATGCTCTTAACTAGAGATGAGCGAATTATTCAAAAATTCGATTCGGCTGATTCGCCGAATTTGCGGAATAAATTCGATTCGATGCGAATTTATTCGCTGCGAATTTAACTTATTAAAAGGGTGTTTCTAGGCTTCAGAGAGCCTTTATATTAGTGCAGAACACTGTACCTTTAATTTAAATGCCCTTGGAGTCTGCTGGGGAAGAGAAATAATACTGTCAGTCAGTATGACATGCAGATGAGTGCCGTCGATCTTAGAATCACCGCACACTTCACTCATTTGGGCAGTCACGGGGCCAAAACCAGAGTGTGGAGCCACAGTGTGGCAGTGGAGGCAGCAGCAATGGGAGGCCATACAGCACCCTATGACAAAATGGAACCCACCAGCAGTGTGAGGAGACCTGAAAGTGGCACATGGCAGAGTGTGGCGATGGAGACAGCAGCAATGGGAGGCCGTACAGGGACCCATGACACACTCTGGACCTGACAGCAGCATGAGGAGGCGGTACAGGGGCCCATGACAGATTACGGGCCTGGCAGCAGCATGAGGAGGCGGTACAGGGGCCCATGGCAGAGTGGCGAAGCGTAAGCAGCTTAAATTGAAGGCCATACAGAGGCCTATGTTAAAAAGTCCCCCCAGCAGCAGTGTGGGGAGACGACTATCAAGAGTCCAATGGCAGAGTGGCGGAGCGGAAGCAGCTTCAATTGAAGGCCAATAGTGGTTGTGAAGCAGAAAGTCAGTTTATTGTACACAATCGGTCAATTGCAGCTTGCCGTTGGCTGGAAACTGTACGTTTATGTCACTGGAATGCACTAATCACCCAAAAAATATTACCGCCAGCCGGCGTGTAAATGGATTTAACTCTTTGAACGTACAATAGTGGTTGTGAAGCAGAAAGTCAGTTTATTTTGCACAATCGGCAAACTGCAGCACCAACTGTGCACGACAGCCACCAAAAAAAAAGGGTGTATGTCACTTTAAATTTTCGATTCTTTGATAGCTGTGGCCCTAAGTAACGATTCTGTGTCCCTGAGTAACGATTCTGTGTCCCTGAGTAACAATTCTGTGTCCCTGAGTAACAATTCTGTGTCCCTGAGTAACGATTCTGTGTCCCTGAGTAACGATTCTGTGGCCCTAAAGTCTCTGTGGCCCTAATGCAGGCCATAGATGGGTCGAAAATCGGCCGATTTTTCGGCCGAAAATAAAGTCGGCCGATTTTCGGATCGTTAGTGGGCTATTTGGTCGGCCGTTTTTCGGTATTTTGGCCGTTTTTTTTTCTGTAAAGTTGGAAAAAAATCGGCCAATTTTGCCGATCGGCCGATTTTCGCGGCAATAGTGGGCAAATCGGACGATTTTTTGCCGATAAAAAATCTGCGCATGAGCAGTGACCTGCAAGAGGAAGACAAAAAGAAGAAAAAGAAGAAGAGGATGAAGAAGAGGATGAAGAAGAAGAAGAGGAAGAAGAGGATGAAAAAGAAGAGGATGAGGAAGAGGAAGAAGAAGAAGAAGAAGAGGATGAGGATGAAGAAGAAGAAGAGGATGAGGATGAGGATGAAGAAGAAGAAGAAGAGGATGAGGATGAAGAAGAAGAAGAAGAAGAGGATGAGGATGAAGAAGAGGATGAGAATGAAGAAGAAGAAGAGGATGAGGATGATGAAGAAGAAGAAGAAGAAGAAGAAGAAGAAGAAGAAGAGGATGAGGATGAAGAAGAAGAAGAAGAAGAAGAAGAAGAAGAAGAGGAGGATGAGGATGAAGAAGAAGAAGAAGAGGATGAAGAGGATGAGGATGAAGAAGAAGAGGATGAGGATGAAGAAGAAGAAGAGGAGGATGAGGATGAAGAAGAAGAGGATGAGGATGAGGAAGAAGAAGAAGAAGAAGAAGAAGAAGAAGAGGATGAGGATGATGATGAAGAAGAAGAAGAAGAAGAGGATGAGGATGAAGAAGAGGATGAGAATGAAGAAGAAGAAGAGGATGATGGTGAGGAAGAAGAAGATGAGGATGATGATGAAGAAGAAGAAGAGGAGGATGAGGATGAAGAAGAAGAAGAAGAGGATGAGGATGAAGAGGATGAGGATGAAGAAGAAGAGGATGAGGATGAAGAAGAAGAAGAAGAGGATGAGGATGAAGAAGAAGAAGAGGATGAGGATGAAGAAGAAGAAGAAGAGGATGAGGAAGAAGAAGAAGAAGAAGAAGAAGAAGAAGAAGAGGATGAGGATGAAGAAGAAGAAGAAGAAGAGGATGAGGATGAGGAAGAAGAAGAAGAGGATGAGGGTGAAGAAGAGGATGAGGATGAAGAAGAAGAAGAAGAGGATGATGGTGAGGATGAGGATGATGATGAAGATGAAGAGGATGAGGATGAAGAAGAAGAAGAAGAAGAAGAGGATGAGGATGAAGAAGAAGAAGAAGAAGAAGAAGAAGAGGATGAGGATGAAGAAGAAGAAGAAGAAGAGGATGAGGAAGAAGAAGAAGAGGATGAGGATGAAGAAGAAGAAGAAGAGGATGAGGATGAAGAAGAAGAAGAGGATGAGGATGATGAAGAAGAAGAGGATGAGGATGAGGAAGAAGAAGAAGAGGATGAGGATGAGGAAGAAGAAGAAGAGGATGAGGATGAGGATGAAGAAGAAGAAGAAGAGGATGAAGAAGAAGAAGAAGAGGATGAGGATGATGAAGAAGAAGAAGAAGAGGATGAGGATGAGGAAGAAGAAGAAGAGGATGAGGATGAAGAAGAAGAAGAAGAAGAAGAGGAGGATGAGGATGAAGAAGAGGATGATGGTGAGGAAGAAGAAGAAGAAGAAGAAGAAGAAGAGGATGAGGATGATGAAGAAGAGGAAGAAGAAGAAGAAGAAGAAGAGGATGAGGATGATGAAGAAGAAGAAGAAGAAGAAGAGGAGGATGAGGAAGAAGAAGAAGAAGAGGATGAGGATGATGAAGAAGAGGATGAGGATGATGAAGAAGAAGAAGAGGATGAGGATGAGGAAAAAGAAGAAGAAGAGGATGAGGATGAGGATGAAGAAGAAGAAGAAGAAGAAGAAGAAGAAGAGGATGAGGATGAAGAAGAAGAAGAGGAAGAAGAAGAAGAAGAAGATGAGGATGAAGAAGAAGAAGAAGAAGAAGAAGAAGAAGAAGAGGATGAGGATGAAGAAGAAGAAGAGGAGGATGAGGATGAAGAAGAAGAAGAGGATGAGGATGATGAAGAAGAAGAGGATGAGGATGATGATGAAGAAGAAGAAGAAGAGGATGAGGAAGAAGAAGAAGAAGAAGAGGAAGAAGAAGAGGATGAAGATGAGGACGATGAAGAAGAAGAAGAGGATGAGGATGAAGAAGAAGAAGAAGAAGAAGATGAGGATGAAGAAGAAGAAGAGGATGAGGATGAGGATGAAGAAGAAGAAGAAGAAGAAGAAGAAGAAGAGGAGGATGAGGATGAGGAAGAAGAAGAAGAAGAAGAAGAAGAAGAAGAAGAAGAGGATGAGGAAGAAGAAGAAGAAGAAGAAGAAGAAGAAGAGGATGAGGAAGAAGAAGAAGAAGAAGAGGATGAGGAAGAAGAAGAAGAAGAAGAAGAAGAAGAAGAGGATGAAGAAGAAGAAGAGGATGAGGATGAAGAAGAGGATGAGGATGAAGAAGAAGAAGAGGATGATGGTGAGGAAGAAGAAGAAGAAGAAGAAGAAGAAGAAGAAGAAGAAGAAGAAGAAGAAGAAGAGGGTGAGGATGAAGAAGAAGAAGAAGAAGAAGAAGAAGAAGAAGAGGAGGATGAGGATGAAGAAGAAGAAGAAGAAGAGGATGAAGAAGAAGAAGAGGATGAGGATGAAGAAGAAGAGGATGAGGATGAAGAAGAAGAGAATGAGGATGAAGAGGATGAGGATGAAGAAGAAGAAGAAGAGGATGAGGATGAAGAAGAAGAGGATGAGGATGAAGAAGAAGAAGAAGAAGAAGAAGAAGAAGAGGATGAGGATGAGGATGATGAAGAAGAAGAAGAAGTAGGATGAAAATAAGAAGAATTCCAGTCCAGCAAAAAGTGTATCTGCAGAGAGCTCCGCTATTTCTGACAGTTCTCTGACAGTTCCTTCACATTTACAGCGGTTGAAACATTGTATCTATTTGTTTCCGAATAAAAACATCTGTATCCTAAATGGAAACAAATAGATACAATGTTTCAACCGCTGTAAATGTGAAGGAACTGTCAGAGAACTGTCAGAAATAGCGGAGCTCTCTGCAGGGACACTTTTTTCCGGCTGTAGAAGGGATGAAAATCGGCCGATCGGGGAAAATTCGATTCGTGCATCCGAAGTTTGCTAATTTTCGGATTCGGCGCGAATCGAATTTTTCCTAATATTCGAAACGAATTCCACTTCGCCAAGTTCGATTCGCTCATCTCTACTCTTAACCATTAAATGTTTCAAACAACCCTTTAAGAGAGATTAACTTTTGCACCAGGCACCCCTCTGAACACTTTTTTTGAGTGAGGGACACATTCGTCCAACACCATGCTCTGCTACTGTGCAATAAAATAAAATCGTGAAGACCTGAACTCTGGATAGCACATGTCTTTGAACTAGTGTATATGATTAATTAATAGCTATCCACATTCCACAATTAGAAATCTCATGAACTCGCCAATAAAGGACTGTTTACGTGTATCAGCATCAGCTTGAGTAGAGCCAGACAGGTGACAAAGGAAGAATCAATGTTGAACCAGAAAGCTGTATGATGTATGAAGAACTTTGCAAACCACAAGACTGGCTGACCAGAGTTTAAAGTCCTTTGACAGCTAAAACTGTAAACATATATGTATTTCAACCAAATATTTAGATTTTTGCCCAGAGTTGCATTTGCATCATTTAAAATAAATGTACTACTTTGTGTTTAATCTTTATCTATTTTCAGTAGTGATTATGTTACAGTGTTGCATCGTGATTATTGCTAATCCAGACATGCTTAAACCATTTTGGCTCTCCATATAATCACATATGAACCATTAATGTAGATCATCAAGCCAGGATGAAACAATCTGGGTTTCTACATAATGACTGCAGATTATTTCAAGGATAGACTGCCTTGTAAAAAGTGTAGTGCGCACTGCAGATCATCAGGATAGGGTTGGATTTTATATTTCTTTAACCTAGTGGTCACTGCAGTCTATCACTGTAGGATCAAATAGGGCTTGTCACCAACATACTGTATATCAATAAATATAGAACACAATTATGTCTAGATAGGCAAGACAACAACCCTGGCAGCTACAGTATCTGTAAGCATCTCTGGATTACTGAGAGTTCCTGTGATCTATCCTGCCTAAAATAATAATATTCAACAACAAAAAGAAAAAAATAATCACATAACACTATATTTAGTCCTCAGCATTCTACACTGTAATTTCCTAAATACTATTGCTGTATTAATTTATATCATCAGCACAGGTGCAGGCTTTTTCAGTCCTGTTGTCACTAGAGGAACAAGATGTGCTCGTTTACTACATTTAATGTCATCTCCACTTTGCAGGTGGTATTAATATTTGTATGGCATCAGACAGAAATAGGTTTGTGTATCATACAGTGAAAACTACATATTACCAGTAAGGGACCATGTAGTGGTAGAATTCTACACCATATGAAGACGGATTATTCATGCAGGAAAAGACAGCAATACGTTTTTTTTATAATATAGTTCTGATTGCATGTTACCTTGATGTGAGACCAGAATGTGCTAGGCTTTTAAACCATACTGTGATGGCTTCAAATTATCAGTATGGAGTCAGATAGTAAAACGTTTCTCTATAATATAGTGTAAATTGGAAATTGTTATAAGACATATTTATAAAGCTGTGGCTTAATTAAATCTGCATGTAATTTCATCATGCGCCACTTTTTGAAGCCTATATGCCAAACATTCTCTGTTACAGTACATTCACAAAGGATTAAAGAGCTGACAAAAAGTGGTAAACTGTTCTTTGAAGCAGTAAAAAAAGAAAGCAGCAGCTAAGGAAGCAATAGCAATGTGTAGTTTCAAGACAAGAAGTGCCATATTTTTGGTCAAAAAAAAAGTCGCATATACCCGTTAAATGGAGCAAACCTGTCAAGAGTATGAATATGGCAAAAAAAATAATTCAAAACTGGTAAGCAAATGGTAAACTGTAAAAGGTGTAAACTGACAAATTTTCCTAGTGATCTAAACCATGATTTGATAAAAAGTTAAAAAAAATCCATAAAAGAAAAGACCAAAGTTCAAAAGTGGCATACACAGTTGTAAACCCCTTTAATAAAGCTCCTAATGGGTCCAAACAGTTAAGGCCATATAATATTATTATTATTATTATACAGTATTTATATAGCGCCAATAGTTTGCTCAGCGCTGTACATTATAATGGGAGACAATACACGAGACAGTACAGTAACAATACAATACAATACACAAGGGGTTCGAGGGACCTGCTCCTTGGACCTTACAATCTAGGAGGTAGGGGATAGTGGTACAGGAGGAAACAACTGTGGGGGATGAAGTGGTAGGAAGAGTAGAGGAGTTCAGTAACTAGCTGAGGGCGGGGTAGGCTTCCCTGAAGAGATAGGTTTTCAGGGTGCGCCTAAAGGTGAGGAGAGTAGGTGATAGTCTGATGGATTGGGGTAGGGTGTTCCAGAGGATGGGAGCAGCCGTGGAGAAGTCCTGGAGGCGGGCATGGGAGGAGGAGACCAGGTAACTAGAGAGTAGGAGGTCATGTGAGGAGCGGAGAGTACGTTTTGGGTGGTATTTGGATACCAGATCGGTGAATAATATCGGTGAATGATATACACTGCTCTCAGAATGGTACAAGACAGTAATGAGATATGCATTTCCCAAGCTTAATTTTAATGGTCTGATTGAGTGATCATTAGAAATGTGCGTGCTGGAATGTTCGTTTCATTTCATTTCAGATGCATTTGTTCATTGAAGAATTTTGTTTTGCCTCATTCTTCATGTTGAGCCAATTCGTTTTCAGGATTTGTTTTGTACCTTCGGGATTTGTTTTGTACCTTCGGCATTCATTCGTATATTCAGTGGTCCAGGTGGAATTGTAAAATGCTGCCATTTTCCCAGAAGATTGCTATATATTTGATATGTTATCGAATCAGACAGATTTGAATCAGAAGGATTTGATATTATTGGACGCTAGTCCAACTCACCAAGAGAAATGGCCTGAGCTGATTGGAAGATATAGGCGTCATTTGCATCCGGATTAACAAATGGAACGAAATTCAGATCCATTCATCATCCAAATCCGAATTAGCTAACAAATTTGAAAATTTAACTAATTTCCCCATTATCCTGAACTACTATCTCATCATGTGACATCATACAAATGAAACTAATGAAACAAATGCATTTGTAATTTTGCTTTAACTTTTTTCAGAGTTATTGACATTTCTTACTATGTCCATTTGGAGATTCGTATACATCCAAATCTCCAAAAATGAAGCTTTCATTTAAAAAATCTAATCATAATGAAATGAAACCCACATGTTTAGTGATCATGGGATATTCCAAGCTAGTTGTCCTTCTGTGGAAAATTCAGTTGGACAAGTTCCCTTGCTTGATCAATATTATTGTCTGATAGATAAACTGTCATGCCTCAGATCCCTTATTCTGTCCCGTTTGCAAATAGACTTTGGAATGAACCTGTGTTTTGCACATACAAGGCAGAGCAGCAAGTTTACTTTTATACCAGAACCTGTGTCGGTTTGTACTTAGCTTTCCTGTTGATCCTTCACTGATCCTTTCTCCACCAGGAGATGGAGAATGCCTGGCACTTCTGGTTATAGAAGTGTATGTGTCTCTCTCCCTTCCTTCCATGTGAGAGCACTGATGCTTGCCAAGTGGACATTCTGGTACCAATGTTGTTACTAGGGATGAGGTTTGGGTTCACCACTGACATGGATTTGAGGTGGATCCTGCAGGTTTGGGATTTTCAGTCCCAATGTATTTACAGAAAAAGGGAATTCTTTTAAACCATAATGCACCGTGTGGCCTTTGAACAATGGCCAGAGGGCTTAGAAGGGGGCTTTTGGTTAAACCACAGTGTCAGTAAGTTGGAATCTATTAAAGGGAAAGCATTGGGAGAGCTATGAATAAGGTCTGTTTTTAGACTGAAACGCGTTAGCGTAAGTTTGACACAGAATATTTTTACTCCTTTATGCAATAAAGAAGATTTTTGCATTTACCTGTTACCAACATTTTTAAAATTGGACTTGTACTGATAAGCAGATGGAGATTGTTAGTCAGGCACGGTGAGTTTATATGCTTTAAGCCTAATACATTTGACAGGTAGTAGCAACCCACTTCTGTTTGGATTTGCAAAAGCATTGGGAAAACTGCCTAAATGCAAAGTGAGAGATTAGGCTCAGTTAGGAAACACTTCTAATGCAGCCACCCCGCTAACTCACATGGGCTGCTATGGCTAATGTTACATTACTGCATGTTCATTGAAAATGTCCTGCTTCTGGATGATTTCATGCTATTGTATTACCTGTGGTCTCTTAATTCTTGTAGTAAAACCCCCACCTATACTCTTTTGTTAGTACATTTTGGCATATTATTCCTTAATACAAATAGCTTGATACCTGCCAATTTTTCACTGCTGTGCTACAGTCATGGCCGAAATTGTTGGCACCCTTGATATTTTTCCTGAAAATCAAGTATTTCACACAAAAAAGGTATTGCATTAACACATGTTTTGCTATACACATGTTTATTCCCTTTGTATGTATTGGAACAAATATAAAACAGAGGCAGAAAAGCAAATATGACATAATGTCACACAAAACCCCAAAAATGGGCTGGACAAAAGTATTGGCACCCTTAACTTAATATTTGGTTGCACACCCTTTGGAAAACATAACTGAAATCAGTCGCTTCCTATAACCATCAATAAGCTTCTGACACCTCTCACCCGGAATTTTGGACCACTCTTCCTTTGCAAACAGCTCCAGGTCTCTCTTATTGGAAGGACACCTTTTCCCAACAGCAATTTTAAGATCTCTCCACAGGTGTTCAATGGGATTTAGATCTGGGCTCATTGCTGGCCACTTCAGAACTCTCCAGCGCTTCTTTGCCATCCATTTCTGAGTGCTTTTTGACGTATGTTTGGGGTCATTGTCCTGCTGGAAGACCCAGGATCTTGGACGCAAACCCAGCTTTCTGACACTGGGCCCTACAGTGCGACCCAAAATCCTTTGGTAATCCTCAGATTTCATGATGCCTTGCACACAGTCAAGGCACCCAGTGCCAGAGGCAGCAAAACAACCCCAAAACATCATTGAACCTCCACCATATTTTACCGTAGGTACTGTGTTTTGTTCTTTGTAGGCCTCATTCCGTTTTCGGTAAACAGTAGAATGATGTGCTTTACCGAAAAGCTCTATCTTGGTCTCATCTGTCCACAAGACGTTTTCCCAGAAGGCTTTTGGCTTACTCAAGTACATTTTGGCAAACTGTAGTCTTGCTTTTTTATGTCTCTGTGTCAGCAGTGGGGTCCTCCTGGGTCTCCTGCCATAGCGTTTCATTTCATTTAAATGTCGACGGATAGTTCGCGCTGACACTGATGCTCCCTGAGCCTGCAGGACAGCTTGAATGTCTTTGGAACATGTTTGGGGCTGCTTATCCACCATCCGGACTATTCTGCGTTGCAATCTTTCATCAATTTTCCTCATCCGTCCACGACCAGGGAGATTAGCTACAGTGCCATGGGTTGCAAACTTCTTGATAATGTTGCGCACTGTGGACAAAGGCAAATCTAGTTCTCTGGAGATGGACTTGTAACCTTGAGATTGTTGATATTTTGCCACAATTTTGGTTCTCAGGTCCTCAGACAGTTCTCGTCTCCTCTTTCTGTTGTCCATGCTTAGTGTGGCACAGACAGACACACAATGCAAAGGTTAAGTGAACGTCTCTCCTTTTTATCTGCTTTCAGGTGTGATTTCTATATTGCCCACACCTGTTACTTGCCCCAGGTGAGTTTACAGGAGCATCACATGCTTGTAACATTCTTATTTATCCGCAGTTGTGAAAGGGTGCCAATACTTTTGTCCAGCCCATTTTTGGAGGTTTGTGTGACATTATGTCGAATTTGCTTTCTTTCCTCCCTTTTTTTGTTTTGTCCCAATACACACAAAGGGAATAAACATGTGTATAGCAAAACATGTGTTAATGCAATACGTTTCGTGAGAAATACATGATTTCCTGGAGAAATATCAAGGGTGCCAACAATTTCGGCCATGACTGTATATGTGGTCTCTTAATTCATGTAGTACTATTTTCTCTAGTATATCCCAGACAATTTATTCTTAAAAAGATCCTGCTGCTGACTACTTTACACTGCAACATTATCTGCAGTCTCTTCATTCTTAAGCCCTTTTTATTTTTTTTATTTAAAAAAAAAAGAGGTTAGGTCCTCATGCACACTGGACGTTTTTACAGCTGCTGTTTTTGGCTTTTGGCATTTTTTTCTACAGCCAGTAAACTCCCCAGAATGTTATCCTATGTGTCCATGCACACTTAGACTGTAATCAGCGTTTTTTGGCTGGAAAAAAACCCAAGAACTAGTGGGTTTCTAGAGGAGTTCTTTAGCTGTAAAAACACTCTAATGCTGAAAAACATGGCAAAATGGCGTTTTTGGACTTTGTTTGAGCAAAAAAAAATTTTTGGTAAAGAAAAATGCTAAATAATCAAACTTGTAAAAACTCAAATGTGAAAAAATGCTGAAAAACTCATTTTATAATGTGACTTTACAAAAATAACGTTACCAGCATTATTAAAATGCCCAGTGTGCATGGAGCCTTATACTCACCTCCTCTGTGCAATTTTATTCCCCCGCCCCTTTTTCTGGGGTCTCCCACCACCAGTTTTTGTTCATCCTGTTCTGTGTGTGCCCCCATAGCAAACAGCTTGCTATGGAGGCACACATGCTAGCTTGCTCCTGAGCTGTGCTGTGTGCATCCATAAACACACAGCACGGCTAGGCTCAGCCCCACCCCTTGCTCACTCTTCACAAGTTTTGACAGACTAAAGCAGAAGCCAGTGGCTTCCACTGTTCTCAAAAAAGCCTGTAAAGCAGAGATGACTTGCAGCTAGGCACAATGCTGGATCTAGAAGTAAGAAAAATGATGGGGGTGGGGGGAAATTAGTATTGTAAGGTTTTTTTAACTTAATGCAGAAAATGAATTAAGGTAAATAAAAAAGCCTTTTTGATGAGGGCTTGAAATTGTGCAATAGCAGGCAGTTTTGCATCATCTAGATGGATGGTGGCAACAAACTACTGGCCAATTTATGAAAAAGCATGTGTTGCTGGTAAAGCTACCTGAAAAAGTCTTTCTCTCAAACTGAAATGAATCAGATTGGGATATTGCTGCTGTAAGTAAGCCAGAAGTAAAAGAAAAAAATGTATTCCACAGCCAACTATGCTCTGCCATTGTTTGCTGTCACTGAGGCTGTTTGTGAAAACTGTATTGTTCCGTAACACCACATACAGCTTAGATGCATCCCCCAAGCATGTTTTTTAAGGGATTTGTGTATTTTCAATGTTGTCATTGAAGCAGCATGAAAAGACATCTTCCCTGTTTTTTTTTTATTTTTTTACATTGGTACATATCCCCATAGCAGTGCTCAGCTTCCAATATCTATTTTTGAAAAGAGTTTGCCTGGTAGCCCAAAAAAAGCCAAAATTTACCACCATAGACTTCCATGGGATTTGCCTCTAAGTTAATTTGCCAATGTTGAACAAGGTTCGCAAACCTTTGGCAAATTAAACCCAAGCAGATTTTCCCATCACTAGTCCCAGGTCTTTGCAACATTCTAATTTCTGCTTGCTGATGGCAGTTGGAATTGGCCTGAGCGTCTAACATCTTAAATCTCTTGGTGGCTTTTAGCATCTGCATAACATAGTGATAGACTAAAGCTATTAGCACAATGCCAGGCTATCCATGCCTGGACTGAGGCAAAAAATAGACTCAGCAGCCAATTTTACGGGGATGGTTGGTGATGAGATATTCACAGTCGGTTCTCCGCACTGTAATAAGGCACTGTAATGATTGCAGTGCAGTTCCCTTTATATTACAGTGCCCCTTTACATTACAGTGTCCATAGCAAACACAGCCCCTATCACAGTGCCCCTTGCAGTCATGCCCCCTCTTTTCTCTCTAATCACAGTGCCCCCTTTTCTACTCTGCCTCCCCTGCACAGTCTTGCCTTCAGCTCGGCAGGGTCAGGATTCAGCCTGTGTCTCCTCTCCCGGTCCCCTGCTCCACCAACAATGTCATCCTATCAGCAGAGCAGGGAGTAGGAGGAGATATGGATCATATTTAAAAGCGGATGATTACCCGCTTGCTAATCTGATAAGATCTCCAGCTCCACCCAACCCCTGCTCTGCTGATAGGATGACATTGTTGGTGGAGCAGGGGGCCAGGAGAGGAAACACAGGCATGGCCGCATAGCACCACCCTCTCTCAAGCACTCTGTATATCAGATCTATCTAAGTAGATCACTCTCTCTTTATATATGGGATTTCTCTCTGTATATCAGATCTCTTCATGTATCGGACCTTTCTCTCTTTTCTCTGTACATATTGGATCTCTGTATAGTAATTTTTGCTCTCCCTGTATACGGAATTGCTCTATATAGCTGGTATATTCATGTATCTGACCCTCCTTTCTCTATGCATAGTAGATTCCTCTGTACAGAGAATCTCTCCATGTATTGGAACTCTGTATTTATGAATAGTAGATCTCTCTGTCTGTGGGACCCCTTTCTGTACATGGGATCTCTCTGTGGTTTAGATTTCTTTCTCTCTATATAGAATATCTCTCCCAATCTCTCTCTGTATATGGGATCTCTCTGTACAATAGATATCTCTGTATACAGATCTATCTCTCTCTCCTCCTATCTTCCTTTCTTCTTCCCCACCTCTCTCTCTCTCTTTCCCTTTCTCTCTCCTTTTTATCTCCCCCCTCTCTCTCTGTATAGTAGACCTCTCTCTCTATATACCCTCTACCTCTATAAAGTGGTTCTGGCTCTCTGTAGGTCATGTGTAGTCGCTTCACAGACAGGCTGAGCGTGGTGTGGCCCGAGCGCTCCTCCCCGAGTGTCATGTCAGTCCAGGCCCCGCCCCCTACTCGCTCCTCAGTCCTTCTATTCAGCAGAGTGGCCAGCTGTGCACTGGAAGGATCTGGGCTGGATTGGCTTGGGGGAATCACTTCTGATAACTCCAGCTCCTCCCACAGCAAGGCAGGACAGCAGGGAGAAGAGACAAACCACGGTCTGGGTTAACCCTGCCCGGACCACGGTTAGCACTTACCTCCCACTGTGCAGGCCAGTCATCATCAGGCTACGGACCAGTCCGCGTCCCGGGAGTTGGACCCAGTGGCCCAGACCAACCCGGAAAGTGCCCGGTATGCCCTATGACCAGGCCTGATCATTGTTGATTTTTAGTAGAGGATCAGGCAGTGCTAGCAGCCACTGCAAATTATCAATTTAGCAGCCACTTCAGTAATCAAAAGACTAGGACAATGCCATGGCTCCTTACATCTTGCTATAGTGAATATTTTAAATCTTGTGACTGAAGAATATTAAGAATCAGATATGGCTGGATTTCTATGTACAAAGTAGAATAGTCATACAGTAAAAGCAAAACTCAAGTAAGAATGGACAGGTTTTTGTCAACTGAAAATGGAACCTTGCGTAAACTGCTAACCTGTGGTTGAAATACCCAAATATATTTACTGTTTTACCTAATAAAGGCTTTTGTAATGTTAACTATCCATTCTTGTTATAATCACGCCTTACAGAATTATATATCATTTGGCAGGTAAAAACAGACATACAATAAGTATTAACAAGGAGATTCAGTGGTGCTTTAGGGAGACAGAAGAGGAGACACTAATAGGGATATAAAAATTGTGGGGAAACAGTCCTTCAAAAAAAAAAAACAACTACATGGATGTAGTCCATGGTACAGTTCATGACTCAAAGTCTAAATACAAGTCCATAAGGGCTGTGGACCAGATAGCTGCTAGCTGTTAGAGATGAAGCTTCTCTGTGGAAAGGTATATAAATGGAGACACAGCAGCGCTTATCTGAGTTCAGTATTAAAATGTACTGTTTAATAAATGTGGTGAAAGCAACTCACAAGAAATAAGTAAAGGCTTGCATGTCACACAATGTGGGCTCCTTCAAGCTCAATCTGCAGTTTGAGCTTAGAGGAGCCCACATTGTGTGACATGCAAGCCTTTACTTATTTCTTGTGAGTTGCTTTCATCACATTTATTAAACAGTACATTTTAATACTGCACGCAGATAAGCACTGCTGTGTCTCCATTCATATACAATAAGCATTTCAGCTGTATATTTAGCTGTTGCCCAGAGTTTTGCTTTTCCCAGTCAATAGATCAGGACATTTGTTTGTGGTTGCTTTATATCCAGCTGCAGGTCTATAGTATGGGTGAGTTTAAGCAACTTCGGACCACTCCAGTCTTGCAAAAAAAAAAAAAAAAGATGTGCTTAAACAGGATAGATCCCAAATTCAGTGTCAATTCTTTTAAACTCTAGGCAAAGAGACTTTCAATGCCCTTAAATGTGATGCAAGTTACAGCCATACTTCCTCTGTTCCACACTAAATGGTGATTAATCATAGATGGTGCCTCTGGTTTATTTAAACTGAATCAGAGCACTACAGCTGAAGTCAGAGCTTTTAGTATAAGATGATGTAGACCCTGAGCTGAATCTTTAACTGTTTGCCCTTCGGCAGATTATTTAGTGCTAGAAGTGGAGCAGCAGGACCCACCAACATTAGCAAGATATGGCAGATGCATATGAGACAGGGAATGACTAAATAGCAAGAAGTCCCTTGGAGGATTATGCCAATAAGCAAGTCAATCTCCAGGGTAGTTTTTCCCACTCTCTTTTAATCCTAGCTTCTCCCAGGTTTAAAAATAAAATATACATAAATAAATTGCTGAGCTAAAACATCACTAAATACAAATGTGCACATATAAACAAAAGTGAAAACAATAAATGTGTAGAAAACACCATCGAACCAGAATCCCAGATGAAGTCCAAATCAGAAAGAATTCATGAATATAGTCCCAAAGTCTTTGTGTGTGTGAAATTGTAGACACTGTGGGGTTTATTTACTAAAGCTGGAGAGTTCAAAATCAGACTCCCTTCTGCATAGAAACCAATCAGCTTCTAACCTCAGCTTGTTCAATGAAACTTTGGCAATGAAACCTGGAAGCTGATTGGTTTCTATGCAGAAGTGAGTCTGATTTTGCACTCTCCCGCTTTAGTAAATAAACCCCTGTGTATCTCCAATAAGCAAGTGTGCCACCACCGTATATTAGTAGGACTCTTACCCGAACACATGGACTCTTAACATAATAAGAGTCATAAGCGCATGGGTAATATGGCTTAGAGGTATGCTTCCACTATTGCTCTTAAGCAGGGAAATGTGCTGGACAACCAGTATTTTCAGGAAGACCACTTCAGAGTTTCACCCTCCTTCTAATGATAAACAGTGCCATTGTGACTTCAAACACCACTGTATACTTCCCTGTGCCATAGCTGCTTCTCCTCACTGCAAAGATTTCCACATATTAAAGTGATATCCCTGCAGGAGCAACTTGGCAATGTGGATTCTCTCTTCTGCGCCTCAACTCCAAGAACAGCCTCAGCCCCTCTGACACACCTTGGTACAATGATCATCAATACAATGAGCAATTATATTCAGCGCTCACATAATGATAAATGAGATGGTAATGGAAAACTACACATAGGTGGATAAATGAGAAATTGGAACTGACTGTACAATGGATGTTGTAACAATTGTAAAAGTCAATATGTCCATAGGATGGGCAGAATGAGGAAGAAGTGGACCAAGGAAACAAGGCACATAGGATGGGACCGGCAGCTCCTCGTCAAGGTGGTGGGGGATCCCTCGGAGACAAACAAAAGAGAAATGTCAAGCAAAGGAGGCGGAGCTTCTGAAACACATTGCAGCCTGCTCACTTGCCATTCACAGTATCTGTCATGACACCAGCCACATCCCTCTACCGCTCACAGGAATTTTGATCAAACGTCGCTGAGTACATGAGCAGCTCCCTTCCAGTGTATGCAGCCTACATCGATCCATCCTACAGAGTGAACTGCAGTCCCGCTTCTCTGTTCACATCTCATCCTGCATGCTTAGCGACAGATTTCTAGATGTAAGTTTTCTACAATAAAGTATCTATGGTTTTAACTTACACTGGCCTGGTGCCCTCCTTTCTCTTCTGTTTCCCTCGACACACCTGGCTGGTGTGTCAGAGGGGCTGAGGCTGTTCTTGGAGTCTAGTCGAAGAACAGAGAATCTAAATTACCAAGAGGCTCCTGCAGGGGTATCGCTTTAATATGTGGAAATCTTTGCAGTGAGGAGAAGTAGCTATGGAACAGGGAAGTATACAGTGGTATTTGAAGTCACAATGCTGTAGCAGCACTGTTTACCATTAGATGGAGGGTGAAAGTCTGAAGTGGTCTTCCTGAAAATACTGAACAATGTCCAGCACTTTTCTCTGCTTAAGAGCAATGGTGGAAGCATACCTCTAAGCCATATTACCCATGCACTTATGACTCTTATTAGGTTAAGAGTCCATGTGTTCTGGTAGGAGTACTACTAATATATGGTGGTGGCACACTTGCTTTATTGGAGATACGGTGTCTACAATTTCACACACACAAGGACTTTGGGACTGTATTTATTTATTCTTTCTGATATGGACTTCATCTGGGATTCTGGTTCGATGGTGTTTTCTACACATTTATTGTTTTCACTTTTGTTTACATGTGCACATTTGTATTTAGTGATGTTTTAGCGCAGCAATTTGCTTATGTATATTTGCACACAATTTATCTGATTGTTTTATCATCGGCTCAGTTTTTTAGTTCACTTTTGCGTGATTTTTGGTATTGTCAATTAAAAATAAAATAGTTTCTCACCTCATGCCAGGCTTCCACTTTTCCACATGACAAATTTACTAATGGGACCACTTGATTTGTAGTTATATCCCTGAACCCTAGTTCTGGATAGAAACAAGCAGAGTTAGAATGTCTTTCAGATTTTTAATACGGCCTGTGTCCTTGTTTGGAGATTCAGTCACTTTTTGTCCATATGACCTTTGTCATTTGGGCAGAAAATGAGAGAAAGTTATTATTTTACAGTTTCCCTGCAATAGGAGGTAAATGAAAATCTCCCAAAGAGGACCACTATTCTGGTGACAGCTGTCAAAGATGGGAATTTGCCCCACTTTTCGAAAATTTCCTGTCCTGTGGTGTCTCTGTGCCACAGAGTGAAAAACACTCCACCGATATTACAGGCAAGCAATAAAAACTGTAACCCTTCCCAACTCTATTCCAAACTAAAAAAAAAAAATATTTAAAAAAGCCTTAATGTGTAATTAAAGTCAAAACATTTTTCTAGAGTAGAGTTGAGTAAGGAGAGGTTTAAATCCGTACCAAGTTTGTTTTACTGCTTGGGAGATATTCGTTTGCTGTGGGCAACAGGAAATTCCCGTTTTAGGCAGTTTTTACCTAAACATTTTCCCCCCATTGAAAGATTTACTACTACCTCTTGCATGGTGACAATACTAACATTTTAGAAATACCCTCACTTTCTGTCTTGATGCCAGTAATCTCTATATACATATACAATATGTACACTCTGCGTCGGGAACATACAACACAAGAACAATTAAACAAGGGTCTACGTTTTCAACCACTTCATCCAAAAATAAGAAATTAAATAGCTTTTACTTTATATATACAGTGTCAAACATGATCATAGGCTAATAAATTATATACTGTATTTCACAATGGTAACTCTGATCCATCTGATTGCAAATTGTTAATATTTGCTCAATTATAACATATCTTTTTTTAAAAGTCCTTTTTTATAGTTATATCCTATAAAAAAACAGTGCCAACAGCTGTTACAATCAGTTGTCACTGGCATACTGTATATAAATTGTAGTAAAGTGGAAAATAGCAAAGCAGCGCACTTAGGTATCATCATTTTCAACAACAGAGGTTCCAAGACTTTTTGAGTTTTCTATCACTTTTCATTCCAGTGAAAAAGGACAGGTAATTTAGACAGCATTCAAAAAATAGCATGAAACGGTTCTAACTCTTCTGCACTCCAGAAAAAAAAACTATTAGACATTTGGCTAGAGGTACACTTTAAAGCAAGATTAAAACATGATCTGCTAAGGGCATTCGAACAATAAATTCTACATAAGGTAAGTCTGATCAATCTGATTGCAAATTCTAATTTGTCTGACACTTATGGTTTAATAACAATCCTTTTTATAACCTCCTGCCTTTCTCTCCTGTACTTGGTCGTGACTCGCAGCATCTTAGCCTGTTGTACTGTATGTGTATATACTGGAGAAATATTATTTCACATAATAAATCTATTTTCAATTTGTATTATGAACAATAGTGCCTATTTATACTATTCAGCTCTATTATTTAATCTAATATAACAGTATTTAACAGATTTTATGTATGATTAATATGAAAATCAATTTAAAAAAATTTACAAAAAAAAAAGTTACCGATCATATGTTCCCAAGAGGCAATAAGTATCTTGTGCAAGCAATGTTCTCATTATCCCAGCATGTAGTTTTGGGCTGTGCTTGTTCACTGTGTTCTTTTTTTTTTTATCATGAAGAGAACCATTCATTTTAAGTCAAGTAAGTCTCATTTTCTTTAAACAAAAAAAGACAAAGAAGAAAAAAACATGCTTTGTAATGGTGTATTTTTTAAGTAATTCAGTTAAACAAAAGGCAATTGTAAAGGAAATAAGAAACGTGGTTTGTTTCAACTGTATACTATTATATTATATAATATATATATTATATATATCTGACCTCTTAAGGAGAATGTATTGTCTTTTCAATGTTCTTAGCTGTAAAAGAGATCACCTTGATGTAAATTATATGTGTGATTTGAAAGAAAATCCTTGTTACATACACTTGTAATACAGTGTATATATATATATATATATATATATATTTATTTCAGGTACTTATACAGCACTGTCAATTTACGCAGTGCTTTACACATATATATATTGAACATTCACATCAGTCCCTAACCCTCAAGGGGTGTATAATCTAAGGTCCCTAATTTACATTCATACATACACATATTAGGGCCAATTTAGACAGGATCCAATTAACCTACCAGCATATCTTTGGAGTGTGGGAGGAAACCGGAGCACCCAGGAGAAACCCACGCAAGCACAGAGAGAACATGCAAACTCTATGCAGGAAGCACCATGGTTGGGAATCAAACCCATGACCCATTTACTGCAAGGCAGACATACTAACCACTAAGCCACTGTGCCACCCCATATATATATATAAATGTATATATATGTATACATACATACAGTATATATATATATATATATATATATATATATATATATATATACATGACAGGTGTTTAAGTCAAACTGGGACTTTTAATTTGCAGGGATAAAGAGGGATGCTATTGTGGAGGTACTACAGGCAGTAGTAGGTGGCAAAAGTGTCCTATTACTGGTAGGCGGCACACATATCGCAGGCCAGTACAGAGTCCATTAATCAAGATGGCAAACAACAGTGTAAGTGCGTGCATGGAACAGTATGTGGTGATGAAGTTTCTTGTGAACTAAGGCATAAAACTCATGAATATCTACAAAAGACTTCAAGCACAGTACGGTGATGAGATTCACAGCCACAGTAAGACATTTGAATGGTGTAAACATTTCAAA
Source organism: Staurois parvus (assembly GCF_062004578.1). Classification (NCBI taxonomy): domain Eukaryota; kingdom Metazoa; phylum Chordata; class Amphibia; order Anura; family Ranidae; genus Staurois; species Staurois parvus. The sequence goes on along the minus strand of NW_028318078.1, from coordinate 10,614,627 downwards.
GATGGCTGTACATCTGTCAGTGATGATCCTGGCTGTGGTGGTTCCCAGCCCACAGCAGTCATTCCTGTGAACATTCAGCACATGGAATGCCTGAACCTGGATAATCGACGCATAACCTGTCGTGAAATTGCACAAGAGATTAATTTTTCTGTGTTAACAGTGAACTAAATAATGATGAAGTGAAGCAGGCTGTTCCATGATGGTTCAGGCGTACTGACAAATCTTTCTATGCTGAAGCTTTCCAGGCATTAGTTAAATGGAGAAGGGGAGTATGTCGAAAAATGAATGCAGTTTCCACTCCTTGAAATTTGTTCTTTTGTTATATAAACTCAAAAGTCCCAGTATGACTTGACTTTTTGTGTACATACTGTTTTATTGCTGCACAAAAGTTGTGGTTTACATGAATAGACTAAGCACAGCTTGTCTGCTGTTAGAACTCCCCATCCCCGTGTGGCAGTGTCAGTAGTCCTGTCACAAGAGGAATGGGTCACATGTTTCCCATACCTGAAAGTACCAGAGGTATTCCTCTTCTCTCCTAGTGGCCAAACAGAGGAACAGACCAGCTTAAAGAGACCTTGTCATCATTCCAACGACAATCTTCTTAAAAGATTATATGTGCACTGAAGCCCTAAGATTGCTGCAAGGCACCACCATCATGGATGTTATGTCAGCAGCATCAGCAGACTTAGAGCTGCCACTCAAGTTATAATACAGTAACCCTCTTCACTCCTTTTCTGGCTGCAGGTAGGTGAAGGAAGGCGTGGAGAAGTTGGGCTAGCTCAGAAAGTCACTCCCCAGAGACATTCCCAAAAGAGGAAAGGGCTAAGACATGCAAGGAGGCAGGTGGCTGTGCTAGGGAACTGACTTTCCAAATCTGCTAGCAAGATTATAGGCACATTGCAAGTGATACAACAAAATGTATGAAAAGGAAAAACACTAGAAATAAGCAATTTAAGTACTTGATATTTTTAAATTGATGACAGGGTGTCTTAAACTTTAGGAAAGGGTTTTAAGCAGCCATAGGCCTAGTGGGATACATAGCTACCCCACTGGCAAGTTTACATATCTCTACATGTTATCCAGTAACAAACAACTGAAGAGTAAGTGAAAAAACAGTGTTAAAGCGGGGTTCCAGTTACATTAAATAAAAATAAAAGTCAGCAGCTACAAAAACTGTAGCTGGTGCCTGTTAAAATACAGACACTTACCTGTCCCTCAGTCCAGCGACTTCCTCACCACTGCTGGTTTCACCGGCTCTCTTCTGTCCCCGGCACCGGCATCTTCACTGTGGGCACCCGGCTGCAACAGCTTGCGGCCTAATAACCAGGTGCCCAGTGCGCATGCGCGAGTAGCACTGCGCTTTGTGAATGGTCCTGTAGTATTCTGGGACTTGACACATGTCCCAGAAGACTACGGGGAGGGAGGGGGGAGAACTTCCCCCCTCCCTCCCCCCTCCCTCCCCTTCCTCTTTTGATCGCCTTAGGCGATCGCAGTGGAAGTGGGAGCGGGTACCTGTCAAATTGGGGCGCCCGCTCCCCAAAGGTGCCAATCCTTAACACGGAGCTGGGGACTAAGGCTTAATGCTTCCCCTTCTGCTTTACTGCTTTTTTCAGTGAAAATATTTTTGTCTACTAAATTATTTTTGTCAACTAAATTAATGCTAATTTAGTCGACTAAAATATGACTAAAACTAAAACAATTCAGATGACAAAGATATGACTAAAACTAAAATAACATTTTTATGCTTGAATGTAAAAAAATCCTCTGCGTAGCATTCCCCCCCAGCCTCCCTTATCACTCACTGAAGCCCCCTCTCGATCCAGCGATAAACACTGGAGTCTAGGCTATCCCAGGACTCCCTCTCCTCATTGGCTGAGACAGAATTGGGACCCATTGGCTCCCACTGCTGTCAATTACAGCCAGTGAGCCATTGAGAAGAGAGGGGGCAGGGCTGAGCCACAGCTCTGTGTATGAATAGATACATGGAGCAGTGGGTGCCTCCATAGCAAGTTGCTTGCTGTGGGGGAATCCAACAGGAGGGAGAGGCCAGCAACATCGGTGGGGGACCCAAGAAGAGGAGGATCCAGGCTGCTCTGTGCAAAACTACTGCACATAGCAGGTAAGTATGGACATGTTTGTTATAAAAAAAAAAAGCCTTTAGAATCAGGTTAATACCGTAAATAATCACGTTATTAGATTTTTACTCCAGGAGTATATAATGAGTTTGGAAATTCTAGAGAAATGCTTGAAAAAGAACTCTGGGATAGACAAACAAATCACCCATTAGTACACCCCCCTACACAAAAACACTAAACAGTTATAAACAATTTTGAAAATCCTTACCATTTAGGAGAAAAGTCTAATTAAATTTTCATGACCTCATCTCTGTAATTCAAAAGATAACAGCATCTGCTCTACCAAGGAGGAAATGTAACAGTAGGGATTACATCATCCTCTCCTCTCTATCTGCAGTAAAAGGAAACTACAGTTCCCATCAACCACAGGGAATTGTAGTGAATGTGGGCGGGTACACTAGGCCTTTATATGTTGAATGAGTCTGAGAGTCTCGGTCCACCCACCACTGCAAGTGGGGCTGAATTACATCACTGCTTCATGGAGAAAGAACTACAAAAGTGATGTGCCACGACCAGTAACTGGGGGAATAGGAGGCATAGCAGCAACTGGTCTTACAAACAGGAAACCAAAGAGAATTAATAGTTTGATTTGTAAATAAATAGTCTATTTCAGAGCAACTACTGAGTGAGCCAGAAGATGGTTGACATATTTAGTGAAGGTAGGAAATCAGCAACAAGGACATGTTAAGACGTCTTTGTCTGGAGTTCTGCTTTAAATAATGCATTACAATTTAACTACACCCATTAGATATTAGTTGACTAAAATTATTTTAGTCGACTAAAATGTACTAGAGATTCAAATGACTAAAATATGATTAAAACTAAAATGGCATTTTAGTCAAAAGACTATGACCAAAACTAAATCGAAATTCGACATCAAAATTAACACTGCGAAAAAAATCCCTTGCCACTCTGTTTGGCCATCATGCGTAAAGAGAGTTATTTCTGTGTACACTCAAAACCCTCACGGTTGCAAATTGCCCCAGGAGCAAAGAAGGTCAACCCTGTATAAGTCCCTGTAGTCAAAGCTTACATGCTGCTATGTGAATTCTGTCCCTGCCCCCATGTGACAGAGTTGGGCCAGTTACCGAGCACCAATGCTGTCACATGACAAAGAGGGAGTAAGACACATACTTCTCCGTACCTGGAATTACCAATCAATTTGTTTGCTCCCAGTAACTGCAAGGAGAGGTGAGGGACAGAAAGAAGAGTGAGTATATGCCGCTGGGTGGGGTTATTAACCTTCCTGGCGGTATTCCCGAGTGTAGCTCGGGGTTAACTTTCAGTACCAGAAGCAATAACCCCGAGCTACACTTGGGATTACCCTGCAGCATTGCTCAGGAATTCCCTCGATCACTTACCTTGTCCTTTGCTCCCGCGATGTCTCCCCTGCAGCGTCCCCGGCCACCTCCTCCGGCTGACTTCTGGGTTCCGTTCCCTGCGAGCGTCGGGACGTACAGGGGACGGAACCAGCAGAAAATTCAAAAATTTTAAAAGTGACATTCACTCAATACACTAAAATCTGATAGTATAACATTACTGTATAAAAGCATTTCACATGCATTTTGTGCTTTGTCCTGTGCCCTGCCTGAATTTTTACTGTTCTTTCTGCCTGGAAACTGAGAAACGTCCATGGCATCCAAAAAGCGTCCCTTTAGGTCAAAAGCGGTTTTAGACCAGCTAGAGAACAGCGATAGTGAATTAGAACCACTTGCAGAATTGAGTGATAATGATTTGTGGGGAAATTCGTCATCAGACACTGAAAACGATTTTGCGACTAAGCTCAGTGATGTGCGAACTTGGAGCTCTATTTTAAATTTCAGTGTTTTTGGTTTGATTATATTAATTACATTTATTATTATTATATTATTATTTTTTATGATTATTTATTATATTATAAATTATGAATTCGTGTTTCAAATTTTATCATACCCGGGATGTTTACTAGACTCTTGTTCGGACAGATTTCAGTGAGTTATTCCTAAGAATTACAGGCCTACAATAAAAAAACAACATATTTCCATGCAAAAAAATATACTGCTTTGAGCATAGAAATACTGATATAATCAGACCGCTAGGGAGGATAATGCTGCATATATTCAGGTGAGTATATTTTTCAGGGGGAGGGGATGTTATTAAATGAACCTGTTGCTTTGCCCTAAATAGGCATATCTCAGGTTTGCTCTAAAGTGCAATAAAAGTAATTCCAGCTCAAAAGTGCGATGATCAAAATGTACAATTTTCATGTAAAACAATAAAAAAAAGAAATTACAACAACATAAGTACAAGGAAAATACAAGAATTGTGTATTATTCTGAAAAACCCTGGATATATATGTTTATGTATACCTGTTATATCAATGCTAGTTTACAGATGTCCCAATTTATTTACCAGCACTGGTCTCATTTCAATAAGGCAAGTATATAGCAGTAGATATAATCACTGTACTACTCAGGCATGTGTACTCGGGTGGCCTGCTTGCAGCAGATTGTAAGGACAAGAAGATCAGATGGTATGGGGCTTGTATTTAATGGCAACTTCTGCCTGTGCATTATGATACAAAATGGAATGGACCAGTAAGGTTCTGGGTTAATAGCATCATGCTATATTTATTACCTGCTGAGCACTACGTGATAAATATACCATACTGGCAATCATCTAACAATCCTGCTCAAGGTCTTCTATGTGTCAAAACATATTTCTTTGCACTGGCCTTTTTGTCTGCGGCTAAGATTTTTGTGTGTTTTACCTATTACCATCCTGCACTGATTCATGTTCTTTTTGGTAGGCAATCCATTTTGTCATGTTTTAGACAGCCTGCGTGATGCTCTTTTTTGGAGAAAACATGAATATTTAATTTTTTGGTATGTGCATTATGTAGTTTTGTCTCCAGAAACCGCTTGATTAGGAGCATTTAACTCTTTCAGCTGCAGGCTATTGAACAGAGTTCCTGAAATTCTACAATCTGATTTACAGCGGCCTCTCAGCTGTATATAATGAAGAACCTGTAAGGCAAGAACCTGTAGGATGCACATCATGACGCCACTGGCAGCCCACATGCAATGAACCTGCGGAGTAAGACTAATAGCATTATCGTGTAGGTACGGTTTGAGCTGCAGCAGAGCTTCTCACTATTAATATCCCTTTTTCAGTGATCTTTGCAGGTCCGCACTGCTACTGGACTGCAGAGCATCACACCACTCTCTTTCTCAAAGATCACATCTGACATGAGATAGAAAGCGAGAGGCGGCTATGCGTAGGTCCCAGCTGAGAATCAGCAGAGCATGATATTACTGTGCTAAGTGGGTTCTGTTAGAAATTTATGTTTTAACCCTCTCAGCCCTGGGTGAGGTGTCTTGAGACTCATGGATTTGTGCTGACAGGTAGAGCGTTTCTTTAATCCATTATCTGTCACTGGATACACAAGCCAGAATCAGTGCATTGACACAGATTAAACAAGCAGGAGCTGAAATCATTAAAATGCTGCTGCTCTAGAGACCAATCCCTGCTTAACTGTTGCCTAGACCCTTTCCAATATCTGATGTCTTCCATAAATCTTTTATATAACAGAGGAGCGTAGTACCTTTCACTCAGATTTCTCCAGCAGATCGGCTCTGTAATTCTTACTATAGCTTCCTAAAATGTTACCACTTTATTTTCTATTGAAAAATCAGAAAAAGAATCTCTAACCTAGTTTTAGACTTGAGAGTACGTGTTAAAAGTGTAAGCATATAAAAGGGAATAGGTCTTGTACTTACTACAATTGAAGAGTGTCAATGGTGATGAGAGTTAGACCTTTCTTCTATTGTAATACTTGGATTTTGGGCTATCTATTGATTTAGGCACTGTGGGGGGTGTATGATTTCTGGGCTGGAATATATAAGCTTTAATGTACACTATCAGCCACTTAGAGCCTGTAAAAAATCTTATTTCCCCCCAGTAGATAGAAATAATTGAGTGCAGCTCTTTTTTACGGGTCTGTTTATTAGTGTTTCACTCAGGATTCACACAACTTTTACCCAAGATTCACAATTTTTTTCACATTCCAGGTTCCATTAGACAAAATTGTGAATCTTGGGTGAAAGATATGTAAATATTGGGTGAGCAAAAATATGGAGAATTCATAATATACAGTAAGAAAACATGAGTCAGCAGGCAAAACACGTCTTATGGGATTCATTTTCAACTGTAGGTCATAACACAATGGCAGAAGTTCTTAATACTGTGTATTTAGCATCAATGACAGAGTGCAGTCTTTTAGAATTCTTGCAGGTGGTATAGCTGCCCATTCATCTTGGCAAAATGCCCGTAGATCATGAAAAGTCTTTGGTTGTCTAGCATGAACTGCGCATTTGAGACCTCCCCCAGAGTGGCTATGATATTAAAGTCAGGAGACTGTGAAGGCCACTCCAAAACCTTCACCTTTTTCTTCTGTAGTTCCATTACCTTGTTACGCAGGACTTTTGAAAGTTCTTTTCTGCTCCCCATGGCTCAGTATTTAGCTTGCTCAGTGCATCCATGTGAGAGCTAACAAACTAATTGACTATTTATATGCAGACACTAATGTGCATCTGTACCAAGGCCAAACATTCAAGGGTATGGAAACTTTTGATAATGGTCATTTAGGTGATTTCTGATTGATTTAAAAAGGAGCCAAACAACAATGTGATAATAAATGGCTTCATATGTTTACTATCCTTAAATAAAAGACAGCTTTTTTGGCATGATAGGTTATGTTTTCAATATCAGTGCCAAAATTTAATGTTTCCTCCCAGGGAATTCAAACCTTTGAGCACAACTGTACATGTTAACTTGCATCTTTGACTTTAAAGTGGTTGAAGTGATTGAAACCAACCCCCTTCCTTGCCCTTTCCAAAAAAAAAAACAGTAAAACTTTTCTAATATAATTTTGTAAGCATATCTACTCTGGGGAGAGGGCATAAAGAGCTGAAGCATGGCACATGCAGAGCTAGAAAGAAGAAAAAAGGTTATGTGATTTGCAAAAATTGATTCAAATAAGGTATTTCTGAGATTATTTTGTAGAGTTGAAGTTTAGATGTGGCAGTTTCAACACAGTTACATTGGTCCAGCATAGGCATATAAGCTCCATACCTGTGTTATACCTGTGGAAGCTGAAAATCACTGTAGTAGGCACCACTACTATAGTGATCTCCACTAACTTCCAGATCTGGTGGTGAGCATCCTGCCTTGTTGCACACACAGGAGGTCACTTTCTTGGCACAGGCGTTATTCAGGGAACAAATTGCATTTTCTTAATGAATGCAAAGCATTTTTTTTATTAAATGAAGTGGAGAAGAGGGTTGGTGACGTCACGCTTTCCAGCTAAAGGTATGTCAACAAATGTGTGCAGAAAGTGCTACTGATTGGATGTTCAACAAAGGCAGGTAATTATTAGGAGTGCTACACACACTGGTTTGGGTTGTCCTAGTCATGACAGGACTTGTGAGCAGCACTCTGGTGTCTCTGTAATTCTGTGTGCTGCTGTGGCCTATAACATGTTTTTAAATGATATGTAGGGCTCTTCTATAGTTGGGTTGCTAGGCTAAATTTAGTTGTAACCAGTGGAGCAGTGATCTACTGTTTTTCGTCTGGTCAGGGTTTCCTAAGCTGGATATTTGATTTCTCCCTCCTGCTCCTTGAAGAAGCCTATAAAATATGTAGAGTCAAATGGCCAGTATGAATATTTATCATGCCCCAGCCAATCCCTGTAAGGAGGTATCCAGAAGGTGGCTAGGGAGGTGCTAAATGTTTGGGAGGCCTTTCCAGAGTGTTCTTTCCTCTCCAGGGAGGGCTCCAGTTCTCCTGGGGCTGCTATCCCTTGGAGTTAGATAGTAAGAGAAGAACTTACAGTCTGTACCTCAATCTGGCATAGCAATTAGATACTGTATTCAGACAGGAAGATTTTGGGCTGATGGTCTGGAGAAGACTACTAAAGGATTATTTTCTGGAGGGCATCATTCTGGAGTCTTGGTCTGGAGAAGGATCTTTTAACTCCCTCACTGAGGATCTACCTGTGGAAGCTGTGTGGGAGACAGCTCCTGGGACATTGTGAGAAAAGACCTTGCTGTGGACTCTTGGGTGTGGAAGTACTAGAAGCAAACTAAGTGCCAGAGGACACTATATAGATTGGGATTGTTTTTTTAAAGTCCTAAATATACTGTCCATCCCCTGTTGCCTCCAGGAAAGGCTGCTTAAAGATTAGTGAGAAGCCTTTATTTTTTTTGCTCTTGTATGGAGTATCCTGATCCTGTTCAAGTTATTCAGCAATAAATTCTAAAAAGACATCAACTAGACTGAGCCTGTATTGCCAGTGTGCATGGAACTGTGCTTGTGACTAGCAGCCTCTGTACTAGCAAGGGAAACCTGGTAATATTCTCAATGGCCCCTCCAGGGATGGGCATCACCAGTATAAAATGGAAGATCACAACCTGCCATAGCAACTAGATACTATATTCAGAAAGGAAGATTTTAGTTTGCCCATCTTTGCTATATGGCTGCCTGGAGTCTGGACATACTATACGTACAGTATGTGACATTGTCTGTCTGGAGCTAATAAGGAGTGGAAACCAGAGCCTGTAGGAAGCAGGGCAGGCAATCTTCACAGATGGGACTTTGGAGACTCAGAAGGAGTCAGTGCTACATGTAATTTAATGACCACAGCCAACCAGCCACCACCAGCCTGCAAAATAGTTACTCTCTGCCTAAATAGGGACAGAGCGAGTGCTATTTCCGCTACTGCATACTTCTGTAGGAAGGTTGAGAATTGGGGGACAGTAATTTATTAAAAGGCTACCACAAGGATATACCTCACCCAATAATGGGGGGATCTCAAGGCGCTAGAGTAGGTCGCCGACTCACCATAAATTTAAGTGGTGGGGTCCTCCGAAGCTGGGGTCATATAAAAAAAAATGTAGTGGGGACCAAGTAAGGCCCCCCTGGAAAGAGGTTTAAAAGAGAACCAACCACAGTGTAACCAAACTAAACAACTTTATTGAGATCATAATTATGTAAAATTAGGCCAAATGACCACCAATCCTCCAATCACCATTAAAATATGGTTAGATAACATTATCACCTTAAAATACAAGCCCGGGCTCCGCACATCTTGTCACAAACGCTGCATGAACTTGACTAGGTCTCATTAAGAGCATAACATATCAGGGCAACAATCTGCAGACTGGCAATCAGTAGGTACAGGTAGACAATGTGTTATCATTAGCCTAATACCCAGTCATCTGACACTCAGAGAGTGATATGGTGACTGAGATTAATGTATAGTGGAGGACTGGACATCACTGAGGAGAGTTCGATCTGTACGTCAGAGTGGTGACCACCAGGTCATTGGCTCCATCACACTGCCAGGGTTGCACCTCATTTATATCCTACTGAAGATCTAAAATCTTCACATTGTTGTTTTATAGATCGCATGTGACTCACAGTGCTATATGCCTAGGTTGTTGGCTGTATCTGGTTACATTGGTGTCATCATCATCCAGTTCACATTCACCACCACACTCACGTTGCGGGCTTTACCAGCCTGCCCTATTCATCAGTACTCTATCTTGTCTATCTACCACCTCACATGCACAGGGGCTTATAACCCTCTTTGATGCCCTGTTGCTGGACATGGACTTCCATATGCCTATACTGCCTTAACCTGGCCACATTGTTTCTATGCATTACCATACTTTGATTCTGATTTACATGACATATGCTCTTTATACTGTCATTTACAATAATTCGGGCCACCACCTCAGACCACAGTCACTATATCACTCTCTGAGTGTTAGAAGACTGGGTATTAGGCTAACGATAAAACATTGTCTACCAATACCAACTGACTGTCAGTCTGGAGATTGTTGCTTTGTTATGTTATGCTCTTAATGAGACCTAGTCAAGTTCATGCAGCGTTTGTGAGTGGATGTGCGGAACATGGGCTTGTATTTTAAGGTGATAACATTACCAAGCCTTATTTAATGGTGATTGAAGGATTGTTGGCCTAATTTTACATAATTCTGATCTCAATTAAGATGTTTAGTTTGGTTACACAGTGGTTGATTCTCTCTTAAGCCTCTTCCCAGGGGGCTTTGCTTGGTCCCCATTACATTTTCTTTGAGGTTCTTTGAGGGACACAGGCAAGTAATATAGTACAGGAGTAGGGGCAGGGTGTGAAGGCTGTGAATGGGCCCTCCAGACACCCACCAGGTCCTAGGCACATGCATAGGTCACCTTGTGGGACATATGACTCTTTCTCAACTACAAGTTAAAAAGCATTTCATCAATACAAACCTTAAGACAATCCCTATATATGACACACTAGTCTAACTACAAGAACAACTACTGTAAGAAGCATAAGACCTTATCAATGAATATTTTCTCATTGTCAGTGAGACATCTGAATGTCTTTAAATGTGTAGGGACAAGCCACCATCCTCTATATGACTCAGACAATGATATCTGGTTAATGCTTTCCATTCTTAATTGGAGTTCATCACACCCATATCTGATAGGAAGGACTTCAGAAGGCTATAAGATTTTCTTTTCACTCTTTAGGGAAGCTCTGCATAGCCATATTTTCCCCAAATTGACAACGATGATGGTTGAATGAAACAGAAATTAGACTAAGTGTGTTCACCATTAAAGATCAAAATTCCTCTTGTTCTCTCTGGTTCCATTTGTCTTAGAATGGGTTCACACTGGTATGCTGCAGTTTGGACACAGTGTGCAGTCTAATAGAAGTCAATGGGGTGCACCTAAAACCATTGTTACAATTGTGCTGCAGCCTAATCAAAGGGCACCGATGTGAATCCAGCCCAAAGGTTGGCAAGTTTTCTCATACACTGTACAATGAGAATGTTAGCAAAGATTTTAAGTCTTACTAGGAAAAACTTTTGGCAAATACTAGGGCACTAACCTCAAATCACTTGTCATATGCAATGAAATATGTCTTCAAGCCAACAATAAATGACTGGATGCCCTTCAAACCAGCAATGAATTAGATCCCCGAGTGAAGGGATATCCAGCAGCTTTGATAATATGACTGCTGCATTTTGTTCCAGTTCTACTTCTGCTACTGCCCAGGTGGGGTGGCAAGAGGTTGCTTGCGGATAACATCACCCTGCTAGGAAGAAGAGATGGGCATTTCTGGGAAGGTGGAAGTTGAGCTGAAGTGGAAATCTATGCAGTCAATTTATCAGTCACTACTCATTACTACAATAGCTGGCACAGGCAGGGGCACAGAATGAAGTGAGACAGATGACATTTTGGTGGTATTAAAAGAGCAAACACATACAGTATATGAGAAAAAGATGCATGAATGAATGGCTTGCATCGGGAGCACTAATCAGGAAAAATCAAAATATTAGAATAAAGTAAGGGAGACCTCAATTCCAAGCTCTAAGTGAGATGCTTCCAAAATGCACTACAACCTTTATCACTGGAGATACAAATACACCATCTACCTACCTTGCCATCCACCTTTACAATAACCCATGTATGTGATGGCTTCTTCACTGAAAGCAAGAGAACTAAACCTCAGCAGCCGGTAAAATAGATGGAGCATATAAAGCAGTCCACATTTGTTTTTGCGTCCAATCACAATGTGTGAAACAATTAGAGCAAACCCAAACTCAAGGATCCAGTAGATGTAGAAATTCATAATAAAAAGTTTGCATTGACTTCAGTTCCTAGCTTAAACTCCACTTTTGCTAGAAATTGATATAGCAAATATAATTGCAAACCATTTTATAATTTAAAGTTATTAAAAATGACCCTTCTATTTCAATCTGCAGATGCTGTAATTTAATAAAATTACCCAAAAACTGTTGAAACTGTTGCTTCCTTGCAATATGGCAACCTGGAAGCGTTATGTACACTGCCAGTGTGCAGGATTCCTTCAGATATATAATTTCCCACTTGTGTGATTGGCATATTGCTTTTATCACATGTCTGCACGGAGAAACATTTTAGGCACCCCCCGGCAAAGCGTTTCTATTTTTATGAGATATATCTAAGGCCCTTCCATTTCTGAAGTGATACAGACAGATTTGTTGTTGCAACCCTGAGGTTGAACCGGGTGGTTTTAATGAAGGCTGACCCTCTTATTCACAAATCAGTCAGATTCTTGCTACTGGAATTCTCAGTGTGTGTAAACGCTTAGTGGGTTAAGTGCCTGTAAACGCTAATTGAAAGCTATTTAGTTTGACAACACACTGTGCATCATAAATATTTAATTATTATTATATATTTTTAAGAAAACTCTCTTTTCACCTTTTTTTATCTATGCTTGCATCCTAGTGTTGCTGATCTTCCCCAGCCTCTCTGCAGCCACTGTCTACATGCACACGCTCAAACAGCTACTGCATGGTATTACTCATGATGGCCTCCCTAATGGGGAGAACAGCAGAAGACGCATACACATTGAGTATTGGCACAGTTGCTTATAGTCTCTACTGGAAACACAGGATGACAACACAGGAGTACAATTGGGAGACAGCAACAGAACGTTGTCATCCCATAGCAGGAAGCGCCTAAACAATGATCTTCATGGCAAGATCACCAGGAATTATTTTAATGAAAGTTACAGGTGTTAGAAAAAAAACTACAAATGACATTATTATTATTATACAGGATTTATATAGCGCCAACAGTTTGCGCAGCGCTTTACAAAATGAAAGTAGACATTACAGTTACAATACAATTTGGTACAAAAGGAAACAGAGGGCCCTGCTCATTAGAGCTTGCAAACTAGGAGACATTACACTACAGTTTAAACATTATATGATATTTAATATAATGATATTTAATTGTGTCTACATCTACTCTAAATAGTACAATTTTTAAAGTGGGCTATACATATGACCAAAAAATCAGCTAAGGATGAAAGAGACAGAGGAATTTGGTTCAAAAAGCGGCAGTCCATCCAAATAAAGGACAGTTTATTTATTTATTTCAGGTACTTATATAGCGCTGTCAATTTACACAGCGCTTTACACATATATATATTGTACATTCACATCATTCCCTAACCCTCAAGGGGTGTACAATCTAAGGTCCCTAACCCACATTCATACATACTATGGCCAATTTAGACAGGATCCAATTAACCTACCAGCATGTCTTTGGGGTGTGGGAGGAAACCAGAGTACCCCCACACAGGCACAGGGAGAACATACAAACTCCAGGCAGGTGGCGCTGTGGTTGGGATTTGAACCAATGACCCTACTACTGCCAGGTGGAAATGCTAACCACTAAGCCACTGTGCTGCCCACAGTTGATTGCTGTGTTACATTTCCTCAGCATTGTACTTCATTTCTTACTGTTTCAAATAGTCCATAAAATCAGCTCAATATTGCATTTATTTATTTACAGAATTTTATGTTTTGTCTTAATATCTGCCAAATATTCTTTCTAGGTATAATGTTGTTTGTGAAGCTGGACTGAGAATTTTAAACTCGACAAAAGAACCAAAAGCTGTCCAATGCCAGTCTGAAAGCCCTGATCTCTTCTATGTATTATGTGTAGGATGCCATGCCTATTTTTTTTTTTCAAGCTTGTTAAACAACTGATAAAACTCAAGGCATGTAATTACTGAGATTAGAACCCTAATTTTACTTTCCCACATGGACTCTTATCTCCTATTTGTCTGTTTACCCCAATTATACATATCACTAATTATAAGCTTGGATAAGCATGCCATAATCTACCTAGAGAATAATGGGAAAATCAGAACTGAAACAGCTATATTTAAACTCGGATGTGTTATAACATAAAAAAATGACATTTTAATGTATAAACTGAAAAACTTGAATAGTGTAGAAGTTGGATATGGCGGATCCATCTGGATAATGTTTATTTCTGTGGTAAGCAAGGTTATTCGGTTGTTCCAATTATGGAAAAAAAATCTTCATGGTAAAGCTATCTGAAAAAAATGATGATCAAATAATAGGTAATAATAATTTTTTATACCATAATTAGTGATGCGTAAATTGGTGTAACTTTTGCGCCTTGTGCACACAGGGCATTTTTGCAGCCACTTTTAGAGGCGTCAGGCATTTTCTTTCCTGCTTCCAAATGGACCTCCATGTTATCTTAAGTGTCCATGCACACATAGACGTTTAGAAGCTTTTAGCAGCAGTAGCATTTACCAGCAGAAAAAAAAAGTCCAGGGCCAGTGCATCCAGGAGCAGCAGTGTTTTGGCAGAAAAAACGTTTGATATGGCTAAACGCGGCTAGACGCTAGGTGTTTTTAGCACTTGAGCGTTAATTAATTTCAATGGCCAGAATCTGCAAAAATGCTGCTGCCAAGAGGAAGGCTTCTAGGAGAGTATTCTTTAAATGTTCTTTCTGCATGAGACCTTATAGGGACAAATTTCTACATAGCCAACATAGTCCGTGGCCTGGGGCAAACCTGCACATTATTTTGAGGCTAGTTACACAATTTTGTGTGTGATGGGAAGTTCAAGACTAAGACTACCTTCCACCTTTCTGGTGGCAGTCATGTTATTGTTGCTACTCTTACATAGTTTTTCACATTTTAATTGGTGAAATATTGTGTTATGTACCTAAAAAGTATGCATTCAGGGTCCATAAACCTAAAATTGATCTGCTTGCAGAGCATGGTGGATGTTTGGCCTACTGTTCTAGCTGATTCTTCTGGATGGTTCTAGGTATACTGGCACAGATGGAAATTTTATTATTACACAAGATTTATATAACGCCAACAGTTTCCACAGTGCTTTACAAACAGGGGCGTATTTACCACAAGGTAAACAAGTCACTTGCATAGGGCGACATTTTTCAGGGGGGCAGCACCTCTCCCCAGAAGAAGGGATGGAAGAAGGGACATGCACGCCATGGGAACCAGGTGGGATCCAAGAGAGGCTGCATGATGCTTGATGGTCTATGTAGAGCCCGACTCTCTTTCCCGGGGATGTCCAGAGCTGTGAAGATGGGTGTCTTTCTCTCTAATGCTGGGAAGGGGGGGTAGTGGAAGGCTCTCCCAGATGTGGGGCAGGGGTGTTGCTGGTCAATGTCAGGCTCTCTCCACAGAAGGGGGAAGAGGGGGTGTTAGTCTGTGTCTGTGGGGTCAAATGATTTTTGTGTTGTCTAGGGCAGCACAATACCTAAATACACCACTGTTTACAATTTAAGGGCAGACAGTACAATTACAATACAATGTAATACAGTAGGAATCAGAGGGCCCTGCTCGATAGAACTCACAATCTAAATGTCCCTTATAGCTTCTCTACCCTATCCTAGTGCGGCTATGAACTCCGATCCTGTTAGTGTCATACTATCACATCATATCTGCAGTAGTGTGATTAGAATTATTCCCATATGAGACATTTATGAACTTAGGAAAATGATAGGGCCGGTAAATAAAGGTGGCCATACACTGTTAAGATTGCTCCAGTTCAGCCCCATGGGGTTGTTTGAACCAATTGAATGTATGGTTGATTGTTTTACATTATATATACTGTATATATACACCAATCAGCTAAAACATTATGATCACTGACAGGCAAAGTGAATAACATTATCTCGTTACATTGGTAACTGAAAGTCAGTGAGATATATTAGGCAGTAAGTAAACATGCTGTCTATGAAGTTGATGTGTTGAAGCAGAAAAAATGGACATCACAGTTTGTTGTGCATGGGGCTGCGTAGCAGCATACCAGTCAGGGTACCCATGTTGACTCATGTCCATACTCCAAAGCGCATACTATAGGCACATGAGCATCGGAACTGAACCACAGAGCAATGGAACAAGGTGGTCTGGTCTGATGAATCACATTTTCTTTTACATCATGTGGATGGCTGCATATTCTTCATTTACCTGGGGAAGCGATGTCCCCAGGATGCAGTATGGCAAGCCAGCGGAGGCAGCGTGATGCTTTGGTGCAATGTTCTGCGGTGAAACCTTGGTCCTGCCATTCATGCAGATGGTACTTTGACATGTACTACCTACCTAAACATGGTTGCTTGCCAAGTGCAAATGGTACAAGAATGGTTTGAGAACACAGCAACCAGTTTGAGGTATTGAATTGGCCTCCAAGTTCTCCAGATCAATCATTTGTGGAATGTGCTGGAAAAACAGGTCCAATCCATGGAGGCCCACTTCACAACTGACAGGAATTCCACTTTGCAACTTATAGTACTTAAATGATCGGCTAGCTTGGTGCCAGATACCACACCATACCTTCAGAGGTCTAGTGTTGTCCATGCAGCAACAGATCAGGGCTGTTTTGGTGGTGAAAGGGGATGTTTTGGCTGCAAAAGGAGGACCTACTCAACAGTCGGTGGGTTATCATAATGTTATGGCTGATCGGTGTGTATATGTATATATAAATGTTGAAAATAGATAGCTTGGGAATAGCTAGACTAACCATATTGGACCTAACAATGGGGTTTTTAGAAAGGTGTGCTTAACAGCATTATAGTGAATGTCTTTTTGCCCAATATCCAATCTTTTCTGTATAAAAAAGGGACCAAAGATTTTACCATGCCTATGTTACATCCACCTGTTGTAAAATTTGAAGATGATTTTGGGGGCACTGGCATCACTTAAACACTTAGCCAAGGAAATATCTTCCCCTGTGTTCTCTATTAGATATCTGCCTGTCTATGACCAGCCTTACACCACGTAGACACGCTATGAGGATTAGTACAGTAGATTTCTATGGAAACTGTTTTCTCTAGTAACTATCTCTTCCATCTACTCCAATTCACTCTCTAACTGCTCACAATAAATCTTATCATCTTCACCTATAACTTCTCCTCATAAACCTTTTTTTCTAACCGATTCTATAATAACTTACAATAAATTTTGTTTACGAGTGTCTCCCTAATCCTTTCCCTATACGTGTTTATCAAAGGGTCTGATACAAATAAAAGGCCACTCTTTTGGAAAAGGTAATTAAATTAATCTAAATCTAACCAATGAGATCCTTAGATACAGAAGTGCAGTCAAGATGCTGCAAGTCAGATTGCTGCAGTAATACTGGTACTATATCCATGATGGCTTACTAAATAACAGACAGATAATTAACAAAAACGAAGTGCTAAATGTTTTTAATGACTTTTAGGCAGGAACAGTACGCATTCAAAATGGCTTATTTAATCCCTCCATCATGGCTGTCACTATGGCTGCTACACTCCCTTCTACAGTCAATATTTACTCATCAGATTTGCAATTTCCAAGCACTAAAATAGGTGATTGTACTATCTCCTGTTACTGGATGCAACCGTTACTGCTAACTGTCCTCGAATAGGACCATGTGTGAGGGTCAAGGTATATACAGTATGTGTGCAGGGATCCTACCAGGTTTGCTCATACTTGTATGGAGTTTTTTTTTCTTTTTGTTATGAGTCAATGACCCACGATTCCATAACTCTGTCCTATCTCTTGAAGCACAAATGTTGCCAAACCAGCTGCTGATGTTTGCCATTTGCCATTGATCGACCTGGTTAATGTGTATCATCCCCTTGTGTATCGCATTGTATTGTTACTGTACTGTCGCATGTTCTGTCCCCCTTTGTAATGTACAGTGCTGAGCAAACTGTTGGCACTTTATAAATACTGTATAATAATAATAATAATAATAATGAACACAGCATGGACTCATACAGGGCAAAATAAACAGGTTCATTTTTATTCTGGCACTGCCAGCACTTACACAGTACATACCTTTCTTTTGTTCAGCTAAAAGAAAGTTAAGCCGGGCATAGATGGTTTGAATCTCGGCTGGATCAGCAGGAACTGGCTGAGAATCGAACCATCTGTGGACAGGCTGACTTTACCCCATTAGATTGTTGTATGACTTAGGTATAACTGCATGTCAGATTTTTCATGGAATTGTGTTCTCTTGGCAGGGACAGCTCCCCTCCCTCCCCGCACCCACCCCACTGGATGAACACAATAGCTCCATGAGATAGGTTCCCCCATCAACATAGTCATTGTTGATGGGGGAATTGAATGATTTTTGTGCAATTGCATCGTTTTTGGCTTGCCTTAGCCCTTTGTAAACTGCTCCTCACTTGAAGCTTATAAAAGGCTGTGGACACATTCCCTTTACCTATCTGACACAGCTGACAGAGCTGAGCGTCTAAGAGCCCAGTTTCAAAGCTTTGTGGACCACCTTTAAAGTAAAACAGTTTCTCTATAAAATTTTGAGTGAACTGTCTCAGAAAATTGGCTTTGCCTTATTATCAAATCCACCATTTTGGTCCCTCGTTAGCACCTTTGCTGGTTGTAGGGAACAGGGGCAGACTGACCATTTGGAAACTCAGGCACTGCCTGAGGGCCCGGGGTCAGTAGGGGGCTCCATGAGATGCCCCTGGTACCTTTTTCACAGGCTTTTTTGAGTTTGGGCAAGGACACAGGGGCCCCATGATCCTCTATTGCCCGGGGGCCCCATGAGTTGTCAGTCCGCCCCTGGTAGGGAACCAGAAAATCAGTAATGCAGCCCCTATCATTGCCTACAGATTCTGGATTCTGAGGGGATCCTGGCTCTGGACAGCTAATAGGAAAGATCCTCACCACGCAGGCAGTTCAGTTTTAATGAATTATGCCTTGTGACTATTTTGAGGTGAAGTGAGGTTCTTTAGCTTTGAACATCCAGGTTCCATCCCAATGCTTCTCATTAGTCCCCTGTGTAACCTACATATTGCACAAGAATTATGCATTTTCAGGTTAAGAACATTTACGCTCACATTTAAACAAACCAATTTCAGATACATTTTCTACTTTGGCATTATAGTTACAGCCTACTCTCAAACAATTAAAATTGTGAACGTTCGTCTTGCCTGAATAACCTGCTGTATTTAATGCCTACAAAAAATAAAATCATATTTAAAGTTAAACTCCAGCCAAAATGTTCTATTTTTTTTCCACCAAGTGGGGAACGGTTAGTAGTAGTAGAGTACTAAGTACTTAGTAGTGTAGCTAAAAGTAAGACATATACAGCTGTCTTGGGTTCAGTCAGTTGTAAAAGGCAAATGTTCCAGGGCTGCCATTTGATTTCTTGATCTTTACTACTTAAGTTAGCCATAGATGGATTGTTTTTCTTTTGAATAGCCAGTCAACCAATGAATGGGTTCCGTTATCCACACAATAGAGGTGGATGGAGGAATCCTCCCTTTAGTGCTATCATATTCTGAAATTGGGATTCCACCGCTCTCAGAATACACTGATGCACATGCTTCTTAGGGGACAGGGAAGGAAGGGAGCAGCAGGGCATTGCTTTCCTCCATGTTTTCCCACTTGACTCTTTGATCACTGAGTCTGGGTCACATAAGAAGATTGGGTTCTTCTGGGCTATGCTAGGCACCTATAGCAGGATCGCTCTCCTACATGGGATACCTTTGTTGCTGTTTTCACCAGTGCCTTGGGGCAAGACTGAGGCCACCATCAGGGAATACTCATCCTTAAGGTGGACCTTAAGCACAATAGCTGTCCTCCAATTAACTTTTGGTTCTACGTGTAAATGTACATCTTTCCACTACAGTTTGCAATTAAGATGGCCATTCCAAACACTGACCACAGCCACTTGTGCCCAGTAGCAGAGTGGGCCCCATCGTGCACTTGACTTTAACTCGTGAACGTCCATTCTGTACAGGATGGGAATCTCTGCAGTGCAGATCTGCTCCCGTTGCTATAAGAGACAGAACGTGGTGCAGGGAGCACCAACAACATTTCCCTTGCTGCTAGAGGATATTCCACCTACAGTTACAAGAAAAAGTATGTGAACCCCTTGGGATTACGTGGAGTTTTGCATGAATTGGGCATAAAATGTGCTCTGAACATCATCTAAGTCACAACAATAGAAGAACACAGTCTGCTGAAAATATTACTACACAAACATTAGATGTTGCCATGGTTTAATTGCACATAACATGTAAACATTCACAATGTAGGGAGGAAAAAGTATGTGAGGCCCTAGCTTAATGACTTCTCCCAGAGCTAATTGGAGCCAGGAGTGAGCCAACCTTGACTCCAATCAGTGTGATGATATTGGATATGTTGCTGACAGCTGTCCTGTCCTTAAAAAACACACACCTGTTTTGGGTTTACTGGTTTCAAGAAGCACTGTCTGATGTGAACCATGCCTCGCAGAAAAGAGCTCTCAGAAGACCCACGATCAAGAATTGTTGACTTGCATGAAGCTGGAAAGGGTTACAAAAGTATCTCCAAAAGCCTTGATGTTCATGTGTCCACGGTAAGACAGACTGTCTACAAATGGAGAAAGTTTATCACTGTTGCTACTCTCCCTAGGCATGGTCGTCCTGTAAAAATGACTGCAAGAGCACAGCGCAGAATGCTGCATGAGGTAAAGAAGAATCCCAGAGTGTCAGCTAAAGACCTACAGAAATCTCTGGCACATGCTAACATTTTTGTTGACACATCTACAATAAGGAAAACATTAAACAAGAATGGAGTACATGGGAGGACACCATGGAGGAAGCCATTGCTGTCCAAAAAGAATATTGCAGCACGTTTGAAGTTTGCAAAAGAAAACCTGGATGTTCCACAGCACTACTGGCAAAATATACTGTGGACAGATGAAACCAAGATTGAGTTGTTTGGGAAGAACACACAACACTATGTGTGGAGAAAAAAAGGCACAGCACACCAACATCAAAACCTCATCCCCACTGTAAAACATGGCGGAGGGAGCATCATGGTTTGGGGCTGCTTTGCTGCCTCAGGGCCTGGACGGATTGTTGTCATTGATGGGAAAATGAATTCCAGAGTTTATCAAGACATTTTGCAGGAAAACGTACGACCATCTGTCCGCCAACTGAAGCTCCGCAGAGGATGGGTGATGCAACAGGACAATGACCCAAAGCATACAAGTAATTCAACAAAACAATGGCTGCAACAGCACAGAATACGCCTTCTGGAGTGGCCCAGTCAGAGTCCTGACCTCAACCCGATTTAAATGCTGTGGCATGACCTTAAGGGAGCGATTCACACCAGACATCCCAAGAATATTGCTACACTGAAACAGTTTTGTGAAGAGGAGTGGTCCAAAATTACTCCAGATCGTTGTGCAGGTCTGATCTGCAACTACAGGAAACGTTTGGTTGAGGTTATTGCTGCCAAAGGAGGGTCAACCAGTTATTAAGTTCAAAGGTTCACATACTTTTTCCTCCCTGCACTGTGAATGTTTACATGTTATGTGCAATTAAACCATGGCAACATCTAATGTTTGTGTAGTATTATGTTCAGCAGACTGTGTTCTTCTATTGAGATTTAGATGACGTTTAGAGCACATTTTATGCCCAATTCATGCAAAACTCCACGTAATCCCAAGGGGTTCACATACTTTCTCTTGCAACTGTATAACAGGTACATGCTATTAACAGGCTGCTTAACAGATTGTAGATCTCCGTTGCCCAAGGCAACTTCTTGCAGAACTTGTGCTAGGATGAATCTTCTTACCTCAATGTGCTAGTGACCCGAGGCTTGTAGAAGTGTGCCGGTTACTTGCATTACACTTGTTTAAAGAACTTCAGACCAGGCAAGAAGCAAGGTTTAACATTTTACTTAATAAAAGTATCAAAAATACGGCAAAGTCCCATAGACAAGAACAATCCTTTTTCCTAAATCCTTAATCCCTACTTCTGCTCAGGCTATGCGCTGCCTTAGCATACCTGCAAAGGTACTGTCCATGTGAATAGAGGTCCATCAGTGGCATTCTCCAGTAGCTGGTGTCTTTGGGTGAACCCTAGGCTCCAATGGCCCCTTACATTGAGATGGGCTTCCAGAAGTTAGCAGATGATAGCAACTCCAGCAGGCTGAGGATCAGCTGCACAGAAGCCAGAAAAGAGCTCAGGGTTCCCATTCCTGCTCTCTGGGCTCTGGATTACCAGCCCTTTTTAAAATCACAGGACCAGTGGGTTGGACTTAAAATACCCGCCAAACGCACAACCCGTGAAGTACAGTTAATCCTACACCTCCCATCTGGGGCAGCACCTAATTATCTAGTTGCAACCTGCTTATATGCTGATCAAATGAACATTTTCTAGCATTCCCGTACGAGAGAAACCGATCGATAGATTGACTGCTCTCTAACAGAAACTGCAATAGATGGATAGAAATTTGGCTGGCTGCTGCTGAACTGGCTTGATTTCAATCCATCTTAGTGTGAAAAAGGGAAGTCGTGCTACCAAATGAGGTATAAATATTTGTGTAAATCCCCTATATATACTAATGTGATATTAAATATGTAGGCAGTCAGCTTTCTCTACTGTAGGTGGCGTAAGCCCTGAGTCATACCAAAACCTGGAAAGGAAGTTAGGTGAAATCTAGTTTCTCTATAGTTTCCTGGCCTCTGAAGGCACTGCTTTGGTTGGATGTTCTGCATTCAGATGACCCTTGGCGTCCATCTTGGGCCAGCAGAGGCTTTATATGTCCTGCCCCCTAGTTTTGGTGCACACCTGCATGTGGATTGAGTACGTTCAGATACCGCGCCTGTTAAGGACAGGTCTAGAGGCAGGGAAAGGTTCCAGATGAGGAGGGAAAGCAAAGGGCTGACAACTTCTCTGAGTATCTTGCCACTTGGGTACAAGATTGCCAGGTCACACTCTGCTCTTCAACACAGGCAATGTCAGTTTGAAACATGCTCTTTACATGCTGTTGGGGCCCATGAGTGCTCCCGGCTGGGGTGTCTTCCCACCAGGTTTGTGACTGTTACATTGCTCTAATACAATTTCTTATATCTTACCTGGACTGTGTATATTATGGCCTCTACACCACGCTGCACTCCACCTACAAATACATTACCTTAAATTCACAATTTGAATTTGAATTTGGATTAATGTATTTAATTAGGTAGCGCGGCTTCCCTTTTTTCACATTTAGTAATATTCATGTACAGGGGTACATGTAAAGGAGCTGCAGCTGGGGACACATACAGTATGTGTGGGCTTTAATTTAAATGTAAATTTTTTTTGTCTTGGTGTGTTTAGGTCACATAAGTGCCGTTGTCCTTTATTCGCTTACAGTTCAGATTTTTATTGTCATCTGTGTCTTTTAAGTGCCCTTTCACACTGGTGAGTTTAAAAATATGGCATGCATTTTTCAAAAACACTTATCGCATTTTTAACACGCTTTTAATGGGGGATTTTGCACTTTATGATTTTCTGACTTCCACCATGCACCTGTGAAACATGGATATGTGACTCAAAAAATGCATAAAAAATGCAGAAACGATGTGCTATTGATGCGTCCCATTAACTTACAATGGAAGGTGCCTTTTTCGTGCACTTTTGAAAAACTGCACCGAAGATGCAGCTTGCAGGACTTTTCAAAATGCAGCTCACCCATAGTCATGCATAGAGTAGTAATGTGAAGAGTCACAAAAAATTTTAAGTGGTAGTAAAGTATTTTTTTCATGTTTTACCTACAGGTAAAAAAAGGCTTATCTGTAGGTACTGTAAATATAGCACTTTAGCACCTCCAGTGTTGTCACCGATGCATGTGCACTGTGCTCTCAATGGTGTGCCTTCCATCGGGAGAGCTGTGCTGCAGCCGAGACACCCGTGTGCTTGCATGGGAGTGACGTCACCGCGCCTCAGCCAATCATGGCCACAGCCTGAAAACCCCGAAGGAGGACTGAGTGAAGATGGAAGCCCCGGGGAGCCGTGACTGTGCTCCGCTGGAGGGCTTCATTTTCAGGTAAGTCTTTCATAATGTATTAGTATGCGATGCATACTAGCACATTATGCTCTTCACTTGCAGGAAGATTTTTTGTAGATTTTTTTTTGCAGTTTACTACCGCTTTAAAGAGGAATAGTTTTTATGGGCTTTTGTTGCCCTGGAAAAATACACCAATGTGAATGGAGCCTAAAAGGTTTCCCCTTACTATCTGTTAGAACTTAAAGTTATAGGAAAACTTTCTACTGAGTACACAGACAAAACCACATTTTTAGACAGCGCGAGAGGGTTAGATATTGTGGTAATTACTTTATTGTTGTCTGTACCTTTCAGTTCTGGTGACAATATGTACACCCCCCCCCCCCCAATTCTTGTGTGGGCCAGGAATTGAGGAAAAATCTCCTTAGTGGTGTCACAGATAGAAATTTTTATTATACTGAATTTAAAACCTGAACGAAATGCTAATTCTTCCCACCTCTATCCAAAAATTTTAAATAAATAAATAAATAATTGGCTGCAGTTAGGTTTTAAATTATAACATAAATGCCAAAAGTGATGAGCTGGTGACATGCAGAAAAATTATATGATGACAGCTAGCAAGGCACTATTTATGTATATCTCTATGCCAAATACAAAACTGCGAGCTCTCAAGAAAAACTGCTAACCTTTCCAAACTTTCAAGCAATGGCCTGCAGACTTGTGTTTAGACATTTAAGCATAAGAATATTTTGAGCGTTTGGCACAAACTGGGCTTAGTAGTTGCCGTGGCACTGCGTGGCACTGAATGGCATTTCTTACGCTCCCTTTCTCCCCTCCAGTTTGCTCACACAATGCCGATTTAATTAGCCTGTTATCTCACAGTGCCAGCTGCTCTCTCTAACATTGTACATTCACCAGAGAAAAGACACGAGTTGCCCAACCGAGAGAACGAGGCCGAGGAGTGGAGAGCAATGGAACCACAAGAGAAAGACAGACAGTAAATGAAAATGGGACAAATTACAGACAGAGTGGGAAAAAATATTTCATAGAAGGACCTTAAAATATTATTATGCTGACAAGGAATTGCCATTTTTGGATACTATTTTTGATGAGGAACATGAATCCCATCTATTGCCTAGTAAAATGATACAGTAAGGAGAAAGTATAGTGTATTTTCAAGGAGCACTTTTTCATATTTTAGTGTTTCCTTAGCCATTTTTGTATGGTGTTCATATGTTTACAAGCTTGTTTTTCTTTATTTTTTTTTGCTTTAATTAGCCCTGAGCAAGTTTAGCAGCTTCAGCATGTGTTAATTAACTCAACAATAACTCTAAGATCAATTTGCATACCTAAATATGTTTCTTTTTTCTTTTTAAGACACGTAAGCCTTTTTTTTGGTGAACTGTTTAAATAAAAAACGGCTCCTGTTTTTTGCACAGGAATGTTTATATACTGATGGGCAGGAAGGGCTTAGGGTCCAAGTACACAGGCTTAAAAAACCGCAAGTGCTCTTGGCAGAAAAAAACTAATTTTGAGGGTTTTTTTGTAAAAGCATTTAGAAGCATTTAGCAGCGTTTAGGAGCATCTAATGGTTTTTTTTTCCTCCCAGTAAACCACTCTCAAAATGCAAAACAGAAGGGTTTTTTCTGCTTCTAAACCAACCAATGTGCATAGACACATAGGATAATATTAGTTGATTCTAAAGGCAAAATGCTAAACTCCTCTAGGAACAGCATTTTTTTTAAGCCAATGTGCATGGACCCCTAAACAGCAATTGTGTAGCCATGCGAAGTAGGAAGCAAAACCTGCACATGTAATAGGCAAAAATATCTGTACAGTGTACACTAATTAAATACTTACAAATTATACATAGGAACAAGCTTTTGAAAATATTATCATATACTTAAAGATTAATAACATCAACCTGACCAATTTTTACATGTTTATAAAAACCATTGAAAAGATTATACAGTACATTATACAGTACATATTAATAATAATATGCATGCTTTTGACGGAACTAAAAAAGGTTATTGTAGTAGAGAATACTTATGTATAATGTTTATCAAGCCCATTAAAGTGTTACTAAACCCAGGGCTCTGCATCCACTGTTTCTAATCTCCCAAAGTACACTGAACATGGAAATGCAATTATTTTAGTAAATATAAGCTGCTAAATACCTTTTCTCATCAGCAGTTAGCGCAGTCTTGTGACTTCTATCAGTATCCAACAGAGCACTGGTTAAAGCTTGTAGGAGGAGTTTTCTTTCTGCTCTAGGAGGAGGCAGGACCCCTGACCTTTGACTGGACAGTGCTGATTGGCTCTGTGCTGATCACTTGCACTCTCCCAAGAAAAAAAAAACCTATCTAGCAATACACACCAAACTGAGCATGTGCAGAATGGCTACAGTTCAGTCTATCTTAATAGGAGATAAGACGTGGACATCTGAACAGGAAGAGAAGCAGATAAGTCAGGATCAAACAACCTTTTTACATAATGCAGAGGATTAACCCCTTAGGTTGCACAGTGAGTATAACAAGCATGCTTTACTGCATATACAGACTGATTTTACTGTTGTGGGTTTAGTAACACTTTAAAGTATAGATATTGGCCCTTCAATTTGCAGAACAAAGTGGCTAGAAGAGTTGAAGTACATCTAAACCCTAAGCCTAGGCTCACACTGCATCTACGATCCATGCACGTTTCCTGCACCACATTCAAATTGCAGCACCCTTGGGATCTGCAGCGGGTGTCAATGCAATTTTAATTATACCCCAAATACAGGTTGCAAGCACAATGCGTTTGCCTGGACTGGATAGCATGGCACAAAACAACCATGCAATCCAGTTTTAGTGTGATTCCAAAATCAGTGCATACATGACAAATGAATGGGCTTAAATCTCATGGCACGGAATGTGGTGCGGTTCTTGTGCAATTCATATGCAGTTCATAGGTGAACCAAGGCTAAGGCTAAGTTCTATTAGGTCCTGCTATTTTGGTGCACCTTTGGAAAGGGCAGCAAAGATGCAGCATGCAGGATATTTGGAGCACCAAACTGCAGAATATAATAGAATTCTATGAGAAAGCGCAAGTAACCCACATCAAATCAACAGGTACACTGCACTGCTCCCACGGTTTGGTCAAACTGTAAGTCATCAGTCTGAAAGCAGCCTAACTATATGATATTTAGCAGCATATTTCTGAAGCAGTAAATATGACACTCCCCAACAGGGGTGGACTGACAAGTTATGGGGCCCCCAGGCAATAGGGGATCATGGGGCCCCTGTGTCCTTGCCCAAACTCAAAAAAGCCTATGAAAAAGGTACCAGGGGCATCTCCCCCTACTGACCCCAAGCCCTCGGGCAGTGCCCGAGTTTCCAAATGGTCAGTCCGCCCCTGCTCCCCAAACATTCACTGCAGGTGAAGATTCACTTTCAGTGAATTTTTGGTGAAAGTCACATTCATTGCTTTCTAAAAAATACCCCTTGGCTGTCCAAAGCATAGTGTATCAAAAACAACTGCCCTTTTTTCAATAATAAAATACCATTTTGCATTGTTTTTATCCGTTTTTACATCTTAGTGCTGCTGTTCTCTACGCTCTTTCAGCTACTTCCTCTCTAGGTGCACTCATGCCAGAATTACACATCGTTGTTCAGTTCATAGTGACAACAGTGGGCCATTCCTGCCTAATAACCGGTAAGGTGACAACACATACAATTGACAGAAAAGCCCACACACTGGTTAATAATAATGCTGCCATTGGTGTTATGCCTCAGTAAATCAACGTTTTTAACAACATTTTTTATCTTTTTTCACTATATTCTAGATTTGCAGTGCCATCGCTGCTTTTCATCCACCTTATTTATTCTGAATATTAGAGGTTAATGGTACAGGATGGGTTTTGTTTCATTGAGGGAGATAATACCGGAACACAATTGGGGGGATGTTGCTAGTTCATAAAGGGAAATGTCTGAACATGGACCATGACCGGATCACCTGGTATACCTTGTATGAAAACTGCACATTTAAAAACAACTTTAAAAATATCTTAACTTGTTCAAGTTTATAAGAGTTTTTAGTGATTAGGATTGGGTCTATTTTCAGCTCCCACCAGGCCTGCTGATCTATATTTTTAATACTTTTTAATATCTAACATTTGAGTGCCTCCTTTAATATGGAATATATTATGAGCCATAAACTACAGTAATTATTTAAGCAAAACAGCTGTGGATTTTAAGTTTTCAAGTACAATTAATGTTTGGATAATTTTCCATTAGCCGATATTCCCAGCTGGACATTTTTATTAAAGAGTGGAGAAGATTTAACAAGTTTGACTAGAATGACACATGAATCATATGGTGGACTCAAGCAGGAGGTATAATCAATCATCCTGATGATAATTCTATCATCAACTGTCCAGTCCCATGTGAACTTTCCATATACCCAAGAAGACTATTTTTAAAGGAAATATATAGTAATGTATAGGTCACATTAACAAAAAGTATATGTCCACCAAGTTTAACCCAAAATCAAAAACATAATCCACAGATGAAAGAAGCAAAAAAACCCTGATAACACATATAACTCCCATATTCGCAATCTACAATGTTATTTCTTACTAATATAAACTATTTATCGCCTTTTATGTTATCTAGATTTAAAAACTCAGCCCATTTTATTTTCAATCTGAGTTTATTGATGTCTGAAGTTTTAACAAATATAAGGTACAAAAACAAACAGGGAGCAATACGAGAGGAAAGTAAAATACATTGCCAGTCACTTTATTAGGTACGCCTTGCTAGTACCGGGTTGCACCCCCTTTTGCCTTCAGAACTGTCTTAAGTTTTCATGACATAGATTCAACAAGACATGAGTTATTATTGCCTTTCTATCAGGGGTGGACTGACAACTCATGGGGCCCCCAGGCAATAGGGGATCATGGGGCCCCTGTGTCCTTGCCCAAACTCAAAAAAGACTATGAAAAAGGTACCAGGGGCATCTCATGGGGCCCCCTACTGACCCGAGTTTCCAAATGGTCAGTCCGCCCCTGCTTTCTATCATATCGAACCAGTCTGCCTATTCTCCTCTGACCACTGGCATCAACAAGGCATTTTTTGGTAATTTTGAGTAATATTATCTAGCTCCAAGTGACTTGGCTTGTTGTTGTGGTAGGGGTTTCTTTTAGGTTTTTATACGGGGGGTGTAATGTTCACATGTGTGCATGTTTAGGTTGTTATATGTTTCACATACACTATATAGCCAAAAGTATTGGGACAACCCTCCAAATCATTGGATTCAGGTGTTCCAATCACCTTCACGGCCACAGGTGTATAAAATCAAGCACCTAGTCATGCAGACTGCTTCTACAAACATTTGAGAAAGAATGGGTCACTCTCAGGAGCTCAGTGAATTCAAGCGTGGTACCGTGATATGTCACCACCTGTGCAATAAGTCCATTCGTGAAATTTCCTTGCTATTAAATATTCCACAATCAACTGTTAGTGGTATTATAACAAAGTGGAAGCAACTGGGAACAACAGCAACTCAGCCACGAAGTGGTAGGCCACGTAAAATGACAGAGCGGGGCAGTGCTGAAGCGCACAGTGCGCAGGAGTTGCCAAATGTCTGCAGAGTTAATAGCTAAAGACCTCCAAACTTCATGTGGCCTTCAGATTATCACAACAGTGAGTAGAGAGCATCATGGAATGGGTTTCCATGGCTGAGCAGCTGCATCCAAGCTTTACATCACCAAGTGCAATGCAAAGTGTCGGATGCAGTGAACTCTAGAGCAGTGGAGATGTGTTCTCTGGAGTGATGAATCACACTTCTCTGTCTGGAAATCTGATGTACGTGTCTGGGTTTCACAGTTGCCAGGAGAACAGTACTTGCCTGACTACATTGTGCCTAGTGTAAAGTTTGGTGGAGGGGGGATTATGCTGTGGAGGTGTTTTTCAGGGGTTGGGTTTGGCCCCTTAGTTCTAGTGATGGGAACTTTAAAGTGTCAGCATACCAAGACATTTTGGTACAATTTCAAGCTTCCAACTTTGTGGGAACAGTTTGGGGATGGCCACTTCCTGTTCCAACATGACAGCACACCAGTGGACAAAACAAGGTCCATAAAGACATGAATAAGCGAGTTTGGGATGGAGGAACTGATAGAACACCTTTGGGATGAATTAGAGCAGAGACTGCGAGCCAGGCTTTTTCATCTGACATTAGTGCCTGACCTCACAAATGCACTCCTGGAAGAATGGTCAAATATTCCCATAGGCACACTCCTAAACCTTGTGGACAGCCTTTCCAGAAGAGTTGGAGCTGTTATAGCTGCAAAGGGTGGGCCAAGTCAATATTTAACCCTACAGACTAAGACTGGGATGCCATTAAAGTTCATGTGCGTATAAAGGCAGGCACCCCAATACTTTTGGCAATATTGTGTATGTGTTGAGTTTTTTTTATAGAATTTCATTGTAATTTGCTTTGCAATTGCAATGAAGTATTATCTAATCTCTCTGCATTATTTTATAAAGTACAAACACTAGATATGGTACTAGAACCTGGCACAAAAAGTTAGGAAAATTCTCTTTTGAGATACAAAATTCATTATGTAAAAAATCATAACCCTAAATCATTAAACATTTAAAACCTACCAATTGATGGAAACTCCTCCCTATTAGCCCAAAATTATACTGGGTATATGTGATAATGTTGTCTAGCGGGAACGCATGCAGGATACTTGGTTTGGGATTCCCTTGTATTATCCTGCAGTTTCCCTTCATGTGCTCTCCCAGAATATCTGAGATTAATAGGATGGCAACACAAACTTCACCCCTAGAAGCACTAGGAGAGATCCAGCCTGGCCTAAATGGAATTCAGTCCACTTTACCACCCTTTTAAACTGAAGGCTGAATCCTGCTCCTTACCCTAGACACAAGTCCAAGGTAGTTCAAGCCCAAGAGTAACTCCCTAATAACACAGAAGGCTAAGGGACCCAGACAATTTCCCCATAATGATACCAACTTTATGTGGCTAGGGTTAACATGACAATAATCGTTAAAAGTAATTATGGCACACACTTAACAGAATGGTTACAAACAGCCCTCAGGGTGTTATTGTCTGCACCACATAGCAGTAAGTGTGTGTTCCTACACAGAGATTTCACAGAGACTAGCTTACCTCCCATTAGGGAGCAGTCCCCTGACGGGGAACATCTGCTAAGTTCAGACTAAAAGGGGAAAAGTCCTCAGGTCCCTCCATTACACTGGAGGGTTCCAACCAATCAACTAATGCTCACACAGCGTGTTTATATACCCCTAGTGCAGGAGTGAAAGGGCATACAGGCCAGCAACCACAGGGAGGAGCTGTCCCTGAAAGGGCCCTTACACTGGGGGACTATCACTTTCACAGCAAGGTGTAGATACTTACAGTGGCTCCCTACCCAACTACACCAGGGTAACTGCTAGGCCAAGGAATTGGGACCCTCTTCCCAATACAATAACAATCTTCACAATAAGGCCATACCAGAACTGTTAATAGGTATAAATCAATTGGATGAATATTGAGCACCACTGACATTAAAATCCAAAGGTCTATGTTAAAAGACAATAGAAAACTTACAGTCAATGAAAGGGTGACTCTGATCTGCCTTCTAACCACTACTCTGAACTGAACCCTGCCTGCTGTCTGTCTTCTCCCTGCTGATTTCTGTCTGTCTTTGACTTTGCTTCTGGCCTGCCGGGTATTCCAATATCCTACTAAAAGTTGTAACTTCTGTACTATCAATAACAAAAGCTTTAACTGAACACACTCAACATAAAATGTATAATGAATGTAACCGCTGCCAACAACTATTGTGTTCCCACAACAAAAATTACTGAATAATAAAAATGGTGCTAATAGTATACCAAAGAACACTATGTATGTTTGATGAATAATGTGTATAACAATAAAACACAAAAAAATACATATATATAAACCTAATAGCTATGTATATAGTGCAAATAACAATAAAGGCCTAAATATATATATATATATATATATATATATATATATATATAAACTGTGCTATAATATTAAATCAGTCTTTTCCTTAGTTTTTTAAATAGTCCAGCATTCAGTGACAAAAATATTCTTCTGTGATATTAATATTGCGTACCAATCTGGTCTTCCACAATGTGCACATATACATAAACAGACGTGCCACCTCCAATAAATAATGCTAGAGCAAATGTATAATCATCCACCAGGGTCTCTGGCTTCCTTGGACATTTCCTGTCCACTAGGGACTCTCCTGTTGTAATAGCTCACAGTTCCAGACAATAGGAATTACAATCTCTTTAACCTCCCTAGCGGTTTGATTATGTCCATATTTCTGTGCTCAAAGCGGTACATTTTTTTGCATGGAAATATGTATTGTTTTATTGTAGGCCTGTAATTTTTAGGAATAACTCACTGAAATCTGTCCGAACAAGAGTCTAGTAAACATTCCGGGTATGTTAAAATTTGAAATGTGAAATCATAAATTATAATTTAATAAATAATCATAAAAAATAATAATATAATAATAATAAATTTAATTCAATAATATAATCAAACCAAAAACACTGAAATTTGAAATAGAGAGCCAAGTTTGCACATCACTGAGCAAAGTCACAAAATTGTTTTCAGTGTCTGATGTCGAATTTCCCCACGAATCATTATCACTCAATTCTGCAAGTGGTTCTAATTTACTATCGCTGTTCTCTAGCTGGTCTAAAACCACTTTTGACCTAAAGGGATGCTTTTTGGACGCCATGGACGTTTCTCACTTTCCAGGCAGAAAGAACAGTAAAAATGCAGGCAGGGCGTAGGACAAAGCACTAGGGACAAAATGTATGTGAAATAGTTTGATACAGTAATGTTTTACTATGTGATTTTAGTGTATTTAGTGAATGTCACTTTTACAACTTTCAAATTCCCACCAGTTTCTGTCCCCTGTACGTCCTGACGTCGCAGGGAATGGAACCCAGATGACAGATGCCAGCATCCATCGGAGGACATTGCAGGGGACACTACAGGAGGGACATCGCGGGAGCGCAGGACAAGGTAAGTGAAGAAGAGATCCCAGAGCAGCGCTGCAAGGTATTCCCAACTGTAGCTCAGGATTACCGCTTGTGGTGCTGAAACTTTACCCCGAGCGACACTTGGGAATACCGCCAGGGAGGATAAGACTACTTCATGCAGCCATATTTGCCTTGTATTCAGACATTATGCACAACAGAGATTAGCTCCTCTTTTAGGTCTTGACTCACTTTAGTGATCTGTTCTCCCTTTTCCAGAAAATTCTAGGTGGCTGGCTCCACTGATGCTGCAAGCACATGGGCCGTTTTAGATCGACCTTTCTTTTTACCGGAGGGTCCCTTGCTAATGGTGTTTACCAAGGTAGTTATATGGGAGAAAGGGTAAAATCACTTTTTTCACTATACTAAAAGACCTGAGCAAGATGGCATCTTAGTTCCATCCAACGTAATGATGACACCTCCCAACTGAAGCTTATGGGCTAATTAGCTTTCTCAAAGGCTCTAATATCCTGCCAGCTGCTTTCTAGTCTGTTTCTCCTGGGTTATCTTCTTATTGACCTATGCATCTCAGGCAAGTCTTTTTCCAATTTCCGTGGACTGGACTGTTGACACCTGTGTCACTCTGGATCCATACATTCCCTGTGCTCCTCTCCAGGAGTATTGGACCAGAGGCCCTCATCATCTTGTCCTGTAATCCGGTACATGATGCTCTTTTAAACTGTGTCCTCTACACCTGAGATGTACAATCCTCCCATAGCTACGTGAATAGGTAACATATTCATCTTGGCAGAAAATATGTTGTGCATAATGCTCAGTATTTAAATGGCGATTAATGGTAGTCAAATGGGGTGCATACTGTCTGCCTGCATAGGTTTCAGATTGACTTCTTCTGTCTGCCATCTAGAAACATAGGACTTAGAACTACATACAATATACACCCTACCATTAAAATGCATAGTAAATAGGGACACAATACCACAAAGGAAATACTTGTATGTCCCAAAAACACTATACATACTAATAATAAGTAAGAACGAAGTTACTGGTAAATCAATAGACCCATAGCTGAATTGTGAAAATCACTGTGGCTTGTAAAGAGATATAAACCACTACCCCTGAAATTATTTAAACAAATGCAAACAAAAGACAGCGCACTAACCTTGCGCATTACCTTAATAGAAAGTGTGAATGTATTAAAATAGGGTGTATACTCACAAACCTAAAACCATAAAACACATGTAAAATGCAAAATTGGAGCTCATCTCTCTCTTTTTATATATATATATATATATATATATATATATATATATATATATATACACACACTATATTGCAAAAAGTATTGGGATGCCTGCACATGAACTTTAATGGCATCCCAGTCTTAGTCCATAGGGTTCAATATTGAATTGGCCCACCCTTTGCTACTGTAACAGCTTCAACTCTTCTGGTAAGGCTGCCCACAAGGTGTAGGAGTGTGTCTATGGGAATGTTTGACCATTCTTCCAGAAGCGCATTTGTGAGGTCAGGCAGTGATGTTGGACAAGAAGGCCTGGCTCGCAGTTTCTGCTTTAATTCATCCCAAAGGTGCTCTATCGGGTTGAGGTCAGAACTCTGTATAGGGCAATCAAGGGCAATCAAGTTCCTCCGCCCAAAACCCGCTCATCTATGTCTTTATGGACCTTGCTTTATACACTGGTGTGCAGTCATGTTGGAACAGTTAGGGGCCATCCCCAAACTGTTACCACAAAGTTTAGAGCATGAAATTGTCCAAAATATCTTGGCATGCTGATGCCTTAAGAGTTCCCATCAGTGGAACTAAGGGGCCAAGCCCAACCTCTGAAAAACACTCCCACACAATAATCCCCCCTTCACCAAACTTTACACTTGGCACAATTCAGTCAGGCAAGTACCGTTCTCCTGGCAACTGCCAAGTCCAGACACATCCATCGGATTGTCAGACAGAGAAGCATGATTCGTCACTCCAGAGAACACGTCTCCAGCGCTCTAGAGTCCAGTGGCAGCATGCTTTACACCACTGCATCCGCCGCTGCACTTGGTGATGTAAGGCTTCAATGCAGCTGCTTGGCCATGGAAACTCATTCAATGAAGCTCTCTATGGACTGTTGTTGTGCTAATCTGAAGGCCACAAGAAGTTTGGAAGTCTTTAGCTAATAACTATGCAGACAGTCGGCGACTTCTGCGCAATGTGCGCTTCAGCACTGGCCTGCTCTGTCATTTTACGTGGCCTAACATTTCGTGACTGAGTTGCTGTTGTTCACAGTTGCTTCCATTTTGTTATAATACCACTAACAGTTGCCCATGGAATATTTAGTAGCAAGGAAATTACACGGATGGACTTATTGCACAGGTGACAACCTATCACGGTACCACACTTGAATTCACTGAGCTCCTGAGAGCGACCCATTCTTTCACAAATGTCTGTAAAAGCAGTCTGCATGC
Organism: Staurois parvus; assembly: GCF_062004578.1. NCBI lineage: Eukaryota > Metazoa > Chordata > Amphibia > Anura > Ranidae > Staurois > Staurois parvus. Next base: position 10,579,315 of record NW_028318078.1, on the reverse strand, counting down.
CTAGGTGCTTGATTTTATACACCTTTGGCCATGGAGGTGATTGGAACACCTGAATCCAATGATTCGGAGGGGTATCCCAATACTTGTGGCAATATAGTGCATATATATATATATAAAATCAAACATAATAATTAAGATGTGGGAGAATAGAGATGCAAATTTGACTGTGTGTGTGTAAGGGGGTGTAAAGTAAAAATCACGGAGAGGTAGGGGGAAGGCGTATAAGGAGTGAATATTATGCGAGGGGGAATACAAGATGTCGAAGCTTGAAGGGAACAGAGCTGAATAAGGCAGAGAAGTGAATGCGGTGAAAAATAAAAGAGAACAGTGACAGCAGCTAAGGAGTGTGCTGGCGAGAGGGAGAAGGTGTTAAGAAAGATAGAAGGAGAGAATCAGCAGTGTGTCGATATAAATAGAGAAAGAACAAGAGCGACAGGGACAAAACCTGGAGGGAGACAGATGTGCAAGCCGTGTGGAGGAGAGAAAAATCTCCTCTGTGATGCAAAATATGCTTTTTTTTCTAAATACATTTAAGATATTTCACTCTACTAGCTGCAAAAGACCCATTTCTATAGTATTATTTGAAAATACATCAGATGAGACAAGTTTGCAGTTATGCATGTCAACCAATCAGAATTCATTTTTGAGTATAGTGATGAAAGAGAATCCCTTACTAGTTACTATAGGTTTCAGAGCATGACTTTTCTTTATTTTGTCCTTGGGATTCAATGGAAAATCTCAAATCCCAGGCAGAAGGTAAAGATTTGCAGAAATTGCTGCTTAATAAAGATCTAAACCTGGCTGTAGAGTCATTATTATATTCTAAAGCATTCATTGTAATAATTGTGAGGGAGCTGGTGTATTCAATAGATTAAATAAACCTGAAACTTTTATTAATTGTCACCTAAAAATCTACACATTTTGATAATGCATGATGAATGAAATTTAATCGCCACATGGAAGCTTATCCTGTACTGTGTTATATTACAAAATCGTTTGAAATTAACTGCATTAGCACTATGTGGTTTCTTTCACTGAATCTGGTGCTTCGTGACTGATTCATTGAAGTGAATTTGTACCTTGCCCATGCTACACAAAGATGTAAGTTCACTTTACAGTAGGGACTTAAAATCCTAACTCAAGCATTTTAAAAATTAATTGCCCAGGAGCTCTAGAAATAATAAATACAGCTTTCACTGCAAAACTCACCTCCTCTCCAGCAGTGTTCTCTGCAGACTCACCACTCTGAGTTCTGAGGTCCAGCTACAGTCCTCTTCCAGGTTGAATGACACCCAGCATTATAGAACCTAGTTCCTGTAAACCCAGTTGTCATGGACACAACCCCTGAGGGTACATCATCTCCCCAATTTGAAAGTACTACCGTGTAAAATGCCACTCACACATTCTTACTGGAGAACAGTTTTGCGATAATATAAGAGAACTGCTAATTCCAGAGAAGAGGAATTGACTGTTGATGTCAATTGACCGCTCAAAATTACGTGGACTTAATGGATTTAGGGTATGCATGAAAAAATATATTAAAATAATTGTGGAATGGGCTTCAGGGAAAAGGGGGAGGTGGTAAAAGCTAGAGCTGGACATTATTATTACCTTCTACTGCTAGCCCACCCAAGAGTCCTGTGTATGTTTTGACTAGCTGAGCAGGACTATGCATTCCCTCCCCTATGGGACTTAACTAGTGGACTCTGAAGCACCAAGCACTACGTTGTGGGGTGGCAGAGGGGGCATAACATATAGCCTCTATACTTGGAGACACTCGACTGGAAAGGAATGTACAGACTTTGTCCTGTAGTGACATTGGAGTTGAAGGATGGGACCACAACATGAAGTGGAGAACATGGGTATCCAATATTCCCAGAATTGTCAAATGCTGAAGAAACTGATGGATTCTGGGTTGGGTTGGCGAGAAGATAGGCAAATGGGCTTATATAGGGGTTAGTATACTAGTTCTTTTTGCACAACATTCCTTACTTTAGGATTGTCTTTCATCCTGACAGAACCACTTTAAGGTGAACCTGGTACTTTGCCAAGAATGAACATAACATACTATGGGTAAACTTAAACAACTTTATGGCATTTTTCACATATCATAAAACAAGGCCTTCTCCCTTTTTTCCCAGGATACAATTCTTGGGCCTGACAAATAAAACATGGAGGAAGAGAGAAGGTCATTAACCATTTGTAACCACAAACTCTGAACAACACTGAGCTTACACAGGAATTAGACTCTGGGCTCAGGTGAATAGGGTGGCAGGAGAGAGTGGGAAAGGTAAGTGCCAGTGATTGGGTGATGTCCTGCCAAAAGAACCTATAACACTACCCTATAAAGTCAAGGTGGCAGATTATTAAGTTATAAATATAATTAAGCCATTGTTATTCAGAACCAGAGTTAAACACAATGAATTTTGACAAAGATAACAATTGGAGGTCAACATGGCAGTGAAAGAGTTAAGGGTCTCCCTAAAACACATGGCCGCCCCCTCCGCAGACAAGCACACTCCCTCCCTGGCACCCACACAGACTAAAACAAATAGTGCATCATGTTTTCATATGGTAATGCTTCTCCATCTCCTAAAGAGGCTGTTAATTAGAGCTGTGTGCAGCGCGGCAGGAGGAGGGGTTGTGGGAATGTGATTATAACGTGTTGCTGTGGGTTAATTCCAATGCGGAGGGACCTGCAGAGCATCACACTGCTCTGCAATGTGGATTACAGTGGTGGAAAGGAGGTGGGGTCGTTGTGTATGAAAGTGAGGGAGGGAGTGAGGAAAAGATGTGTCATTTTTATACATTATGCTGAAAGGCAGCTTTACGCTATTCTACATTCTTATACCGGGGAGGGGAGAAAGAGCAGAAAGGGGGTGCCTAATGAGGAAAAAACAGAGGGTGATAGGACTAGAGATAGAGATGAGAAAGGCAGAGGAGAGGAAAGCTGTCAATTAAAACATATCAGATGAAATGCAGAAAAAAAATTATGCAAATACTCAGATAATGAGAGAGTGCAATGATAAATGAATCCATTTAGTAAGCCTATGCAATAGCATTGAGAAAATGTGTCAACAGATTTTAGTTGATGTGCAAGTCAGTATACAGTTATCCAGGAAGCTCAAATTGAGAAGCGTTCACAAAACAGAGCAAAGGGCTAAATCCTGACATGTTAGAGATTACTGGAGCCCTGACTAAGTACCAAATGTTTGATAATGCCAGGAGGGTGGCCCAAATCCAGAGATGATACACATGGTCAGAGCAGGAGGTCAATATTAGAAATGTGTCAGATGACACATGAAGAGATGTGAACAAGAAAAATGGTAAAGATGCTCCAGGCACTGCTCTGAATGGAAGAATATTATGCTGCTATTACAGAGCTACAAACAGAAGAATGGGGACGTGTTCACTTCAGATGCACTTGAAAATGTATGTGTTAATGCATGTATAAATGTAATTCGTTTTTAGATGTGTTGTGTTGCAACTTTAAAAGAGCAATTTAATTATCATGAATGAAAAATACATGTCAATACACCGAAAAATGCAGCATGGAAGATTTTTTCTTAAACATACTTTACTGTAACGTGTTAGAGTATTTCAACCGATTGAAAACGCACTGGATAACATCATGTCTATACAGTTTGCCTGTACTTGAAATATAGCCAAATGCATGTCAATCCATTTGATGCAGACAACCCTTTAAAGCCCCACTGAGGGTAATTAACCCCCATCCACCAACCCACATCCAATTAGTTGCTAAGGTAAAAAAAAATCCTATCTAAAAGACCTTTTTATTTACCTAAAGCTGCAGTTACGTGATAGCCCAGCCTGAACCTCCTCTTCTTCTGTTTATTCCCTGCTTGGGTCCTTCTTTGGTGTCTGCGTGACATGGACACCTTCTATTGGATGTCCAGTGCAGGGGGTTCTCTCAGAACCCAGAAGATGACTAACCTAAGCACAGGAAAGTGGAGGTGACCAGTGGTCCCAAGCACCATGGTAGAACTGGATTAGAGGTACTTTGCACGGAAATGGGTGACTTCAATGGTGGACTTAGGTGATAGCTGTCTTCACCAGGTAAGGAGTATAAAAACTTGCCAAGATGGGTTGGGGGTGGAAGGGAAGGTTGGGAAAAATAGTTTTAGCCTAGAGTGGGCTTTAATTGATGCTGTGGGGTTGATTTAATAAAGGAGTAGAGCATGTTCACTTTTCATGGTGAATTTTCACTTTGCAAAGGAATTTTCAGCTTAGTGAATGTGTTGAAAATTCACTTTTACAAAGAATACCCAATCACATGCAAGGGAAAGAAACATAAGAAAGAACGTTTTTTTGCTTGGAAATGCTTGTGATTGCAGTCAGCGGAGCTTCACCTCATTCACTAAGCTAAGGTAAAATCCCCATGCAAAGTGGAAATTCAATTTGTTAAGTGAAAAACCTAAATTCCTTTAGTAAATCAACCTCAATAAGTCCAGCAGGAGGTAGAATACGCAATAGGGTTAATTTATTAAAGAAGTACATTTTTGCCTTTGCTCAATGAACCTGTGTTCCCTTCACTTATCCAATAAAGAGCGAGGATTTTTTTTAATCCCTTTGCACACAATTGGGTGAACAAAGGTTAACTGGCTAAAGAAAAAAAGTACTCCTCAATGGCTTGACTAATACCTGCACAAGATATGCCATGACTCTGGGCTCTAATGGAAGTAAAATTACCAGGGTACTGGTGTAAACAAAATTATATTCCAGTCCACAAAAGACTTCCATTGGCTAAAATAATAGCCCTCCAACTGGCAGGGTTCCAATCACTGGACTGCTGCAGAGAAGATTTGTTTTTCTTGTACTTTATATATTTAGACTGAAGGAAATCTTGGGCAGATTGGATGGGATTTAAAATTTTCAAAATCCAGATTGTAAAATACTAATTAAAGCATATCTAAACCCATTAACAAAAAATGTAATGTATTGTAGTTTATCAATCCTTAGATATGCTAAGTGCATTATATTTTTTTTTTCAGGATTGTATCCCTTTATTTTCACCTGGGGATCCTGCCAGAAAAACAATTCCTGTCCTAAGGTGACATTTACTGCACAAAATCTATGGAGGAAAGAATAGTCAATGTAGACTGCTCTCCTGATTTGTAAAACAAACAGATCCTCTCCTATGCTCTATTAGTTCTCATAGACACTTGACGTTTTTACAGCGGCTGTTTTTGGCGTTTGACGTTTTTTTCTACAGTCAGTAAACCCCCCAGCATGTTATCCTATGTGTCCATGCACACATAGACTGTAATCAATATTTTTTGGCTGGGATGTTTTTTGGCTAGAGAAAAAAACCCAGGACCGCGGTAAAATGCCTCAAACCTGCATTTTTGGACTATTTTTGATCCCAAAAAAATTTTTTTTTTGGTCACAATAAATGCTTAAAAATGCAAACGCAGAAAAATGCGGGAAAACACCTCTAATCATGGTAAGAGGCCACTAAACGCTAATGTAAAAATGCTAAATAAAGCTGAAAAACTCATGTTTTTAACATGACTTTGCACAGCTAACACTACCAGAGTTCTCAAAATGCCCAGTGTGCATGAGAACTAACACAGAATGAGACTGTTTTGTAGTTCATACATGGGAAGGGTGATAACATTGTTTGGGATTTAAAGATAAATTATAATATGGATATTTTATTCATGTTTACATTGATCCAGCTTTGACCAATGTGTATATATATATATATATATATATATATACCAAACCTGGCCCATGCGCTTAGAAGCTGGAAATCAATGAAGTAAGCACCGCTACTCCAGTGATCTCCTGCGCCAATGTTACACTTGTCCAGGTTGTAATCTACATGTAAACAGGTGCCTACTTTATTATATGTTTGCTGATGAAATGTATTTTTGTGTTTTGTAGCCTTAAATTCTGTCTGGTGCTGTCAGGGGTTAAGATTTTCTGCTTAGTCACTTCTTCCCCTTTGCAAGGATCACGTCCCCTGGTAGGGGCATATACACAGGGAAGGTTTTACCTCGAGGTCTGTTTGGAGCATGGGAAATATTACAAGAGGACCTGTCTAAGATTTGATCTGTCGGGGACACACCCCTTCAGAAAGACCTGATTCCAGGCATGGACTAACTATCGGTGAGAGTCTATTTTAAGTTAATGTATGGGTGGCACCAGGAGAAAAGGCAAAGCACAGCCAATTATATTGCACAGCCAGAAAGTACAATATTTGTCTGGTCTTAATTTCTTGTACAGTTAATTAATTGCATTACTACTAGATGTAGTTATGGTGTATTCAAAAGAACTGGGAGATGGGAACAACCTTCTGGGTTAAGAAGAAAATTGTTTATACAATACAAGTGTAATCCAGTTAAACCTTGTGGTTATGTGTCTACAAGTGAATATTCTGGTCAACCTTCTTGGTTGGGAGCAGGGGCGGACTGATCATTTGGAAACTCGGGCACTGCCCGAGAGCCCGGGGTCAGTAGGGGGCCCCATGAGATGCCCCTGGTACCTTTTTCATAGGCTTTTTTGAGTTTGGGCAAGGACACATGGGCCCCATGATCCCCTTTTGCCCTGGGGCCCCATGAGTTGTCAGTCCGCCCCTGGTTGGGAGCAAAGGTGTGTAACAAGAAGGTGAAGCAGCCAGCTGACAGTAGAAGTGGTGATGGTGGCAGGTGACAGGGGACTTGTTATTGAGAGACCAGATAGTACATCATGTTCCACTTCCCCATATTCTGCCTCTATATTGGAGCCCTCAAGTCCAGGTCATGGACCAAGCCTGTGGTCACGATGTGCAAGACCTTGCCAAGAGAATTATGGTTGCTTCCTTGTGTGACCAAGGGTGGAATCCAATTAAGGTGTTGTGTAGAAACATGAGAGAAGCTGATGGAGTTAAATACTTGCTCAGCAATACTTTTTCTAAATGCTTCAGAGTCATGTGTCTGAGCAGGTAGGAACAGACTTAGCCACCTATTGGAGAAGAGACCCAGACCTTCTGTAAGTGTGTGGCTTGTAAGTATGAAGTGGCCTATGACCTGAAAGTATTATTTTCCCCACAAAGTAACAAAGTGACTTAATTGTACAACTGAGTTGGCTTACAGTTCTCGTGTGACCTCTAAGGGGTAATAGGCTGTACCTCCCAACATACATAACAAAACCTTTTTAAAATATAATTTTATCAGTCCAATGCTCTCACTTTTGCAGTGCATTCCTTAAAATACAATCTAACATCTTATTAAGTGTTCTTGCATGGCAAGACCACTTACTGTTATCTCACATATATATTCTTATTATTATAGCCAAATTTACCACCCTAACTCCTCCCACAGTTTTTACACTACATAGACAGTAATATACGTGCAGATTGTTCCCCATTGGTGTGCTATTACTTTGTGGAACATTTCACCGAATGGTTCACGAAATATCTGCGTTTTTGTGGTGAAATTGGTGCCATAGGAATGAATGGCGGAATGTTCAAAACTAGAGTGGGAGCTGACAAAAGCTAGAGTGTGAGCTGAAAAATCAGGACATGATTTCTAAACTGCCATCACTCCCTCATTTTCAATCCCACCTACACAAATCTCATATCCAAACGTTCAGCTATCCCTGCTGCCAATAAAAATGTCCATGGCTAAGCCATAGTCCTCATAGTTTTCACAATATGACCATTTGTTTGCAACTCACGCCGCCCATTGACATTCATTGAAACTCCACTCTAGCCACATCAAATTTGAGGGACAATTTCTAAACTGCGACTGTGCCTTCATTTTTAATATTTCAGAGACATTCTATGCATCAAAATGTAGGTCTGGGCCTTCTCACAATATAAAGCTCTTCAGTGTAAGATTTATAATTTTTAAACTACAACTGTTTGAAGATGGCAACCACTAGTGAAGTGAGCAAGTTGGGGCAGTTTATTTTTAACCACTCTTCTCTGCCCTTGTTGTAGAGTGAGTTGCCATAGGAACCCAGGTGTGTGAGCAGACAGCAGAGTGACAAGCCACTCCACCCAGTTACTCTGCCCACTCCAGTTGTAGACTACTGGTGGAGGCAAGAACACTTCACACAATTTCCCCAGAAATTGTATCTTTTCTAGTTCTAACATCTTATTCCTTGTTGCACACATTGAAGCTGAACTTCAGGCAAACATAAAATATGGAGTAATGTATTCATTAAATAATACATTTATTTTTAAATGTAACTATTATAAGTACCTGAACTAGTCTTGTTATCATCTAATTGTAATCCCTAGTAAAGCAGAACTTAGACTGACAGAGGGAAGGGTCCATATTGTGAGCCAATCAGACTTTACACATGCACATGTGCTGACATGAAGAGCGATTACAGAAGGACAGAGAGGAGAGACAACTCCACCAGTCTTTTACTTTCTTTTACCTTTCCTTCATTATCCATTCACAGGCTGGGTACACAGATGTGTTAATCTGCACTGCAGTGCAAAAAGTGAGGTCATTCAGTCTGGCTGTGCTTTCTATCTGTGCCATATGAATCCTATGTCTTATTGGACAAAATTTCAAATCCTTTAGCAGACAAAACTTCAAATCCTTTGGCAGACAAAACAGCTTTCATAAAAGTATTTAAACGGCTTTCCCACTGCCCTATAGAAATAGTGCTACAGGGTGGCAGGGTTGTGCAAAATCACGTATATATACTGTACGTAATTTTGCATTTCCGTGTAGGGGGCATGTGTGAGCCACGCACGTGCCCTACCTGCGCCGCTATTTGTGGCCTCAGCTGTCAATCACCGGGTCCCGGCCAGTGATTACTCGCCGGCACCTGGTGATCGCCAAGTATTAACGACAGGGTGGAGAGAACTATATGTAAACAATACAGTTCTCTCCCCTGTCAGTTCAATCATACTGTTTTGTATGGCTCTGCATAGCAGAGCCATACAAAGCAGTGTGCTTACAGTTGCACAGCCCATGTAGCGAAACAGCCCACAGCACACAATTAAAACTTTGATCGCCCCAGATGTTAACCCCTTCCTGCACAGTACCATAAGTACAGTGTCAGTGCTTTTTATTAGCACTGACCACTGTATTGGTATCATTGGAGATGCCAGCGACACCAAGTCAGTTCCCCCCGTGTCAGAATGCCCGCCGCAGTCCAATTATAAGTCGCTGATCGCCACCATTACTAGTTTTAAAAAAAAATTCCAGTATCTATACCACCATTTGTAAATGCTTTAACTTTCATGTAAACCAATTAATTTACCCGTATTGAGATATTTTTTAATATGTACCAGAATACATTTTGGCCTAAATTTATGAAGAAATTTGATTATTAAAATTTTTTTACTGGACATGTTTAATAGCAAAAAGTAAAAAATATTGTTTTATTTCTCGGCCATTTTTTTTATAACGCAAAAAATAAAAAACTCACTGGTGATCAAATATCACTGAAAGAAAGCTCTAGTCGTGGGAAAAAAAGGACGTAAATTTAATTTGGGTGCAGCATTGCATGACAGCGCAATTGTCAGTTAAAGTAACGCAGTGCTGTAACACAAAAAATGGCCTGGTCAGTAAGGGGGGTAAATCCTCTGGAGGGCAAGTGGTTAAAAGTGCGTTTAGCTATTTTCCTGAGCTCGATCTTTGAAGAACTTCACCCTTTTCTTAAAAGTGACAACAAAGGCACCTCTAGGACTAATTTACACTTGCGTTTGGGAGGAGGGGGCGGTAAAAACATGTAGCTGAGAATTTGTATGGCCCCAATTGCTCCCCCTTATGCTGCAAAGGCAGCAGAGGAGGAAGTACATATGCCATGGATGTGATGCTTTGTGTGGCAAAAATGTTCACTGCTGTCACATTCAGTAGGCAGTATCACCCACTGAACCTGATCCATTCCACCAAATGGGAGCACCCCGCAACCACCCCACAACAGCATGCAATGCACTTGGTTGTAGTGTGCCAGTGCGGGGTTCAAGGGGTTAAAGTAGGTGGTGAAGAGGCGACAATGCCTCCTTGCTGCCTGTCAAATGCTCTCTGAAGAATGATCCAAACATGGATTGCCCTTTAAAGAGCAACACTAGTGTAAACTAGCCCCAAGAAATGTTTAGTAATAACAATTCACAAACATATATTATTGCAAGCCTTTTATCCTTTGCATACCATGTTTTTCTTTTGCTCCCCATTCTTCTTACAGTGGCCATTTTTAAAAAGGGCACATTAATCCATCTCCCTTTACTTCCCGAATCTTTGCCTGGAACTCTGGGTTTGCCTCCTTGAACATGTGAACATGTCATCTGAAGGGGAAGGCACTGGGGACGTGGCCCTCCCAGGATGCACACCATCACTGCCTCACTCGACCAGTAAATAGAAAAATAGTAATTAGAAGTAAAAGCAAAAAATGTGTAATTAATGAATGTAAGACAATTTCCTATCAGAAAAAAAGAAATGTAAGGAATCCCTCTGATGGGGCACAGACAGAAATAAAACTTTATAGAAGCTTTAAAGTTTCAGGACATAATATGAAAATACTTATGCAATACATCTCTGCAATACATACACATATTTTATCCCTTCACGATCCCTACAAGTACAGAACAATGCATGTTGATTTTCCAGAAATGCATTTAGCTCTAAAAGGAGATCTATTGCCATAGCACGCACTTTCATTTATAACATCAGAATTGTAATAGCACCACAAAGAGTTGATTTTTTTTTTTGATAAATAAAATTACTGAAAAAAATCTAACTTTATGTTGTGAGTTCTGTCTGCCTGCTGGTCATCTCTTTCCACAACTTCCTGGATTCCCTGAATGCATTGCAACAGTGTTCTCCAAACTGTGGCCCAGGGGCCAGATGCGGCCCTTTAACCATTTGCCGCCCGCCCTATGGCCGAATGGCGGGTGGCAAATGTAATCAGCGTTCCAGGTGGATGCCATATGACGTCCTCCCGCACATGCGCAGATTGCGCTCCTGCAGAGCGGCGCAGCGGTGCAATCTGTCACCGGCTGTGTACCTCGGACAGATCTAAGTATCGGCCCCATTGCCGGTACCATGTAACCTGCTGTGACCAATCACAGCAGGTCACATGACAGTTGTATACAATGGATGGCTTCATTCATGCCATCCATTGTATACTACTGCCTAGCTGTGAATGGTTACAGCTAATCACATGCACATGTCATGTGATTAGCTGTGGCAAAAGTACAGCTAAGCACAAAAAAAAACAAAAAAACAACAAACCCTGAATGAATCGATGTCATTCAGGTAAATGCTTTGCTATCAGCAAATTGTGTATATAAAAAAAAACCAAAATACTGATCACTTCCCCAAAGTAGTACAATGTTACTATGGTAACATTGTACTACTTTGGTCATAGTGAAATATGAAAAAAATTTTTTAAAAAAGAATAAATTTAATAAAAAATAAAAAAAAAAAAAGAAAAGAAAATATATAATTTTTTTTTCCATACTGTCACCAGTCAGTGTCCCTGATCACCGCCATGCCAGTTATATGATGATGCTGTACTGCACTGGTGACAATATGTAAAAAAAAAATAGTGAAACTAATTTTGTTAACTTTTTAATTTTCCGAATTATGACAAAAAAAATACAACTTCAAAAAACTCGCCATGCCTCTTATGAAATACGTCGGACTGTCTACTTTGCAAAAAGGGGTAATTTGGGGGATATCTGTACTATTCTGACATTCTTGAACCTCAAGAAATTAGATTGGCTGTCAGTACTTCAGGATTGATCAATATTCAGATCTATACCATAGTTTGTGAACTCTATAACTTTCCTACAAACTAAATAATACATCCTAATTTGGGTTATTTTCACCAAAGACATGTAGCAGAATACATCTTGGCCTAAATTTATGAAGAACAATTATTTATTTGCAAACTTTTATAACAGAAACAAAGTAAAACTTTTTTTTTTTTTAATTTTTGGCCTTTTTTTGTTAATTTAGCAACAAATAAAAACCCCAGCGGTGATTAAATACCACCAAAAGAAAGCTCTAGTTGTGTGAAGAAAATGATAAAATTTTAGTTTGGGTATAATGTTGTATGACTGCGCAATTGTCATTCAAAGTGTGAGAGAGCTGAAACCTGAAAACTGGCCTGGGCAGGAAGGTGTATAATTGCCCAGTATTGAATTGGTTAATTGCCTTTAACCTTGGAGCACTATTCTCTCACTGAGACTAGAGATGAGCGAATCGAACCAGGCGAACCGGAATTCGAGTCGAATTTCAGGAAATATTCGATTCGCGGCGAAACCGAAATTTTGCCTACTTCGGGTGCGCGAATCGAACATTTCCCGATCAGCCGGCAAAAGTGTCCCTGCAGTGAGCTCCGCTATTTCTGACAGTTCTCTGACAGAAGGAACACATGTTTAGCGGTTGAAACATTGTATCTATTAGTTTATATTTAGGATACAGATGTTTCAACCACTGTTCATGTGAAGAAGCTGTGAGAGAACTGTCAGAAATAGAGGAACTCTGCACATACACTTTTTGCCGGCTTGGAATTATTCTTCTTTTCATCCTACTTCTTCTTCTTCTTCTTCTTCTTCATCCTCATCCTCATCCTCTTCTTCTGAGGATGAGGATGAGGATGAAGAAGAAGAAGAAGCAGTAGGATGAAAATAAGAATAATTCCAAGCCGGCAAAAAGTGTATGTGCAGAGTTCCTCTATTCTGCAGATACACTTAGAGGAGCTCTGCACATACACTTTTTGCCTGTTTGGAATTAATCTTATTTTCATCCTACTTCTTCTTCTTCTTCTTCTTCTTTATCCTCATCCTCAGAAGAAGAAGAAGAGGATGAAGAAGAAGAAGAAGAAGAAGAAGAAGAAGAAGAAGAAGTAGGATGAAAATAAGAATAATTGCAAGCCGGCAAAAAGTGTATGTGCAGAGTTCCTCTATTCTGCAGATACACTTAGAGGAGCTCTGCACATACACTTTTTGCCGGCTTGGAATTAATCTTATTTTCATCCTACTTCTTCTTCTTCTTCTTCTTCTTCATCCTCATCCTCATCCTCAGAAGAAGAAGAAGAGGATGAGGATGATGAAGAAGAAGAAGAAGAAGAAGAAGAAGAAGTAGGATGAAAATAAGAATAATTCCAAGCCGGCAAAAAGTGTATGTGCAGAGCTCCTCTAAGTGTATCTGCAGAGCTCCTCTAAGTGTATCTGCAGAATAGAGGAACTCTGCACATACACTTTTTGCCGGAAACCGCTGTATGGAGGGAATGTCCCAGAACTGTCAGAAATAGTCTATTTCTGACAGTTCTGGGACATTCACTCCATACAGCTGTTTCAACCGCTGTATGGAGGGAATGTCATAGAACTGTCAGAAATAGACTATTAATGACAGTTCTGGGACTGTCCTTCCATACAGCGGTTGAAACATTGTATCTATTTGTTTCCATAAATGGATCCATTTATGGAAACAAATAGATACAATGTTTCAACCGCTGTATGGAAGGACAGTCCCAGAACTGTCATTAATAGTCTATTTCTGACAGTTCTATGACATTCCCTCCATACAGCGGTTGAAACAGCTGTATGGAGTGAATGTCCCAGAACTGTCAGAAATAGACTATTTCTGACAGTTCTGGGACATTCACTCCATACAGCGGTTGAAACATTGTATCTATTTTTTTCCATAAATGACATTCTGCAGATACACTTAGAGGAGCGCTGCAGATACACTTTTTGCCGGCTTGGAATTATTCTTATTTTCATCCTACTTCTTCTTTTTCTTCTTATGAGGATGAGGATGAAGAAGAAGAAGTAGGATGAAAATAAGATTAATTCCAAGCCGGCAAAAAGTGTATCTGCAGCGCTCCTCTAAGTGTATTTGCAGAATGTCATTTATGGAAAAAAATAGATACAATGTTTCAACCGCTGTATGGAAGGACAGTCCCAGAACTGTCAGAAATAGTCTATTTCTGACAGTTCTGGGACATTCACTCTATACAGCTGTTTCAACCGCTGTATGGAGGGAATGTCATAGAACTGTCAGAAATAGACTATTAATGACAGTTCTGGGACTGTCCTTCCATACAGCGGTTGAAACATTGTATCTATTTGTTTCCATAAATGGATCCATTTATGGAAACAAATAGATACAATGTTTCAACCGCTGTATGGAAGGACAGTCCCAGAACTGTCATTAATAGTCTATTTCTGACAGTTCTATGACATTCCCTCCATACAGCGGTTGAAACAGCTGTATGGAGTGAATGTCCCAGAACTGTCAGAAATAGACTATTTATGACAGTTCTGGGACTGTCCTTCCATACAGCGGTTGAAACATTGTATGTATTTGTTTCCATAAATGGATCCATTTATGGAAACAAATACATACAATGTTTCAACCGCTGTATGGAAGGACAGTCCCAGAACTGTCATTAATAGTCTATTTCTGACAGTTCCATGACATTCCCTCCATACAGCGGTTGAAACAGCTGTATGGAGTGATTGTCCCAGAACTGTCAGAAATAGTCTATTTCTGACAGTTCTGGGACATTCACTCCATACAGCTGTTTCAACCGCTGTATGGAGGGAATGTCATGGAACTGTCAGAAATAGACTATTAATGACAGTTCTGGGACTGTCCTTCCATACAGCGGTTGAAACATTGTATGTATTTGTTTCCATAAATGGATCCATTTATGGAAACAAATACATACAATGTTTCAACCGCTGTATGGAAGGACAGTCCCAGAACTGTCATTAATAGTCTATTTCTGACAGTTCTATGACATTCCCTCCATACAGCGGTTGAAACAGCTGTATGGAGTGAATGTCCCAGAACTGTCAGAAATAGACTATTTCTGACAGTTCTGGGACTGTCCTTCCATACAGCGGTTGAAACATTGTATCTATTTTTTTCCATAAATGACATTCTGCAAATACACTTAGAGGAGCGCTGCAGATACACTTTTTGCCGGCTTGGAATTAATCTTATTTTCATCCTACTTCTTCTTCTTCATCCTCATCCTCATAAGAAGAAAAAGAAGAAGTAGGATGAAAATAAGAATAATTCCAAGCCGGCAAAAAGTGTATCTGCAGCGCTCCTCTAAGTGTATCTGCAGAATGTCATTTATGGAAAAAAATAGATACAATGTTTCAACCGCTGTATGGAGTGAATGTCCCAGAACTGTCATAAATAGTCTATTTCTGACAGTTCTGGGACATTCACTCCATACAGCTGTTTCAACCGCTGTATGGAGGGAATGTCATGGAACTGTCAGAAATAGACTATTAATGACAGTTCTGGGACTCTGACAGTTCCATGACATTCCCTCCATACAGCGGTTGAAACAGCTGTATGGAGTGAATGTCCCAGAACTGTCAGAAATAGACTATTTCTGACAGTTCTGGGACAATCACTCCATACAGCTGTTTCAACCGCTGTATGGAGGGAATGTCATGGAACTGTCAGAAATAGACTATTAATGACAGTTCTGGGACTCTGACAGTTCCATGACATTCCCTCCATACAGCGGTTGAAACAGCTGTATGGAGTGAATGTCCCAGAACTGTCAGAAATAGACAGAAACTGTCACAGAACTGTCCTTCTTCTCATCCTTCTCCTTCTTCTCATCCTTCTTCTCATCCTTCTTCTCATCCTTCTTCTCATCCTTCTTCTCATCCTTCTTCTCATCCTTCTTCTCATCCTTCTCCTTCTTCTCATCCTTCTCCTTCTCCTTCTTCTCATCCTTCTCCTTCTTCTCATCCTTCTCCTTCTCCTTCTTCTCATCCTTCTCCTTCTTCTCATCCTTCTCCTTCTTCTCATCCTTCTCCTTCTCCTTCTTCTCATCCTTCTCCTTCTCCTTCTTCTCATCCTTCTCCTTCTCCTTCTTCTCATCCTTCTCCTTCTCCATCTTCTCATCCTTCTCCTTCTCCATCTTCTCATCCTTCTCCTTCTTCTCATCCTTCTCCTTCTCCTTCTTCTCATCCTTCTCCTTCTTCTCATCCTTCTCCTTCTCCTCATCCTTCTCCTTCTCCTCATCCTTCTCCTTCTCCTTCTTCTCATCCTTCTCCTTCTCCTTCTTCTCATCCTTCTCCTTCTCCTTCTTCTCATCCTTCTCCTTCTCCTTCTTCTCATCCTTCTCCTTCTCCTTCTTCTCATCCTTCTCCTTCTCCTTCTTCTCATCCTTCTCCTTCTCCTTCTTCTCATCCTTCTCCTTCTCCTTCTCCTTCTCTTTCCTCATCTCCAAGGGCATTTAAATTAAAGGTACAGTGTTCTGCACTAATTTAAAGGCTCTCTGAAGCCTAGAAACCCTTTTTATAAGTCATCTTCGTAGCGAAGAAATTCGCATCGAATCGAATTTCACACTGGAATTCGCCGAATCAGCCGAATCGAATTTTTGAGAAATTCGCTCATCTCTAACTGAGACCATAATATGCCAACTGACACCAACTTTGGAAAATCATCTCTCCCAGTAACACCAATTATGGGGCACTATTCCTTCCAATGATACCAACAATGGGGCCCTATTCTACCCCAATACCAAATGTGGAAATGTTTACACCCACTAATGCCAGGAAAATGTCCACTGCTGCTCTCCATAGTCCGACTGCCCTAAAGTATGATGGACAATAAATTGGCCCTTTGTTTAAAAAGTTTGGAGACCCCTGCTTTACAACTTCTCCTCTGCTGTTTACTTTCAACCTGTAAGGACTACATATCTCATGGTACCTTGCTGTCTTCCAGCAGTGATCCCTGTACTGAGTTTGCCTACTGAAACTTCTCCTCTGAGCACTCAGAAGGCAGGCTCTGTGAAATGTGTGACACAGCAGTGCCTATCAACCAAGAATAGTGAATAAGTGTCACAGAATTCAAAGAAGTAAATGCGTGGGGATCTTCACAAAATCAGTTCACAAACTTCAACATCATTCAGATTAATTGGAGTAGGGTAAGAATAAAATTCAATGTGGAAATGAATATATGAATTTAAATTTTGACCATAGATACACTTCAAGCTCCATTGTGGGCATTTTATGTGGACTGAGTGGAGCCAGTCCTGTTCAGTTTTCCTTTGTTCACCACTTGCCCTCCAAAGGATTTACCCCCCTTCCTGACCAGGCCATTTTTTGTGATACGGCACTGCATTATTTTAACTGACAATTGCACAGTCATGCAATGCTGTACATAAACTAAGTTTATGTCCTTTTTAATCCCACAAATAGAGCTTTCTTTCAGTGGTATTTGATCACCCCTGCATTTTTTATTTTTTGCGCTATAAACAAAGAAAGACCGACAATTCGGAAAAACAATATTTTTGACTTTTTGCTACAAAACATCCAGTAAAAAAAATTTTAAATCAAATTTCGAAATAAATTTAGGCAAAAATGTATGTCTTTGCTAAAAAAAATCCCAATAAATGTAAATTAATTGGTTTACATGAAAGTTATAACATCTGCAAATGGCGGTATATATACTGGAATTTTTATTTATATTTTTTTTATACTAGTAATGGCGGCGGTCAGCGACATATAGCAAGACTGTGGCGGGCATTCTGACACTGGGGGGGACTGACTAACTGCCACTAACATCCCAATGACACTAATACAGTGAACAGTGTTAATAAAAAGCACTGACACTGTACTAATGACACTGGGCAGGAAGGGGTTAACATTGGGGGCGATCAAAGGGTTAACTGAGTGCTGTTTTACTGTGCGTGCTGTGTGTTTTACTAGGGAAACATGCTGCTCTGTATTTCTCTGCTGTGCAGAGAAATACACAGAAGCATGTTACTGCTAGCAGGAGAGAGACCTCTCCCCTGTCACTGTTTCTCGGCGATCATTGGGTGGCGGCAGGGAATCTCCGGCTGCGTCCCGGTGATCGACATCTGTAGCCGGCAGTGGTGACGTGGGTAGGGTGGCATGCGCACATGCACACACTCCATACCCGGAAATGCAAATCACGTATATACACATGATTTTATGCAGCCCTGCTGCCCTGTAGCAGTGTTTCTGCTATAGGGTGGCGGGGAAGCAGTTAAACCACTCAGACCCACCTGCTATCTTATTATTTGCAACATAGACACCAATGCAGGCCATACATGGGTTGAATTCTGAACAACTTTTTGTTGGAAAATTGGAAATTTTGTGTGTTTTGTAGTCCAATATGATTTCGAAATTCAACCAACCAAGCCTTCAATTTCACCTCATTGCTAAAGAATATAATTTTTGTGGCTGGGTATTTTCTTTTCTTGGAGGTCACAGCTCATGCTGATTTCTTTTTTGTTTTATATTTTTCACACGATTCTCCCATCATTAATTAGAGATTAATTTGTTTTTCAAAAAATTTTCAACATGCCCGATCACTCAGATTCGATGGCAAAAATTCATTCGGAATTTGACCCATATATGGCCTGCGTAAGGGGGAACTTACTAAAACTGGAGAGTGAAAATCTGGTGCAGCTGTGCATGGTATCCAATCATCTTCTAACTGAAAGCTGATTGGTTTCTATGCAGAGTTGCACCAGTTTTTGCACGCTTGAGTTTTAGTAAATAACCCCCTAATTATTCTGTCGTCCAAAGATAACGCCTAAGAGGGCTAATTTGAACCCTTGACATAACACAGGAAGGAATTTCTGACAGGATCCACAGGTATTTTTGCACTTATCACACAGATACAGCATAATAAAACACTTTCAGTGGTATATTCAACAGACCAAAAGGTAGCAAATAAAAAAAGTTAATTCTTAGAGCTTTAACCTTTTTCATACTATATAGAACTAAAACAAAACATTTTGGCTGAATTACACTTTAAAGCCTATATTTTCCTACAAAACTACAAAATAAGCACAAGGAACATTATTTACAGTACCTTCAGTGTGATGTATCCCTAATTCTTCTGTCTTCTAGTTCAGTAGAAATCTTCCATCCTTCGATGACCCCATACCCCAGTTCGATCACAACTCATCATCATCACAGTAAAGTTAAATAATGTTCCTCGTGCTTATTTTGTTTTTTGTCTTTTTGTTTTGTATGTAAGCTTAGACTTTGAGCCCTTAAAGTCAAATCTAGAGATAAAGGAATAAGGCGAAGTACCTTATTCCTTCTTCCTCACACAGATAGACTTCCTCCGCACTGTTGCATGTCGATGACCAACAGTCCTGCATTGTATGTGAGGATGGTGAAGGCCCATCCACAACCTGCAGCGTCAGAAAAGCAATCACTGGAGCAGGGTATAAGGTTTGTATTACACCGTGTTCCTCAGCCCCTGGATATAAAATACACATAGCACTTGCAGTGTGAACTACTGTTGTTTGGATTACTACATATTGAGCCAGTGGCCATGGCTATCCTTTGCTGGCACTAAATCCTGCACATTCACATTTGCTACATATTATATATATATATATATATATATATATAGAGAGAGAGAGAGAGAGAGAGAGAGAGAGAGAGAGAGAGAGAGAGAGAGAGAGAGAGACAGAGAGAGAGAGAGAGAGAGAGAGAGAGAGAGAGAGAGAGAGAGATACATTGACATTATTGGATATCTATATGAGATACCAGGTTGCTTGCTATATGTATTTGTGTAAGGCACTATTGTACTGAAGGATGGTCTACCTATAAAATTGCCAGACCATTGAAAGATCATCAAACTATAAAAATTAACAGACTGTTTGCATATATTTAGTAATTAACTACTAATACACTTGGAATTCCTACCATTTCTTGTGGGTAAGCTATCTTTTTACCACTTAGTAATATGTACTAACCTAAATCTTTGTAATATACTGAGCAGCATCAAGATTAAAAATTAAGCTGGAGACCACTTTTTTCTGTTCTTTATCTAGCCACGTGGTAGAAATAAACCCAAACACAAGTATGCTTGTGTTCCATAAGAGTGCTCATAAAAAGATGGAGAAAGTCATAAAAATGTGAAATACAAAAATGCTCCAAACAAATTACCAGAGGAATGCTTGAAACAAAAGAAAGCCAAAGTACTGGATTAGTGTTTGAATTATAGAAAACTCACCTACTATAAGTACCCTCAAAATCCAGAAACATCAGTGTGTCAAAAGATTACTCAATATGAGAAAAGATATAAATGTTGAAAACACGGCCGCGTTATAATGAAAATTCTAAAGGAATGGAAAGCAAATGTAAGCAGCTGTTGATGGACTAAATTCAGCAATAGTAACAAGAAAAATTCTCAAAACACAAAAAGCCTATAAAAACCTACCACAGCAACGATGTTGATAGGTTATGACAAATTATTTTATATCAATATAATTATTGTTTTGAAAAAGTTAAAATAGCCAGTGTTGCTTTAGTACAGAATGGGTGTTTTGAAAATTCATTAGTCCATTCTTTCAAATAGACCTACTGGTCTGGGCAGATGGGTCACAAGGGTACAAACAGAACAGGTTGGGCTAGATCCTGTACCATTCTTCCTGTGGAATTCCGAAGCATGACAAGTTAAGAGATATAACACTTAAAGTGATACTAAACCCAGGACTCTGCCTTCACTATACCTAATCTCCCACAGTACACAAAGAGGACCAAACAGCTTTTTTGCACAATGTGGAGGAATAACCCCTTAGGTTCCACAATGAGTATAACAAGCATGCTTTACTGCATATACTGCATATACTGATTTTACTGTTGTGGGTTTAGTAACACTTTAAAGCCCAACTAACCCTTTAGAGATGAATTGGTTAAAAGTCTTAAATTGGTGCAAAGTCTTTTTTTTTTAGTCTACCCCTCTGCCTCCTCTAAATTTTCCATGGATTGAATAGGTTCAATGGGTGATTTTTAAGGGTTTCCTGTTTGAAATTCTCTTAGTAGGTGGCCCTGTCGGTTCCTTTCCTCCTGACATCCTTTGAGTTCAAAATTGAATGAGCCGGGCAGACGATTTTTGGCAGCTATCAGGACACAATACCCCAGCAGGAGGTTTCACCTCCCTTGAATTTAGGCCAGCAAGCTGAATGAAAAAATCTAGAAGTGTATGGCCAGCTTTAAACACTCAAACTGCCTACAATGTCTCCTTTCTATATAAAGAAGACTATCTGTGCACCTCTGACTGCAAACCTCTGGGAAGTTTAATCAAGACATCTCAAATTCATTTTAGGTAGGAAAAATAACATCTAACAAATTATTGGTGGAAAAAAATCACATTTCCAAAGCTAACTGTGCATATCGTAAATGCATTTTCATATGTCTTAATATTATTGTACAGATCATACATTTTTACATCTGCCTAAATGGGTAATACTTAGCTGTATTGCTACATAATTTCCTTTTGAGAAGAATCTAATTAATAAGGAATGAAAGAAGTAAGAAATAATAATAATAATGATAATGAAAACACGCAATAAGCTAGAAGCTTGTTTATCAAGCTGTCAATTATTATCAACTGTCACATCAAAAATAAAGTATAGTAAAATGCAGTAACAAAAATGAGAAGACACTGCTCAGGTGAGTACAAAAAGCTGATCCCAAAAATCCAATTCCACGGAACAGGTGGCGGCCCAGCCTGGCTCGCCACTGCATCAACTAAAACAAGGAATAGGATGGCTGTACACTATGCAGGGATGTCCATGTAAATGTGGATTTGACAAATCAGCTGATGGCAAGACCTCAACTTAAAGGCAAAAACCACGCCTAACAAGGGGAGGAGCCCAATTAACACCATCAGCACCAGCTAGACAAGCATTCATCAAAAACATATACATCAAAAAGGAATACAAAACAAAGCAATATACCATAAAATGTAAAATAAACAACAAAAGAAAAAGTGGTATATTGTTTTGTTTTGTACTCCCCACCCCCTGTGATGTCAATGACCTAACAAGAATATTGCATACTTCCTAATTAGCCAGTGGCGTCCTTCTCAACCCCCCCCCCCATCAACTCAATATATACAAGACTTAATTTCTTTATACTTTATAAGCTGAAACACTGTCCTTCTGATTACTTAATTTTGTCCCAGCTTACTTACCAAAAATTTTACATGACGTATTTTACATGACCTACATGACCTATATAACTATTCATTAGTATTATTGTGAAAGATTTACAGGGGAAGGAATGTATGTGGCAAAGTGGAAGACAAGCAACTGGTTTGGTCTCACACTCCGCTCACTTCCTGAGCACCTTTCCTGTCTCCACTCAACTCTACTGCCTTCTTTTTATAGCTGTACTCCTATCTTCCCCATTATCTTGGCTTCCTGGTATTTTGGTTACTTTCTACTTGGTATGTAATATTCTTTGTGAGTTGGATAGCTCACACTGCATGGTATTAATAATATCAGGCCATATTTCTGCATGGGATAGGTTTTTTTTTTGCAAATCGTCTTTCTTCAAACTGCATTCCTAAAAATGAGTCTCAAAAATGGCCTACACAAGCATTTTCTTAGTTTGATGCAAAAAAGATTAAATGATTTCTAAATAAATTGGCTTCCCTGAGAAATTTTTTCACAGTAGGATAGCTAAAGTCTGGAAAACCCCATCCCTAAATAGAGCTGATATAAAATGTAGAACATCTTGGATGCTGATCAATGATACGTTGCCGGCAGTTCTCAGCGATATCATGCATAAATTCAAAAACACGGGCAACTTGGAGAGTTTATAACATTTCCTTTGACTTTGAAAACACCTCTTTACTATTTCTCCAGTTTCCACATTCTGTAGTCCTTATAGTGGACCTTAGGTATGAGAGATTACTATCAGTGTTTTTTCTTGATTGTGTCTTCTTTTTATTCTTTTTTAGACTTTCTTATTTTTGGTTTATTTCTCTATATTTACAATATTTATCTACTACAGTCTACTTTGAACATTGCTAAATAATTATTAGAATTGTACTTGTCATTACTCTGGTATGATTTGTAACAGGATCGTAACATTGTTGATTGATTGTATACCTTATATATTACCCACCCCTAAGTATAATATTTCTATGGATACTGCAGAATATTTGTCATCCCCAAACAAGAAGATTGTACTCTGCTGAATTCTGAGCAGCCCCCCTCTCCCACCCTCTGTTCCCAACTCCCCCCCACATTGTTTATTGGATTAGTTTAAAAAAAACTCTACAGCCCCAATACTTACCTAAATGCATAGTCTTGTGACCAGGTACAAAGCTTTCTTTCTTCTTCCTTTGAGAGATGCATGATCCTTCTTCGGTGTCCATAGGTGATGTGGACACTTTCGATTGGCTATCCATTAGCACAATCCTTTCAAAATCCAGAAGACTGCAGCAACATCATGACATCACAAAGAAGGAACTGGTTGGTGTGGGCATGGGTCTTTATAAGATATTAGTGTTGTTAATAGGTGCTGAATGAGAAGAGGGGGTTTGGAGGGATGGCAAGTGGGGAAATCTTTGCCCAGAGACAGATTTTATTATTTTGTTATTGTGCTACTTTTTAAATGGATCCAACTCAACTGACAGAATGGAATTTTCAGTACAGGGCTCCTATATTAGAATGTGCTTTATTTAAACACACTGGTTTCTGCACTACCCTGCATTTGCCTGCACTGGTACCCTAACCAATATGAAGGGACCCTCAAACATAACCACTGCTGCTGTGCTTTTTTTAGAAATACCATAATACTCTTGGACACTACTGTTAAGGGTGCATCCTGTTTTAAATGTTTATTTGTAAAATAAAGGCATTTTCTTAATAGTAGAAAAGAAGATATAAATTTAGAAAAGTGGATAGATTAACAAAAAAGACCCCAAACCTCTAAAGTTACAACCATGATTTTTGCTACCATAGGACTAGGTATTCAAAGCGAAGACAGGTTCACATTATTTACAAACATTCCCTCATTAAGTATCAGGCCTACCACCAGTAATAAATAATCATACATATGAAAAGCAGTATATCTGTAAGCTCAAGAATATTCCACAAAAAATGCAAAATTACACAAAATGTTGAGCCCGTTACAGGAAATTAAAGTGATTCTAAAGGCTTACATTTAAAAAAAAAACAAACAGGTTATACTTACTTGCTGTGTGCAGTGGTTTTACATAGAGCAGCCCCGATCCTCCTCTTCTCGGGTCCCCCTGTCGGCGCTCCTGCCCCCTCCCTCCCTGTCGGGTGCACACAGCAAGTAGCTTGCTATGGGGTCACCCATGCTCCATGTGCCATTCACATGCAGAGCTGTGGCTCGGCCTTGCCCCCTCTCACTTCTCATTGGCTCACTGGCTGTGACTGACAGAAGTAGGAACCAATGGCTTCCACTGATATCTCTGCCAATGAGAAGAGGGAGTCCCGGGATAGCCAAGACTCCACTGCACATCGCTGGATAGAGATGGGGCTTAGGGGAGTATTATGGGGGCTGGGGGATGCTGCACAGAGATGGTTTTTAACCTTAAGCCTTTACAACCACTTTAAGCTTGTTTTTAAAAAGTAAAATTCCGTATATAACAGTCTAAACCTATATTGGTTCTTCTACAATCTGTTCAGTGTATTCATTGGATACCAGAATACCTGCTGCTAAACTATTTGTTAGTTTATCAGTCTTATTCCAAAAGGATTGGAAATTTCCAGTGTTTTCAACAGTTTACCAACTGACAGTATGCAGGTACACAGCAGGAATCCACATATGCCTGCTGGGGCTGCAAGTCTTGATATCCAATAGTGTGAGTCATTAACCAGTGTGTTGGTTTACCAACAGCCAATCAGATGTCAGGTACCACTTAGTTAATTTGCTTCCTAACATGAGTCAGGTTTACTAAGTGACATCAGTATCCAGCAAAAACGTGGAAAGCTTCTTCAGAATAGCATTGCTTGCAAATGGGAGGATTTTGACTGGTTTAAAGGTATTTATTGAAAAAAGATCTTTATAAATTAATATATGTTACTGTTATAGTTTATCCTGACTGATTTTCTAGGTTATTTCTCCTTTACATACAATACCACACAACACAATTCAGTTTCTTTGATCATCGAGATGCGATCATCTTTTACATGCTATTGTTCAAATTAAGCAAGTGTTTGAACAGATTCAGCTGTGTTGTCCTTTAAAACAATAGGAAAATAAGATAGCGTTGATGTATGTCTGTATACTGCAAACCATTTGCAAGAAAGTACACATCTTCAGTTGTACATAGCTGTGAATGCAGCTGTGCCAATAAGAATCAACAATAATTTGACTATTGGACATTACTGGCCTATGGCATTTATAGTACTGTGCTGTCATCTAGAATTTGCAGGCAGAAATGCTTCCCCTAGAGAAAATGATGTAAGAAGGAAGTGAGAAGGACTACACCCTAGTAGGATAGGGCTACACATTTTCCGATTGAAAAGACTGCATCAAAGCTGAAAGGGGAACTCTACTGGGGACAACACTTCAGCTTCAGTACAAGAGAGAAAGAGAGAGAGAGAGACTGCCCTTGATCAAGAACCAGTTTTCCTCTGATCACTTAATGTGGGTAGTCCTGTTTGCTTAGGAAATTGGGGACCAGCTATAATGGAAGCTAAGTGACATTTCTGTCACTATTGCATACAGACTATTGCCAAGGTTCATTTCAAGGAAAGGATAGATAATGTGTGTATGTATGTATGTATATTTATTTGCAGCATTCTGTATTTCTTGCTTTCCTAACTGTTAGCAGTTTGTATACATGTCATTCTTGTTTAGTAAAAACACATGAATGTACTACTGGGTTTGTTTCCTTGGGGTTAAAGGAAAAATTAAAACAACCAAAAATAAAAAGCAAAATTCTTTATCAATTGGTAAAATGTTATCCAGCTATAACTAGCCTTGTCTTTAAAAGATATCTAAACAAGTCCATTGCACCTGTGCTATGAAATATGGCATTTCACTTCTTCAGTCAGGGCTGGATCACACTGGAACTGTGGTACCATGTGGTTTGGTGGGCGCAAACATGCTGCTTTTGCAAAATGCATTTAGAGTACCATTAACATATAATGACACCCATTCTTGCCTCGCAAAGGCAGCTCATTCATAAGTATCAATATCAAAAATAAAGTACAATGCAGCATAAGTGCAGTGACCAAATAGAAATACCGCACAGAGGACACTAGGCTAAAGAGTGTTGCTCTATAGTCTGGTTTACACAAAGGAAAAAAAATGTAAATACAAATATTCTTTGAATTACATCTGGAGCCCAAGGACACCTCCATTAAATGTGGACAAGATAGGTCAGTGAAGTTGGCAGCACAAAATCGTGCTGTCAGTCAGTCTGATTCAAGTGGACATGGCACATAAGTGGACTAGAAATAAGACACTAAATTAGGGACAGCACTAAATAAAGGGAATTTATCTTCAGAGCAGAGTGCGATGGAGGGTGCCTACAGGAAGGTAATAAGGGAGGAAGGGAGCTGAGGCAGAGGAAAAGTGGAAGGAAAGAGGACACCCCAGACAAGGAGGGGACACCATCTCCCACAGCAAAAAAGATGTTGGAGGAGAGGTTGGACAATGATGATTACTATTATTATTATGATTATAATACAGGATTTATATAGCACCAACAGTTTTTACAGCACTTTACATTATGAAAGAAACAGTACAGTTACAATACAGTTTCAATACAGAAGATTTATGAGGCTCAAAAGTGGAAAGGGAAGTAGGGTCAGGAACAAGAAGGCAAAAAGGATAGGGGCGGTGGACAGTCAGATAGTTAAGCAACTGAATATAGCAAGAGAGGGAAAGAACTAATGAGGTCCTCCATCTACCTGGGACAATGTGATCAGTAAATTTGTGAACTATGGCATGAACTTGTGTCCATAAGGAATGAAGGACGTGACAAAAATAGATGAATCACGTAACCAGGTGCCAAACCACATCCCCAGCAAATCTTTGAAAGCAAGGCATACATGGCATGTAACAGGGTTCACATATGATGTCAGTATGTGACAATTGTGTAGCTGGACTCCTGATACCAAGCAAGTGATCCCTTATGTCAACCATGCAGCATGGGTCTGGTAGCCCCTCTGTACAGGACTCACAAGACAAGTTATCATGTTGTAGTAGCAGTGACTACAGCAGTGATTCTCTGCTTCCACAATCATACTCTACCACACCCAACTTAAATAGGAAGCAAATCCACCTTTGTATATTTTATCTGCAGGTAAGCTTACAATACAGTTTACCTGTAGGTAAAATGATTATCTCCTAAACGTGCACAGTTTAGGAGATATTCGCTCTTTTTGTCAGCTAGCGCATGTGCTCTGAAGGAATGGCATAGCTGTGCTGTTCCTTCATAGCACTGTGCCGTGTCCCAAGACTCCTGCGTGCATGCACGTCATCGCAGCTCGGCCAGTCAGACAGCCGGAACTAGCGAACCCGGAAGAAAAGCTGGGTGAAGATGGAAGCCTCTACAATGGGGACACCGCGAGGGCTTCGTTTTAAGCTAAGTCCTGAATAATGTGTTAGTATGCGATGCATACTAGCACATTATGGCATTACCTTCTAGGGATTTTTTTTCCTTTTCTCAAGCTGTGGTTTACTACTTCATTAAAGAAACAGTATTGCTTATTGGTGACACCATTCTAACACCTAAACCAGGATACGGAGGGACTTAATTTTGAACTCTTCAAAATGGGTTTTGGGCCCCAACATACTAGCCAATAAGGAAGGGTTTGAAAAAGACTGCTGAGCAATTGTCATAGCATTGCTCCCTAGATAGGACCTTCCCCAGTATAGGGATTAAGGGTCATTCTCTGGTCCGCTTTCTTATTACCAATACTTTATCTTGTCATTGTTTCACAGTTTGAGTTTGTTATCTCAAAGAGCATGGTGCTGCTTGGAGGCTCACAGGCACTGGGAACAGTGGACCCAAGAAAACAGCGGCTCTTTTTAAGGGTAGCACTACACAAAAGATGTGAAAGAGGCCATCTATTTAAAACATCTCCAAACAGGCAGGGAGCTTTCAACACTATCTGTGTTGAAATTAGAAGAGTTTGGTTCACAAATGTTCTTACTTCCCATCCTGTTTTTGGGCAATGAACATGCCTTGATATATTCCATGGTGAATAAAAAAGTGCCTACCCATGTAAATATAAAAGCTGGGATATGTTCCTAACACTCATTATGACTGAAAAAGCTGTTGTGATAAGCTACAATACATCTTTAGCATTACAGAACAAGTCCAGCAAAATGTGACTGACTACTGTGCTAATAATTATACTATGACCTGAAAAAATGAGAACCTTAACAAACTTACTGAATACTGACGGACTGAAGGAGAGTGGTGGACAAATGTATGTACATTTCAAACTCATGTAATTATTATTCAATTGTTTTTCCCAAACTAAGGTTATTCAATAGCTAAAATCAGTTCTCAGAAAAGCACAGACTATATAAATAATTTAGATTAAAAGATTAATGTCAAGAGTGACAGATGTCATCAAAATAGATGAGAGGATCAATATCAAGAAATAAAAATGAAATTGAGTCTTACATGCTTGAACAATTCCTTCAATTTAAAACTTTCAATTCCCACTTGAAGCACTACTGATATAAACCATAATGGATATCTTCACACAATGCACCTGGGTGACTGCAGTCCTCGTTGAACACTACAAAGACTTTCTAAATCATGAGGGAAAATCCTATAGAAGGTCACTTACAACAATACATTGTGAGTTATTCCTTTTGCGTTTTACAGAACAGTTAATATAAAGACCATTCAAACCTATGCACTTTTGAAAATGTTTTTTTTTTATTTATTGATCATTCATAATGGAAAGTTCAGAAATCAGTTTCAGATTTTTCCAGGCAAATTGCAGTTTTATTAAATACTGTATATTAATATTTGACTGTACTAAAGTCCAACTTTGGACAAAACAAAAACCCCCATCTCTCGCAACCACATCCCTTTTTGGAAGTTGGATGGTCAGAATAGGAAATTCCTCATAGTTCAAAGTGCCACCTAGAGCAGGTGCACCATTGGATGGGCTACAAAAAGGTAATTGAAAGGAACACTGTGGGGTAAGGCCATACATATAGAATGACCTCTTGAAATGTGACTTTATCTCTGAGTTGAACTTTGAATTACAATTCCAGGCAGATGTAAAACACCAGTTTCAGTTCAGTTTATAGAGTTATTTATTCACCATGAATCAGTGGTTGCAAACCCTTACAGTGAAGTGACTGGCTTTAGGTGACACATAGATGAAACAAATCCTCCTACATAAGTTGTACTTGTTTATCTGCATTCTTCTCTTCTCTAAATCCGTTCAAACTGCAGAGTTTATACAGCTTGTTTGAGCTTCCAGAGGGCGGGGAGCTGAAGTTGCAGTCTGCAGAGCACATTGAGAGTTGTTTGGAGGGAATAGACACACCCTACTTTACACAGCACACAGGAACAGAGCTGAGGATGTCAGTCATGGGCTGGGTGCTGGACGTCCCTCCCCTGTCACCATTTTACCTCTTGATGTCAGGAAAACTTATCAGATGTGACTCATGCAGATAACAGAGGAATGAGGCACTTAGTGCTCTGGATTGAGAGAAGTACACACTATAGAGGGAAATGCTTTGTTCATATTAGATGTCTGAGGTTTACAACCACTTTAAATGTACTTTTATTAAAATGTAGTGCTACCCCAGCCAGGGCCACTTATTTAAATGGTTTTTCTCTAAACGGTACAGAGGCCACAAGTTAGCCAAGCAACAGATCATTCACTCCAGCTCAAAAAAAACAATCTAGGGGTTTTCTTTTTATTGCTGATAAAACTTGTAACAGGAGAGGGATTAGGGGCATGGAATACTCCAAATTGTATAACACATAACAGTTAGAGGACAGTCTTTTCCCTGAGTCTGAACTCCCTACAGCTGAAGACCATGAGGCGACTTTCTGAGCAGGCTACAACCTCATGGCTGCGCACCATAAGGCAAGTCTGTTTGGTATATGCGATCTTCTCCTTA
Source organism: Staurois parvus (assembly GCF_062004578.1). Lineage (NCBI taxonomy): Eukaryota > Metazoa > Chordata > Amphibia > Anura > Ranidae > Staurois > Staurois parvus. Next base: position 10,549,488 of record NW_028318078.1, on the reverse strand, counting down.
GCACTTGTTGAAAAATGGGACACTCTAAGGCCTCATAGTTGAAAACCATAAGGCAAATCTTAGAACAGTCTAAAGCCTCACAGCTGAAGACCATGAGGCCAGTCTCTTTAACAGGCAATCTTCCCATTAGCAATTGTGGATACAGAACGGTCTAAGGCCTCAAAGCTGGGGACCATGAGTCAAGTCTCTTTGGAACCTGGTTACCCTGCACAGTTGCACAGCTGTAGGTTACCAGTGCAATGTCAGGAACATTGAATAGTACAGGAAAGTAATCTTCACCAAGCTCACAGTCTAGGACACTGTTGAGGACAAGGGAATGGCCAGTATCTGAAACCATATGATAGTAGTCTCAGTCAGAGCATTGTTTAGCACTTATATCCCAAAAGCACACAGGTATCAGGAATCAATACAGGGTCATTACTCACAAGTCCCTAGGACAGCTGCACATCTGCACATCTCCCAATAAGTTAGAAAAATACTTCTTAAGACCAGATCCTTTTGATGATGTCCTGCAACCAGTTCTAGGTCTCTTCCAGGTCTCCAGCCCTGAGACCTCAGAGAACAGCAGCACAATCCAAGGCTTTCCTCAGAGAGACAACAACCTCTTCTAAGGTTGGGAACTTCTCCTTGCTGTGGATGACAGTCTCTCCAGGGTTTCAGACTATTTGTCAGCTTCCCCGGCCACTATCTGCACACACCTGTCCAGAGATAGGCCAGGCCCTGATCAAAATTCAGGCTGGTTATTTGAATTCTCCCTCTCTAAGCTCTAGAAACTTCTTCTAAGGGCAGGGGAAACAACCAAACCCCGAGCCTGTGAAACAATTAGCAGACAAAGCAAATAATCACTTCTCCCAGAACTACAGAAGGAGGCAAAAAATAAGTTTACCTAGAAGCCTAACTAGAAGATATAGAAGATGATATCAACCTCATGTAAGCCTCTCCAGGATTCAGATAAGTATTGGAAGGGTCAGTACTCTACCTCGCTGTGCTCAGAATGATTACAAAAGCGGAGCACAGTGCACTGCAAACACAGCTTGGAGTGGGCTGGTGATCAAGCTGAACTGCCTTATTATAGTGTAGAAGAGTGAGATCACTAGTCTAACTATGATGTTTGTCAGGGTTGCCTAGATTACAAGAGTCAATAACCAGAGTTACAAATCCATTGGTAGAAAAGACAGTTAACATACGTATATATCGCCTGTGTATTTAGCTGTTTGCCTGGAGTTCAGGTTTACAACATCAAAAGGGCAGAGATATTCCGAAACCCATGTAGACATGCTTAACCCCTTGGCACCGGCGCCTCCTGGCCCTTTAAGGGTTTCAGAAGCCGGGAGTCTGGGCGGGGTTTTAGGGTCATGTGACTGCCTTGATTCACCGTCACGGCGGTCACATGATCAGGAAAGGTCCCGATCTAAATGCGTGCGGCCGGTGCCAAGAGGTTAATTATGGCTTAGTGGCTAGCACTTCTGCTTTGCATGACTATCCCCATGGTTTTGAATCCCAACCATGACACAACCTGCATGGAATCTGCTTGTCTTCTCTGTATTTTTGTGGGTTTCCTTTAGATACTCTGGTTTTCTTCCAGACTCCAAAGGCATGCTGGTATATTAATTGATCCCTGTCTAAATTGGCTTTACAGTTGTGGCCAAAATTATTCAACCCCCAATGCTGTAAAGGGGTTTAGGGACTATAGTGTACATTTGGAATTGTATTCAGAATCAAATCCTACAAGGACGTTGTAACTACCCAAATGCAACTAAAATGACATCAATTGTTTATGTAATACAGTAGTAAATGGTTCTTATGTGGTTTCTTCATTGCCACAATTATTCAACCCCTTAAAGACTACCACTCTGAAGAACAGAGGTTCATACAGGTGCTTTCCATCAGGTATTGAAAACACCTGTGGATGTCACCGAGCAGCAATCAAGCATAATAAGCACCAATTAGGCAGCTTTAAAATGACTGTGATACTCAGCTCCTTCTAGACATTTACTGGTGTGGTTACAAACATGGTGAAGGCAAGAGAATGGTCCAGGAAGACAAGAGAAGAGGTGATTTCTCTTCACAGGAAGGGCAATGGCTATAAGAAGATTGCAAAGATGTTAAACATACCAAGAGACACCTTAGGAAGCATCATTCGCAAATTCAAGGCAAAGGGCACTGTTGAAACGCTACCTGGTCGTGGCAGAAAGAAGATGCTGACTTCGACTGCTGTGCGCTACCTGAAGCGTAGAGTGGAGAGAAGTCCCCGTGTGACTGCTGAGGAACTGAGAAAAGATTTGTCAGATGTGGGTACAGAAGTTTCAGCCCAGACAATAAGACGCACACTGCGTAATGAAGGCCTCCGTGCCAGAACTCCCAGGCGTACCCCCTTGCTGTCTCCAAAGAATAAGAAGAGTCGACTGCAGTATGCCAAAAGCCATGTGGACAAACCACAAAAGTTGTGGGATAGTGTTCTGTGGACTGATGAAACAAAATTAGAACTGTTTGGGCCCATGGATCAACGCTATGTTTGGAGGAGGAAGAACAAGGCCTATGATGAAAAGAACACCTTGCCTACTGTGAAGCATGGTGGAGGGTCAATCATGCTTTGGGGCTGTTTTGCTTCTGCAGGTACAGGGAAGCTTCAGCGTGTGCAAGGTACCATGAATTCTCTTCAGTACCAGGAGATATTGGATGGAAACGTGATGCAGTCCGTCACACACCTGAGGCTTGGGAGACGTTGGACCTTTCAACAGGACAATGATCCCAAGCATACCTCCAAGTCCACTAGAGCATGGTTGCAGAGGAAAGGCTGGAACATTTTGGAGTGGCCATCGCAGTCACCAGACTTAAATCCGATTGAGAACCTCTGGTGGGACTTAAAGAAAGCAGTTGCAGTGCGCAAGCCTAAGAATGTGACTGAACTGGAGGCCTTTGCCCATGAAGAATGGGCGAAGATACCCGTAGATCGCTGCAAGACACTTGTGTCAAGCTATGCTTCACGTTTAAAAGCTGTTATAACTGTAAAAGGATGCTGTACTAAGTACTAAGATTGAATGTCACTTGGGGGTTGAATAAAACTGATAATGCTGTGAGCACAGAAAAGACATTTGTGGTTATTTCATTATAACTGTTATGTTATATTTGTCTGACCTACAAGTGCCTCTTTAATGTAAATGTAAGCAAGATGACTGAATGATCAAAAGCAATGTCAAACTGGCCAAAACACTCAATTTCAGTGGGGGTTGAATAATTTTGGCCACAACTGTAATATATGTAAGTAGTAGGGATGCACTGTTACCATTTTTTGATCGGTGAGTACGATTTCCGATACTTTTGGCCAAGTACTTGCCGATACCGAGTACCGATACTTTGCGTTGTGATTTTCGTCTATACAAAATATATGAACGCAAATTGCACTGCAAAAAATAGCATGCAATTTGAACAGGAATGCAATTCCTGTGCAAATGGCATGTGGTTTCCCCACTGCTCCTGTGTGAACCCAGGCTTGTCATGTCATAGCCTGAGTTAACACAGGAGTGGAACGGGAACCTCCCTGCACTAATACCACGCTGAGCAAGTGAGCGGAGGGTGGGAGAGAAGGGCGTGTGGAGATGTATACACTGGTGTCAGCTATCAGGTGGAGGATGGAGGCAGATGCTCCGGATTCTCAGTTGTAGGAGAGGAGAGAAAGCCATGGAGATGTGAAATCCAGTTCAGCGATGACAGTACGGATTAGACGTATTCTAATAGGGCAGCACTGTGACAGACTACATTTTGTATTGACTCAAATTGTACCACAAAGTATCGGTTTGGGTATCAGGAGCATTTTCATGAGTACAAGTGCTTCCCTAGTATGTAGGCATATGAAATAGGGAACTTAGGTTGGAAGATATATATATATATATATATATATATATATATATATATATATATATATATATACATATACAATATATACAGTATAGGAACATTTTGTATATTCATATTATTGTGACATGAACTAAGTTTGCAATAATAAGGGCCACAGATGGGGCATAGTGCACATTTAGCAATACATAGCTGCTGTCTTTTGATATAGTGTTTAGTGTAAGCATTCAAAGCTCAGTTAGTAACTTTTCTAAGCGGCAGATGTAGCAATATGTACAGTCAGTTATACCCAGATGGTGTGCTTTGGTGAAAGTGATGATTACTATGAATCTAGAAGTTTGTTTACTGTCGCAGGTGTATATACTGTCTTTAACGGCTTCCAGACTGCCCTATAGCAGATATACTGCTACAGAGTGGCACCGTTCCCCCAAATCATATATATATATACGTGATTTTACATTTCCTGGTAGGGGTCCGCCAGTCGCACCCACGGCTGTCAATCACCGGGTCCCAGCCGGTGATTACTCGCCGGCGCCGGTGATTGCCGAGTATCTCCAACGGGGGGGAGAACTGTATGTAAACAATACAGTTCTCCTCCCTGTCAGCTCGTGCAAACTGCTTTAGATGGCTGTGCACAGCACAGCCAACCAAAGCAGTGTGATTACAGCAAAGCACAGACACACAGACACAAGTAAAACAGCACACAGTTAACCCTTTGATCACCCCTCATGTTAACCGCTTCCTGCTTTTTTTTAGCACTGATCACTGTATTGGTGTCACTGGGGATGTTAGTGACACCAAGTCAGTTCCCCCCAGTGTTAGAATGCCCGCCGCAGTCCCGCTATAAGTAGCTGATTGTCCCCATTACTAGTAAAAAAAAAAAATTCCAGTATCTATATTACCATTTGTAAATGCTAAAACTTTCACATAAACCATTTAATTTACACATATTGGGAATTTTTTTTTAGCAAAGACATGTAGCAGAATACATTTTGGTCTAAATTTATGAGGAAATTTGATTTTTAAATGTTTTTTACTGGACATGTTTAATAGCAAAATGTCAAAAATATTGTTTTATTTTCAAAATTGGAGGACTTTTTTTTCATAGCGCAAAAAATAAAAGCGCACAGGTGATCAAATACCACCAAAAGAAAGCTCAATTTGTGGGGAAAAAAGGATGTAAATTTCATTTGCGTGCAGCATTGCATGACCGCGCAATTGTCAGTTTAGGTAACGCAGCGCCTTTACACAAAAAATGGCCTGGTCATGAAGGGTTGTTAATCCTCAGGAGGGCAAGTGAATGTCTATGCTTTTTTTCTTCCTAATGCATATTTTTTTTTTTTTTCAATTATGCAATTTGCCAAAAAGCCCACCATTATAATAAGATGTAAAAAGCATTTTTAATGATGCACATGAAAATCATATCTGTATTACTTTCTACCAGAAAGGTTATGACAGAAGAGGAGTTGAAGCACAAACACAGGTGACCGTTGACTTACATAAAGTCACATTCTGCCAACTGTGCACCAAACTGAATTGGGCTTATGTTCTACAAATCTAATAAAAAAAGAAAAAAAGAAAGAAAGTGCACGTCTGGTCACTTGACGGTGGACAGGCAGCCAACTAGATACATTAGTACCTGATACAGCACTTTTGTTTCCTGCTCCCTTTAGTGCAGGCATTTCAAGCTGGTGTGTTTTGGGCAGCTTGCGGCCCTCTTGTTCCTTCTTTGTTTGGCGCAAGGAGGCAGACTGGCCGTTATTCTTTACAGCATGATCATGTGAAGCATTGCACAATCCGCCAGGTCCTGGGAGGATGTAGGCTGGAATGGTGAGAAGCCACAAAAGCCTTGGGTTTAAAGGTGTGTGTTTACATATATAATTTATATGAGAATGGTAAAAGGGAATATAGGGCTTTGTTTCACACACTAAATACAAATTATCTATCAATTTCTGTTTTAAGATGTAAAAAAAAGTCATCTGTTAGAGATGAGTAACAATTACCTATTCAGTTGCAGGTGACTTCAGTCTTTGCTCTTTTGCAAAGCTACAGCTCCCAGCAATATATTCAGAATCTGACAGTTCCAGGTGTGTCTGATGCCTGCATCCAGGGCCGTGGATAAGGGGGTACAAGCAGTCCTCCTGTATAGAGCCCAGGCCAACAGGAGGGCCCAGGCAGCTGGGTAAATTAGATGTTGGGGGAGGGGGCAATTACTGGAACCAATCCCCTGTATGGCTCTCTCTGCAGCAGCTGAAAACTGGCTTCTTCTCCTCTCCGCTGGCTTTCAGCTGCTGCAGAGAGAGACATACAGGGGATCGGTTCCAGTAATTTACCATCCCCTTCCTTTCCTGAATGAACACAATGAATGGTTGATACTGATCACTCACTGTGTTCATTCATAACTGAAGCATAGTAAACTGTGTTTTTTTGGGGGGATGGGGGGGGGCCTGTTAGGTTGGCTGTATGGGGCCCTGCCAGGTTGACTGTAAGGGGCTCTGTGGTTTCTAACAGCAGCCCTGCCTGTATCCCCATCTATATACTGTGGTTCCACCTTCTGGCTGCTACAACACCAGTGTGCCCCTGAAGTGATGCAGCGGACAGTTGGTAGAACTACAGCATGCGGCGGTGTGTGGAGGAATCTGACAAACCAGTTTAGGCAGGATTCTGAAATTACCAGCATCATGGGGTGATTCTGCAAGAGACCAAAGATTGGAGTCAATGGTGGCAGAACTGGTCAATTATATTACTCTTCTTTTACAGGCTGGAAACTGTGTAATACACCTTTAGACTTTAAAATTCCAGGCTCAAAACAAAATATACAAGCAAAATGCAGGTATAGGAACTGTCGTCTCTGACAAGGTATTTATTTTGTTTACCCTGTTTTGTGATCCAAACAGAAAAACCCAAATGTTGGAACTCCCTTTGACCTCCTTGTAGACAACTCCATTATAGCCTGGTCAACGAACCACTCCAGCCCATGACTGCACAAGGAAGGTGCAACAGCACACAGATGAGATCATCCTTCTCCTCACTCATGTTCTCTCTTCTTTTCAGGAATCTTAGTGTAAAGCCTAGTACACACTATGAGAAAGTTGGATGACCAATCGTTCAATTTTCCACGAAAGTGCATATCATGATGTAGTCGTAATGGTATTGACTTGTAAGAAAATTTTCGTCCTGCAAAGGCAAATGTAGCTACGCACTAACGTGGTAGAAGAGGAAGTGTAGGGTTGTTCTATTCTTCTGGTCATGCACATGTTGTTTTCCCATTCTATAACGATTTGCTTGCTTACACGCTTGATTTTTGTTGTCCTAAAAGTCGGAAGCACTATACTAACGATCAGATAATTGGCCAGAAATTTTCGTAAGATTTTCTTATCATGTGTACGGGCCATTAGATTGACAGACTGTGTAATAGATTCTGACTCTTTCAGTGCTGCCCCTTTCTTTTCCACTTAAAGGAGAAGTATGGCAAAAGCTCTTTTGGTCATACATCTCCTGTGGGTTACAGCACTGCACTCCTGTGACCTGTATTCAGCTGACAGCGGGCTAAAAGCTGCTGTCGTCTGACATCACAGAGCCAGTCCAGGCTCTGCAGGAATCCCAACAATAATGTTGGGATCCGCCCAGATGCATGACTGGCAGCTAGCTCATCCTCTCAGCATGCCACTGAGAGCCTGAGCCAGCCGTTCCCATCCTCTTCACAGTGCAGCACTCTAGTGAGTACTAGAGGGGCAGAGCAGAGAGCCAGAGACTGACAGTTACCACTCTCTGCTCAGAGTGGACCCGAAAACTGAGCGATCAGAAGTCTTTGATCACTCAGTTCTCGGTGTAGAGCTGGTGGGGGGCTGCTGCAGCATAGGATCAATGCTGCAGCCATCTAGGTGAGTATGTATTATGTTTTTTTTAATTCCCCCACTTCTCTTTCAGGCTGGCTATACACTAGTAGAATTTGGTTAATTATTTTTAATTGTAAGAATGTTCGTTCATGTCTAATCATTAGTGAGGTAAAATCAATGTTTGTTTTTGCCCACAATGATGAGAAAATTCAAAGGAGCAGGATGGAAAATGTTTCTCAAATGTACGAATTTCTATTAGTATGTGGTTTTCGCTTGATAAAGTCCATTCATTCCAAAATTGAATAGTAAAATCAAGCTAAATCTTGAGCTACTTTTGAAAGACGTACAGAGAATTGTACAAATGTTCCTAAGAATTCTCACATGAATTTCATTTGAAATTCCACTAGTGTATTCTCAGTTTTAGAGTGCTGCTGTGGAGGGAATTGCAGGGGTCAACATCATAAAAGTTTCAGGGCTAGCTTTCTGTTGTAGAGAGCAAAAAAGTTTTCCTTGAATCACTTTAAATGAGTCTTATTAGAGGTTCTATTTAAACCTGGAAGAAAGAAATGTCTATGCTGCCTAGAGCAACCAATGTCTTTTATTTAATGTGCCCTGGCAAGATAATATCTGGTCTTTAACCGCTTGACACCTTCCTATTCAACACCTCTTTTTTTTAAATAAAGCAGGCCACATGACTTCTGCATGTAAGACTAAGCTAAGCTAAAAAGATATGAACTGTTATTTTTTTTTCCATTCTTACTATTTTTTTTAACAATTACTCTACTTTTACTTCTATTTTTATCTATACTCTGCAGATTTTTTTTACTGAGGCAGTTGCTATTGATTCTTTGCAGGCCTTGCTCTCTCCATGTCATTTATAAAAGTCTGGAATCTTTATTCATGCAGAGTTTTGAAGGAACTAAATCAGAATTCTATGTGTCCACTCTTAAATCTTCTGGATTTATGATAGGTGCTTCTTAGCTGTCAAACTGCAGTGTGCCCCTTATTCTGAGCATGCATGCATGTTTTCCTCTTTCAGCAAACTACATTGCCCCACATTTTTGGGTTGATTTACTAAAACTGAAGAGTGCAACATCTGGTGCAGCTCGGCATAGAAACCAATCAGCTTCCATTCTTTTTTTTTGTCAAAGCTTAATTGAACAAGCTGATGTTAGAAGCTGATTGGCTACCATGCTCAGCTGTACCAGATTTGGTACTCAATAGTTGTAGCAAATCAAACCTTTTGTGTCCACATGTGTGTGCTCTTCATCAGTCAAACTCCAGGTCCTCACATTTTGTAAAACCACAATCAATAAGACTACACTGGTCCTCATCCTGTGCCTCAATAGTGACTCTTTTCAATAGAATGTCAGTGCTCCCACTTTCAATTCTGCCCCCTCCCCCCCCAATTTGTTTTCAATGATCTACATATTATACAAGAGGTCTAAGGCAAGCCATAGATGACGCAATTTTCTTTCCTGCAACCATGGGTTACCTAGAATTTCAAACCATGCTCGATTCCCCCATCAACACAACCATGGTGACCACCTGATGCATGCAGACCTGACATGGCAAACCTATTTATTTATTGGCTGAATGGGGTCCTCCACTTCACTGAAAGTTCCAAAATAAGTGTGTGATTCAGTCCTGCTTTGCCAACTGAAATTAAATGGCAGAATGTGGATGCAGCAGTGCTGATTTACTAATGAAGTGGAGGCTGTTCGCTTTGCAGAGTGAGTGTGTTAATTACCCAATTATTTTACAAGACTGGATAATTGAAGTGAACACCATATTTACTAAGCTCAGTGAACATCCACTTTACGACTTTAAAAGTCTACGACTTTAGTGAAGATTGCCCAGTGGGTGATTGGTGGCTTTCAGTGACCCTGAACTTTTACTAGGCTCTTCTGTCAAAAGATATATTTTTTATTCCTTTATCATTTATAATATATTAAAACTACAGATTTTTTTACTACAGTTAATCAAATGATGCCTATTTTAATGTCCGTTTAAAAAACAAAATAGACCTGAAACTCTGCCATTGTATTTAAAGTTGATTTTACACCCAGTTCCCACTTTAAATTAATAATGCTTCTTACTCTGTAAGTGTGGAGCTGCATGTAATTTTCTGTTCTTCAATGATCCAGTCAGATTGCCAGGCCAGACTACTGTAACGTAGGGGCAGTGGAAGGGTCTTTTATTATAAGTATGGGTAAGCTCTGACTCAGATTGAATAGAAACCTACAGAGGGATCTCAGAGGTGGTTCCAGCAGGTGAATCGGGCAATGGAGGTGCAAACAGGCAGTAAGTGTAAGCAGTACAAAGGGCAGTCATCCAGGGAATGCGTAAATACATGTGCCTCTACAATGGGGGCTCTTAAAATTGTAGAGTTAGGAACTACAGAATACTAGGTCGCCATGATGAGGCTCTGTAGCTTACGCATGTATTTGCAAATGTGTGCTAACTCATTTTCAACGCATACTGTTAGACAGGTTAATTTGGTTAGTTTGCAAACTGATTGGCAAGTTAGAGCTAGGGATTTTTCTTTTTTGTTGTTTGACATGTGTCGCCCTTCCATGTGCTCCTTGCTGTGAAGGACAGTTATAGACTAGGGCAGTGGCCATTTTTTGTACTGTTGAATTGTTGGTCAAGGGGACGCACTGGACACCTTGGCTGCCATTGTGCTACATGCTGGGTGTCCAGTGCGCTCCTGAACCTTTAAGGAGGGGTGGGCTTCCTCAGGTCCATCTGCCTTTGGCCTATCCATTAAATACATGTGCCTCTACTATGGGGGCTCTTAAAATTGGAGAGCTAGGAACTACAGAGTACTGGGGTGCTGTGACAAAGCTCTGTAGCTTACGCATGTATTTGCAAATATGTGCTAAGTAAAACCCTGTTTTTAACGCATACTGTTAGGTTAATTCAGTTTGTTTGCAAGCTGGCTGGAAAGTTAGAGCTGGGAATTTTTCTTTTTTCTTTTTTGAAATGTGTAACTTTGCCCTGAGTAAAGAAGATATGGGTTCACTTTAAAGGTGGAGTAAAGTCTTTTTATTGAACATTTAAAATAAATCAGCTTGATGTAAATGATCTTATCAATATGCATTCATGTGGGGAGGAACTGGAGTTCCCAGGGGAAACCCAAGCAGGAGTGCTGACCACTAAGCCATTGTGCTGCCAATATATATGGCAATGGAACAGCTATAATTGCTTATTACATATGCAGACCCTGCTTTGCACTGATACCCATTATATTTGCCTTATCGCTCCTTCTCAAATCTACGAGCTGGCGGACTACCTGAAAACAGTGCATTTCCGATGTTGGTATTATCTTATCTCAACAGTGGATGTGGGAGATTGCAGAGTAATGTAATGCACTTAGCCAATGAGATCCTCCTGTAGGAGCTAATCATCAAATCTCTATACTTATTACAATACTAAGGGAAGTAAAAGCTAGCTTATAAAATACTGCATACCTTAAAAATACACTGTATTTTCCCTTTAATTTCTTTATAAATAAGCCCCAATAGGTTTCAAATTCTCTTCCCTAATTAAATCTACAGTTGCAAGAAAAAGTATGTGAACCCCTTGGGATTACGTGAAGTTTTGCATGAAATGGGCATAAAATGTGCTCTGAACGTCATCTAAGTCACAACAATAGAAGAACACAGTCTGCTGAACATAATACTACGCAAACATTAGATCTTGCCATGGTTTAATTGCACATAACATGTAAACATTCACAATGCAGGAAGGAAAAAGTATGTGAGGCCCTAGCTTAATGACTTCTCCCAGAGCTAACTGAAGCCAGGAGTGAGCCAACCTTGACTCCAATCAGTGTGATGATATTGGATGTGTTGCTGATAGCTGTCCTGCCCTTAAAAAACACACACCTGTTTTGGGTTTACTGGTTTCAAGAAGCACTGTCTGATGTGAACCATGCCTCACAGAAAAGAGCTCTCAGAAGACCTACGATCAAGAATTGTTGACTTGCATGAAGCTGGAAAGGGTTACAAAAGTATCTCCAAAAGCCTTGATGTTCATGTGTCCACGGTAAGACAGACTGTCTACAAATGGAGAAAGTTTAGCACTGTTGCTACTCTCCCTAGGCGTGGTCGTCCTGTAAAAATGACTGCAAGAGCACAGCGCAGAATGCTCCATGAGGTAAAGAAGAATCCCAGAGTGTCAGCTAAAGACCTACAGAAATCTCTGGAACATGCTAACATTTTTGTTGACACATCTACAATAAGGAAAACATTAAACAAGAATGGAGTACATGGGAGGACACCACGGAGGAAGCCATTGCTGTCCAAAAAGAATATTGTAGCACGTTTGAAGTTTGCAAAAGAGCACCTGGATATTCCACAGCACTAATGGCAAAATATACTGTGGACAGATGAAACCAAGATTGAGTTGTTTGGGAAGAACACACAACACTATGTGTGGAGAAAAAAAGGCACAGCACACCAACATCAAAACCTCATCCCCACTGTAAAACATGGCGGAGGGAGCATCATGGTTTGGGGCTGCTTTGCTGCCTCAGGGCCTGGACGGATTGTTGTCATTGATGGGAAAATGAATTCCAGAGTTTATCAAGATATTTTGCAGGAAAACGTACGACCATCTGTCCGCCAACTGAGGATGGGTGATGCAACAGGACAATGACCCAAAGCATACAAGTAATTCAACAAAACAATGGCTGCAACAGCACAGAATACGCCTTCTGGAGTGGCCCAGTCAGAGTCCTGACCTCAACCCGATTGAAATGCTGTGGCATGACCTTAAGAGCGATTCACACCAGACATCCCAAGAATATTGCTACACTGAAACAGTTTTGTGAAGAGGAGTGGTCCAAAATTACTCCAGATCGTTGTGCAGGTCAGATCTGCAAATACAGGAAATGTTTGGTTGAGGTTATTGCTGCCAAAGGAGGGTCAACCAGTTATTAAGTCCAAAGGTTCACATACTTTTTCCTCCCTGCACTATGAATGTTTACATGTTATGTGCAATTAAACCTTGGCAACATCTAATGTTTGTGTAGTATTATGTTCAGCAGACTGTGTTCTTCTATTGTTGTGACTTAGATGATGTTCAGAGCACATTTTATGCCCAATTCATGCAAAACTCCATGTAATCCCAAGGGGTTCACATACTTTTTCTTGCAACTGTATCTTTCAAGTACAAAGGACATTTAAAGTGCACAAAACCACATGTACAGTAACTTAACAGTAACTTAACATGTACAGTGCACTTTGTGCCAACTGAGCATTTTTACTTGCACTCTGAAGTGTCATCATGAATAATCCTGTAACGGTGATTCCACAGGAGGCAGAAGAGGAAGTGTCCTTTTCATTTGAAATCTTGCTCAAGTTATATCTTGGTTGTAAAAGGATTTTAAGGAACAGTCTGGATAACACGAGTCAAGGAGGCCCAATACCTCTGCTTGAATTTTCCTTGTTCTGATAATATTGACATTTTGGGGTTTTTTTTTGTTTTTTACTTCCACATCCAAGATTAGCTGAACATTTGCAGAAAAATCATCTGCCTGATATCTTATGCACGTTCACCTTCATTGTTCATTGATACATTTACTACATCAAAAGAGATTTAGAGCTGAACTTGGGGATAAGCAAATATTGTCTAAATGAAATAGTCATGTGTATTTTGACTTGAATGCTGCTGTTCTTTGTATATTTCTTTACGCTCCGTGCAATAATCCAGTGTGAAACTTTGCTTCTATGCAGGAGCTTTCTGTAATATAGACTGGTCACTGCTGCTCTCTCTCCTTGTACAGAGTGACTGGTCTTGTCTCCTCCCACTCCTGTAGTTTTCTGCAAGCAGTCTGTACTGGGTGGAGCCAGCTTGGTCCCTTCCGCAGCTCTGCTGTCTATACAGGCTATATACAGAACAATGACAATCTACTGCTATTTTTACAAGGTAATATCTGGGTCTGCAAAAGCATTTGGTGCACACAAAGTAGATTTATATTCTTTGTGGCTACTGAGGAATATATTTAAATGAAAATGAAGTTTTGTGTTTACCTTTAACTGCCTCCTGCTCACCATATAAGGAAATGATGGGAGGGGGAGCACGGCGATCAATTGTGCACTGTGTCCCTGGGACACAGCAGATCACCGATTGCAGTAAAGAACCAATGACGTAGAGTTTATCATGTGCTCAGCTGTGTCCAATCACAGCTGATCGCATGTAAATAGGAAATGCCGGTTATTGGCAGTCCTCTCCTCACACTGACAGTGCGTGAGGAGCCGGTAAGCGGCTTTCCTCAGAGGGGACATCTACACTGGTCATCAGGGCACTGATCATCAGTGCCCTGATGATAAGTGTAACCGCATCAGTGCCACCTGTCAGTGCCCATCAATGCCACCTGTCAGTGCCCATCAATGCCACATACCAGTGCCCATCAGTGCACATCAATGCCACATATCAGTACAGATCAATGCCACATATCACTGCCCATAAGAGCTGCCTTTCAGTACCAACTACCAGAGCCAGTCAGTGCTGCCTATCAGTGCCGCCTATCAGTGCTGCCTATCAGTGCCGCCTATCAGTGCCACCTATCAGTGCCGCCTATCAGTGCTGCCTATCAGTGCCGCCTATCAGTGCCGCCTATCAGTGCCGCCTATCAGTGCCGCCTATCAGAGCCAGCCAGTACTGCGTATCAGTGCCCATCAGTGCTGCATAACAGTTCCAATCAGTGCCGCCTATCAGTGCCCATCACTGCAGCCTCATTAGCGCACATCAGTGAAGGAGAATAATTACTTATTCACAACAATAACTATAACAAAAACTAAAAACTTTTTTTTTCAAAATTTGCAGTCTTTTTTAGTTTGTTTAGCAAATAATAAACGACCCAGTGGTGATTAAATACCACCAAGAGAAAGTTCCATCTCAAAACTGATAAACATTTTGCTTGGGTACAGTGTTGCATGACCGCACAATTGTCATTCAAAGTGCGACAGCACTGAAAGCTGAAAATTGGCCTGGGCAGGAGAGGGTAAAAGTGCCCGGTAGGCAAGTGGTTAACAACACTAGGATGTGAACTTAAATAGTATCTAACAGTGCTGCTCTAGAATTGCCTGAATGTGCTGTAGTAAGTACTGTGACAGCTTTACAAATCAGTTCTGGATTTTAGGCCCAGGCTATATGCATTGTCTCAGCTTTTCTTCTAATCAGTATTAATGCCAACCCCTTCTTCTTTCTTAGCCTCACATGTTATTCAAGAGCCTCTCGTTTTTTATATGCATTGTTTGGTACACACTGTGTGCGGGTGAGCTTTTGCCATAATGTGCATGTGAATATTTTGGTTAGAACCACGCACTTGTGCACAAAAAAAAAAGAAGAGAAAAAAACTATAAACTGCAAACACAAACCAGAAGATACAGTATCCCTTCTAGTGAATACAAATGGAAATAATAATGTTTTGCGCTAAACAAAAAATTACATACATTAACCACTTGAGCTCCAGAGGATTTACCCCCCTTAATGACCAGGCCTCTTTTGCTACTCAGCGCTGCACTAATTCAACTGATAATTGCGCGGTCATGCAATGCTGCACCCAAACGGAATTTACGTCTTTTTTTTCACACAAATAGAGCTTTCTTTCGGTGTAATTTGATCACCTGTGCACTTTTTATTTTTCACGCTATAAACAAAAAAAGGCCAAAAATTTTGAAGAAAAACAATATTTTTTACTTTCAGCTATAAAAAATATATAGTAAACTCAAAGTTGGTTATAAATTTAGGCCAAAATGTATTTTGCTACATGTTTTTGGTAAAAAAAATCCCAATAAGTGTATATTGATTGCTTTGTGTGGTAGTTATAGCGTCTACAAACTTTGGTATAAATGCTGCAATTTACGCTATTTTTCTGCTATACAGCGCTGCGCTAGTTTAACGGACAATTGCACGGTCATGCAATACGGTACATAAATGAAATTTACATCCTTTTTTTTCCCACAAATTGAGCTTTCTTTTGGTGGTATTTGATTGCCTGTGCGGTTTTTATTTTTTGCACTATAAAAAAAAAAGCTGACAATTTTGAGGAAAAAAAAACAATATTTTGGACTTTTTGCTATAAAACATGTCCAGTAAAAAAAAATGCAAAAATCAAGTTTAGTCATAAATTTCTGCCAAAATGCATTCTGCGACATGTTTTTGCTAAAAAAAACCCCCAATACGTGTAAATTAATTGGTTTACGTGAAAGTTATAGCGTTTACAAATGGCGGGAAAGATACTGGGATTTTTAGGGGTTTTTTTATACTAATAATGGCGGCGATCGGGGACTTATGGCAGCGACTTAGGGACTGCGGGACATTCTGACATTGGGGGGTACTGACTTGGGGTCACTGACATCCCCAAAAACACTAATACAGTGATCAGTGCAAAAAAAAAAACCACTGACACTGTACTAATGGCAATGGGGAGGAAGGGGTTAACTTTATTTTGCAGGGAAGGGTTATAGGAGTGAGGGGAGTGTTTTACTAGGGGGCGGGGGTGTGTACTGGACGGGACAAGGCTGATCAAGAAAGAGAAACTGTTTTCTCGATCAGCTCATCCTTGAGCTGACAGGGAAGTGACAGACAGCACAGCTACTGCAGCTGTGCTGTCTGTCACTGTTTGCCGCCGATCGCCGGGACATAGCCGCTAAGGACCGGCTGTGACCTGGTGACTCACATCTGCGGCGGATGATCGGCGGGACAGATAGGGCGGCGGCGCGCCTCGCGCGCGCCCCCTATTTGTTTACAAAACACACGTTTTAAAACGTGGTTTTGCCTGCCAGTGCCGCCCTGCCGCCGTATATCTACAGTGGCTGGGCAGCAAGCAGTTAAACAATTCATGTATGAAAAGAATGAGAAAGCCTCTCCATAGTGTAAAACCTTTTTAACCAGTTTTGGGCCACAATGTACTGCGGAAGCGCGGCAGATACAGGGCCAGTGACGTACCCATACGTTGCTGGTCATTTGTCAACAACGGACACAGCAAAATGAGAATCCATCCATAATCAGGACCCTGTGATCACGTGATCAAAATGACAGCAACGCTTTTATGAATCAATCTGGTTCATAGAAGCTTTGTTTCTGTTCCTGGAGAGCTGGGATTGGTCCACAACTCTCACATGACACATGGGGTCAGCCCCAGCACCTTGCACCATGTGACCAGCTGGAGCAAATCACAGATCATTATTATATTTACATTTTTATTATTATTATATTGGCCTGTCATGAACATAACACATTCATGACAGTTCAAGGCAAGCTTTGCATTGCTGAGCAATGATCTTCATTGCTTATGCAATGCAAAGTGTAAAAAAAAATCCATGATCACTCCCCCAGAGTAGTAAAATGTTACTATGGTAACATTGCAGAACTATGGAGGAAAGTATTAAAAAAATTTAAAAAAAGACGAACAATGTTTAAAAAAAAAAAAGTTTAAAAAAAATTATTGAGAGAAATGTTTTATTTTTATTTTTTTTTACCTGCTTGCCACCTGCCAGCCCACCCACAATGTGCGGGCGAGTGGTGGCTCTGGGCAAAGTTTTTCCGGGTGTGCGTGCACCCCCTGCTGCCCCCTATTCCGTCCAGGGAGAGAAGAACAAACACGGCACTGAGTAAAAGCACTACATTTTACACACAAGATAGATTAGCACATTTAACTCTTTGATCACTCCTATTAACCCTTTGATCACCCTGTCACCCAGCCATTGCCATTAGTACAGTGTTAGTATATAGAATATTTCACTGATCATTGTATTATTGCCACTAGCGGCATCAGATAGCATCAGGGTCAGTCAGCGCCCCTCCCAGCCAGGGTCAGCTAGCATTAGATTGCCTGCACATTATTGCACTCACGTTATACGTCGCTGATCTCCACCATTACTAGTATAGTATAGATAAATATATTGATCACAAACATAACTATACTAGTGCCTCCTTTGTATAGTGTCCCCAAAAAGCAGTGTTAGCACGATCAGCCCCATTCATTGCCAGCACTAGCGTTTAGCCCCTCTACTGTTTTTCACAGAAAATTTGTATCAATTGATTGTGGACCAAACCAATTTGTATGCACAACAATACATTGCCACCCACCCACATTCAGCTATTGCCAGACAATTAGACAATTCACATGGAAACCTATCACAGTTTCTGAATTTAAAACTTTCTTGGGCCTAACCCTCAACATGGGCATTATAAAAAAGAATGAATTGCGGTCATATTGGTCCACAGACCCAATTCATCATATGCCTGTGTTCTCTGCTGTTACATTATGCCCAACATGGACCAGCAATGTACTGTTATGTCGCTGAACTTTGAGTGGTTATACCGGGATGATGCCTACAGCTACAGGAATCATCCTGATATGGTTTTTTTCAGCTGGTGGTCAGCTGTCATGCAAAAACAATCCTAGCCACTAATTAGCCGCTGGATCGCTTTTAAAAGCAGAGGGAAGGGACTCCTCCCCCCCCCCTCCCGCCGCCTTTGAAGGTTTTCTTGGGCTCTCCCGTCCCACAGGGGAACACAAAAATGCAGCCAGCAGTTCCACTGGCTGACAATAGAGCTGATCAGAGACTGGAATACCTCCAATCATCTCTATGGTCTAAGAGACTGGAAGCCACGAGCATTTCATCATTTCCGTTTTGCTGGATATAAACAGGTCCATTTTAAAATTGGGAAAGCATCTGATTACACCAAACTTGATGTAATCAGATACTTTAAGGCCAGAGGGGATATCAAGAGTCTACTAGATCCCAGATTTCTGAGAAAAGAATACCTGTCACTGCCTATTGCGATCACCGGGGATATTTACATTCCCTGTGATAACAATAAAAGTGATTGAAAAAAAAATGAAAGGGGCAGTGTACAAGTAATAAAAACAAGCAAAAAAATTCACCCCAATCCCCAAGTTTGCGCGCAAAGGCAAACGCGAGTGGCAATCCCATGGTTATATGTAAACAGAGATTGATCCATGCATGTGAGGTATCACAGTGAACGTCAGATCGAGGGCTGTAATTTTAGCCCTAGACCTCCTATGTAAATCTAAAGTGGTTACCTGTAAAGGCTTTTAAAGCGGTGCCCATGGATATTACAAATTTATGTAATGTGTCACCATTGCACGGGCGTGTGCAATTTTAAAGCATGTCATGTTTGGTATCCATTTACTAGCATTATCTTTTATATTTTATCAAACAATTGGGCAATGTATTGTGTTTTTGTGCATGAGAATTCTAAAAAGTGTATTTTTCTCCAAAAATTTGTGATTGAAAAATTGCTGCGCAAATACTGCGTGACATAAAAAATGTCAACACCCACAATTTTATTCTCTACATCCTCTGCTTTAAAAAAATATATAATGTTTGCGGATTCAAAGTAATTTTCTAGCAAAAAAAACTGTTTTTCAAGTAAACAAAAAATGTCAGAAAAGGTTTTGTCTTTAAGTGGTTAGAAAAAATGGGTGATGTCTGGCATAAGCTTTTAATGTTGGCCTTGAAATGCAAGGACACGCCAAAGTATTTGCTAAGAGGTATGGTGAGCATTTTGCAGATCTCATTTGTTGCCACAAGTTTTTGGAAAATGAAGAAAGAAAATGTATTTTTTCTTTTCTGCTATTCTTTTCAAAATCCTGTGACGAAAATGATATCTGCAAAATACTCACCATGCATCTTATAAAATTCCTTGGGGTGTCTACTTTCCAAAAAGGGGTCATTTGGGGGGGTGTTTGCACTATCCTGGCATCTTAGGGCCTCTGAAACTGTGATAGGTAGTTAGGAAGTGATATGAGGAAATATGCCCTTTGAAAGGCTGGAGGTGGTCATTGGGTTTTGGGGGGCTCTATGTGGCTAGGCTACCAAAACCTCTCTCACACGTGGTATCCCCATACTCAAGAGAAGTAGCAAAATGTATTTTGGGGTGTAATTCCACATATACCCATGGTATGCTTGAGCAAAATATCATTTAACTGACAACTTTGTGTAAAAAAGAAAAATTTTCATTTTCCAAAAATTTGTGGCAAAAAGTAAAATGCTCCATGAACTCAACATGCCTCTCAGTAAATTCCTTTGGGCGTCTATTTTCCAAAAAAGAGTGTTTGTACTGCCCTGGCATTTTAGCACCTCAAGAAATCTGCAGTCAGAAAGTAAAAGCTGCATAAATTCCAATATATATACCATAGTTTGTAGACACTATAACTTTTCACAAATTAATATACACATATTGAGGTTTTGTTTTCCAAAGACATGTAGCAGAATACATTTTGGCCTAAATTTATGGCAAACTTTGAGTTTACTATATATTTTTTATAAATTAAAAAATATCTTTTTTTTCAAAATTTTCGGTCTTTTTTCATTTGGATCGCAAAAAATTAAAAACCCATTCATGATCACATACCACCAAAAGGAAGCTCTATTTGTGTAGAAAAAAGGACATAAATTTTGTTTGGGTACAGCATTGCATAACTGGACAATTACCAGCTGAAATAGCAGAGTGCCGAATAGTGAAAAAAATTACCTGTTCATTAAGTGGATAAATCTTCTGGACGACAAGTGGTTAAAATAATTTAATGTAGACAAAAAATACACTGACATAAATAAAAACACATGTGCATGTATATATAAGCAACGGACCAGCATCAGCAACCACTTCCTGGAATGTGGCAAAGCGCAATGACATCAGTAGTTTCATCACCATGCGTTTCATCATCAAAAGGCATCTTCTGGGTCAAATAGATGGTACTGCTGGGTGATACTGAGGCGGCCCAGGAGGTGACTCAGAGAGTTGATAAAAGACCATTATTTTACCACTTTGGGTGTACAAGCAACATATCAGCATGGATGTCACATCACTACCTTAAACTCAATCTTTCAAAAACTGAGCTTGTAATATTTCCTCCTCCCCGGTCCCCTACTCATGACTTCACCATTAAGGTCAACAGCACACCATTGGTCCTTCCCTTCATGCCAGGGTGCTAGGCGTAATCCTAGACTCTGACCTCTCTTTTGGGCCCCACATCCACTCACTGGCTAAATCCTGCCGCCTCAACCTCCGGAACATTTCCAAAATCCGCCCCTTCCTGACCAATGACACCACAAAACAACTTATCCACGCCTTGGTTATATCCCACCTCGATTACTGCAACTCCCTCCTCACTGGTCTACCGTTACACAGGCTATCCCCCATTCAGTCTATTATTAATGCTGCTGCTAGACTCATACACCTTACCAACTGGTCAGCGACTGCTGCCCCTCTCTGCCAATCCCTTCACTTGCTTCCACTAACCCAACATATAAAATTCAAAATACTAACCACAGCTTACAAAGCCATCCACAACACTGTCCCTAGCTACATCGCCAACCTCATCCACAGATACCGCCCAAATCGCCCACTCCACTCCTTCCATGATATCTTCCTCTCTAGCTCCCTCATCACCTCCTCCCACGCTCGCCTCCAGGACTTCTCCAGAGCCTCTCCCATCCTCTGGAACTCCCTACCACAGCATGTCCTGTCAGCCCCCACCCTGTCTGCCTTTAGCCTACCCCACCTCCACCTAAGAACTGTACTTGAATCACCTCCACCAGATCATCCCCCACAGCTATCACCTTTTGTATCATCTAACCCTTCCTTTAGATCGTAAGCTCCATGAGCAGGGCCCTCATATTCCTTTTGTACTGAAAGTATTGTAATTGTACTGTCTCCCTTATATTGTAAAGCGCTGCGCAAACTGTTGGCGCTATATAAATCCTGTATAATAATAATAATACATTGTTTGTCGGTGGCACTACATATACAAGATTTTGGAAGAGGCGTGGTTTCTCTTTCTTGAACATCCTTGGATGGGACTATTCATGGGATTTTTTATTTCCATTTTTCATTTTAAGTTCTGTTTATTATGTATTAAATGTATATTTTTGCACTGTGGTTGTTTTTTGTTTAGTACAACACATTTTTATTTCTATATTGTGCAAGTACTCGCAAAAAACGTATACATTGTGCACACCGGCCTCTTAGTGTTCCTTCCTGTTGTGGTGGCAGGTCCAGTTTCCAGTTACTGCCCAGTTTTACACAATTCTTTGCCAGCCCTTCTGGGCCCACAATGTTCCCCTTTGGCTATTGAATGGTTACTGATATTCATAGGAGTGACATCATTTCAACATGCTGAGAATGAGTGATGATGTACAATGAATGGTACATGTGCTATGCCATCTACATTCCAAGAGAACAATTGCTAGGAGAGTTTAGGAAAACATTTTTGCCAAAAGAGACCATACACTTGTTGGTCAAAACACTGTAATGTCTAGAAATGTTTCACATTGGAACTTGTATGCTTTGAATTGAGTCTGAGCAATCTTGCAATTATGCACCACATATATATGCTACAGCTGCAACAAAATACCCCTTAATTACAGTATGTTCCACAAGTGATAATCTCACAGACACACATAAACTTCAAGCAAAGTATAATTTTTAGAAAATGGCACGCTGTTATTACAAATGCCTTTATCTTCACATAATATAGACAAAAAGCTAACGCTTTCTCTGAGCCTAGTTTAAAGAACAACCTAATTAAATCAGTTGAAGACTACTTGGCAACCAAAAACAGTTGACACATCAAACATCTCGATCTGTAATATGTAATGTACAGTAAGACTTTCAACCCCCGTTCACATCTGTGTGTTTCTGAAATGTTCTGCAAATGCGCATCGCACTTGCGTTGCCATTAAATGGTAACTAATTACACCACAAGCACAGGTATCGGGTATGCGTTTGCTATGCGTTTTGTCGTGTGACAAACACGCTGAAAATGCATCAAAAAGCACCGCAAAAAAAATGCCTCACTCTGCTCCCAAAAAAGTACAGGAGCTATTGTGGGGCATTTGTCGCACACAGGGCAGTCTCTATTCCAGTGAATGGGTGGCCCTATGTACGACACACATTAATGTGTGAAAAACGCAAACAAAAAAAGCATGCATTCCCGCTACGTGGAGATGTGAATGAAGCTTCAAAGTTGTGAAGTCAGAGATACAGTTGCAAGAACAAGTATGTGAACCCCTTGGGATTACGTGGAGTTTTGCATGAATTGGGCATAAAATGTGCTCTGAACGTCATCTAAGTCACAACAATAGAAGAACACAGGCTGCTGAACATAATACTACACAAACATTAGAAGTTGCCATGGTTTAATTGCACATAACATGTAAACATTCACAGTGCAGGGAGGAAAAAGTATGTGAACCTTTGGACTTAATAACTGGTTGACCCGCCTTTTGGCAGCAATAACCTCAACCAAACGTTTCCTGTAGTTGCAGATAAGACCTGCACAACGATCTGGAGTAATTTTGGACCACTCCTCTTCACAAAACTGTTTCAGCGTAGCAATATTCTTGGGTGTCTGGTGTGAATCGCTCTCTTAAGGTCATGCCACAGCATTTCAATCGGGTTGAGGTCAGGACTCTGACTGGGCCACTCCAGAAGGCGTATTCTGTGCTGTTGCAGCCATTGTTTTGTTGAATTACTTGTATGCTTTGGGTCATTGTCCTGTTGCATCACCCATCCTCTGCGGAGCTTCAGTTGGCGGACAGATGGTCGTATGTTTTCCTGCAAAATGTCTTGATAAACTCTGGAATTCATTTTCCCATCAATGACAACAATCCATCCAGGCCCTGAGGCAGCAAAGCAGCCCCAAACTATGATGCTCCCTCCACCATGTTTTACAGTGGGGATGAGGTTTTGATGTTGGTGTGCATGGCAACATCTAATGTTTGTGTAGTATTATGTTCAGCAGACTGTGTTCTTCTATTGTTGTGACTTAGATGACGTTCAGAGCACATTTTATGCCCAATTCATGCAAAACTCCACGTAATCCCAAGGGGTTCACATACTTTTTCTTGCAACTGTATGTAAGGTACAACATAACATATAGAAAGCAGGGGTCAGGACTATTTAAGGTACAGCACAGCGTATACAGTGCAGTCATCAGGAGAATGTAATGTAAAGCTTTGATCCCTTTGATCTCTGATGAATTCATGTGGTGCATGACGCAATGCATCAGACAGAAGCGTGGTGAAGTAATTTCTGGTGCCAGCCGCCATCTTGGTTTACCTCTGTGGATATGCTTGAATGGGCTATGTAGCCCTTTGCTCCATGTGAGTGTATTTTTTATATTTATTATTAAATTATATTACCTACTACACTCTGTTTTTCTGATTGAGCTTTATGCCCAATCATGGTGTTTCAAAGTGGACCCCTACTAATGTGATATCGAAAGTGAAGGAGGATTTCATTTGAGTTGGATACTAACATTTAGAGGTAAAGTTGATCCAGAGAATATCCGATTGCCTCTTGGGGGATCAGGAAGGAATTTTTTCCATGCAGGAGTAAATTGGATAACACTTTGTTGGGCTTTTTTTGCCTTCCTCTGGATCAACTGTGGGTGTAGGATTATAACTTTTTTTTTTTTTTTTTTTTTTAATGGTTGAACTGGAAGGACTTTTGTCTTGTTTCAGCCAGACTAACTATGTAACTATGAGCACAAGTTGACCTGGCTTCTAGGTCAGAATTGGGAGGTAAGCGCACACCCCTGGTGGAGGTGGACACAGCTGTGTTTGAAGTAGACAATTTGAAGAGTTTTTTTTTCTCACATATCATGGATTGATTATTATCCCTTTGGGACTCTTTTATCACTGTGCACTTGCACTTGATATAAGTTGATTATCATTATTTTATTTATGGTGCTCATCTAATATTATTGTCATCATGATTTAATTTGTATATGTTGTGCATTTCTGCTTAGGAGGGCTGCTGTGTGTTTATTTATTTACCATCCTTTTTTTGCACCTTTTTGGATGATTACTATTTGTTTGGGATATATTTTTTCTATGGTTTCACAAGTATATGACAAGTATTTGACACCTTTTTTATTTTCACCTAGAAGGGTGTTTATTATTAGCCCTTTATTTTTATTCATTTTTTAAATTATCCCTTCATTGGTTTATATTTTGTGGTTATCAATAGTTTGTTGATTTATTTATCATTGCCCTGGGTTTGCAGTGAGCAGGGCTCAGCCGGGTGTTTATTTTATTATATTTATTTTATATTTATTTTGATATCAGATGGTGAGTTTGTTATGTGTTAGTGCAGCACCTTTTATATATATCTTTATATATATTTTTCTATAATGTAAAGCTTATAACATTGCTGGTCAGTGAAGTAAAAAAAATATCCACTCATCAGCAGTCCGTGGAAGAAGGATTGCCCCAGAGTCGTTGGTCAGTGGAAGTAAAACAATACCCTCTCATTGGTAGTCAATGGGAGGAAAACATGCTCAGTGTACATGGTCATTTAGTGGAACAATGTCCCAATGTCCATGATCAATGGGATAGAAAAATGTACTGGCATTGGTGGGCAGTGTAAGGAAAAATTGTACCACCTTCAGTGGCAGGAAAAAAATGCTGCTTTGACCAAAGTTGCCCAACACAGTCCAAACACAAAGTCAAGGTAATTTTCCTTATGTCTTTTTGTTTTAGTTTTCACGAACAAGCTGCATTGGTGTTCAATGAAAAAAGTAGGACACTCTTGCAAGAAAATTCACTCTTGCACAGAGCAGCTTGTTGTGATGTACTACACCACATTGCAACGCATTGCAAAAAGTAAAAAAAAAAATGTTTGTGACTTTGCAATAAAATTAGTCAACAGTGCAATGTGTTGTTACAACGCATTGCACCGTCCCTACACAATGCACACTGGAGCATAATGCACATCTGCTGGTGGGAATGAGCCTTAGTCTATTGCAGCAGAAAACTGTCTAACTCTAAATTAGGTACTTGTGGTCCCTGAGGGTTATTTCAGACAGGCGGTAGGGTAAACTTACAGACCTGTGAAAAGTGAACTATGGTGGACCACTTCAGGGGGTAGTATAGCAGCAGCTAACAGACAATCAGTAGGTGCTACTGCTGCCTGTGTCTGAGTTTTTTTGTTTTTTTAAACGTTTTTATTTTATTTGCTGAATGGAAATTTTACATTGCAAAACCATGCCGCAATGGTCAGCCAAGCGTTTACGAATGCATGGGGACCCAGTGATCTCAATGGGAGAGTTTGACAGGCGGTGCCACCTGTCTAACTCTACAGTCCAAGTTAAAACATGTATACAGCCTTCTCAGGTTGTAATGTCAGAATTTTGGTGGGTGGGAGGGGTGCTCAGCCACCTATTTTTCCCACCTCTGGTCGTGTGTGTAAAAGAGCCCTTACTATGAGAATAGTTTGGAGGTTTGTTTTTTAGTACATGAGAGGAATTTGATTTTTTCACCACACTACAGGGTGATTGCAAATGCTGTTTTTTATTACTATTTGAGCTCAGGGTTCTACTTAAAAGGTGAATTCACTCCTATGAATTTTAAATTAATTAACGCGCATTTTCATAACCTTTGGCCTACCACCCTATAGCAGTTTTAATGCTACAGGATCGGCGGAGAAACTGACAGGAGAGAGATCTGTGAACAACACAGATCTCTCTCCTGTCAGCGGGGATGTGCTGTTTTTCATCTCCTTGCAAAGCAGGTAGAAAAAACATACACATCCCCTAGTAAAACACCACACAGTACACAGTAAAAGCACTCCCTAACACACAGTTAACCCTTTGATCACCCCAGATGTTAACCCCTTCCTGCCCAGTGTCATTAAAACAGTGACAATGATTTCCATTAGCACTGATCACTGTATTAGTGTCAGTGGTAGTTAGTCAGTTCCGACCAGTGTCAGTTAGTGTCAGAATACTATCACAGTCCCCCTATAAGTCACTGATCGTTGCCGTTACTAGTATAAAAAAGTAAATAATTAAAAATTCCACTATATTAACCAATGTTTGTAGACGCTATCATTTTCAGACAAACCAATTCATATATACTTCTTGGGATTTTTTTTACCAAAGCCATGTAGCAGAATACTACAGCAGCAGATTTTTGTCCTAAATTTATGAAGAATGTTTTTTTATTAGATATGTTTTATGGCAAAAAGTAAAAAAAAGGTTTTTTTTTGTTTTTTTTATGTTAGTCTTTTTTGTTTATTGTTTTTTTTTTTTAATGTCAGTCTTTTTTTGCTTATTGCGCAAAAAATAAAAAACCCAGTGGTGTTTAAATACCATCAAAAGAAAGCTCTATTTGCGTGAAAAAACAATTATATATATATATATACATATATATATATTATAAATTTCATTTGTGTACAATGTTGCATGACCGTGGAATGGTCAGTTAAATTGCCACAGCGCCGTACAGCAAAAAAATGGCCTGGCCATGAAGGGGGGTAAATCTTCCAGAAGGCAATGCATTGTGATATGCTTGTCATATGTCATACTTGCATTTTTCATTAGCTACCTTTTTTTTAAAGGAAATGAAAGTGTTACTAAACCCAGGATCCTGCATTCACTATATCTAGTCTCCCACAGTACAAAGAACATGGAAATGCAGTTATTTTAGTAAATATAAACTGCTAAATACCTTTTCTCATCACCAGTTAGAGCAGTCCTTTGACTTCTATTAGTGTCCAGCTGAACACTGGTTAAAGCTTGCATGAGGAGTGTGACAATCGTGCATCAGACCCCTGACCTTCTCACCTAAGTTGTGACCGAAGGATTAGCCAATCTGAAGCCGTGATGCCACGTGCGTAACAATACCACGCCCACCTGCACCCTGCAAAATGATCTTCCAGCTAATGGACCACAAATCGATGTACCGGCTGCCTGAATGCGATTGTTACTGGGTCAGGTTAATTATGCGATTAACCGTTCACACTGCCACCACCTCCTTTTTGTACAGAGAAATAGGAAACTCTGCAATATCAGCAATAACACTATGATGGTTGAGATAATCGTCTGTATAGCACTGTCACTGCAGACAGGTTATACAGAGGGTTAAACAAACACAGTAGCGCTCTTTTAGAGGCAGGAATTCGTAAGTTGCATTAGCGAGCTATAGAAACAGTTCAACACTTTCAGAAAGAAAGATTTATTACTAAAAGGTCAAAAGGGAGCAAAAAAAATAGTTACAAAATAAAGATGTAACCAATATTTATATAAATATACAGAGAACAACAGCACAGCAAAGAAGTAAAAGTAAGGAAGTTAAAGGATTAAAGTACTTGAAAATCAGCCTTGGGTTAAGCAGATCAAGTTTCAGAGCAAAAGGGCACGTCTCCCAAGTTGGTTCTGATGTAAAACGGGAGTTTTCAAAATAAGTGAGCGCTTGAAAACAGCTAATATAAAATCCCAAAGTAAAAGAAGAAAACAGCAGCTGAACACCAAAGAGGTACCATATGAACCTTCTCAATAAAATGCATACAAGGGAGAGGTGCAGCGCTAGCTATATGAATATACTTATATATCTGATAAACATACATATAAAAAAAGTGCTATTAAAGTGCAGAATGGTGACTAAATGATGAATTCAGTCCATAACGTGCTCAGAATCCAAGAGAGTCCTTTAAGAGCTTCAATCCCTGGATTCGTGGATGAGGTGAATAAAAGGTAAAATTGCGCACTCACCAAATGCGCAATTCAAATGCGCATTCAAAGCTGATATTCCGAGGTCACCATATGGATCTGGTCAGATCTGGTCACAGAAAGCCCTCCGCCACCTGGTAGTGTACTCCACACTTAGAGGAAAAGGCCGCTCTGCAGATGTAAAGGACTCCCAACAGAGCCCAAAGAATAAAGGAGGCCAAATAGTGTGATACCAGATAGGTAAGGGGTATTTATTCCCAAAAACACACAGTAATATACAGGCAGAGGCAGGAAGGATACTGACCCATACAGTGGATATGTAATGGATGGCCGCCGGGGCCCTCGTGGCGCCGGTCGGCGTGACGTCACACTGCTTGTAGCCGCTCCCTGACGCGTTTCGTGCGAAGGCACGTAGTCATAGGGGGTTAGCTTACAGCAGTGGACGTCAGTGTAAGCCCTAAATAGGGAAAGTGGCGCATGCGCTATAATCACGCGCCATTTTCCCGTCAACACATGTCTCCGTATAGGGCGCCATTTTCATGTAGCCCGCCAAACAGCGCATGCGCGAGCGCTGTCAGCGCGGAATAAACAGCATAACAATGATCACCAGGGAAAGGTGTGTAGCCCAGCAACCAGTGCACGGAGACAATCAGTAGCAGTCTCATGGGCAATTGAAAACACCATCCAGACCAGGTTACTAATTGGTCATCAGATGGACATCTTACCCAAAGCCTTATATATAAATATAAATATAAATGAAAACGAACAATATGCCCACAAATTAATCCGCATGTTGATCAATATGTTAATCAGCAATACGAAAAACATTTTTAAAAACATTTTTAAAAAGTCAAATGGTCAAGTTTAAAATGAGGTTATACCTGGTGGTCATTGCTGATGCCACACTCTTTAATAAACCCTCATTCAAAATACCAAAAAACAGAAATATATGACATAATGAGTATATAATGCAATACACATATAAAATCACACAATCAAAACAAATTAAAACCACGTATAGATATATACTTATGTAGAGGAACATATCCCTTCATATACAATTAATATATAAAAAAATATAAAAATATATAAAAATGTGTAAAAATGATTACACTATGACCCAAACCATAAAACCGAAAAGGATGAGAGACAATAAGGAATTAACTGTTGTCAATGAAGCAATTAATGTCCATGTCTATGTTAAGTCCTTTGGGACGCATACAGTCAATTTGGTAAATCCATTTCGTTTCCATCTTCAACTTTCACTCTTAGGCCTGACAGCCTATTTTGTAGTCCACCAGCAGGGGGTGTCTCTGAAGCCAAGGACCAATGCCTCATTTGGGGAGGGATTGTCTGGGCGGAGACCCAAACTAGAACCAAAATCTCTCCTAGCTCATATTTTGGCTCATAACTTTTCCTAGTACCCACCCACCCGCGGGTAGATTAATATGCAGACGCATCTGAGGAACGGTTAGATATGCGATATGAAATACATACTTGAGTGGTTCAAGAGATGTAATTTTTTCTTTCCTATGTACTCCAGCCAAGGAGAGTGACATATCAAACTGTTTGTCTTCTTGTGGCCAATCTGAAGATATGCCTGTTTTTTATGTAAGTCTCTCATATTCCAAGATATGAGACATAGGGGAAAAGTGTTATCGAGTTTCTTACTCGTCTGGAATGACTTTGAATTCAGGGGAAGGCTTGGGTTATCTTTGTACGAGGTGCCAGATTGCTCAGCTTCCCAGCCAGCTCGGCACCTAGCTAAAAGATGGTTTATAGCTCGGAGCTTCCTCCCGTGCCCTGGCCGGCCTGTGACACTGTGACTCTCAGATAGGGAGGGGGAGAATAACGGGAAATATGTTTGTACAAGATGGATGATCCTTTGCCAAGATGGAGGTTGGAGCCAAAATGAACCACGTCCATCTCTGTGCGCATGATTGCTACAAGGAGGTTTCATTCTGCTGTAGGAGGATGCAGGACCCCTGACCTCTGTCTTGACAGTGCTGATTGGCCCTGTGCTGATCACATGCACTTTCCCAAGTAAAAAAAAAAACCCTCTAGCAATACACACCAAACTGAGCATGTGCAGAGTGACTCCACATGATATGTCCCATCAGGAAATAAGAGGGGGACACTGGAATAAGGGGAGGATCAGAGAAGTCAGGATCAAACAGTGTTTTTACACAGTGCAGAGGATTACCCCGTAGGTTCCACAGTGAGTATAACAAGCATGCTTTACTGCATATACAGACTGATTTTACTGTTGTGGGTTTAGTAACACTTTAAGTTAGTATTTTTACCCATTTCCTGCCAGAATGTTGTTATTTTGTCACTAATAATACACGTTAATGTACATTGCCTGTTATTTGCAGCTGTTACTTTTTGTTTGTATATGTAATAGACATTGCAAAACGCAATTTAGATGTTGTTAACGCCATTTTTCCTAACAGTACCACATTTAAATAGGAATATAAGGATAGTTCTATTCAGCAGATAGGTAAATAACTCATCATGCAAATGTTTATATGGGTTTTCAATTTGCACTAATTGTGAAAAACTGTATAGGTGGAATCCCAATTCAGCTTCACATTTGTAAAAATTCCACTTCTTGCATCCTCACCCAGTTTTGTACACACAGGCCATCATGTCCAAGTTTTTTTTTTAATCCCTATGGAATTCTCTAATATATATTATATATAGATATATACAGTTGCAAGAAAAAGTATGTGAACCCCTTGGGATTACGTGGAGTTTTGCATGAATTGGGCATAAAATGTGCTCTGAACGTCATCTAAGTCACAACAGTAGAAGAACACAGTCTGCTGAACATAATACTACACAAACATTAGATGTTGCCATGGTTTAATTGCACATAACATGTAAACATTCACAGTGCAGGGAGGAAAAAGTATGTGAGGCCCTAGCTTAATGACTTCTCCCAGAGCTAATTGGAGCCAGGAGTGAGCCAACCTTGACTCCAATCAGTGTGATGATATTGGATGTGTTGCTGACAGCTGTCCTGCTCTTAAAAAACACACACCTGTTTTGGGTTTACTGGTTTCAAGAAGCACTGTCTGATGTGAACCATGCCTCGCAGAAAAGAGCTCTCAGAAGACCTACGATCAAGAATTGTTGACTTGCATGAAGCTGGAAAGGGTTACAAAAGTATCTCCAAAAGCCTTGATGTTCATGTGTCCACGGTAAGGCAGACTGTCTACAAATGGAGAAAGTTTATCACTGTTGCTACTCTCCCTAGGCGTGGTCGTCCTGTAAAAATGACTGCAAGAGCACAGCGCAGAATGCTGCATGAGGTAAAGAAGAATCCCAGAGTGTCAGCTAAAGACCTACAGAAATCTCTGGCACATGCTAACATTTTTGTTGACACATCTACAATAAGGAAAACATTAAACAAGAATGGAGTACATGGGAGGACACCACGGAGGAAGCCATTGCTGTCCAAAAAGAATATTGCAGCACGTTTGAAGTTTGCAAAAGAGCACCTGGATGTTCCACAGCACTACTGGCAAAATATACTGTGGACAGATGAAACCAAGATTGAGTTGTTTGGGAAGAACACACAACACTATGTGTGGAGAAAAAAAGGCACAGCACACCAACATCAAAACCTCACCCCCACTGTAAAACATGGTGGAGGGAGCATCATGGTTTAGGGCTGCTTTGCTGCCTCAGGGCCTGGAGGGATTGTTGTCATTGATGGGAAAATGAATTCCAGAGTTTATCAAGACATTTTGCAGGAAAATGTACGACCATCTGTCCGCCAACTGAAGCTCCGCAGAGGATGGGTGATGCAACAGGACAATTGTATTGTTGTGACTTAGATGACGTTCAGAGCACATTTTATGCCCAATTCATGCAAAACTCCACGTAATCCTAAGGGGTTCACATACGTTTTCTTGCAACTGTATATATATATATATATATATATATATATATATGCAGTATATACTGTACCACTCTGGACTTTCTCCTGAGCAAGAAAAAGCTATTTATAGCTTCCTGCTATACTCCTAATGTACTCCCTGCTATTTATAGCTACTTTATTGATTATCAGCACCTTTTGAGATAAGGGCTGTTGGGAACCACGTCAGCAATGCCTCCAAGAAAGACCGATGAAATAATGGGGCTTGGAAAACTACCAGAGTATGTGATACTGTATAGTTAAATATATGTGGTATATAAGTAAAGGATTTACACTGAATATTTAATGTATTGTGCGAATGATGGTGGTAATGAGGTGCCTGCAGAGCAATGTCTTAAAAATAGAACAAAGTTGTTGCAGAATCTGTAGTGGGTATCTTGTGTGGTCGTATGGGAATATTTAACCCTGCTTAGAGATCACAAAATAGAAAATGTATTTGTAATAGAAATTCCCTTTAGTGATGCCCAATGTATGGCTGGATTGCTGTGATCTGTCTCATAGGTTGTAAAAGCCCCCCTTTCCCATAGATCTCTAGGGCTGTGAGATGCACATTGCATAAATTAGGAGTAATCCTAGCATAGTGAAATGTTAATTCTTCAGTAAAAAATGAGTTGTCATAAAAAAGGAACAAAAAACTGCCTGTCACCGTCCTGGATTTTTTAGGAGCTAAGCCAAAGCCTTGGCAGAACAAATCTGGCCCTGCTCCAATGGTCAAGTTTGTATCACAGCATTATGATTTATATCCACCATCTGCAATAAATATATACAACACCAAAAAGTATCAGTCAGCTCTGATAGATTAAGGGCTAGTTCACACCATGTGCCTTGTACTGTATTGGTCAGCATTGACTGACACAGGCTCAAGACAAGAACATTGAGTTTCTATGTGCCTTGTGCACACCATGCATGCGGTGGTCTGTGTTGGGTTAAAATCTAGCACGTCTGCACCACATTGTGTCGCAACATACTTCAGTGCATAGAGATGAATGTGTAACACCCTGCTATAAATGTTTGATGCCGGATGTTGAAGACAACAAAAGATGGTGTCCTGCAGAACAGTGGCATTCTTATGTTGAAGAACAGTTTTATGGAACATGTAGTCTGAATTGCAGAACTTTGCTAAGTAGCAAGGCATTTAAAAACTACATTTCCCAGAGGAGCTGACGTGTGGGCGGGGCATATATATATATATATATATATATATATATATATATATATATATATGTAAAAGCCCGGGAGACTGGAAAGGAAGTGAGAGGGGGAGATATCTAGAGAGAGGAATATGTTGATCGCTGGAGAGCCAGACCAGGCCGCAGGAGGAGAGAGAGGGGAGGCAAAGAGAATCTGCTGATCCCTGACCCTGCCAATTGATCCAGAGAGCTGATCTGTCAGCAGGTGACAGGATGTAGCACTGCAGGCAAGACCAGAGAGCTCAAGTGGGTCCCATCTGGAAAGAAATAAAGATTGCAAGAATCTGCTAGACAAAGTGGATCCAGCAGCAATCACCACAGGTAATCTCTTTTGCTGGCTGTGCAGAAAACTGTGAATTCCTGCAGAAGCTGACAACCTGTCATTATAGTGAACAGGGTCGGTGGTCACACTTACCTGCTTAGAACCCCAGCAGAAATTTTATTTACTGTTAAAATATCAACCAAAAATTGCCTTTTTTGTCAGCTGACTCCTAGAAATCTATTGTGAGGAACAACACTAAAACAAAATCATTGTGAAGCACTCAGTGCATATACTGTATATTTGATCACAAATTATACAATTGTAGTGCTACCTGCGAGAGGGCCACTGTGTTGTGGATATCCCTAAGCTTCCCTCTGTACAGCCAGGCAACAGAAATTTTTCACATAGACTTGCATCCAAAGACAGTGAACAGTTTATGACCTTGGTTTTGTTGTTATATAAGGGGAATATTAGGTTGGATAGAGAAATAGGGGTTATGGGATGCCCAATTTGACTTGAAACAATGAAAGGGGGACATTTCTTTTCTATGTGCAAAGCAGATCCTGGACTGTTCTTTTCCTGAAAGCCATCAGTCATTGCGGATCATTAGCAGCTGCCCTTTCTGGGAGAGGAACTAGCAGCCCCTCAAAAATCACTTTACTTCCCGTAGCTGCATGCAGAGATGTCTTCTCTCCCCCTATGGAGCTTCTCCCAGCTCCCCAGCCTGCAGGAACTACCAGCCCCCCTGGATTCTTGGATGATCTCCCGGATCAAAGATAAAGGATTTAGCTCAATGCTGACCTTGGAAAGCTTACTACATGTGGCATTATTTCCCTTTGTGGATCTTAAATGTGTTGCTGTACTCACACTGTCCTCTTTGCTCCCTGCTGCTCCAGGCTGGATCCCATCTGCACCTATCTGCAGAATGTATCATCCTGAGTCAGCCCGAGCCCAGCCTTGAGGCTGACCCTCCACCCCACAGACCCAGAGGATCCCTCCTAGACTCCGACAATCTCCTCAGCACTCCATCTTCCACTCGACTCCTCTGTCAGCCTGACTCCCCCATACTTAACTGCCAGTCCAACACTCTACCAAACCTGGGCCTACAAACCTGGGATTAACCGGATTCTCCATGAATGTGCAGATTAGGCCTCCACCCCTTCCTTCCAACCAACTTTCAGAAAGAAGTTCTATGGTTCTCCAGAGTCTGCACCTATCTGCAGAATGTATCCTCCTGAGCCAGCCCGAGCCCAGCCTATTGGCCAACCCCCCCCCCCCACTGACCCAGGGGACCCCTCCTAGACTCCGACAGTCTCCTCAGCACTCCATCTTCCACCTGACTCCTCTGTCAGCCTGACTCCCCCATACTTAAAGGCCAGTCCAACACTCTACCAAACCTGGGCCTCCAAACCTGGGATTGGCTGGATTCCCCATAAATGTGTGGATTAGGCCTCCACGCCTTCCTTTCTAACCAACGTCCGGAAAGAAGTTCTATGATTCTTCAGAGTCTGCACCTATCTGCAGAATGTATCCTCCTGAGCCAGCCCCAGCCCAGCCTAGAGGCCGACCCACTCCCCAAACCCAGGGGCTCCCTCCTAGACTCCGACAGTTTCCTCAGCACTCCATCTTCCACTCAACTCCTCTGTCAGCCTGAGTCCCCCATACTTAAAGGCCGGTCCAACACTCTACCAAACCTGGGCCTCCAAACCTGGGATTGGCCAAATTCTCCATGAATGTGCAGATTAGGCCTCCACCCCTTCCTTCCAACCATCTTCCAGAAAGAAGTTCTATGGTTCTCCAGAGTCAAGAGGAGGCGATAGAGACACAACCTGTTCAGTCATCCAGCTGACCTGCAATAACTCGACCTTAATCACATGACTCCCAGAAGTACTATGAGCCATAAACAATGATTTTACCTGTAATACTCTACACTATCCTAGCAGCACACTAGAGGATGCTACACAATGAATCAAGGTTTTTAAAATATTAACCCAAAATGATAAAACTATTTATATCAAAATGATATATTTAACATACTTATGTAAAAAACATGCAAAAGTTATACATTCATTTTAGGTTCAAATATCCTATATCCTCAAATACCTGGACCCAATTGGTGGCTGCTGGATCAAAGTATTTGATAGGTTATTGTATCTATTATTACAATAGTCTAATACTAGTTCATTATACTATCCATTGCAATGAGAAGATGTAGCCTCAATTCTGGTCTATCAGGACAAGAAGTCCCAGAAATGGGAAAGGTGCTATGGGACGGGAATAAGGATAGTCCTATATAGGAGCGCATTTTTCTGATTTACATTGTTCCCAGTCCCTGCCGTTCCATCCTGTTTTATATTGGATTAGACTAGTCCACCATCTAGTTTAATCACACAGTAGGTGTGAAGGGGGGGATATGTCTTTTCCCTCCAATCAACTCTCAGAACTCTCCTCACTGAGCTCTGCAAAGTGTAGTTTCAGTTCTCTACTCCCATTTTCTGAACTCTCAAACAAGCTTTAAAAAACAGCAATTTGAACAGGTGTAGAGAAGAGAAGACTGCAGATAAACATGTACAACTTATGTAGTAGGATTTGTTTCATCTCTGTGTATCACCTGAGGCCAGTCATTTCACTGGGGATATGTAAGGGTTTACAACCACTTCAACTCTAAGAATAAAAGCTGACCATTGTAAACACCCCTGTCAGTGTTAGCCAGTGTTAAATGTTTTGTCTAAACCCTCTAACTGCCATGATGGACAGCTTGTTCTGATAAAAGTAACAAAAAAAGAAAACTAATGCAGCCTCCACATCTGAGGATTTGAAAGCTGCAATATATAACATTTTTGGTTTTTGGTACACTTAGAGGGCCCATGATGGGTCCTGTTTTCCTGCGTTTGATGTGCATTTGGAACGCAGTGCAAGGCAGGTAAACAAAAAACCCTTAGACTTTAACTGAACGGTACACGTGACAGTTGGGTGACTGTGTCTGACCTGCCTGTGTTCCTTTGGATGTTGCAAAGTGCATTTAAGCTGCAGACAAAGCAAATCAAATGTAGCCCTTTCTTGTCAAACATTGCATTTCCATATAAAAGCATTTGCATGTGTTCGAATAGAAAGTGCAGTGTTTGACTGAGACGCCCATTGACATTAAAGGGTTACTAAACCTACAACAGTAAAATCAGTCTGTATATGTGGTAAAGCACTGTGGAAACTAAGGGGTTATTCCTCCAAATTTTGTAAAAGGCTGTTTGATTCTCTCTTCTCTGATTCTCCCCTTCTTCCACAGTTCCCAATCCACCTGCCATAGTATAGAGCAGCAGTGGCAAGTCTGCACATGCTCTGTTTGATGTGTATTGCTAGATAGGTTTTTTTTGGGAGGGTACTTGTGATCAGCACAAGACCCCAGACAGAGAGTCAGGGGTCACGCAGCCTCATAGGACAGTTAGAGGAGAATGGAAACTCCTCCTACAAGATTAACCAGTGCTTGGCCAGACACTGATAGAAGTCACAAGACTGCTATATACTGCTGATGAGAAAAGGTATTCAGCAGTTTATATTTACTAAAATAATTGCATTTCCATGTTCTGTGTCCTGTGGGAGACCAGATAGAGTGAATGCAGGGTCATGGGTTTAGTAACACTTTAATGTTTGTTTCTTCTTTTATGTTTTAAATGTGTTTTATAATTAGTATGGTGTAAGAATCATTCAGTCTGAGACTTACTGTATATTTCTAGTGTACTATTAAGAGCTGCAGCCTTACGCTCCACAAAATGTAAGTTAGTTCCATCACCATGGTAATGAATTTTCTTTTTTTTCTACGCAGAACTACGTTGCAATTTGTTCTTTTTCTTCTCAAACGACAATTGAAACCTAGAAAGTTATTTTTTTTTCTTATATGAAAACCCTGGAATATTACATTACTGATCTGTCATGTACTTATTCAAGAAATGATTAACACCTGGGAGCATGGCTCTGTGTTTTAAGAAACAGACTCAGGAAAGGCCCCTGAGGAATATGTACATGTATAATCACGTTTCCATAGCAACTGGGAAAATTCACTACCCCAGCAAACATCACCCCCAAACCCACCATCTATACATGGCATGGCTCTTGTTGCCTGGAAACAAATTCAGTTGACCTTCCGTGCTGGGAAAGGAAGCAGTGGTAGTCAGTTTATGCAGTGACCTTAATGCAGTGCTGGTGAGTCAATGTGCAATGACCTTAATGCAGTTAGAAGGACCTCGAGTGCAGCAACGTATGTGTCACCCCTCTGTGCAAACTCAATTCTCGAGTCTACATCAATGCCATCAAATAAATGTTCTGAAAACTGTTTGTGCTGCCATTGTGTTAATGTGCAGTGACTATAAAGCAGACGCGTCGAGGCGAAATCCAGATCACATAATGCAGCAGAGGATAGTTAATCTGTGGGAACGACTACAACTGTGTGACATGGACTTAATGTGCAGCTGTTTAATGCAGTGCGAGCAGATTAATGCAAATAGATCTTCTGGGAAGTTGCAGCGCCAAGCTGATTGATTGAGGCCTAATCAGCAGATCCACTGCACAAATATATTTCTTTCCCATATAATCTCCAACGTACAGGGACTCCTAAACACTCCATGGGGTCATTTAATCTGCTGCGGCAATCAGTGCAATTCAAGTGGTAATGTGCAGTAAAAATGACCTTCTACGTAAATGCCTGTCTGTGGCATTGATTGAAATATCAAGCAGTTAATTAAATGCAATGCCATGTTATGACCATACTGTAACCTTAATACAGTAGCAGTTGGTTAAGCAAAACAATTAGGATATTTTAAGGTATAATAAGAGTTGATTGGCTAATGCATTATTGCATTTTTAGTAGGATGAAATGCTATGACTCTTCATTTTCTCTTTATAATTTAATGTAAGCTCAAACCAATTTTAGAGGAAAGTTACTAGGTATGATGATAACATTAGTACTACATATATAGCACCCTCCTGGTGTAGTCAGGGGCATATTTACCACAAGGCAAACAAGGCACTTGTCTAGGGTGGCATTTTTCAGGTGGGCAGCCCCCCCCCCCCCAGAAGAAGGGATGGAAGAAGGGACACGCGCGCCATGGGAACCAGGTGGGATCCAAGAGAGGCTTGATGATGTATGTAGAGCCTGACACTCATTCCCGGGGATGTCCGGAGCTGTGAAGATGGGTGTCTTTCTCCCTATTGCCAGGGGTGGGGGGGGGGGTAGTGGGAGGTTCTCCCAGGTGTTGTTGGTCAATGTCAGGCTCACTCCGCGGGAGGGGGAAGGGGGGGTGTTGGTTGTGTCCATGGGGGCAGATGATTTTTGTGTTGCCTAGGGCAGCACAGAACCTAAATACATCACTGGGTGTAATGTAGGTAAGCTTTGTTGGCTCCTCTGTAATCAGTGGAGCTGAGGTTGATTATTAAGGGCTGCCCAGTGTCTCACAGGCTGCTGCTCTGATGACTTTTCCTTGTATTCTACATGATTCTAGACTTAAAGTGAAAGGGAGAACAGAGTGGGCAGCCTGAATATTTATGGGACTTCAGCCAATTCCTGGAAATGTGTGCCCAGCAGGTGGATGAAGAGCCCTTAAATAGTCTGAGGCCTGAGGTGCAGAGTTTCTGTGTCCAGTCATGCTGGGGGGCTCTGCCCCTGGGGCAGAACACTAGAAGGAGTCACCTGGAAGACATTGAGGTTCCAGCTAGACTTATGGGGGGCCTATTCGCAAGATTGAAGTCCTAGAATCAAGCTAGGTCTGGAGGAGCTCACTGGACAGAGCAAGGAGGAAGTTGGTGGAAAGAGTCCAGCTGTCCTATGGTGGTGTGAGTCTATATCCCCCTCACTTAGAAGAATTTGGTGGATATCAGTAACCAATGATCCTGTGGCTGTGTGAGTAAATGACCCCCGGTGCTGGAAAGTCAGTGACTATGTGTATCTTTTGTCTTTGGAAGGAGTACTTGTCCCCATCAGCATAAAGATTCTATGGGACATTCCCTTTTCACATTTCAGTAAGATAGTTAAAGAATCCTCAAGTTGTCCAGTTCTTCAGTTTTGGGGTGTGCATATGCTCCCCTCATCCCCATCCAAGTTCTATGTTCCAATAAAACCTAAAAAAGGACATTTCTAGACTGTTCCTTTGAGTCAGTGGAAAAGTGATGGAATTGCTGTGTGCCTAGCTGTGAATGCGCTAACTGGAGGAATAGGACTAAGTTTACTAGCTGCTCCTTACAGGGTGCACTACACTTTGAACCCACATTGTACTATCTTACACATCATTTGTTCAGAGGAAAACACAAACTGATGTGCCTATGGGACTTGCCCATTAGTGTCAAGAATATGGATTACCTAGCAATTATTTTGTCCTTGGCTCAACAATTTTCAGATCTCCAAGCAACAATGAGAATATAAGCCAACAAGCCGTTTATCCAGTACACCTCTATGGCACCCACACCTGTACCAGGCACAATAACCAGGCACAATAAAAAATTACATAAGCTGTCTTACTATCAACTAAAAAATATACAATTTAGTTCCCTTATTAATGATAAATACCAAATTGTGCTGTGCTTCACTGTTACCAATAAATCATAAATACATGTACTGTATATGTGCCCAAATGACATATAGTACAAAATTACTTAAATTCACTAAAATTTGTGCACCCCAGCTTTCAAATATTTAACCAAACCGTTAAGTGAGGTCATATAAAGCCTGCGTCCCTTTAATTACACCAAATATGGATGGGATGGTGTCTTGCTGAGTGGGATCCCTTTCACTCATCAGATAGCTCATCAGATGGATATGTTAAAAGAGTAACCAGATCATAGTGCTTTATCCTTAAACAGCCATTCATTGATACTTTACATACTTGATACATTGATAGTACTTTCACATGATCAATATACAGAAAGTGCTTTGTGCAAGACATTGCCTCCTGAATTTTGGCAGTGATGATATCCTGTGTGTATCCAGCTGGTGTCAGTATGGAACCAACGAGCGTCGTGACATCAAAGCCCCTCCCCTACACGTTACACCACTGGGTCACGTGGCTTCATCAGAGGGAAATCAGAGTTCCACTTGCACCCACACCTGTACCAGGCACAATAACCAGGCACAATAAAAATTACATAAGCTGTCTTGCTATCAGCTAAAAAATATACAATTTAGTTCCCTCATTATTTATTGATAACAGAAGAATAGAAAGAGACAATCATGTCATCATTGCCTTTGCATAGCCTTAGTTTATTGGCTTTGTCTCTGCCTCCATTTATTTTTTAATATCTCCTCCTCAGTAGCTTATCAAAAATACACCTACAGCAATTCTCTTACAACCTAGCTTTCAAGTCCTGCTTTGGTAACATGTATTTAGGGTATTGGATATTAAACACGATGGGAGCTGGGCTTGAATATGTTATGGGTTTTCAGTTTGCATATTTTCATCACTTTACAATGTCACAATCCTAAAAGCCCTTTTTTCTCAGCCTGCCCTCTATCTTTATTGTCACCTAGGCAAAAATGACATATGACTCTGGTACAGCAACCTCCTGAGCTATCCACGTCAGATATCTCAGGAGACATCAACTTACAGACAACAGCTGGAGGTGGGCAGACCTGTTAATGCACCATCAAGATCCACCTGCAGGAATCTGCAAATGACAGCCAGCTCCCAATGATATCAGATGGGAATATGCAGTAAAGGAATGGCGGAGCAAAATAGACCAACCCTGGATTTTTTGGGAGGGTATTTTATTTAAGCATAATCCAGTAGAAGAAGGTAAGAATAGAATAACTCTAAAATTACTCCCCAGACAGTGAAGTTAATCTTTAAATAAAAAAAATAAATAAATAAACTATACATAATAAAGTTATTAAATACACTTTCCAATTCCCAGCCTCTAGGTGAGGGTGACACCATCATCTTTCCCACAAGATTTTGGGAAATGCTAAAATGCTCATGTACTATTCAGTAATGTCATCTCACCAAATTTGGGTTACTTATCATTTGACAGAATAAGTATGACTTCACCCTCTACAGTATGAAAGCAGGGGAAAAGGTAGGTATTTTTATTAAAGTGGAACTAAACCCTCCTATCCTTTTCAGCCAAGGAAGCTGCCATCCTAGTCTCTGTTTGATCTGCAACTGCCATGGTGCTGCACATGTGATCAGTTATAACACCAGATATTTGATGGTTTGAAAGTTTGGTTGAGAGCACAAGCAGATGTGACAGTTAGCATTCCCAGCATGCCTGGAATGTAACTGCTTTTTGAAACTGTTAAATTGATGGGTTTAGTTTTGCTTTCATTTTTTTCTTACATTGTGTTTGTTTATATTTATTTTAACATTGCAATTTCTGTTGAGCGTATGGGGGCCGATATATTTAGTGGAACTTGCATTATGCGCTTTAAACTGATTTAAAAATAAATGGAAACTTTTAAAGTAATTAGGTCAATATCTACCTTTCCTTATTCTCCTCCTTTGCTGCACTGTCTAATATGTGTGAAAACAACTCTAACCATTTCTTTAAAAAAACGAATCTTTTATAGGGTCATCACGGCTTTTCTGACAATACAGTCCTGTAGGCAAAATGACATACCAGCTAGGGCTCCAAAATGGCACAAATGCAGGCATATTTTATGCTGTACACCCGTTTGCCTGTATTTGTATCCATGTGCATGAGCCTTTAACAGTCCTACATGGAGTAGTAATAAAAAAACCACAATCACTTCTCTTTTCAGTATCTCATCACAAAGTAATCATGAATGAAGAGCAATACAAGTTTCTTATTCCATAAACCAATAGAAATTTGTGTTTATGTCCTTCATGCGTCTAACAAGATGATACAGTTGAGGGGGTGGGCACAGACACAGCTTGGCTTCCACAAACTCCCTTATTAATAGCAAGATGAACAGAGGCAACAAATTATTCAGGGTGTCTGGTTTAGGAGATCAGATTATTTAACTACCAGAAAGCCTCCCAGCTTTAGAAATTGCGACAACATTTCACCATTTTTTTTTTGTTTTGGATAAAGCAGAGAAGGGTTAATGCTGTCTGTGTCCCCATTGGCAAAATTTCCCCAACTATTTAAAGGGCAGTCATAACAGAAAACAAGGGAGAGTCTCATTAAAGTGGACCTTTCAGTAAAAAAAAAAACTTTTCCCTATGTACTTATTTGACCCTAACCCTCCCCATGTGAAACCTATTAAAAACATTCTGAGAAAAACTTCATGGTACCTACCAAGGACCCTGAATTTCAGACCCCTTATTGACATGAAAAAGGGAGGATATGATCGCCCTGTATAAATACTAGGTGGTCTATATAGTGAACTTCATATAGAGTTATTCACTTTCAGGTCATTACAAAGGACAAGGGGACAATCTTTATATCTGGAGGAAAAGAGATTTAACCTCCACATTTTGAAAGGCTTTTTAATTGGTTGAACTAACTATGTAACTGTGTAACTATGTGATCAGCCTCACTTCAGGCTCCAGGGGAAGCTATTGGTCCCAAGTGTATAAGAATTCACTAGATTTTGGATCTTCAAGCTTCCCAGGACCCCACAGGATGTCACCAGTACCTAATTGAGTCTGCCAGAAGGGTCTACAAGAAGTACAGTTGTGACCAAAATTATTCAACCCCCAATGCTGTAAAGGGGTTTAGGGACTATAGTGTACATTTGGAATTGTATTCAGAATCAAATCCTACAAGGACGTTGTAACTACCCAAATGCAACTAAAATGACATCACTTGTTTATGTAATACAGTAGTAAATGGTTCTTATGTGGTTTCTTCATTGCCACAATTATTCAACCCCTTAAAGACTACCACTCTGAAGAACAGAGGTTCATACAGGTGCTTTCCATCAGGTATTGAAAACACCTGTGGATGTCACCGAGCAGCAATCAAGCATAATAAGCACCAATTAGGCAGCTTTAAAATGACTGTGATACTCAGCTCCTTCTAGACATTTACTGGTGTGGTTACAAACATGGTGAAGGCAAGAGAATGGTCCAGGAAGACAAGAGAAGAGGTGATTTCTCTTCACAGGAAGGGCAATGGCTATAAGAAGATTGCAAAGATGTTAAACATACCAAGAGACACCTTAGGAAGCATCATTCGCAAATTCAAGGCAAAGGGCACTGTTGAAACGCTACCTGGTCGTGGCAGAAAGAAGATGCTGACTTCGACTGCTGTGCG
This sequence comes from Staurois parvus, assembly GCF_062004578.1. Taxonomy (NCBI): domain Eukaryota; kingdom Metazoa; phylum Chordata; class Amphibia; order Anura; family Ranidae; genus Staurois; species Staurois parvus. The sequence goes on along the minus strand of NW_028318078.1, from coordinate 10,505,702 downwards.
CTACCTGAAGCGTAGAGTGGAGAGAAGTCCCCGTGTGACTGCTGAGGAACTGAGAAAAGATTTGTCAGATGTGGGTACAGAAGTTTCAGCCCAGACAATAAGACGCACACTGCGTAATGAAGGCCTCCGTGCCAGAACTCCCAGGCGTACCCCCTTGCTGTCTCCAAAGAATAAGAAGAGTCGACTGCAGTATGCCAAAAGCCATGTGGACAAACCACAAAAGTTGTGGGATAGTGTTCTGTGGACTGATGAAACAAAATTAGAACTGTTTGGGCCCATGGATCAACGCTATGTTTGGAGGAGGAAGAACAAGGCCTATGATGAAAAGAACACCTTGCCTACTGTGAAGCATGGTGGAGGGTCAATCATGCTTTGGGGCTGTTTTGCTTCTGCAGGTACAGGGAAGCTTCAGCGTGTGCAAGGTACCATGAATTCTCTTCAGTACCAGGAGATATTGGATGGAAACGTGATGCAGTCCGTCACACACCTGAGGCTTGGGAGACGTTGGACCTTTCAACAGGACAATGATCCCAAGCATACCTCCAAGTCCACTAGAGCATGGTTGCAGAGGAAAGGCTGGAACATTTTGGAGTGGCCATCGCAGTCACCAGACTTAAATCCGATTGAGAACCTCTGGTGGGACTTAAAGAAAGCAGTTGCAGTGCGCAAGCCTAAGAATGTGACTGAACTGGAGGCCTTTGCCCATGAAGAATGGGCGAAGATACCCGTAGATCGCTGCAAGACACTTGTGTCAAGCTATGCTTCACGTTTAAAAGCTGTTATAACTGTAAAAGGATGCTGTACTAAGTACTAAGATTGAATGTCACTTGGGGGTTGAATAAAACTGATAATGCTGTGAGCACAGAAAAGACATTTGTGGTTATTTCATTATAACTGTTATGTTATATTTGTCTGACCTACAAGTGCCTCTTTAATGTAAATGTAAGCAAGATGACTGAATGATCAAAAGCAATGTCAAACTGGCCAAAACACTCAATTTCAGTGGGGGTTGAATAATTTTGGTCACAACTGTATATTGTACTTTTCTTCCTGTTTGTCCTGTGTTGAATTCCGAGGTCTCCAAACTTTAACAAATGGACAGTTTACTGTCGTTCAGACTTTAGGAGGACTGGAATGTGCCCAATTGGGAGTAAACTATGCCCTGTCTAGTATTAGGGGAAAAAATGCTGCTTCATTGTTGGTGTCAATGGGAGGAATAGTGCCTGATTATTGGTAACAGGGTAGGGAATTATGTCCCATTGTTGGTGTCAGAGATGGGAATAGTACCCTGTTGTTGATGCCATTGGCAGGAATTATACCCCATTGTTGGTGTAGTACTACCCCCTACCCCCTGTCATTCTGAACCCCTTTCTGAAAGCCCAACTACTGCTGATACTACAGTACTCTTTTAACCAGTGCAAATTACCATCAGAAAGTAGACTCAGGCACAGATCGGAGTAAAATGATATGATGTTTATATAAAACTTTAATGTAAGCTTTGTTAAACAGCACAAAGTATATAGGTGTGTGTAATAGCAATTGGCACTCTTAGCAACTTTAAGAAAAGAAACAACACATACAGCAGATTCTCAATCAGTATTAGCAGACCTGCTTTTCAGACGTTAACCCAATACTTCCAATCTGAGGTATTTCTAGTCCCCTGTGAGCAAGAAAAACCACCAAAGGTTGAACTAGCTCACTTTGGGCACTCAGAATCTGATAGCAAGGTTTAAATCTGAGATAGAAAAGAGCTCTTAACTAGGGTAGTCAATGTCCATTTAAGGGCATTGAGGTATCATCAGCACGCTTGTTGGGGCTCAGTTGGTACACAAGTACGAAGAGATGAAGGTAAAAAGTAACAGAAGGAAGGACAAGTACTATCCCTTTAGGTGGCACTTGACTTGGGTGGTGTCCCTTTAATGCATTGTGCAGGTTGCAAATTTTGGGCAGAAAGGTCTCAGAAGTTTGGAGCAGCACTTGCTGGCAAAGGGGCAATACGACTCTGGACTGCAGTGACAAATGGAAATGGCGGTAAAGGTTCCTTTAAGAGGATAGGCCAATGGTTAAGGGAGTATTGATATGATTTGGCCTGAAGAAGGCATGCACTGGGGTCAGATCTGATGATTGGACTGTGCTGCAAATGCATTCAAAACTAGCAGCAGGGGGAACTAGGCAATAGGTCTAGGCCTATGTTAACAATGTCCACAACTGTGTGCAGGAAAGTAGCAGATATGAGAAGAATGTCAGTGTTCACCTTTGTGGCTGGTATATGGGACTCTCTCACCCAACTGGTGGCTTCCAGCAGGTCCTAGCTGTCTCTCTCTCTCTCTCAGCAGATGGGGGCCCCCACAGGTTATCCAGCCTCACCTGCAGCATTCTGTCCAGTCACTGTGCCCTGGGTCACCTGCAGGCAGAGTGTCTTGCTGAACAGGGTGGCAAGACTAGCGGTCAGCGGCTCCTCCTTGCCTCTCTTCTCTCTAGCTCTGCGGCCTGGCCTGGCCTGGTCCAATTCTCCAGCAGTTAGCACAACTCTCTCTCTATTTCTGGTCTCCAGCTCTCTCCCCTATCACTTCCTGTCTAGTCTCCCAGGATTCTGTATATAAATGCCCCTGCCCACATGCCAGCTCCTCTGAGAAATGTGTACCTCTGGTACACTACTCCTCAGCAAAGTCCTGTGGTTCAGCATACAAGGTCTATGGGGCTGTTCTATGTGAATGTGAGTGTGAATGCCACTGAATTGCAGGACACTGCCAACTTGTGTTTCTGTTAACATCCAGCAGCTTGCATTGTAACAGGGTGTTACATTGGTGTCAGTGGCAGGAATAGTGCCTCAAGGTCTGGATAAAGGCAAGTAAAGGGCTGCAGTTTGGAGACAGCTGGTTTAGTGTTTCACATAGAGATTTTAGATTGGGGAAGGTGAGGGCTACTAGGTAGCAGTTAGTTTTACTGAAAGGTCCTTTTTAAAAGGATATTGACAGCAATAGATACATTTTATCAAGCAAAACAAGAAAGGTTCAGTTTCTATGTCTGTTGGGGTTTGGGGTTCCTCTAGCTGGTAAGTGTGCAGGGAATTTCAGTTTGTTTCCATGTTCACCTTGCTCTAAAGTAGGGGCCTCCAAACATTCTAAACAAAGGTCCAGTTTATTTTCCTTCAGACTTTAGAGGTCCAGGCTGTGGCCAACAGGTATGGACATTTTCCTTGCATCAGTAGGAGAAAACATCACATTTGCCATTGGGGGAGAAATAATGCCCCGCTGTTGGTATCTTTGGGAGGAATAGCACCCTAATTGTTGGTGTCAATGGGAAAAATGGTGCCCCATTGTTGATGTCAGTTGTCTTGTAACAGTGGGAGGAATAGTGTCCCAAGGGCTGGATGAAGGCAAGCAAAGGGCAGCATTTGGCCCCCAGGCCACAGTTTGGAGATCACTGTTCTAAGGGCTAGTTATAATGTGAGGTGTTTGACACTTTTGTTTAGTCTGCAGTAAGTATTTTGTACTATTTCTGTTTGTCCTTTGTTTTAATTTCACAGAGATTTTAGATTTGGTCAAGGTCGGTTAGCTAGTAGATAGCGGTTAGCTTTTACTGAAAGGTCCTTTTAATAGGGATTCAGACAGCAATAGAAACATTTTCTCAAGCAGAACGAAGAAGGTTAGAATCTCTGTCAGGTTCAGTTGCTATGCCTGTTGAGGTTATTTCCTTTTTTTCTCTGTTTAGGTGACAGTACAAAATGTGAGGGGCTATCTTTCTGAATGGGACAGCAATATAAATCTTACAGAGGTTCCAAGCCTGTGCCACCCTATTTAAGATTTTAAAAAATGTTGTAGCTGGAGTTTGGTTTAATAGGGTATATTGAGAGATTTTAAACAGCTTTTCCCCTGTAATCTACTGTATAGAAAGGTTTATGTATAGACTGCAATTATTCTTTTACATCAGCTTTTATGAATTAGCTCTATACATTTTTCCTGTAATTCTGTCTACTTGGTTTCTATGTTTGCACTTGCTATCTACTTTCATTGTCCTTACTTCAGGGGCAATGCTTGAACTGAGCAGGGCCAGAATTACTTAATAGCTAACCTGAATATTTTAGCCGCTTGGGATATGCATAAAAGAAGATGCGCCTCGTTAGCAAGTAACGTGCACTGCATCTGTTAGCATGCTTGCTGTGTTGAAGCATACGGTATATCTTCATTACAGCAGTTCTCTTTGTATATTACTGACCCTGAGCCTTAACAGACAATTCAGTATATTTATTAAAATGTAAATGGATCACATTATTCAGGCTAGCAGTGTTTTGTTTCGTTGTATCACATATTTTTTTGTATAACTGTCATCTAATGTCAGCTTTTTTATTTATACATTTTTGTTCTAGGCTTCTTTATTTTGTTCAGTTTTTTCAATAATTATTTAATAGTAGGAAGAAAAGTTTACATATCTTTAGGAACCAGGATAACAACATGGTAACATGGTACTACAGGTGGAATGCTGCCAAAGCCGTGTCATGCTCATGGAACAAGGCCTAGTTACCAGTGGGACCATGCTGTCAATCCAGTGAATGTAATCAAGAAGCCTTGTTTCCAAAACAAGTTTTAATAGAGGGACAAAACTACCAACATAGATCCTTGTTACCATGAGGCCATGCTACCAAAACACTGCTTGTTATCAGGTCAGCTATGCTATCTCAACAAGTCCTTGTTCACCTCAATCACACAATGCATGTGGTGGCAGGAAGAGTGGGCTTTAATGTCCAGTGGTCTGAGTTTGTGTGCTGAGAGCATGCCTATTGCCCACTTCCAGCACATTGACCAAGCTGTCCCCAACAGTTCTTGGTCACGACTATTGAGCCAGTAACAGCACAAATGCACATATTCGCCAGCACAACAAGGATCATTCAATAACTGTCAAATATTTATTGAAGAATGATCACATAGGACATTTTTGTGAAGCTGTGGTCAATCATGGCCATTCACAACATTAATCATGTGGTGAACTTCTCTACTCTAGCACTGTAAAGGGAAACAATTGTTTTCCATACTCCCACAAATAGCAGTAGTAATATTTCTTTAAAGTTGACTCTAAGCTTGCAAAGTTTTTTGAAGAATAAGCAAAGATTTAATATCTTTGTAATTTTGAATTGATTTTAGGTGAACACACTGTGGTTGATTGTGAAATTTTGTTCAGCAATTTAGGCTGATCAGACATTGTTTTGGATCATTGTTGTTTTGATTAATAGTAGATTTTGTTAAATTGGATCGAACCCCTAACACATTTAGTTTGTATAATTTTTTTCATAATTTACTGTTTTCTCCATTATTATGCTTTTTCATATCAGTGCTGCTGATCTCCTCCACCCTCTGGCCACCTAACTTCTAAATGCAACTGCAGGTGAGAACTGGTAACATGGTACTACAGGTGGCATGCTGCCAATGCCGTGTCATGCTCATGGAACAAGGCCTAGTTACCAGTTGGACCATGCTGTCAATCCAGTGAATGTAATCAAGAAGCCATGTTTCCAAAACATGTTTTAATAGAGGGACAAAACTACCAACATAGTTCCTTGTTAATACAAGGCCATGCTACCAAAACACTGCTTGTTATCAGGTCAGCAATGCTATTTGAACAAGTCCTTGTTAACCTCTTCTCAACTACACAATGCATGTGGTGGCAGGAAGAGTGGGCTTTATTGTCCAACTACTGCACATATGTGTCCACGGTGGTCTGAGTTTGTGTACTGAGAGCATGTCTATTGCCCACTTCCAGCACATTGACCAAGCTGTCCCAAACAGCTCATGGTCACGACTATTGAGCCAGTAGCAGCACAAATGCACATATTCGCCAGCACACCACGGATAGTGCAATAGCGTTCAAATATTTATTGAACAATGATCGCAGAGGACATAGTGCAATGTTTCGGAGCTGTGTAGGACCATATGATGATTCACATGATTGGGAATCCGCTCTGCAATATGGCAATAAAGCCCATTCAAAGTGCTGCTGGCAGCCATCAGGAGGAGGTTTCCAAAGGGCCATAAATTCCATATACTAAAATGTATTTAAAGGCAAAATAAATATATATTTTTGTTAATAGAGTGGGGAAGAGTCCTCTGTCAACTTTTTCTTCCTGTCTTTGGCCCCACAGAGATTCACCCTATATTTGTTCTGGTTAGTATTGTCAACAAAACAGAAAGTTGTGTCAAAGCCAAAATTTTAGAGTTACACCAGAATAAAAGGTAAGGGTAAATCTTCGAGGACAAATGTTCTGGTGACCACTGCCTAAGACAGGTATGTCCCTTTCTTTTGTGACAATTATTCTAATTTCCTGTTGCAACTCTAGAACAGGAAATGAATGAAATAACCCCACAGGGCATAGACAGCAAAATGACCTGAAAGAGGTTTTAACAATTCCGTACTCTATATTAAAAAAAATCATCTGGTGAACGTCTCTACTCTAGCACTGTAAAGGGAAACAATTGTTTTCCATATGCAAATAGAAGTAGTAATATTTCTTTAAAGTTGACTCTAAACTTACAAAGTTTTTTGAAGAATAAGCAAAGATTTAATATCTTTGTAATTTTGAAATGATTTTAGGTGATTTTGTGCAGCAATTTAGGCTGATCAGACATTGCTTTGGATCATTGATGCTTTGATTAATAGTAGATTTTGTTCAATTGGATCTAACCGCTAACAGTTTGTATAATTCTTTTCATAATTTACTGTTTTCTCCATTTTTATGCTTTTTCATCTCAGTACTGCTCATCTCCTCCAGCCTCTGGCCTCCTAACTTCTAAATGCAACTGCAGTTGACAACTGTGGACCATAGCCACTTATGTTCATCACCAAGATCACATATGACAAGTTCCCAATGTGTGACAGCAATTGGAAGAGTTGTCACCCTATAACAGGAAATGCCTCAACAAGGACAGACTTCGCCAGATCAACAGATATTCTTTTTAATGACAGCTGCATATTAAAATGATTTAAAACAACTATTGAGATTACAGAGCTTTTACTGAGTGGGCTTAGATCTACTTTAAGACTGTAATCTATTGTATGGGTGGTCACAGATGGCCATATCTTTCGAAGAAAGACAGATGGGATGATATCTCTCTGACCTTGAACAAGATATTGGAGCACAAGATTCACCATGATCCTTGCCTGTACAAGGAATTGTGCCTCTAATCACTGCAAGTGCTCATTATTGTCTGTTAGGTAGTCAGAAAAAACTTATTTATTTAAATGATTTTTAAAATTGGGAACACTTTCCTTATCTTTCCATAATCTAGCTGCTTTTGACAGTCCCAAATGTAATGCTTGAATTTAATGCACTTGGGGGCTAAAAAGATGCACGCATCATACGTACTAGGGGGAGTACAACTGGGGGAATCAATGGTGGAGAAGAATCCGGGTGTTCTGGTAGATCATAAGCTTAATAATGGCATGCAATGCCAAGCTGCAGTTTCCAAAGCGAGCAAAATCCTCTCTTGTATTAAGAGAGGTATACACTTCAGAGATAGCCCCAGTACAAATCATTAGTAAGACCTCTTGGAATATGCAGTTCAGTTTTGGCCACCAGTTCACAAAAATTATATTGGAGAACTGGAGAAAGTACAGAAAAGGGCAACCAAATTGATAAGAGGCATGGATGAGCTCAGCTATGAGGAAAGACTAGAGAAACTGAATTTATTCCCGACTGAGTAGAGGATATTAAGGGGGGATATCAACATGTATAAATACATAAGTTGTCCACATAGTGAACTTGGTGTTGAGTTATTCACTTTTAGGTCATCACAGAGGACAAGGGAGCACTCTTTACGTGTGGAGGAAAAGAGATTTAATCTCCAAGTATAGAAAGGCTTCTTCACAGTAAGAGCTGTGAAAATGTGGAATAGACTCCTTCAAGAGATGGTTCTGGCTTGCTCAGTAGATTGATTTAAAAATGGCCTGCATTCTTTCCTAAATGCACATACTATAGTTGGATACTAATATTGTATTTATAGGTAAAGCTGATCCAGGGAATATTCAATTGCCTCTTGAGGGATCAGAAAGGAATTTTTTTCAACTGCTGGAGAAAATTGGATAATGCTTTATTGGGGATTTTTGCCTTCCTCTGAATTAACTGTAGGTATAGGACTGTATATATAGGATTGTATAACTTTTTTCCCCCCTTTATAGGTTGAACTAGATGGACCTGTGTCTTTTCTCAATCAGAATAACTATGTAACTGATTTATCAAAAAAAAATACTTTCTTCAGATTATTTACCAAAATGAAATAAAAAACTGGATTATTGTACTCATTGTGGAATACTTTTCTTCATTGCGTTAACTGAAGGACAGAGGATTCAGAGACAACTGGGTTATAGTGCTGTCTACAAGAGGATTTGGTCACTGACAAACAAAAAACATTGACCAGCCTGGTATAACCCCTCCCCATCTCAGCATTCCTCAAATCTGTAACAAAAAAGTACAGAAAGCCAGACCTTAAATGCAGAAGTGTGGGACCTGTTTCCCTTAATGAACTCAAGAAAAGTATGATGGTGGGTACATTGTTCATTGAGGAAGACAAAACTAAAAAAGGGCCACTAAAAAAACAAAGAACTTGGGACTGCCTGAAGCTCAAAGAGCTCCCTGAAAGCAGTAGTAACCTCCGCAGATATCAGTACAGTCAATGGAAGTACAATGTCTTGGCTGAGGTGAAAAGGAAGGGAGGAGGATCTAGCCCACATTGCTGCCTTGTCTTTGAACCTAATATATTTTTTCAAGGCCAAAAGAGCCAGATTTAAATTGACTTCAGAAATTGGATGTTTTTCCAATTAAGAGCTGGTTGAGAATGGGTGTATTAGCCTAGAGTTTGCTTTGTATATGGCCATTATTATGTTGGCCATACATAACATTCATAAGCAAAAATGAGCAAACATATAAAGACAACTTACTACCAACAGTTTATATATTTACAGTATATCTAGACTGTAGGGATGGTGGTAGGCTGGGTATATTTCTAGATGCAATTATAAAATCGAGCCAGGAAGAATACAACATGTATAAAAGTGTTATCCAGAACATCACAATCTTAAGAAAAACATTGACAGACGATTAGCTCCAAGGCAGCAAGCATGATTACATAGATAATGTGCAGTTCAGCTATTCAAGGACATAGACTGTCATAGGGAGCCAAAACCTTAACACAAGCTCTCAATTCACTTGCCATTAAATTGTATAGCCATTCCTCTAACAAATAGGTGAAAAGCTTAAAATTTCAATAGAATATCACTAACTCCCCCAATATCCTGTAGAAAACAACTAGGGCTTTTAGAAATTTGTTATATAAAAAAGGACACATACTATTTATCTTTCATATTGCACATTTACATGAATCCTGTCTTGATTTTCAAGTTATAGTTTTAAATTACATTTTAAATTGTGTAAAAGCAGGCAGAACACGTATCAGGAGGTTCCATTGGTGAAAGACATATTGGTATTTAAAAAGTTTCTAAAGATTCTCTGGACACATTTGACTTTTTTGTTACTAACAGCCAGTCTTTTCTTTTCCTGAGGTCCTTGACCAGTTTAAAGAGTGGAAATAAATGGAATTTTAACAAATCAAAAATTGTTTTATTGTTTGTTAAAGAAGTTTATTGCAATTCAAACACATGTGAAAGCTCTCTAATAGAAGCAGTCATTCGCAGACTCTGCCAATAATGTGGAATGTGGTGAATCTATTCATCTTCATTGCATGCAAAGCCCCCAGCCTGGATCTTATAATCATGGAAGCCAAATCAGGAATGCAATGTCCATCTCTATAGCCCACTGTGTACTCACAAGCATTGGGGACTGCAAAATGGGATACCTCACACTTGTATTGATTTTCTGACCTAAAGCTGGTGTGATTTGATACGTTTTTGAAGCTTTAAATAGGACTTCCCATCTAATTACATTTTACCCCTCTGTGTAATAGCTCTCACAGTAGTAACTGAAAGTAGCTGTAAACATGACTTTAATGATGGAAGAGCATTATGGCTTCAAAATAGTGTTGCTACAAAGTTAGTTTTTACCAGAAAATGCTGTAAATAAAATCTGAATTTGTAGATCCTTCTGTTAGGGTTCTCTGGGAGAAAAAGGCCCATCCAGGTTTTTAGAAAGGACATTTTTGTGCTCTAAAAAATTTGCTTTGAAATTGTTCTGACTTTATATTTTGCATTGTATAAGAGAATCCAATGATGTTTGAAATACTCTTATACCCAAAATGACTTATGTGCAAGAATATCTAAAGCCAGGAACAAAACAATATTTCACAGATTACCAGTCCTTAGATGTGGTGACTGTATTCCTTTTCCTTTTTACAGACTTTTTTTTCCAAGTTTACCTGGTGATTCTGCCGGTAACACAATTGCTGCCCTAGGTTGACAATGCTAACTTACTGCAGAAAGTAGTATACAAACCTAGGATAAGAAGGGATTTAGGACTACAAAACACTTCTTCTTCTCTTTCCATGAGGAGGAGATGTACTGTAACTAGGGACAGATTTAGACCTTGGGGGGGCTTGAGGCACTTCAGGTTTGGGGCCCCTCATACATGGAGTTGGTTTACATTTTCAATAACAATCACACATTTTTCAAATACATGACACAATGTCATTCTCAGGTCATGGATGCACAAACACAGAGTCATAGGCCACCTTCCTTTAGAGTGTAAGCGCTCTCTGTGTGGTTTGCTTGAGCCGCCAAAATTAAATATTAGAAATGGCACAATATACCAGTCCAGAGTAAAAACTTTTACAGATGATGGCAGGCAAAATATTACTTCCAAAAATACTTTTAATAAAAGAGAGTCATTTTTTTATTATTTTATATTTTATATTCCTTTATTGTTATTTATTTTTTATTATTTTATATAATGTTTATATTGTTTTATATTATTTTTGTATAGAGGGGGGCCCTTTTGTCAAGGGGGCCCAGGGCAGTTGCCCCTTTTGCCCTCATATAAATCCAGCACTAATTGTAATCCAGAGAGGTAGCTGGAAACAATTCCAACAAATAGTGCACTAGAGGCAGGGAACACAGGGAGTTATCACCTTACTGGATTTCAGGCAAAAACAACAGTTTGTTTTTTTAATTTTCAAATAGATACAGGAAAACACTTTTGGCTGTATATTTAATGGATCAAAATGGAGCAAACAAGAGAGATTCATTGTTGGAGTTTACATACATTTTAATTAACATATTAATGACTAACTACTTTGTCTCCTTTATTTCATTTTGGAATTTTATATGGAAAATGTACTTTAAGACCCTCCACAAGCCAAGCAAGACTACCTACTGTAGATAGATAGAAATCACTGAGAAATCATTTACTGAATGAAACAAGCTGCTCAGAGATAGCATATCTAATTAAGGTAAATATTGATTAGCTGGCTATGACACATACTGGAGGTACAGACTGCGTGCTTTTTCTCATATTGTCTATATTGTACATCTGCTTCCAAATAAATGTCCTAAAAAACTGGCATCACAATAGATAGAAAACCATAATAAAAGTAACAATGTTAATACTAATAATCCTACTGCATTGTTATTACTGATATTAATATTATTATTACTATTATTAACAACTTAAAGACCTCCCGCCCGCAATGTACTGCAGATGGGCGGCAGCTACAAGACCAGTGACGTACCCATACGTTGCTGTGTTTTTACAGGTTTGGATCACGCATGTGCGCACCCCCCTGCTAAACCCTGCCATAATTTGCTGCAGGACATGTTTGGCAGCAGCTGATCTCCTGCAACAATTGGAGAAGCAGAGCTGTGCCTGTATGTGCCTGTACCGGTATGTCACTGTGTTTTTACGGGTTTGGAGCGTGCATGCGCATGTCCCCCTTGCTAACACCTGCCATCATTCGCTGCATCTCTTGAAACAATTGGAGAAGCAGAGGTGTGCCTGTATTTGTAAATACAGGCACAGAATCCAGCTGGATCTTCTCTTCCTTAGATAGTAATTAACCCCTTGATTGCCATTTTTTTAACCCTTTGATCACCCCTGATGTTAACCCCTTCCTGCCCAGTGTCACAAGTACAGTGTCAGTATTATTTATTAGCAATGGTCACTGTATTAGTGTCACTGGAGATGTCAGTGGCAGTTAGTCAGTTTCCACCCAGAGTCAGTGTCAGAATGCCCGCTGCAGTCCTGGAGTCCCGCTATAAGTCACTGATCACCGCCATTACTAGTATAAAAAAATAAATAAACAAAAATTTCAGTATATATACTTGTAGATGCTATAACTTTCATTTAAACCAATTAATATACACTTATTGGGATTTTTTTTGACAATGCATTCCACCTCAGTTGCAGCTATTTGGGCCCACACTGTCAGCCTACTTCCATGTTTGTATGAAGTTGGGTTTGCACCGGACCCAAGCTCATTCCTATTGGTGATCATTGTTAAGAGTGAGGAACATTCAAAAATTTAAGGATATTATGAATACAGATTATGAACATACTGTATACTTAAAGTAAAACTAAAGGCAAAACTTTTTTTTTTTTTAGCTTTGGACAGAATGGAGAAGGATTAAAACGCCTATTAGGTTTGCATTGCTACCTCTGCCCTTGTTAAGGAGATTCACCCTCTCTACTTGTCCAAAATCCCAATTGTCCCCAGAAAAGTAATAGAGAGGAATGCGGATACTAGTTCTTAGTGACCTGGTGACCAAGGAATTCCCTTAATTTGGAGGGGTCTCTTCCCATTTCCTGTTTTGGCTATGGGACAGGAACTGAAGGTAAAGCTCCCTAATAGGATGCAGATGGAAAAGACTGACAGGTACTATCACCCTCCCTTATTGTATCCAAAAAGAAAAAAAATGCCTATATTTCTACTTTAGGAATACAAAGATTACAAGTTGTCACTGCTTGAAATATCAATTGCTTCTTCCTTGTGATAATTGTAAAGGTTTTGTGTGTTGTCCATTGATGAGATCAGGAAAAAGAGCCATCTGAGGTGGAGGTACAATATTGGCTCTTGAGATAAATTATAGATTTAGGAGAAATAGAGGTTTTCAGAACTGGTTTTGGAACTCCCCTTCCAAACTAACAACCAGTATCATGACTCAGAAAAATGGTTTCAAAATATTTCTTTATCCTGCAAATAGTAATGCAGAGATGAGCAGAATGAAGCTCCATTAATATTTTCAGTGGTGCAGTAGCTACTTAACAGGGCTCATGAAGGGATCTTGTAGTGCAAGGGGAAAGGAAAATGCAGTACAAGACCCCTAAAACCCACGGAAGTGGCATAGCTAATAGAAGTGACATACCTTTCAGATAGAGGAATGTCCATCACCAGCAATTTTTTCATGTGAGGCAATCACAACAGAAAGCTTAACAGCCGTAAAATTATACAAACTTGTATATGCCAACCATTCATCTAGGTAATTTTTAGTTTGGTAAGTTTAAAAATACAGTAAGAATGATATAAAAACAAAATATTCTGCTTACTGCATATAATTATCCCCTGGGCCAGATTTAATAGTAGACACAGTAGACGCAGGCCTATGGGCTACAGGGGCAAAAAGGTGATTTTTTTTTCTGGTTTTCTGGTATAGGGCATTGCAACACGTTTTTTATCATCAGTAGAAGTAGTATTTACATGGAAATCTATTTACGCAATATTATAATATTTAAAGCAATGTTAAGAGCCAAAAAACAAAGAACTGTTCGGTTGGGTGATCCTAGCAGAGGGGTATAACTTAGGACACCAAATGTATGTCTGCAGAGACTGGTGATGACAATCCAGCCCTGATTTTCTAATTCAGCTGATAGTTCTTCCTTTTATTTCTCTTAGTTACCATTCAAGAATCATTGAGACCCTCAGGCAAAAGCCTAATGAGACAGGTACCATATAAACCCTATGGATAAGTGACAGGAATTTTGATGCATTGAAGAATCCTAGAGACAGATATTAATATCATTAAATTGCACAGAACCATCATTTATGTGGGTGCTTCAGCATCTTGATATTAGATAAATAGCTCAGTTTATATGTACAGCTCAAACAGTAAGGAATGCCCAGATTGTCTAATGATGATCATAGACATGAGATGATTGCCTAGATTTGGATGTATCCTCATGTCTATGGACACTGACAGACAGACACCTCTAATCTTTGCTGTTTCCCTTGAGATACTTTAAGACAACACTGGTAGTGATTGTATAAGCCTCCCTCCTTTTTTGCTTCATAGCATAAGCAAAAGCAGGTTCAAACTACCTGAGCATTCATGCCTGAAGCTAGACCTAGAAATTGTATGTCTTCAAAATGGTGGGATTGTGCCTGAAAGTCTGGCCTTCCTCTGATGTCTACTATCAGCTTTATTCCTGGGTGGTCTGTTAGTTGGGTGGTATGTTTATTATCATTTAATATTAGATTTTCAAAGGAAATCAGTAACCATTTTTTTCATGTACGGTTTCATTGTTTTTCAAAATGTATTGAATAGCAATCATAGTGTGAGATAGCAAAGGTTTACCTAATTTGTCGAAAAAACTGTCTTTTGACAACTCATGGCCGTGATATTTGATTCTATGGGGTTGAATTACTAAAGGCAAATTGTGCACGTTGCAAGTTGAGTTGTTCCATAGCTTAGTAAATGAGACAAAGCTTTATTTTGCAAAGAATACCCAATCACATGCAAGTAACATAAAAAAACACCATTTTTGCTTGTACATGATTGTAGAAATAGATGCCAGCAGAGCTTTTGCTCATTTACTAAGCTCTGGAGCAACTGCACTTGCAAACTGCACAGTCTATTTGTCTTTAGTAAGTCAACCCCTATTTCTTGCAGCCAGGTCTTGTCTAACCATCCCATAATTTTTCATATCTTGCCCCTTCTACATGCCAAATCCCCTGCATGCATTCCATATATCTAGCTTACAACCTGAAAGGTTCCGATATGTTCAAATGTGATCATACATCTTCTAGAGTTCTAGGTGCCTAACCCTCAAATCAGCTAGCCATATTTTTGAATATAAGCCACATTGAAGATATCTGTAGGTAGATGATAGTCACCCAGTCTGGTTGATTTGTGTTAATCAGGTGAAAATTGGCATTACAACAAATATGCTTACAGCTAAGTAGCTTTGGATATATGGACAGTTTAGTGGTTTGACCTTTTGTAAATGTCCTACTGCAGATTAAAGTACTTATTTTAGCAATACATGCAAATTTCCCCTTGTTTGATTTTGCAAATACAGACAAATACCTGTTTATCGGCCAGAAATGTACTTAGAGTCCAATTTGCTTATGTGGAATGCCACCATAAGCCTTTTTGTGGACTGAGATTGCAAGATTTGTCAGCCCTGCCCAGTTGCTAGTTGTCAAACTATGTAATCCAACTGATCCTCATAATCTCTACAGCATAGGGACCAAAACTGTCTATACACTGTTTGAACTGTGTCTGGTTCCTGATAAACCAGCCAAAATCTGATCAGTGGGTTGCTCTGATGGCCCCTTTTATCTGACATCCTTCAAAAACATAAAAAAAATCAAAGGAGCCAGGTGAAAATTTGTTGACCGAACAGCAGCTGCATCCAAGTAGATGTAGCTGGGTGTTCTGACAGCCAGTGGGTTGATGTAACAGATGCCTGTAAGCCAACTTTCTTAGGGAAAAAATAAAAGGATCTAGGTGGAAAATTGTTGGCTGAACAGCATCTGTCAAAGCATAGAAGCTGCAGTGGAAGATTTGTCCATTTGCGCTGTATAGCGTGGATAGAGGAATTTGTTAGACATTTACGTTCAGCCCACAGGCTGATTGAAAAAAAATCTATATGTGTATAAAATGCTTCATTGTTCTGTAGCGCAAGATAAGAACTAGGAGGACCCCTTGAGATGACATAAGAAGTGTGCATAGGACACAGAGCAGCTTTAACAAAACACTTCCACTTGTTTTTTTTTTATCAGGCCAAATGGTAAAAAATTAAGAACTACACTATAAGGGTTTAAAGACACTTTAATATATATGATAATTTAACTTTGAATAATTAGAACTGCAATGTCTGTCCTTCATTGTTTGGCTTTCCAATGTCCCGGGAAGAACCTCTGCAACACCTGCTCAAGTTCTCCCAAACTGTTCATAGATAAGATGCCAGACAGTTCTCCAAGTTATAGTGAAAAGAAATCTCATCTTAAAATGAATCTTAATGTGGAATTATCACCAGCGAAAGGCATGATACCTTTCTACCCCTACTGTGTCACTAAATGTAAACTTGTTTTCTACATGACTGGAAAAATGTAGTGGTAAAGCACCGATGATAATATGGTCAATTATGACTTACTGAGAGCAATCATAACATAGAAGAGATGTTCTTGAATTCCAAAAATATATGGGAAACCCCCTCGGAGAAAATGATAGAGCCACCCACAACCTAATCATGACAGGACATGCATGGGAGTTGGAAAATTTCTCATCATTGTCACAGTATGGAAATGATGCTCCTGATCAGATAAAAACAATGACTAAAGCAATATAGAGTTTCTGGTTTTGATCCAAGTGAGGAGAAGTCCTTAGCAGCAGCAGCTAACGTCAGACACCACTAGACATCTAGAGCCTATGTGACTCCTCTGCAACTCCCGCAACACAGATTCAGGCTAGAGATATGCCTTGGCTGTGCTTGTCTCTTCTATACAGCAAAGAGCACCAGATTTGAGGATAAGTAAAGGCATCTACACATATACTGTACTGTGTAAAAAAGGAGCATCCTATTTGAAGAAGACACACAGACTTGTCTACTATAACCCTGTGTATTTATATTATTGGCGCAAATGCATAGTAAACTCCATTGACAAACACTAATAATACACTAGCACACCTGCTCTACACCAACACACAAATACTGAATCACGACTTAAAGAACAGATCAATACAAAAGAAGGAATATCTTGTCTATATCATAAAAGTACAATCATTTACAGACCTTTAAAGCCATGGATGGATGTAAAGCTACATAGAAAAACACACAAACTAGTGCAGAACCTGACTAATACACCTAGACATGCGTAACGGGTTACAGATGCAATATCCCAGATAAATGAACCTATTTCAAATCAGAACACACCCAGAGAGATCTCATAGACCTACACATTCACGTGTTACACCTCACATCAGCATTAAGCTCCCATCACATGAGCACCCACATTCACCCCAGCACACAGACTGTAAAATTACAGACACCACCACTGTGGAATACAGTACAAGATCACACACAACATACAGAAGGATCCATAGCATAGAAAGCAGAAAATGTATCAGAAAATAACACAATCCTTCAGTGACAAATTCTAAGCACAAAAACAGACTCACATATAAGGAATAAAAACCGAAATTAGGTGTGCGTGCCTGCGTGCGTGTATGCATGTGCACATACATATAGACATCAACATATTTCTACATATGTGACCAGTCACGCAGTTTACCAGTGTCTCTGTATCATCAGTCTGTGCCTCTCATCTCTCTGGCATTAAGAATCTGCTCATCCGCTTAGCAACCGGTGTCCCTGTCACTTTCCGTGCTCTTCTTGTCACCGCTGCTCCCCCCTTTACGGTGTCACCAGCAGAGCTGTGTCCCTCGCGGCGCCAGAGACAGGCACCCAGACAGAAATCTTTCCAGATCTCCCCAGCTGTCTTACTCCAACAGATAGGCACCCACACAGCGAGCAAGCGAGGGAGAGCGAGGGAGAGAGAGAGAGAGAAGGAGGGAGGGGAGCGAAAGAAGGAGGGGGATAGATAGAAGAACAAATACAGCATAAAAAGAGTGATGGTGCTAAGAGGATGGATGGAAGAAGCCCACAAGAAAACAATTGATCAACATCAACAATTGATCGTCGCATAAATTCTAAGCAAAACAACAATAATAGCAATTAGTCGTAGAGGACGGGATAGAAATGGAAGAGAAGATAGCAGGTATTAAACACCGCACAGGAGAGGAGAGATTGCTAGCACATAGAAGGCAGTAGCATGATGGATGAGAGACACATGCAGAGCCACAGAGAGATCATAGGAGCGGAGAGAGCATCCTTGCAAAGGGTGAACATTCTCAGCCAGTGCAGCACCAGACTGAGCCAGAGAGAAGATTATTGTGGGGCAGACCTGAATGAAAGGAAAGAGGAAAAAAAAATCAGGATGGGGGATGAAGTGTAAGAGAATCTGTGAATCAGGATGGCGAAGAAAAAAAGAGAAGCAAGAAAAATGGAATACGGTGATGTAGAAAAAGGGAGCATGAAACCAAGAAGCAGAAAGAGAAGGAAGAGAGCTAGCAGAAGGCAAAAAATGGGAAGCCGCCAGGCTTGTGTGTACAGTAAACTGTACGTGTTAGAAAAGGTGGGGGACTCTAGCATTTACAGATGGGAAAATGCAGAGCGAAGAAATAATAGAGAAAAAAAAACACATGCACCATATTGGGAAAAAAGAAAAAAAAAACACATGAGAAATAAGAAAAAGAGCCAGAGGGAAAAGGAACATTGAAACAATGTATTTGTCTGCTTGAATGTATGTCTATATCATATACACTCCTGGTGAAAGGCCAAAGGACAGTTTGTACACAGCTGTAGTACACCTGCCCAAGTCAATTTACTCTTCAGCCATTATGAAGACTCAGCTGTTAAATGACAGTCATCTCATCCATTGTCATGTACAACATAGATTTGCTACAGCAACATAACAACTCTCAATGTCATTACTTGTCTCATGGTGTTTTTGATTATGCTGTTATCCCAGGATCCCCCGGATAAGCAGTAAGGATGTCACAGAGTCGAGAGACTGGGGCCCAGCCAAGAGTTTGCTCACAGGGAACCATCCAGTTATCTAGCTTTTTTATATTGTTCTGAGGATGTCACTTAGGTGACCGATGAGCCTTCTCCATCCTGCAATGTGTAGGATCTTCTTTGTATAGTCTGAATCACCTTCTACCTAATGAGAAGTGTCAGGCAGATTATGGCCCCCTCAACATGGCTCTGTGACCTGCAGATCAATCAATCAAAATTAAATGAGAGGAGAGTAGGAGAGAGTGAAATGTGTAATACAGGAATTATCCTGTGATGGCGAGCCAGCTCCATAGTGGCGAGACACAAATGTATATTTTATACTGAGCCAGATCCCCTGTATTAAGAAAGCAAACTGCTATATAATCCGGTGCGAGCTCTAGAAGCTAAAGAATACAATGCTAAGCATATCTCGATTGTTACAAAATGATTAAGCGCAGGGTATGTAGGAACATATACTGGAAGAAAAAACCCTTATCACTAACCTGTCGCATTTTGCATTTAGCCAAAGCACAAAATCTTAATTGACTTACCAGAAGTGTTGCTTCTATGCTTTATACAGAAATTCTGTTAATATAATTCAGAGATATAAATGCAAAACAGAAAATGTAAAAACTAAGAGCATTTAACATTAGGCACTGATCAAGCTATGGTGCATTTTAAAGCCATGCATAGTAGATTTGTGATCTGACTATGCTGCAAGGATGTGGTGCACAACCCAAAAGACATTGTCATAGCGTTAGTAAACAACATTTGGACACTTAATAAAGCTTACCTGTAGGTACAAAGAATATCTCCTAAACATGCACCGTTTAGGAGATATTCACCATTTCTGCAGCTGGTGACATGAATGGTGCATGCATTCTAAAGGGATGGCATACTCATGCCCTTCAATGCTTCATGCCAGGGCCATTACTTCCATGCACATGAGCGGGAGTGACGCCATCACACCTCGGCCATTCAAATGGCTGGCTCCCACAAACCCGAAAGGAAGACCAGGTGAAGATGGAAGCCCTGTCATCGCTGATAGTGTGCCACTGGAGGGCTTATTTTTAAAGTAAGTCTTTCCTAATGTCCTGGTATGCCATACATTCTAGCACATTATGCCCTCAAAGGATAAGTTTGGAAAAAACAGGAGCTCTGAGCTCTGAGCCTTTGGCTCCATTTTCAAGCCCTGAGCTGGCGAGTAGCGGAGGAAGGATGGGGTGAGGCCAGCTCCGCTGGACAAGAAAGTGTCAGTGCTGACAACCAGGTGGAGATGGACACCGAGCTGTCACCAAGCTGAGTGAGGGAGGAGGAGGAGCGCACCATCCAGAATCTGGTACTACTGCCATTGCAGAGGACACACACCGCCCCACAACTCCTGCTGACACTCACAAAAATTCTTACAAAATCCTGCAACACTCCCTGAGGGGCCTCCGAGGGACTGTGGGCTCCAGAGGCTGCAGATTTTACTGTGACAGTTTGAGCAGGATGAGCTGAGGGGGTGCTGGATGGGGAATCTGTCATTGTCAGCATAGAGGGGGATAATGTGACATTACCAGTATTGTGGGGAGGGGGAATCAGTAATTCCCTGGAAGGCCATGTGTCCTTTCTAGGAGGAGGGTACCTGAAGATGGGGGTCATTTGTCATTACCTGGCGGGGGAGGGGGCATCTGTGATTACCTGGTGTGGGAGGGGGATCATATATTGTTAACCGGGGGGGGGGGTCATCTGTCATTACCTGATGGAGGAGGGGGGTCATCTATCATTACCTGGTGGAGGGGAGGATCATCTGTCATTACCTGGTGGGGGGGGGGGAGAGGCCATCTGCCATTATCTGTTGGGGGGAGGGAGGTCATTTGTCTTTACCTGGTAGTGGGGAATGGGTCATCTGTCATTACCTGGTAGGGGGAGGGGGTCATCTGTCATTACCTGATGGGGGTAAGGGTCATCTGTCATTACCTGGTGGGGGGACATGTGTCATTACCAGGAGGGGAAGCCATCTGTCTATACAGGAGGAGGGAGTCATCTATGATTAGCTGAAGTGGGGGGCTCTTGAAAGAGGGGTCATCTGTCAATTCAAGGAGGCAGGAGGGTATGTGTTATTACCAGAAAGCAGGGTGTTACTTTTTCCTAATATCCTACACCTCCATATCACTGCAGCCTTGCAATGAGACAGGTAACTGGGTGCTGTTTAACAACGTATAAAAGAAAGTAGTTAAAGAAAAAAAGGTATGATATCTGCAGTGGCACACTCTCTGATCAGCCCCCCACCCAGGCCAGTACAGTACCCCCCCCCCCCTCCGTCCCTGCTTAGCCCTGCACATGCACACAAGGTGGGGGCAGGCAGGTCACACTGTTAGCTGCTGGATGAAAGTGGTGGACTTGTATGTGGATCTGGAAGTCAGACAGCCTGCTGAGTTTCCTCTTTTACGTACAAACATACCGCTTTCACCCAACAGCTCAGAGTGTGTCCTGCCTGCCCCCACCTTGTGTGCATGTGCAGATGGCAGCAGGAGAGAGAGAAGAGAGAGACAGCCACCATACAGCTATCATGTCTTGGCATGCTGTGGGATCATCTTGGTGTATGGTGGAAGGTAGTGGAGGGCCCCAGGTCAGCTTTTGCATTGGGGCCCATAAGCTTCAAGTTATACCTCTGGCTAGTGGGGGATCCTCTCCCCCCTCGCTAGCTGTCGGCATGTAGTTCTCAATGAACTGCCACGGCACTGTGGAGCGCCGTGGTAGTTCACTGAGTCTTCCTGTCAGTATATCTGCTATCCCATACATCCCATATGGGCAAGCCAATATACTGATAGATCTGCAGGAGACCTGCAGGGCACCAGGGATCTGCTGATCACTGGTACCATGGTTTACAGTCTCCTGCAACGAAAAAATTATAAATGCACACTTTTTTACCTGCAAAAAAATGTGCATTTATAACTTGCAGGGAGAATTTTTTATTTTAATGCAAATGTTTACTACCGCTTTAATATGGTTTTAGATGTTTGAATTAATTCCTGATAACAATACAATTTCTAATTGGTTGTAGTATGTTTCCATGGTGTGTATAATATAGAAGGTATTCATGAAATAGATAAGTACTGTTAACAGACTATCAAAGGCAGCTTTCAGGGCAGCTGAAAGTCATATGAGGCTTCTAAGCTATAGGACTTAGTCACCATTCTGGCATAAAAAGATCAAATTTTATTTTATGGAGTAGCTGTTTTAGTCTCCAGCATTTTGGTGCCGAGAAAGCATTATTATGATTTTTACATGTTTTAGCAATAATTTTTTGCTGCTACACAGTAAAGGCATTTTTTACTTTTCACTATTTTCAGCAAATACGAGGGGTGTTCATGTCAAACCAGGACTTTTAATTTTACAGGTATAAAAAGGGATGCTAGCGTGGTGGTAATAGACACAGTAATAAGTGGCAAGTTTGACCTATTATTGATAGGCTGCGCACATGTCGTTGGCCAGTCCAGAGATCGGTAATCAAGATGGCAGTCAACACTGTTATTACATGCATTGAACAGCATGTGGTGATTAAGTTTGTGATGAACCAAGGCGTAAAACCCACAGATATCTACAGAAGACTTCAAGCAAGTAATGAGGTCCTCAATCGCAGTAAGACATTTGAATGGTGTAGATATTTCAAAGATGGCCACATGTCCATCAGTGATGATCCCGGCCATGGTGGTTCCCTGCCTACAACAGTCATTCCTGTGAACATTCAGCACATGAAATGCCCGATTCTGGATAATCAATGCATAACCTGTTGTGAAATTGTACAAGAGACAAATCTTTCTGTGAGAACGGTGAACACAATGATGAAGAAGTGAAGCAGGCTGTCCTAGGATGGTTCAGACGTACTGACAAATCTTTCTATGCCGAAGCTTGGCAGGCATTAGTTAAATTCTGGAATAAGTGTATGAATGTAGCAAGAGAGTATGTTGCAGTTTCTACTCCTTGAAGCTTGTTCTGTTATTATATAAACTCAAAAGTCCTAGTCTTACTTGAACGCCCCTCGTATATATGCAAAATGAATTACCAGGTAACGGTGGAGCCCAGGGTGCATCTAGTCTAATGCACATTTGAGGTGCACTTACTCACTTACATATATATATATATATATATATATATATTATTTTTTTTTTTTTTTTTGTAACACTAATTGTACTGATCAGACAGCTACATTAAAAGGTCCATTTACTTGGCAGTACAGCCACAGAAGCATTCAACCAAAGGTGGGATTTTTTTTCTCTGGATGTACAGAAATAGTCACCAGTCACTAGTAGATTTTAAAATAGAAGACAAGTTAATTGCAAATGGCAATATGGGAAGAGGGTGGGGTCTGGATTAGGATAATTTCAAAAATACAACAGATCTCATATTCTACATACTGTAGATAAGGCCTAAATCTCTTCTAGATCTTCTCCCAAAGTCTTTAATGTGACCCCATGAAAGTAGCTTTGAGCTCTGCTCCAAGTGTCTCTGCTAATGTTCTGGTGCTAGCATCTTTTACTGAGATCTGGCTCCTTGGTAATTGAGGTTCTAGTGGTATCTCAATATGTATCTTCCAAGGCAGGAAAACAAGGAAGGGTTTCTGTGTATACTTCCCACTCAGCCAGTGATTCACCACATTTCATATGTGAGGGACAGTAGCACCCCTTTTTATACCTATAAAATTAAAAGTCCAGGTTTGACTTGAACGCTCCTCGTAATTATGTACTACAGAGGTTCTCAACCACTACCCATCCTGCCAGAGCCAGAATTTCCTTTAATTCCCAGTATTCCTTTACAATCCAGCACATACAGAACCAAAAGGAGGTACAAAAGGGAATAATGGCTTTCTCTGTCCTTGGCTTTAGCGACACTGACACCCAAAAGTGTGTTTGCACTGGATTTTTTTTGCCTGGAGATAGACTTTAAAGTAATCTAAACCAGATCATTACAATATCATACAAACTTTAATATGTAATTTCAAAAGTTGTTTTTGATCTTCACCATTCCTTAATAAGTAATGATCGTCACCATTCATTAAAATAATATTTGGTAATCCTGCCATAAAGGTCATTGTTCAAGCATTTCCTGTCATAGGGTAATAACTGTCTCCTAATTGTGCTCCTACATCACACTGTCATGTCTGATGTGTGTGAACATGCAGACATGGTCCACTATTGTTAAAACCAACCCAAAGCCAATGCTAGAGCAAGTGTGTAGGCTGTGCTGCAGTTTGTCTGCCAACCTGAAGATGGCAGTGTGCTGCTTCTGTCAGGAAACCAAGACTGAATGAAAACTAATTGGTGCACTATTATGGGCTCCAGAAAGTTGCCTTGGGAAGGCCAACCTCTTTTATTGGATGCCAAAATCCCACAAGTTTTGGGAGGCCTTCTTGACACAGAAGTGCTTAAAAAACAGTTTCTGCATCATTGGGTGTGCCCTAGTGGGGGAGTAGGGCAAGGATAGAGCCCTGATTTTTAGGGAGAGAAATCAGGAGCCATATTAGGGAGAGGTACCTGTCAAGGATGGAAAGAGTAGGTTTCCCATTACAGGGTGTCAGTTCTGGAACTTCTTGGAACTGTTCTCCCCATCAGCCAGGTAAATTAGAAGGACTTTGAGGATCCCAGGGCAACCTAGTAATCTATATACCTCTTCCAAGAGAGGTGCTCCTCAGCAGGGGCTTACTGACCATTTGGAAACCCGGGCACTGCCCGAGAGCCCGGCGTCAGTAGGGAGCCCCATGAGATGCCCCTGGTACCTTTTTCATAGGATTTTTTGAGTTTTGTGAAGGACACAGGGGCCCCATGATCCCCTATTGCCCTGGGGACCCATGCGTTGTTAGTCCGCCCCTGCTCCTCAGGCATTCTATGGTGTGTAGGCTCACATTGCCATTGAGAAAGGGCCTTGATGAGAAACATTACATTTTATCTTGAATCTTAGTTCTGTGATCATTCAATTTCTACAATATAAGGTATTGCTTCAACACCAACATGTGTTGACTCCTCCCATTTTTCAAGTACACTGGTTATGTCCTGCCCATAAGTGCATGTTAATAAGAAGTGGCCTGAGGAGATCAACAGCACTGAGATGCAAAAAGGATGAAAAAAGTGAAAGCCATACATCGTTACATGAAAAACATGGGAAATGTTAAACTGAAAACAAACACAGGGGTGCCAGCTAAGTGCAGCATAACATGACACCTTTAATAATAAAGCCAAATGCAAACTCACATGCCACAGTATGCAATGCGCTTGTCATGGATCATAAGTAGACAGATTTCTACTTATGATTCATGGCAATATTGCATACTGTGGCTTGTGAGTTTGCATTTGGCTTTAATAATAACGGTGTGCTTTTATGCTGCACTTAGCTGGCGCCCCCATGTTTGGTTGTTGTTTTGCAGAGATCATTTCTGTCTTTGTGGACCTGCCTATACAGGTGCACAGCCTACTGGATGGACTCATACCAACTCTCCTTGGTCTGGTCTGACTTTTAGTTATCCATTCCTTGTGGACTAGCTCCCTCTACCCCCACATATGGATTAACTAACACATGATTTTATATAAAATTTAATTTTTAGGGGGCAGATTGTCTTGTACATAACATTTCTATTGTGCGCCAGATACTTTTGTTTTGAAATGTTATAGCGTATCTCTGATCAAAATGTAAAATCATATATTAATTTCCACAATGTATGTATTTCAGTTATTTCTAACTTACACCTTTACATCTGAACAGTCATGAGTGAAGATCCCCACACATTTACTTTCTGGAATTGTGTGACATGTATTTACTAAGCCTTGTGAGTGGGCACTGCTGTGTCACACATTTTACAGAGCCTGAACTACAGAGGTGCTGAGAGGAGGAGTTTAAGGAGTCAGTACAGCAATCACTGCTGGAAGGCAGCAAGGTACCATGGGATATGTAGTCCTTACAAATTGAACGTAAACCATTACATACAGGTTTCAGACATTTGGTAGACAGCCTAGTTAAATAAGTTCTCCAGAAAACAAGTAATCTCTTTTTACTCACATAGGGGAGATGTTCAGTAATTTACAGCCTTCAGCTCATTAACTTCCATGGAAGCATTGAGCTTTGCCTGATGTTTCACCCTAATCTGGCATCATCTATACTGAGAAGGTCTGGTTCTTTGGGGGAGGTGCTCCTATAGATGCCTATATAACTGGGCCGATATCTATGGCATCATATCCTCCAAGGATCAGTATTCACAGACAATTGTAGATAGGGCTTAAGACTTTAAACAATTCACAGCTTCTCAGATAATCTCTTGAAACACATGGGTAGTGTAATGCACAGAAATAAACACACAATATATTTCTGAGAAACATCAGCTGTAAAATAGCTGTTAACATATATATAAGTAATACATACCTTATAAGGCCCTTCAGAGTCATTATACTGAAATATAACAGATGGACAAAGTTGCACAATGGCAGGGTGAGCTTGTACCTGTCAGTACATGAGATATTTGTATACTTTGTTGGTATAAAAAGAAGGTAAAATAAAAATCATTTTTATAAATGTAATATACCATAAGCATGACATATGTTTCATTGTATGTTGTCTGCTCAAACAGTTATATTATGTGCAGTTGTGTGGGGGTGGTAGGCACCCTTTAATTATTTTGAGGAAGGCTGCATTGCTATGGCTACCTGCCAAGTTCTCTTACAATGAATGGGGTGGGGGTAAGTGCTTTACTACGATCTTTTCAAATCTCATGGATGGATTCTGACACACTTATTTTTTTCTTGGGAACACTGTAGAAATATTCTGTCTAATCCAGTTCCTCGCTTAAAGCAAACATTCAGAGATAAGCTGATCATACACTGTGCAAATTTTTGCTGGTTCCTGGAGAATTTCCCTTTATGGGTGGCTCTTTGTGCCCCCCCACGTACACACCTGACATATTTGAATTGGAAAATCGAAGGAGCCAGGTGGAAAATTGTCGACTAAACAGCATCTCCATCCAATGCTGTATTGCATGGATGGAGGAATGCATTCGATGTAGGCCAAACTAAAAGAAAATATCTATCTGTGTATGGCCAGCTATGCATGTTTGTGTAAACTCTATGCACACTACATACTGTATGTGTAAGTGTAACACTTACAGGTGTCGCACTACCCCCTTAGGAGTTGCTGATGAATTGGGTCAACCTGTAGCCCTGCACAGCCAGGCAACATGCATTTTCTGTACAAAAAATGGACACTGTCCCAATCTATAACATGCTTCTTCACACAGGCTTGCATCCAGAGTCAGAAAACAGCCCTTGAGCTTTGTTTTTGTAGTTTATTGAGGGGATTTGAACTGGGATAGGGTTAGGGGAGTACAGAATGCTCAGGTGTACAGATAACTGAGGACAAATTCCTGGAACTAACTACAAGCCTTCTCTGCAGTGCAGTCTTTTCTGGAGAGCTAGCCAGAGTCTCCTTAATGTACCACCCCAGATCCTAGATTAATTTATCTTCTTCACCTAGCAATCTGGAGGTACTCCCAAGCCGAGGATCCAGTTCCTGTCCCTTTTATATAGGTGTAAAGTAACAAGTAGGGGGCTAATCTGGTTTACCATCAGACTGCTCCTTCCCCTTTCCGCCCAAAGGGTGTAGATGTACTCAGTCAGATTCTCGCTTGTACCACTTTTGGGTTGGCTACTGCTTCCAGGCCTATCAGCTGAGCCGCTCCTTCCCTGCCATACAGGTGGTATGTGAGTTCCAAGGTGGACCAGTGAGTTCCAAGCTTCTGACCTTTCCAGCTCCAGGCTCGCAGGCAGGCCCTATCCCACTAGGCCTCCTGGCAGCCTCCTTCCTCACAGCCTCACATCTTCCTCTCACCTTCTTCCACCCGACTCCCCCACTGGACAAGCTAATTCGTATTTTTTTTTTGTAATTCTTCATTTATGTAAGTTTTTAACAAAGCAGGGGGAACCAAACAGAAGGTTCACCGTAATGCAAATAAACAAAAGGATGCCATATACAAACATCTTAGTACAGAAATCAGACAAGGCATGGTGCAAGGATATTAGAAATTGAGAGCAAACAATTAAATTTCAGGAAGGAGAAGGTCTGCTCCATGGCCATGGCAATACAACTGCTGTAGTAAAATGTTACGTCAGTCATCAAAGATATTGTGATGATAGACACAGTACAGTGTCACTGACCGTAACCACAAGGGCAATGAGGCAATGAAATATAAAATAAACAACAAAATAAGTAGGCTCAGCTGGACACAGGAGAAGGGTCGGGGACTGAGGGGCAGGGGGTAGGTGTAAAAAATTGAGTTGCGAAAGGGGGTCTACTGACTATCTTAGGAGAAAATAACAAATAGGAGCAGAGCTAAACAAGATGGGAAAGAAGACAACGGAAAGAGATCCAAGATAAAACCAGTAGAAGTAGTGGGAAAAGATATAGGGAATACAGAAGAAAGGACAGAGAGGCCCTGTCCCTCCCGGAGCAATTAAATCAGGACTTTGATAGGAGGAGCACTCAGGGAGCTTGGGAACAGGCGTTCAGGTATGCGTCCGTGAATATGAAGTATTGCCAGGGGCGCCAGGTGTCCAGAAAAACCTCCTCTCTGTCGTATAGGGTGGCGGTGAGATTCTCCATGTCCCTAAGTTCATTTACCTTAGAGAACCATAAGGAAAGAGGAGGAGGGTGGTCACTTTTCCAACAGCCCGGTATACAGCCTTTGCTGCATTTAATAATTGCATGGTGAGGGAAGCCTTGTATTTCTTAATTGGTCTCTCCATGAGGTGCAACAGGCAGCCTGCTGGGTCATTCCGCAGGTCTAAAGAAGTAAGTTGTTTGATGATGTCTGTCACCCCACGCCAGAAAGGTTGAAGCCTCGGGCACTGCCAAAAGACAATGAAGAGAGTACCACTCCTTGATCCACAGCGCCAGCATACATTAGGGAGCTGCTGAGAGATGCGGTGAGGAGTGGATGGAACACGGTACCAGCGCATCAAGAGTTTGTAGTTGGTCTCCTGAATTTTAATGGCCAAAGAAGAGTTATGAGCAAGAAGTAACATTTTCCCCTTTTGAGCTGGGGTAAAGGTCCTTCCCAAATCCAGCTGCCATTTAGAGAAAAAGGAGGGTACAGAGTCCTGATCAGGCTGGATCAGGAAGGAGTAGATGGTAGAGAGGCTTTGTCGAGTTGGTTCGCCTTTATGACAAAGTGTTTCGAAAGGGGTCAACCTATGGGAGATACCCGGTTGGCGCAGGAGCAAGCGAAGGTAAGAATGGAGTTGTAGACCCCTCCAGAAGTTCAGCGGAGGATCCATCATACGAGTCAAGTCTGTATCCAACAGACCTCCTGAGGAACTGAGGAAATCCAAAAGATGTGAGTAGCCGGAAACAGCAAGGTGAGTGAAGTAGGGGTCCTCGCACCCCAAGGGAAAATTGGGGTTCCCATGCATGGGGATAAGGGAGGAAGGCAACAGGAAAATGTGGGTAGAACTAAATACTTTACACATCTCTAAAAGAGTTGAGCCCAAAGTTGGATGGGTCTTTATCTCAGGAAGTAAGGGGACATGCAGCCACGGAAGGCTCAGGGCTGCGCCACCTGAATCCTCCAGCTCCATCGACACCCAGTGTTTAGCTTCCAAGTGGCAATGCCTATCCACCAGGTGCACAAGGTGAGTGGCCTTTTAGTAGGAGAGAATATCCGGTAGATCAACCCCCCCAGCAGACTTCGGGAGGGACAGGATACGAAAAGCTAAGCGCGGGCCCCCCCTGAGCCAGATGAAAGAATGGAATGAGAAGTCAACCTTGCGGAAAAAGGAAACTGGGATTTTGATGGACAAAGCTTGCATTAAATAAAGAATCCAGAGCAAAACCATCACTTTAAGTGTTCTACACCAGCTAAACCAGGTAAGAGTAAGGGATTGCCAACAAAGAAGGTCTTCTTTAATGCCAATGAGCAGTAGGGCAAAATGTGCTTCGAAAAGGTGTGAGGGGTCTGGTGTAACATTAATTCCAAGATATGTGATTGAAGTTGTGGACCAGCAGAAGGAAAAAGAAGGGCGCAAGCGGTCCAAGACCGAGGATGCCTTGGAGATATTCAGAGCTGAAGATTTTGAATGATTGATTTTAAAGAAGGATAGGTTGCCATAGTCCTTGAGCACCCTAATGAGATTAGGGAGTGAAATAAGAGGCTTAGTCAGGAAGAAAATTAAGTCGTTAGCAAAAGCGGCAACTTTGTGCTCCCCAGAAGGTTTGTGAAATCCAGAGATCGAGCTGTCTGTGTGGATTGTGCATAAGAAGTGCTCCAATGTCAAAATGGGGAAGAAGGGGGAACGAGTTTCTTTGAAGATGATTGAGGCTGAAGGACGTGAATATAGAGAAGGGATCCAGCGAAGCATAGAAGTTTGACGACCAATATGGGCCAATGTTGCTTGCAAGAACTGCCACTAACCAGGTCAAAAGCCTTTTCGGCATCTGTGGATGGCAACAGAAGAGGAGACTTGGCTGTCCATGCAGCGTGTATCAAGTTCAAGACCCAGATTGTGTTGTCCCTGGGTTCTCGAAGAAGAACAAATACCGCTTGGTCCCTGTGTATCAGGCTAAGAACATAGGGTAGAAGTCGTTCAACAAGGATATTTGCAAACAATTTCAAATCCATATTAAGGAGCACAATTAAGCAGTAACTTCCACACTGTGTACGGTCTTTGCCCTCCTTTGGGATCAAAGAGATGTATGAATGCAGTGCATCCGGCAATACTGGAGAGCCCTGTGCCAGAGAGTTAAATGCTGCCAACATGTGGGTAGAAAGGGAAGAGAGAAAGGTCTTGTAGTACATAGCCTTGTAGCCATCTGGGCCAGGAGTCTTTTTAGGTTTAAAACGAGATAGCGCTAGCCTCCAGTTCCTCGCAAGAGGAAAGGGGAAGAGATGGCATGCCAGATGCAGCCAGGCACGACTGTATCAGCTGAGGTAGATCGCAGAGATGTTGTATAAATTCCGGAAGAACTTAGAAATTTCCCTAGCCATCCTGTTGGAGGTAGATAGAAGCTGACCATTGGACGACTTAAGCTGCGTTATGTGGGATCGAGTATGGGCACCTCAAAGACCACGAGCCAGAAGGGTACCAGGTTTGTTGGAGTACTTGTACATGGTGCGATGGGACCATGCCAGTTTCTGTTTAACTTTGTGAAAGAGAAGACCATTCAATTCTTCCCTGATTTTTAGGATTTCCTTGTAATGAGTTTTAGCAATACTGGCCTTATTTGTGCCTTCCAACACATGAAGACGGTCCATGAGAGCATCCACTTGGGAGGAGTGCTCCCTCTTGAGTTTGGCAGATATAGAAATCATAAACCTCAAAGGACAGGCTTGTGCGCCTCCCACAATGTGTAGGGGTTGATAACTGAGGCAGCATTCAGAGCAAAGTATTCCTTGATTGAATGTTCGATAGCCTCCTTAACCCCAGGGGATTGAAAGATGGCTTCATATAAGCGCCAAGACGGGGGGCTGCGAATGCACGGACCCTAAGTCAATTCGAGGAAAACTGAAGCGTGGTCACAGAAAGTGATGTTACCAATTAGTGATGTTCAAACTCTGGGGAGGTCTTTCTGTTGAATAAAAAGGTAATCTAGACGCGAGTACGTCTGATGAACTGAAGAGTAATAGGAGTAGTCTCTTGTGTAAGGGTGTAGGATGCGCCACGGGTAAACCAAATGTAGTAGATGAAGTTCAGCCTTCAGGCGCTTAAGACAGGAGAACGAGAGATGGGAGGATCCCTTAGAAATGTCTAAGTGTGGTTCCAGTGCGAAGTTGATATCTCCGCCGAAGACTAAGGAGCCCTCCATGAGGTCAAGCAGAACCGGAAGCAGCCATCTCAGAAACAGCAGATGATTAGCATTAGGGAAGTAGACATTGGCAAGGGTCACTACATATTGACCAATCTTACCCTTGATCAACAGGTAGCGACCCATGGGGTCCTGACGCACCGCTGAGAGGGACCAGGGTACAAATGTAGCTATTAAAAGGCTCACCCCCTTCGATTTGGAAATGGGTGAAGGACCGTGGTATACAGTGGGAAAATCACGATTGTATAGCTGAGGAATGTGGGCTACTTGAAAGTGGGTCTCTTGTATAAATGCCACCTGCGACCAATCTCTCTTCAAATCCAAAAGGAGTCTCAAGCACTTTTCAAGAACACCTAGGCCCCGAACATTCAGGGATGCAATCCGTATCGTATCCATGGTCGTCATGAGAGATTCTGAGAAGACCACAGTGGAACCAAAGACAAAAATCCTGGGGATAGGGGGTGAAAAGAAAAAGAGTATTGGGGAGGGGGGGAAAAGAAGAGGGGGTAGAGAGAGGGAAAGGGGGAGAAACAACAAGAAGGTGGTCAAGTGTGGGAAAGAGAGAGAGAAAGAGAGAGAGGAAGGAGGAAGAAAGAAAGGAGGGGGGGAGACGGGGCAGAGTAAGAAAGACAAAAGGGGAAAAAAGAAGAAAAGAAGAAAGAAAGTGGGGAGATAACAAGAAGGAGACAGAGGGGCCTGGAAAAAGGAGGAGGCCAAGAAGGATGAGAAGGGGGGGGGAGGGAGTAAACTAAGAGTGAGTATCACACAAGTCCCTAACAGAGTGTACAATAGCACAAATGCCAGGGCAGGCCCTAGAAGGGGGTAGTAGTAGGACTAGGAAACGAGGAAATAGAGAGGTACCAGGGACCGGCTGA
Source organism: Staurois parvus (assembly GCF_062004578.1). NCBI lineage: Eukaryota > Metazoa > Chordata > Amphibia > Anura > Ranidae > Staurois > Staurois parvus. The sequence continues at coordinate 10,473,236 of NW_028318078.1, read as the reverse complement.
CCAGACAAAATAAAGGTTCGAACGGTACTGAAGTCCGACACAAGCGATACTGAGACATTGTATGAGAGGAGCAGCAGAAATGCATCTAAGAGCATGGTAGAGATATGGAACTGACGGTCGCCATCCCCCCAATAGGGAGACAGCAAAACGTCTGTATGAGACCGACACTGGCCAGCTATGTGCCATTTCCACAGCCCAGCGTATAGGGCAGGGGAGGAGGGTTGAACAGGCAGGTCCCATAAGAAAGGGATCGGGCCCAAGGCAATAACGCCTACCAGACGGATAGCAGTTTCCACAAAAAGGTAGAATCATGGTATATGGCACTACAAACATATGGGAACAACATACAACAGTGTATAAATGGAACTAGGAACTGTGAGACAATGGAGTCTCTTCTGGGCCTGCCACCACGATTAGAGATCCGCGGGGCGACAGGTACACACCGAAAAAGAGAGTACCTTTCATGCTGGATAAGTGGCATTTTTTGTCAGATTAAAAAAAAAAGTGAACATACTAGTCCTTGACTCACAGAACCAGAGTAGTAGTGTGTAGCCCAATCGGTAGTTCTGAAGTATCAATAGCCATCGGAGGTGGGGTCAGTCCTCTGTGGTAGATGAAAATTGTCTGGGTGGCCCATTTCTCGAGGCTCAAGAGCGGCTATGATGGATCCTCTGAGCTTGCGGAGGCGGTGGTACCAGGGGCGGACTGACAACTCATGGGGCCCCAGGGCAATAGGGGATTATGGGGCCCCTGTGTCCTTGCCAAAACTCAAAAAAGTCTATGAAAAAGGTACCAGGGGCATCTCATGGGGCCCCCTACTGACCCCGGGCCCTCGGGCAGTGCCCGAGTTTCCAAATGGTCAGTCTGCCCCTGGGTGGTACATACACTGAGGCCTGGAAGAGAAGGTCTGTCCAGTTCGGAATTTCCACTGCAGGTTGTTTCAAGAAGGTGAAAAGTTCTGGTAGCTGGTCAGGTGAGTGTAGAGGGAAGGATGCTCCTTGCTTTACAACAATTAGGTGGAAAGGGTGACACGATCAGTAAGTGGCTCCAGACTCCCGAATGATCTCAAGGAGCGGGCGCATTGCATTGCGTAGTTGACGGGTAAGCCGGGAAACATCTGGGTAGATCCGAATGACTGTGCCATCAAAGTCTATCAGGCCTTTCACCCAGGCCTGCCTGAGTATCTCCTCCTTGAGGGCAAAGAAGTGCACCCGCCACAGCACATCCCTGGGTAGAGTGGGTGAGGTGTTAGATCCGGGTGGCCGCGGAACACCCAGCCTATATACCCGGTCAAGCTCCAAGTCCTCGGTAGGGGGTCTACCAAACAGCTGATTTAATTTGGCGGCCACGGTCGAACAAGGTCCGTGTGTGCTGTGGCCTCCGGGATGCCCCGCAGCCATAAGTTGTTCTTCATGCTCCGGTTCTCATCATCGTCAACGAGCTAGCGTACCTCTGTGAGCTGATGACAGTAATCAGAATGTGTCCTCTTCAAGGTAGTGAGGCGGGATTTGATATCTGTGGAGGTGGTTTCCAGGGCCAAAACCCTCTCCTCAACTGTGTTGATCTGCTGGCGAAGGTCCTGGATCTCCCTAGAGAGGGTAGTGACGATGGAGGATGTCAGGGCCTGCATGTCCTGCTTGGAAGGCAGGTCGGCCAACAGGCCCTGGAGGTCACTGGAAACCAGAGAGTTAGGTCTGGGGTCTCCCGAGGGATCCAGATCAGGTGAGTTAGGATGGTGAGAAGGAGAGCTTGAACGAGTGCCTGATAGGGTCGCACTCAGAGATGGTGGAGGCTGTGGCCTGGCCGGAATTCGTCGGCGCCATCTTAGGTAAGGAGACGGCGGGTGAGGCCGGAGATCCCACCGAATGCTGTCCTAGGAAATAATGGGTAATATCCTTATTGTAGGGTCCCCAGTGTGTCGACTGAGGTCTCCTCTCCCCAGGCATATGTCGCGAGTGACAGAGCAGGCTGAATGGAGTGTCTGGGCAGCGGTCCCCGCAGAGCTCTCAGGAAAATGTGCTCATGCTGCCATGTCCAAGCCATGCCCCCTCAGGCTCATTCATATTCTGACCCCTGCCAAGCTTCCTGTTGGGGATTTGTCAGAAATCCTTGAATATGCAGATCAGCCACTTCTTACATCCACCCACTGCTTCTAAAACTTTCTCCAAAGTTCTAAGCAGGGGAAGTCTCAGAGGGCTGAGTCTACAGAGCCTTACAGCTCCTGACCAAAATTTGACCCCTCTGGCTATTAAACCTGAGTTGCTATTAAGTTCCTGTCTAACCATTAGGATCTAACTCCCCCTAGTGAACTAGGAGGGCGCTATACAGGTATTTTCTACCTCTAAAAGAGATCAGAGTTCCCTCCTTACAATGCAATTGTCTTTTTTCCTCTCCAGAAGAGTGGGGCCATCTTTACTTAGGCTTAATATTGGGTCAGCATTTGTAACACGCTCTTCCCAGACACCTTCCAATTAGGGAAAAAGACCTCTACTACCAACTATGATGAGAGAGATAGAGACAATTCTTATAAGGACCTCTTACCCTCTACTTCATTGATGTTGCAGGCAAGAACATAGGTACACCTAAATGACATACGGGGTTATTTACTAAAACTGGAGACTTGCTAAATCTGGTGCAGCTCTGCATAGAAATCAATCAGCTTCCAGTTTTTTCTTTGTCAAAGCTTAATTGAATAGGCTGAAGTTAGAAGCTGAATCGCTACCATGCACTGCTGCACCAGCTATTGAGTGCTCCAGATTAAGTAAATCTCCCCCACTGTCTTTTTATACTATCCTTCCACCTACAATTGCTCAGTTTAAACCAAAAGAAACTAAATGGGAACACGTTATCAGGATTTCTAAATTTCCCACTCCCTTTCATCCAGCTGCCCTAGGTACTTGCTATGAATACCATTGTGGCAATTTGGCAAATACAGACCCAGATTAGCCATCCACATTCTGGTGAAGTAGGGTTTTATGGACCAGTCATGTAGTCTGAAAAGACTCAACCCTGCAAGTTCCTCTCACCTTCTGGGAAAGTTACAAAAAGTCAAAAAGTTACAATTTTACAAAGAGAGGGAAGAGTAACAATAATTTTCTTCTTGCCTGTAGCAGACTGACCACATTCACCCATAGATTGGACATCAAAGACGGCTTTGTAATAAAAAATGTATTTATTTAAATAATATTATATCTGTATATTGTGACATGTCAGGAATCATGCATGCAGACCTGTAAAGTTATTAATAGATCTACTTATAATAGTACATAAACTAGGTATCCAATAATACACAACACAATATTTAGTTCAAGGTTTGTCTACATTCATGCATTTTAAATAGCAACTCATGGCAACAAATGCAATCATTCAGTGAACTGTCAATGCTACCCCCATCCCATCAATTATGCTATAGTCAGCAAGTTGAGTCAGTTTAACTTAATCTGGATTTTATAAAGTCCACTGCAGGCAGATTTGGTAGGCTTTTCACACTCATCTTCCTGTGCTGTCATCACGTCATCCTGTGCTGCTTAACCTTCATCTGTGAAAATTACAGAAGGCAGATTTCAGACACAATAAACACTTTAACTTGCATTTATACAGGTTTCAATTCAGGGCCATGCTAAAAATAACAATATACTAACCAGAGCAATTTAGCGAGCAGAACAGCCAGCTCCACATGATGAATACCATGATGAAAATGAAATCTGAACCATAGAAAGATATAAAAGACATATTTAATCCAGCTCTGCATCCACATAAATAATATAAATTTAAATTGTGTCTCAATTTGTCTTTTAGTTCTTATGTAACTCCTCTTTGTAGCCTCCTTTAACTCCCTGTTCAGCAGGACTCAGGCTGGGAGAGAAAGAGATACAGAACTGTAAACCAGTTGGCTTCCACTGCACAGTGCTTGCAATATAAAAGCAGACACATTATAATAGGATGAGGGAGCAGAGTGTTGACCCCATCAGTGAGCTTGCTGCATTTTCACCATCCAGTACAGGAAGAGGTAGGTATTTGACCAAGCTGTATTGCTTTAACCATGGTGGAGAAAATTGAGGTCAGAGTTCTGTCTATGGTGTCCTGCAGAGATTAGAGCATTTCAACACTAGCTGGACAGAATTACAAATTTTATGATTTGTAAAATAATTGAAACTTGATTTCAGGTATATTAACCTGTATACAGTAATTCTTTGCTTTAAAGTCGTCTTGATATACAGTATGCCATATTTTGTTTGTTTTGGCAGTGTTGTTCATGGTGGATTCCCAGCTGTGATGTGCCTATTGCAATTCACATGTTTTGCAATAAAATATTCCAACTTTACCAAACTGGAGAAGAAATATATAAACCCAACAATTTTTATTCCTGATATGTGTGTTCTGAACCATGTACTTGTATGAAAAAATATCCTGTTCTCTTTGTATCACTTCCGTTGTGTGAAATCCCTGGTGTTTCTGCCAGTCCCTCTGCTTTCCTATTAAAGACTGACCATACTAGGCATGAAAGCACAGCATGCTCAGTTCTCTGGCTCTGCTAGAGAACTCAGCCTGCTGTCCTCCAATGATCAGATCAGACGCTGATCATACCCATTCACTGGGAAGAAAAGTGTGCTGCTGTATCTCCTCCCCCAGCTCTCTGAGCTCCTTATGCAGCTGAGAACATAGTGTATGTGATCACTTATTAAAAAAAGCAGGGGAAAGGTGTTTATAATGTTTTTAAATATATAAACAAATGCTTTGCCATTTATCTCTATTTTTAATTGAATGGGTTGTTTTACAAGATGAGGGTTCACATATATATTAATCTGTCAGATAACCCATTGCTGTTAGGAGTGTGTAGAGCTCCTGACCCATTGTAGCTGCTGGTCTTACTCCAGCATCTTGGTTTTGGCTAGGCTGCTCTTTCCCTGTCTGACTGTCCACTTGCAAGGTGATTGCTAGACACAGCCTCTACACAGGTGGTGTTCAAACCTGTTTAAGCATGCCTAGCCTTCAGTGTCATGCTTGTAATAGTGTTTGCAACACGTGCTTCAAGCTGCCTGTTTCCCTACCTTGTTCCTGTGCCTTGACCTTCATTTTCGCCTGAACCCTGCTCTGGATTTCCATGTTATTGACCTTTGATTGGACTTTGGCTATGCTCTGAAATCAGCCTGCCTTTTGAACACGGATTGGACCCTGACTACTCTCAGAACACTGCCTGCCCTGAACCTGGAATGCCATTTACCACTCTGCCTGTCTGCCAACCTCAGGTTCCTGTTCGCTGTGCTTGGCTCATGTCTCGCTGGTGTGGTAGCCAATCACTATAGCATTGTGTATACGACCTAGGGGCAACCGAATACCGGCAGGCCTGCTTGTATTATGGGAAAGTGGGGCTGCTATAGGCAAAGAACACAGAAGCCAGTTTTGGTACCTGATCACCAATGTTAAAGGTAGGCATGACAGTTGCAATCAGTTTGACAAAATATAATGTTTGCCTTTGTGAAAACAAACTTTTAATTCATTGACTACCATTTTTCCTATCAGACCATAGAGGAGAACTGTCTAAAGTAATGTAAGTGTAACGCTACCCCTTAGGAGTTGCTAAAGATTTTGGGTCCCCATATAGTCCTGCACAGCCCAGCATCCTGCATTTCCACAAAAGCTTGCATCCAGAGTCAGAAATCAGTCCTTGAGTATTGGTTTTGTTGTTTTATTGAAGGATTTGAAGTGGGGTAGGGTTAGGGGTGTACACTATGCCCAAGGGTACCAATCAACTGAGGACAACTTCCTGGAACTATTTCCAAGCCTTCTCTGCAGCACAGTCTCTGCTGGAGAGCTAGCCAGCGTTGCCTTAATGTGCCACCCCAGACCCTAGATGAATTTCTCCTCACCCAGCAATCTGGAGGTGTCCCTGAACAGGGGATCCAGTTCCTGTCACTTTAAAAAACGAACCAGTCACTGGTAGGTGGCTAATCTGATTTCCCACCAAAGTGCTCCTTCCTCTGTCCAGCCAGGGAGTGCAAGTGTACTCACTCAGAACCTCTCTTGTACTGCTTGTGAGTTGACTGCCTATCAGCTAGGCATCTCCTTCCCTGCCATACAGGTGGTTTTCTCTCAGGAGGATGGTGAGCTCTGAGCTTTCCTCCTTTCCAGCTCCAGGCATGCAAGTAGGCCCTATCCCACTGGGCCTCCTGGCAGCCTCCTTCCTAAAGCCTCATATCTTCCTCTCTAGCTTCCTCCCGAACTCTCTTCTCACTGGACTGGCTCAATCATATTTAAGGACTATTCTGACCCCTTGCCAAGCCTCTGTTGTAGATTGGTCAGAGTCCCTTGAATATTATTATTATTGTTATACAGGATTTATATAGCATCAACAGTTTGCTCAGCGCTTTACAAAATGAAGGTAGACATTACAGTTACAATACAATTTGGTACAAGAGGAAACAGAGGGCCCTGCTCATTAGAGCTTACGATCTAGAAGAATATGTAGATAAGCCACTCTTTACATCTGCTCACTGCTTGTAGAACTTTCTCCAAAGGTCCATTAGGATCTAGCTCCCTCTAGCTAAACCAGGAGGGTGCTACAAAAGTAACAGCATAAATGTGGATACTTTCGATCAGGAGCTTTCTGATCATGTGACCACTGTGACAGCCAATCACAGTGATCACATAACCTGAAGGCCTTTAGAACCCTTAAAGGGCCAAGAGGAAGTTGGCGCCAAGGGGTTAATGTAGTTTTTGTAGAGTGTAGTGTTCAAATGCTGCAAATAACTAACAAGTCTTGATGTGTAAGCATTTTATTTTGTTACCATTTATTTATTGAAGTATGTGTGACCTAAATGAATGACATTTATGTTGCTAAATCAATTTAAAAAATAAATGAAATGCCCAATAAAATACCTCAATGCTGCCGATCTCCTGCAACCACTTTCTACCTACATGCGTGGATTTTAGCGACAACTGCATGGCACAGGTTTACAGATTTTGAAAACAGTGGGCCATGCCTGCATAATGTGTGTTGAAACAGCCACCCACAGTTTCTATCAGAAGCCCATGTGACAAGTTGATAATGCAGGAGCATAAAAATAAGAGTCATCCTATAGCAGGAAGTGCTGAACATAGTGAACAAGAACCTTCATGGCAAAATCATCAAGTGTTATTTTATTGAAGGCTGCAGAATGAAAATATTGAAAATTATTTTTTAAATGACAAAAGCATGATAAAGCCTACATATACAATAGTTTAGTGATTGGGTTTACATATATTTTTAGCAATGTGCATCCACTGCTCAAAAGAAATTTAAGAAACACTTTGAAAACACATCAGATCTCAATGGGGAAAAATATCATGCTGGATATTTATACTGATATGGACTGGATAATGTGTTAGGAATGTAAGGGTGCCCCATCATTTGATGGAAATGAAAATTATCAACCTACAGCGTACTGAATTCAAAGACATCCCGAAAATCAAAGTGAAAAAATGATGCAGCAGGCTAGTCCATTTTGCTGAAATTTCATTGCAGCAACTCAGAATGATACTCAGTAGTTTGTATGGCCCACACGTGCTTGTATGCATGCTCCACAATGTCGGGGCATGCTCCTAATGAGTTGACGGATGATGTCCTGGGGTATTTCCTCCCAGATCTGGACCAGAGCATCACTGAGCTCCTGGACAGTCTACGCTGCAACCTGGCAGCATCAGATGGACCGAAACATGATATTCCAGAGGTGTTCTATTGGATTTCGGTCAAGCGAGCATGGGAACCATTCAATGGTATCAATTCCTTCATCCTCCAGGAACTGCCTGCATACTCTCGCCGAGCATTGTTGTGCACCAGGAGGAACCCAGGAGGCACCAGCGTAAGTTCTGACAATGGGTCCAAGGATTTCATCTCAATACCTAATGGCAGTCAGGGTACCTGGTCTGTGCATCTATCCATGGGTATGCCTCCCCAGACCATCACTGACCCACCACCAAAAAAGACATGCTGAATGGTGTTACAGGCAGCATAACATTCTGTAGGGTTCTGGCAGTGCTCATCCTGTTCCTCCTTGCACAAAGGAGTAGATATCGATCCTGCTGATGGGTTAAGGACTTTCTACGGCCCTGTGCAGCTCTCTTAGAGTAACTGCCTGTCTCCTGAAATCTCCTACATGCTCTTTGAGACTCTGCTGGGAGACACAGCAAAATTTCTGGCAAAGGCACATATTGATGTGCCATCCTGGAGGATTTGGATTGCCTCTGCAACCTCTGTAGGGTCCAGGTATCGCCTCATGCTACCAGTAGTGACACTGACCCTAGCCAAATGCAAAACTAGTGATTAACAGTTAGAAACGATGAGTAGGGAAAAAAATGTCAGTGGCTTCCATCTGTAAAACCATTCCTGTGTTGGGGGTCGTCTCATTGTTGCCCATCTAGTGAACCTGTTGTTAATTTAATTAACACCAAAGCAGCTGAAACGGATTCACAACACCCTCTGCTATTTAACTGACCAGATCAATAACCCAGGAGTTTAATGGACTTATGCTATAATCTGATTAAAAAGTGTTCCTTTAATTTTTTTTGAGCAGTGTATTTTATGTGCACCTTCGTAGGTAGGTGTTAAGATTAGATAGATAGGATTAGTCATGTTTTTGATCGGTAAATGTACGTAGTTGTCACACTTCAGGCCGAGTGACTCTAATTGTTGCTAGGTAAAAGTACAATTAGCTCATAATACTGAGTGAACTGCGATCATTTAGTGAGGTCAGCTCTGTGTGCTCAGGTTCTGGTGGTCTGCCAGCTTCCCCTGTATCCAAGAAACTGCAGAAGTTTCTGGATGATAGGAGTGGAGCTATGCAGATGGCAGCATGAATACTGATACAGCCTCAGCCTATCCTGGAGAGAGGAGCTCTAAAGCATGCTGGGTAACTGTATATATTCAGTGAGTACACGGGGATCTGGATCTTTCCTGGCTAGGATTGACAAGACTGGGTGAGGACACATTGCCCTCCCAGGCAGCTGCTGCCGTAGTCCTCTGGTGGCCTACCTGAGGGCCTGAATTGCTGAGACCCGGGTTCTGCTATGCTAACTGAGGGGCTGTCCCCTGAACATCTGGTCTGGTAGCACGGAGGAAAACGTCCAGTTGCTCTTTGACCTTGTGAGTACACACATTCCTAAAGATCTTAGAGACAGTGTGCTGTTTAACCTCCTCCGATGCTTGGAAGCCAGCTGCGGGTTTAGCAAAGGGAACACCGGCTGGTGTTACAAAGAGCTTTGTCCATCTGCTCACTACTACTTAAAGGGACACTGCTCTGGGCTCTGAAGAAGTTACTGCTGTTACTGCTACTACTTGTTGCTACTGCCTGAAGCTGAAAGTTTACTGTTTAATTCAAGCAAGGATTCCAATACAGCATTCCCTGAAGATTAGACAAAGTCCTCAGTGTACATAATTTCTAATTTGGAGTTTCCTACTAATCTCCCTCATCCCTATCCCAATTCTTCAAAAATAAAAACAACAAAAATAACACCCATAGACTGATTTGGAGAAATGAATGAATGAGCCTATGTGCCTGGCTGCAGGGCAGGACCTGGACAGTATTCCCACAGCTCTTCCTGGACATTTATACTACATTTATATAGTGGAACTTTATATAGTGGAACTTTTGTATTGTCTGAGAACAACATGGTTTGAACATGAATTTCTATTTACAACATAATATGGGGAGCGGTGATGAGTATGTGAAGTATGGAGAATGGATAGTCTCAGTTGGGCCTCATCAATTCTTCTGCCTAAACATGCTTGCATCTCCCAGACCATTATTGTTTTATAGCTTTCACTGAACCTCACATAATAAACAGATCAGACGACTATGAACATTGTAGAGCAGAATATGAATAGCCGTCCGGGTCTACAGTAATGTCCAGAGATAAAATCCACAGTGGAGTAAAAAAAAAAATTCTTGACATATCCATGAATTGGCCAATCACATGCTAAGGTTCATCTTATCCCTGATATAAACACAAATCAGTTGAAAGTGTCTGCATAGAAACTATGGCTGTGTTGGCTTGCCGGACACAGAAAGGGTTACTGCAGCTGTGCTGCTAAAGCGGAGCTGTGACCCACTTGCACAGATGAGAATGGGTTATTTGGAAAAAGAACAAGAGACCAGATGCAAGAATGGTGAAAGGGAGCTTATAAGAAATAAAGGAAGCTTAGAAGAAACAGAAGTGGCTATGATGAAGTCTAAAGGATGAGAAGTGAATGTGCAAAACAAGTATAGAAATGTGATGGGCAAAAAAGACACCAAATACAGGGTGTTAAGAGTTGAAATGATGGCATGAGATGGAGGAAAAGGAATAAAATACTAAGTGCATGGAGAGGGCCAGGGTAGCAGACGGCTCCTACATTAGAGAGGGCCACTCTCCCCAGCTATCTTTAATCTTTTAATCTTTTCTATTTTAATCGCTTGCCACTGCATTGTGTACAAAACAAAATAAATAAATTAATCATGCAGCCAATGGCAGAAGAAAAGCATGGAATGGAATATCTGGCAAAAAAATACAGAAACACAGCATAATTCATGTACTAATATTGAAAATGTGTCCTTATTTTTTCTGACATCCTTATCTGCATATCCAGAGTGACATGTTTATGCATTTGTTCACTGATAACAGCAAATCTCTGCTAAACACTGATTATATCTAAAATGACCACATTACCATATATAAACGTAAAATGTATAATTTTCTATGAATAAAAATAAAATACACCTAAACAGTAGATATACCCCATACCATGAACCATATATGTTTAATTGCTTGGTAAATGTGTAAATTTTAATCTTTTGTTATTATCATTATTATTAGCTCCATAATCCGTGAAGAACAAGTTCACTTTAATTAATTCCCCCCACTCCACTAAGTACAGTCCACCTGGTAACATATTTACCTGCATCCATGATCCATGATCCAACAATGTTTGCTTTTTGACCCTGCCCAGTACTACACAAGTTTTGCAAAGTCAACCTTTGGCAAGTTTCTCTTCTTCCTGTGCATGTGCACCATGGCCCAATTCCTATGGCATGACCATACTCACAGGACTACTGGAGGCTGCCAAGTGTACAGTCACCTTAAACAATGAATGGAGCTGCAGCATACCTGAGCAAGAGAAGTCAGCCAGACGTTTTCTGTGTGAAGTAGGAACCTTTTCCTGAAGGCAGTGGTTCTGTTTGCAAAATGATAAGTTGGACCCCCTGGGCTGTGGACAAGAAAATGTGGAGTGTGCAGAAAAAAGTGGGTTTGCCTCTAATTGTGCTGAATATCGGATGTGACCTAAAGAGGTGTGCTTAGTCAGAGTCTGAGTTGACAACATAGTATAGAATGAGACAGTGCTGATTAAGGAATGAACAGCATTGTATCCGTGGAGGTATATTGGAGGAGCCAGAGCCCAGCCTCTATGTCTCTTACTACTGACCTCTGAACTCAACATTGCTTACTACTGACCTCTGAACTCTGCATCACTTACTACTGGCCAATGAATTCAGTGTCACTTAGTACTGAACTCTGCATCATTTACTACTGACCTCTGCATCACATACTACTGATTACTGATCCATCTCAGTCAGGCTTTCCAGTCAGGGTTCCCAATAGTTATGGTGTAACTGTGGAGAGTCTCTTGGTGTCTCAGGTGGTGTGTGTGGTGTGGAGGGGCCACCCTCTGTGTGAGCCACCACTTCCTCCTCCACTGTGTCTCTGTGTTCTTCCGAGACTCCCGGGTTTCCCGGCCGCCATCAAATGAGCTGTTACATGGGTGCTCCCAGCGTCCCTCTCTCCTCTTCAAGCCGCCTCCTCCTCCCAATCCACCAAGGCCACAGAGCTCTTCTAGCTTCCCACCTACCACCAGCTGCCAAGGGGCCCATGGCACACAGCGCTACATAGACCGGGTCAGGTGGGGCCTGGATCGGATCTTTTTTTCCATAGTTTTAATGGCGGGTGTCTGGAGCTCTTGGAACATGCAACCTCACGGCACCATGTTCAGGCCCCTCCCCCAGATGCTGCATCACTTACGACTGATCTATGAATTCTGTGTCACTTATTACTGACCTGTGCACAACTGCTGACCTCTAAACTCTGCAACTCTTACTACAGAGTTCAGAGGTCAAAGGTAAGTGATGCAGAGTTTAGGGGTCATAAGTAAATAATGCAGAATTCAGAGGTCAGTAGTAAGCAATGCAGTATCAGAGGTCAGAATTAGGAGATGCAGAGTTCAGCGATAAGTACTAAGTGACATAGAGTTCAGAGGCCAGTAGTAAGTGATACAGAGTTCAGAAATCAGTAATAAGCAATGCACAGTTCAGAGGTCAGTAGTAAGCATCCTAGAGTTCAGAGGTCAGTAGTAAGTAACGCTGAGTTCAGAGGTCAGTAGTAAGTAACACTGAGTTCAGAGGTCAGTAGTGACGTAGAGATCAGGGGTGATTACTAAGCCAGTCCTTTGCATCTCCCCTGGTCTAGTAGGTGGGCCTAAATCACAGTCAATAACAGCCTTGCTACAAGGGTCCACCCTATGCCCCCCTCTGGCCTTTAGCATCTGCCCCCTTCCTGGCTAAAAACAGTGTTTAAAACTGCTGCAGTTGCAGCTGCAGTGGAGACTCCTCTTTTGCAATGTGGGAGGGCAGACCATGGCTCCATTCATTTTTACATAATACCTATACTCTGCAGGACCACAGGTGGCCACCATTGGTATGGCTATTCCACAGAAATGAATAGAGTCGTGGTGCACCTGCACAGGAAGAAGAGAAGCCGGACAGAGGTTGTCTGTAGAAAGGCTGTAAGTTACTGGACACAGCCACATAGCAAACATAACTGGATTGTGGTTGAAGGTAGGCATGTTTAAGTATTTAAGCAGCCCAGCTACCAATGCTCCCATCTCTCAGAAGTGATTTGACAGCCTATTAGCCTTCTAATGTCTAATGAAAACACAAAGCATGTGCGTGAAAATGGTAACAGAGTTGGCTGAGCTGCTGAGAGAATGACTGGGATGACTTCAGTGCTTCTGTTGTGAAGATAAATTGCTTCACAGTGCCTGTGGCTACAGAGGCCAATGAGAATTTGTTTAATATAAAAAGTTTATTTGGCTTTTACACAATAGTTATGTAATAACATATAGTATAAACATTAAGTACAGAAACATGAAAAACAAAGTACTGCAAATTCCACAATCTTACAAACAATAAAGTCACCCAACGGAGAGACAAAATGTCCCTTCCCCATGGGTTGCACCCATGGATACAATTTCCTCATGTGTACTTATACCTCATAGAAAAGACAGAGCAAGAAAGAAAGGTATTGAGAAAAGGAAGAATGATCAGCGGGTAAAGCCAATGAGGATTTGTTTGTAAAACTTGTTAAGAATAAAGGAATACTTGAATTTCTAAAACCTGGCCACAGCTTCACTTTAAAATTTATTTTGTTATATGTTAAAAAGGGATTCTCAATTCAAAAAGCAACTCCACCAAAAATGAATTTCTCTTTTGTGAGGGGAGTATGGTATAGGTGTGCAGGTCTGTAGTGTGTCTTAGCTGTTTTTTGTAGCCATGGTATAATTATAATCCTCCGGTTTCATACTGCGTTGGCATCTTGAGCCTGGTTTGTTAGTTTTGTTACAGCTGTCGCCTTCTTACATTCTTTATGTCTGTTTGTATGGAGAATCCATTAGTGGGAAGGTGATACAACATTTCAGATTATTCACAGAAATATAAAAATATAAGCCATACATTAAGCCTGCCAGACAGAACAATGGAGTGTCAGAAAGCTTTGAAAATCTTGCACAGACTCAAACTCTGCTCCACTTCATACCCATTTTAGTTAATTCCCCTATTGATTTGCAACCCTTGTGTACTAAAATATGGTTTCCAATCTCCCAAAGCCCCTTTGTAAGCATACAGTAAATGGACCACCCGTCCTGTTATCAGTTAAGGTGCTCGGCAGTTAAGGGGTTACCTATTCAGACACTATCCTCACCAGTAAACCAACACAAGCAAAACTGCGCCAGGTGAGTAAGTGATAGTCTGTCTGCTGCCCCGTCAGGTGAAGGTGCTAGCACAGCTCGACTGCAGCATAATTGAATAGAAAAGGAACCGGAATTTTGCTGCATTGCTTCAACCTTCATTGTATCTTCCATAAAATCATCACAGACAGTGTGGGGTACAGTTAAAAGTTAACATGTTTCGTGCTTAACTCAAGCGCCTACTCATAGCCTCCATCCATAACCAGTTTCAATGTTTCTAAGTATTTGATTTCATAAACCCAATGAGAGAGAGAGGATTTCCATAGAAAACTGGACATCAATTTAATATGGCTGACAACTATTTGGCGTAGGCATGTGAACATGTAGTACTAGAATATATGAAGAATTAAAGGCAGGTACCCAGTGGTGCAATGTGTCTAAAGGATTACATCAAGATTAGTAAAAGGGAATGCTCTGCTCTTTACACTTATGTGTGGAGAACCAGAGATGCCTTTGTTGTGACTCAGCAGTCAATCTTCTAGTGGCTTGGGTGAGTACACAGCTCCTATTGTTCCACTGTGCGACAGTCTAACAGTTTCTTGCAATTTTTAAATAATGTTAGGTCTGCTGGGAAGGATTATGGCATCTATGACAAACCTACTCCAGAAACTGCTGGCGTGTGCAGATATATACAGTACTAGAAGCCTCACAATTCAGATTTTTTGCTTTTCATGGCACATAGTAACAACTCATCTATTTTTTTTCATGGGGCAATTTCAGGTCCTTTAAAGTGGACCTTGACTAAAACTTATCCTTCACTGTCAACCATATCAATTATGAATGGTATAGCACACAGTGGGCATTCTGCAGCTGATCGTTTGCCTGAACACACTTTTTTATTCATTCTGCATTGCTGCCTGGCTATGAGTTAGCTAACATATTAGTGGAGATCCTGGATTCTAACTGGGGATCTTTTCCTATTCACTGCTACCTGATGACAGCATCAGTGTGAACAGTGGTAGGAATTGGGTGAGGTGCCTCCAATAAAACTCCGGAGAAGATCCTATTAGTCTAGAACAGTAGTTGTCAACTTAGAATGCACATGGGGCTTCAAATACGGCCCCGATGTTTCCAAAGAGTCACACATTTTATTAATTGTAATACTATATAAAACTGCCAAAGAATGAAGACTTACTACAGGAAATGGTCAGAGATTGTCTACTGGGGTGTTAGGAGACATTTAGAGACTAAGGGGATATTATATAAAACCACTGTAGATCATTGCTATTAAAGATCCCATTTACAAACCATTGCTCCCTCTTCTGATTTCTGGTGCCCAAGGGCTGCACTTCAAACATCAAAAGGCCACAGGGGTCTAGAAGATCAGCATGTGTTTCAAGCACTGCCACTTGTGGAACTCACAGGAGGAATGCAATTATTTTATTTTGATTGCCTTTTAATATGCCACAAAGAGTCAGCTGCAATCACCAAGGAAAATAATAGTACAAGATACATCCAGCTTTAAGATGTTATGCCCACCATAGAACACTTTACCGCATCACCTTCATGACCGAGGATGTCTGCTCCTGCACAATTCTAGACAACTGATATAAAATACCTAAAATTTGCATGTAATGAAATATTAATTCCCTACGTTTTTATCCTTGTAAGCTCACATAAGAAGGAATGTGATAAGAATATTGTAAAAAGTCTTTTCAACAAATCCAGATTTTAGTATGCTTCCTTCATATCAAATATTTTGCCAAGGAGGATTTATTAGTATTTTAAGATGTATGTGAAGAGGTGCACTTGGATACTACAAAAGGCAAGCTGATACTTTCTGCTTAATACATTCACAATAAAATAATGTGTTGTTTTTCTAATATGTTCAATAGAACTTCTGGAAGGTTGTCATGTTTTCCACTCTTGGTTAGTTTTTGTCTATATGCTTTTTAATTGGCTTGTTTTTCACACATCTGTGGATGACTTTGTGGTTATGGTTACAATACAATTATATCTATGTGTAGACAGAGTAGTGGCTAGAGATTAGAAAATCACTATAAATCTGATGAATCCTTGACCTGTGAATTGGGGTGTAAACTGGGGCACTCTGGAGCACATCAAAATTCCTGCAAATGTGTTTACTTATCACAGTATTAAAAGATAACAACTAGTGCAGTATTTCCCACATTTTATTTGCTTGGATACTGCTATCATTACCTTTTTTATTTTTTGGTTCTTTGCAGAACAGTTTTGAGGACATGTACTAACCACATTATAGTTGGCAGCTGTTTCAATCAGCTTTAGCTTATAATGGCACAATTTTTATCCCTGACTAACTGGGTCTATGCTGCTAAACTCATGCAATGACTTCTCACCTTTTGAGTAAAGTAGCACTTAATCAAGACACTGCTCTACAACATGATAACTGGAGCACGTAGTAATGAATTCTTCCATACACACCAAACTTACTTGTTGGCAGGTGCAGTCTGTTTTCTCCACTGTAGGTGGTACTCAGTCTGAGTGGTACCACAGCCTGGAGAAGTCAAGGGGAAACATGATTTCTCTATGGTTTACTGGGTCAATAGAGCAGTGTTCTGGCTGGCTACACTGCAGCCATGTGACTCTTGATGACCATCTTAGGTCAGCAGGGTCTACATAAGTTTTTGTGAGTGTCTGGTGTAGGAAGACAGACCCTGCTTGTTAGGGAAAGTGACTAGCAGTAGGGAAAGGTTCCAGATGAGATGGGACAGGCTATGGACTCATTTTCATGGGGACCAGACTGGTTATGCAGCACTTCACCCTCTGAAACAGACACTGTCAGCAACTTTTCTCAGCCACATGTTTGGCTGCATTGAACTGTGAGTTATATCCCTAAGCAGCACTCTCCTGCTAGGGTGTTTGTGATGTTGGCATTCTGCCCAATCCAAGTTCAAGTTGTACTTCAACCAGACTCTGTGGCCCTGATTCACTAAGATGTGAGTGTAATAGCAGAGACTGACCATTCAGGCAGACTCCGGTCAATCAATCAGTCGTCTGACCAGCGTCTAGCAAGCTCATTGACGAGCGTCTATTGACTACTTTGCTATCACTGGCACATTTTTAGGTGCAATACCGGATATGTTCGCTAGATGGCGCACAAGCGCGGGCTTTATTTACATTGGCGTTTTCATGATGGCAAAAGAATTCTTAGAATGTTATAAATACACCTGTACACCTGTATTAGAATTTTCTATTTTCTTCTATTTATTTTCTTGCTGTGTCTCCAAAATGATCAGGAAACTAATGCATTTACTAATGAATGTCAAACATTCTGTACTCAAATGTTAAACATTTACACACTTATATCTCAAATAATTTATATACTTCTAATTTCCCAATATAATTATATATCTTCATTCTCTTTAATCACGTAACTATTCTATGGTAAAGACAAGTGCAGCGCTATAAATGCATGTGATCAATAATGAACGCATGTAAAAACCAAAAAGTGCAAAGAATTGCAACAATGATGTAATATTGTAAATGGTGCTAAAATAAGTTCATAGAATCATTCCTGAATAATGGAATGTCCTTCGTGTGAGAGTACCAACTCAGAGAGTGCCTATGAATGGCACGTGTGGTCTCTCCGTGACGGACAGTAGTGCATGAACTCGTGAAAGGTAAACCACCCTTGGGACTGGTCTACACTCACCAGAACAAAAGTATTAATGTGTATGGGTTATACACATCACACATCTGGGGGTGCAGCAGTATGCTGGCAGTTATGGGTTAGTCATCCAGCTCCATCCATCCATCCATCAGGGTGGGTGCCCAAATGGTCCTGGGGAGGAATTAGCTCAGCCACAGGAGCCAGAAAGGTGCTCAATAGTGTAGTACACTGTCACAGGGGTGGATGACCTTTCACGAGTTCATGCACTACTGTTCGTGGTTATATTTATCTTGTGTAATACCATTTTAGTAGTCTATATAATTTGACCAGAGCTCGCTCTATCATTTTCAAACAATGGAACTATTCTACATTATAACTCAAACTGTGTCTCCCACAGTGGTTTAGTGGTTAGAGCTCAGAACTTACAGCACTTGGGTTATGGGTTCTAATCCCGGTCATGGCTACATCCTAAAAAATGGAGATCAATTTTCTGGGTTGTGTCAGTGCCAGGAATATTGATCAAACAATTATGATTTTGCCTAATGACTAGAAAGTGGATGAATGTACTCTTCTGCCAATTAGGAAATGTGCAAGTTTCATGCCGTGTATATTTCATTGTAACATTTTTCTCTTTTAAATCTGTCTCCTTATACAACTTGACCCCCTCCCCCACCCCGCCATCACCTGTCCCATATGCAAATCTATGGATCACCGCCCCACTCTTTAACTATCTATTTACTGATCAAGTGAATGTGTCTCATTTTCTATCAGCTACAGCTCAGATCTCACATTATTATACAATTGCTGATTGTATCTCACCACTAGTCTGATTGAATTCACAATTCCTGGTCAGTCCCGTTCCCTGACCTCTAATAAACTTTAGGGCCAGTTCACACTACATGTGTTTCAGTTGCTTTTTCGGCATCACAAACGCACAGAAAGAAGGTTATATGGTTGTCAATGTCATAGTTCACATCAGCACTTGCATTTTCAGTGCATTGCAGGTGCTGTAAACAAAGTTGACCACGCTGCATTGTTTCTGCACAGAACTGTACTGGAACACATTGAAACGTCCTTGAATGTACTAAAACGCACATGTCCCTAACTACATTGAATACAAAGAAAATAGAAAAAAATAAGTGGAAGGGATATAAAAATGCAATGTAAACATGTCCAAAACGCATTCAAAATGTACTGGAACACACTAAACATGCATGCCAAAAGGGCATGAAAAAACCCCATCAGGAACACATCTAGACTGTTTCTATAGTGTGAACCAGCCCTTAGGACTTGTTCACACCATTGGTGGTGCAGAAACGCATGCAAGAACACACATTTTCCAGCACAGCAAAGAAATGCAATGCCCTATGTAGATGTGCGCAGGTACCATGATGAAAACGTTGTTGCACCTACACACGTCTATTAAAAACAGCCCCATTCACAGCCACAAATACGCATGGCACCACACTACTGTGCGGTTAGGTGCGACACACTTGGAAAATAACATAAAAATAAGCCAACATGGCTAAAACATATCTTGAAAATATGGGGACTCTGATATCCGGCGACAGTCCGTTCACGAACGAGAAGCAATTCTGCACCCCTAAAACCAACATAGAGGAAAGGGATGGTCAAATTGCTGTGCTGCTTCCAAACCACCTCTGGCATGCCAGGGTCATTATGCAGATCCTCGATGCCAGTTCTTGCCTGCGGCCACAAAATATCCACTGGCCACGAGTGAAGGTGAGTGGAGGACGTGAAGGTGGATTTCTACCAGCTTCAACCGCAAGCAGTACCACTCCTGAAAAATGAGAGCAAATAATCATTGACACGTCATCATGACAGTCAATTCTCAGTGCAGGCTATCTAGAGTGTCTTTCCTTTTTAACCATTTCAAGAGTTCAAGGAAACATTCTTGGAGCATCTACTGTGTTTGGAAAGGCCAAAGGTCCCCCCCTCCACCAGGCACACTAATGCTTATGCAGGCCATAGACGGGGAGAAAAACGGCCGATTTTTCTTTTAAAAAATGAAAAATTGGTTGTTCAAGCGGCCGACGTTGCCAGCAATGGTAAAAAAAAAATCGGCCGATTTTCATCCCGTCTACAGCCGGCAAAAAGTGTCTCTGGAGAGAGCTCCGCTATTTCTTTGACAGTTCCTTGACATTTACAGCGGTTGCAACAATGTATCTATTTGTATCCATTTAGGATACAGATGTTTTTATTCGGAAACAAATAGATACAATGTTGCAACCGCTGTAAATGTCAAGGAACTGTCAAAGAAATAGCGGAGCTCTCTGCAGGGACACTTTTTGCCATACTGGAATTCCTCTCATTTTTCATCCTCTTCTTCTTCTTCATCATCATCCTCTTCTTCTTTTTCATCATCATCCTCTTCTTCTTCATCCTCTTCTTCTTCATCATCTTCATCCTCTTCTTCTTCATCCTCTTCTTCTTCATCATCTTGATCATCATCATCCTCTTCTTCTTCTTCTTCTTCTTCTTCATCATCATCCTCTTATTCTTCTTCATCATCATCCTCCTCTTCATCATCATCTTCTTCTTCTTCTTCTTCATCATCATCCTCTTCTTCTTCATCATCATCCTCTTCATCATCATCCTCTTCTTCTTCATCATCCTCTTCTTCTTCTTCTTCTTCGTCATCATCATCCTCTTCTTCTTCATCATCATCATCATCCTCTTCTTCTTCATCATCATCATCATCCTCTTCTTCTTCATCATCTTCTTCATCATCATCCTCTTCATCATCATCCTCTTCTTCATCTTCTTCTTCTTCTTCATCATCATCATCATCCTCTTCTTCTTCTTCTTCATCATCATCATCCTCTTCTTCATCATCATCATCATCCTCTTCTTCTTCTTCATCATCATCATCATCCTCTTCTTCTTCTTCATCATCATCCTCTTCTTCTTCTTCTTCATCCTCTTCTTCTTCTTCTTCATCATCATCATCCTCTTCTTCTTCTTCATCATCATCCTCTTCTTCATCCTCTTCTTCTTTTTCTTCTTTTTGTCTTCCTCTTGCAGGTCACTGCTCATGTGCAGATTTTTTATCAGTAAAAAATCGGCCAATTTGCCCATCATTGCCGCGAAAATCGGCCGATCGGCAAATTCGGCCGTTTTTTTTTCCAACTTTGCCGAAAAAAAAATCTGCCAAAATACCGAAAAACGGCCGAACAAATAGCCCACTAACGATCCGAAAATCGGCCGATTTTATTTTCGGACGAAAAATCGGCCAATTTTCGACCCATCTATGGCCTGCATAAGATATGGTGTGGCCCTAGGGTCAATGTGTGTTTAGAATACTTCCAAAATGCACATACAAAAACACTCCATCCAAATGCATGTTGCATTTCTATAGCATGTTAAACAGAAAAAAAATGCACTTCCATAATGTTAACATGCGCAAGTAAAAGTAGACAAAATCCACATCCTTTTATTCTGGCTTCACATACATGCATTGTTGTCTAACACCGCACTCCTGGGCAAATCACATGCAATTTGTGTGCGTTGCAATTAGAGACAAACATTTTGCACACCTCAAATTGCACCGCATCCGGGCCAAAAATGTGCAGGACCCTTTTTCAGGGTATGCACATGTATTGTACTGTCCAAGGCATTGCACACTAACGCATTGCACACTTAAAATGTCAAATACGTTAGTGTGTACAGTGCATGAGTGTAACATGTGTTAGTGTGTACAGTGCATGAGTGTAAAATGCTTTAGTGTGTACAGTGCATGAGTGTAAAATGCTTTAGTGCACACTGCAGTGTACAACGCATTGCACACTGTAATACACTGTAATACCGTGTACACCCACACATTGTAGACTGTAATGCACTGTACACTATCATGCAGGATGGAGCAACGCATTGCACACTGTAATACCGTGTACACCCACACATTGTAGACTGTAATGCACTGTACTCTGTCATGCAGGATGGAGCTACGCATTGCACACTGTGATACGCTGTCCACTGTCATGCAGAATCCAGCAACGCATTGCACACTGTAATACCATGTACACCAACACATTGTAGAATGTAATGCATTATACGCAGTATACATGTCCAGATATTCAAAGATTAGCCATGAAGGCCTAGCTGGTTACCTATTGGGCGACCGCAGATAGCCGAATAACGCTACACTGCATCCAGGCAGCTCTGGGAGGGTGTCATATGACATCCTGGCAGAACGCGCTCTCCGTGATTGCTGTGTCCTAAGGACACAGCTGATCACGTGATGTGGTAAAGGCCAATCACAGCGGCTTTTTACCATGTGATCAGCCATGTCCAATGACACGCTGATCACCGGGAAATGCATTTGCCGGGTCTTGGCTGCACTTTCATCACGCTATCAGAATGTGTGGAAAGTACTGCCGAGAACCAGCAGTTATCAAAGCAGGGGTCGGCCCCGATGATCAGTGCCCACCAGTGCCACCCAACAGTTACGCCCACCTGTGGCCAGCAGTGCCACCCACCAGTGCTGCCTCATCAACGCACATCAGTGTTGCTAAATTACCAGTTTACCAAATGTTATAATATAAACAGACTTTTATTCATTATGAGCTATTTTGTGGTTTATCGAGCAAAAAGTAAAACACACAGCAGCAAGTCAATACCACCCAAAGAAAGCTCTATTTGTCTGAAAAAACTGATATAAATTTAAGATGGGTACAATGTGGCATGACCGCACAATTGTCATTCAAAGGGTAACAGTGCAGAAAGATGAAAATTGGCCAGGACAGGAAGGGGGTAGGAGTACCCAGTAGGCAAGTGGTTAATATCATTGACCCATCAATACCCAGGAGCTAATGTACAGATAAGTAGCATGTGCACCAAGTGAGATTCTGCTAGGCCCCACCCACAAAATTACAATTACCTGTCCCTCACATGTTATAAACATGTTTGCAATGGCCACACTTACTTTACATATAAGGATCATCTCCTCAGTTGAGAGCTGGGCTCTCGCCATGTCCAAATGCCAATACGGTTATCAAAATTTTCAACCAACACAAAACCTCCAACCACTTCTCATCCACTTACACTCCCCACAACCACTTCCGGGTGCGCGCGCACGTGATGACGGACTTCCAAGATAGCCGTTCATGCTCCATGCGGACACCTGTTTGGTGCTTATTTGTTTGCAATCGCGCATTTTTATGTGCGGCTATGATAGCTTTCGCAAATGTGTGTTTCTTATTGATTTGTTTTTTTTAACCTTGGCTAATATTTGTTGCCAAAGGCCAAAAATCAACAAAGTGTGGACTATTTTATTACTGTAAATCGAATTGTAGAAAACCTGTAGCTGGCTGCACAGTGAATGTGACATTCATTAGTACATAACAATATTGTGGGGCAAGTGGGTTTTTTTTTTTTGGTTTTGAAAAAGCCAGTTTGCACCCACTTGCATATTCACGCTCTTACAAGCTACATTTGAGCAGATTATATAAGTATACAAAGTAACTATTAAGGTTGTTCATATATTGAACATAAAATAAACACAAAACCATCGGTCAAATATTTATTGATCAAATATATCGTCATTTATTTGGTCAGCAGGAACAAGTAGGTACAGTCAATATCTTGGTGAGTCACAAAAATAGGATTGATGTGGCAAAAATAAAACACTCCTGCTCATAAGAGCTTACAATCTAAAGATACTTCTAGTGAACTGTGTGTGCTCAGGTTATAGCAGGAAACAAAGGGGAAGATGAATCAAGTAACATTTTCATGCACATAGGATTTACTTACACAATCACGTAGTATAAAGATCCATTCAAAAAAAAAAGTCTTCAGATCAAAATATCAAGAAAACAAAGCATGTGAAAAAAAACCCTCCCACCTCTACAAATCCCCTCCCACCTCTACAAATCCCCTCCCACCTCTACAAATCCCCTACACATACATTTGTCAGCAGGTTTGTCAGAAAAATGCATTGGAGTCTAAATAAGCAAACAAAATTAAAACAAGAGCAGATTTTAAACAAAACGATTGACATGTGTGAGGCTTTCAATGCAAAGAGAAAAAACACAATCATTGTGCAATAACACACAAACACTTTACAAGGCCAAAAATATGCAAACATTTCCAGCCCACTTCCAAACACAGCCTGAGTGGTGTCTGGGGCAATTCAGCACAAAATCTCTTCTTCCCCCAAACCACTACAAGCAAGGACTTAGTCACAAACCACCCGGCCTAGTAACAGGCCAAATCACTCCCTACTGCACGTCTTTATATAAGCTAGGTTGTATTTGGAGCACGCCAAACAAGGCCCCACACCCAATGAAGCCACACCCACCACTGACCTTAGTTTGGTCAGTGAAAGTGTTTTCACCTGATGAATCCGCTTCCTACCTGCATTAACCCTTGGTATACAGGCCCCACAAATCAGAAAGATATATACAGTGAAATGTACGTGTGCAGCATACAACAGAACATTGAGCAGGGATGTGAAAGGGAACCCCAATTGGAACCGTTATTGCTACTATGGTCACAATTCCCTCCAGATTCTCGCATGAGTTAAGACAGTCACATGACCACATCTTGTATGCAATACTGAAAATGACAAATCGATTTGACTAGTATGGTGAATTTCCCATCAATTGGTAAAACACTCCAGAAATCAAACATCACCAAACATTACACTCTGGGCAAAGCTGATTTACAAATCATGCGACTTACAGTAAAGTTGACCATTTCAATGCAATTTTCAAGACATCTGACACAGATCTCTATGCAAATTGCCACTAAAGTAGTACATGTACTACTATAGAAATCAGTGTTTGAAACGCACCGATGTGGTCACTCTAATAGCAGACAATAGGGTGCGACTTTGCAGACGATTTACAACTTGCATGTTGTGCAAATCACATGCCAAGTCCCACTCAATGTGCACGCTATTGGAGCGTTCATATTGTTGTGGTTCAAACTTGGTTGGAGCCGCAAGTAATAATAGAGTAATGAATACACTACTTTTCATGCAATTTGCTGAGAGATCGGTGTCGATTGTCTTGCAAATTGCACTTGAAATCACCATGTACCCCAACTTTGAAATCATGCAACTTCTATGCAAGTCACATGATGTGACTGTGGTGTCAATAACACCACTTAGAAATCTGCTTTAATGTGACCGGGTAGCCCCCAGTAACATTGTTTGCGATTGCCATGCAATTGGCATTACAGGCGACTTGCAAATCGTAGACCAAGTCGCACCCTATTGGCCACTGTAGGCTCTGTTCACATCCAATTGGATTGTGAACTTGTGCAACTTCACTGTAAGTTGGGCAATTGCCGCATCGGATTAGATGTGACAGTGGTGTTAGCCCCCAGTAACATTGGGTGCAATTTGCCATGCAAAGGGCAAGTTGCTGGCCATGCCAATCACATGACAAGTCACATCCAGGGTGTGCAATTTCAGGTGCGATTTGTGAATTGACATGGTACCTGATATTGGATATAATGAATGTGAATGTGAGTGTATTAACGTACGCCATTTGTTGCAGTGAGAGTTCAAAGGTATTTGAAGATTTTGGTCATTTATTAGCAATTTAACATCTAGACTCAAATAGAAATCGCAATGCTACACACAATTGAAAACACAACTAGTTAGTATTTCTCTAGAAAACACAGTAAAATTGGCAACTTAAACAGTAATTTTCAATTGCATATAGTGTGAACGAAGCAGGAAAATGAACAAAGGAAATAAATCTTTGAAGGCGTGCGGTCTGCTTTGCATTTGGTGGAAAAATCCATACCAGTATTTGTGACAAGTTTGATGTGTGGATTCACCAACCAAGTCTTTTCTCTCTCGCTCACTCTTCTTTGTCTCACTGGCTCGCTCTTCTCTCTCGCTCACTCTTCTGTATGTCTCTCTTTATCACTCTTCAGTATGTTTTTCTCGCTCACTCTTCTTCATCTCACTGGCTCGCTCTTCTCTCTCTCTGTCAGCTCTTTGCTTGCCAAATCCTTCACAAAAGTGGGTGGAGTGTAAACCATCATTATCAAATCTATTAGTGATTCAGGCCCTTATCTTATCCCATTGTATGACATTCACATAAGGTGCAGCTTTGAAGGTGTTTCAACAGACAAGGTCTCATTCTAATTCACATTTTAGGGATCATTTAGACAGAAAGCAAAGATGTTGCCAGAATATGTATGTGAAGACAGCCACACACGGAGATCATGCTACTACCTCGCCGGGGTTGGGATTCAAACCGACAACCCTAGAGTTGTGAGGCAGTAGTGCTAACCACTAACCCACGGAGCTACGTTGCTAATCCAGCCTGTATTTCTGTGCTGTGAATCAATCCTAGGTCCCTGGGCATGGTCAGTATAACTAGCCAGATGTGACACAAATGTTGTGCTATGTTGCCAATTCACATGTATGATGGTTCTATGTATCCCAATACAAAGGATTGCAATACTAATACAGGCGTACCTCGGTTTACCAATGCCTCAGGGAACGTCATATTTGGGGTACAAATGCCAAACCATTTCAGTTAATTGGTCTGTTTACAAATGTTTGAATAATTTGGTATGGGCATGTGGCCTGGTATGGTTCAGGAGGGGGGGAGGCGCTCGCTTGTCCCCCCCCCCCTTTCCTGACCTGCTGGGCTGCATGCTCAGATAAGTATCTGTTATGGATTTTGGGGGGTACCCCATGCTGTTTTTTATTTAATTTCAGCGTGGAGTTACCCCTTAACATCCATACGAGACCCGAAGGGCTTAGTATGGATGGGAGGGGGGACCCCACGCCGGGTTTTTTACAAATTGTTTATAATTCCCTGCTATACTTTTACATCAACTGTCAGTGGGGAACTCCGCCGACAGCTGAAACATGAGCGCTGCATTGGTTTTCGCTACTAAAATGCTGCATGAGTTGATAACATAACTCATGCGGGATTGTAGGAGCGACAGCCATGTGTTAATGTTTCAACTGTCAGCGGGGTTCCCCACTGACAGCTGAATGTAAAAAAAAAAAAAAAAAGCATGGGGTCCCCCCTCCCATCCATACCAAGCCCTTCGGATCTGGTATGGATATTAAGGGGGAACTCCAAGCTGAAATAAAAAAAAACAGCTTGGGGATCCCCCCAAAATCCATACCAGACCCTTATCCGAGCATGCAGCCCAGCAGGTCAGGAAAGGGGGGGGGGCGAGCGAGCGCCCCCCCTCCTGAACTATACCAGGCCACCTGCCCTCAACATGGGGGGGTGCTTTGGGGAAGGGGGGCTCCCCCCCAAAGCACCTTGTCCCCATGTTAATGGGGACAAGGGCCTCTTCCGTTATTGGGATAATTGGTCAGCCATTTTTTGGGATTTTAGCATATTTTGTTTACCAGTAAAGTTGAAAATTTTTTGTTCCAAATTTACTGATAAAAAAAATGTGCCAAAATCCCGAAAAACAGCTGACCAATTAACCCACTAACGGCCCGAAAATCGTTCGATTTTCTTTTCGGCAGAAAAATCGGCCGATTTTAGACCCATCTATGGCCTGCTTTACATGGGTCTAAAATCGTCCGCAAAAAAAATCGGCTGATTTTCAGCCCGTTAGTGGGTTAATTGGTCAGCCATTTTTGGGGATTTTGCAACTTTTTTTAATTGGTAAATTTGGATAAAAATTGGCCGATTTTGCAGATTTTAGCTGCAATGATCGGCAAATTGGCTGATCTTTTAACAGATAAATAATCTGCACATGAGCCATGACCTGCAAGAAAAAGAATAAAAAAAAAGAATAAGAAAAAGAAAAATGCAGGCCTTAGATGGGGCGAAAACTGACCGTTTTAAAAAAAAAAAATCGGTTGTTCAATGGGCCGACGTTACCACCAATGGCAAAAAAATTGTTCGATTTTCGCCCCATCTACGGCCTGCAAATATAATAGCGAAGTAATTACTTCTGTCCCTGCAGAGAGCTGCGCTATTATATTTGACATTAAAAAGTATAAAGGTTGCAACATTGTATCTATTTGTATCCGAATAAAAACATCTATATCCGGAATGGATACAAATGGATACAATGTTGCAGTCTCTATACTTTTTAATGTCAAATATAATAGCGGAGCTCTCTGCAGGGACAGAAGGAATGTTTCAGCTGTCATCGGGGTTTCCCACTGACAGCTGAATTTTAAATTATTTCCGTGAATTAAATAAATAATAAAAAAAACAGCGTGGGTCCCCCCTCTCATCCATACCAAGCCCTTCAGGTCTGGTATGGATATTAAGGGGGAACTCCACGCTGAAATTTAAAAAAAAAACAGCGTGGGTCCCCCTCAATATCCATACCAGACCCTTATCCGAGCATGCAGCCCGGCAGGTCAGGAAAGGGGGGGGACGAGCGAGCGCCCCCACCCCTCCTGAACCATACCAGGCCACATGCCCTCAACATGGGGGGGTGCTTTGAGGCAGGGGGGGCTCCCCCCCCCAAAGCACCTTGTCCCCATGTTGATGAGGACAAGGGCCTCTTCCCCACAACCCTGGCCGGTGGTTGTGGGGGTCTGCGGGCGGGGGGCTTATCAGAATCTGGAAGCCCCCTTTAACAAGGGGGCCCCCAGATCCCGGCCCCCCCCCTTACGTGAACGAGTCTGCGGTACATGGTCCCGCAGACTCCTTCACAAAAAAACTAAGTGTGGTGTAAAAAAAACACAGTACAGGGTCTTTGACAAGTCCTTTATTAAAACAATGTCCCCCGAAGTAGATCCAACGTCAATCACGGCGGCGGCGGCGGCAGGGACCCGAAAAAAGAAAAAAAAAAAAAGGTTCCGCTCCCGTCGGAGGCTTCCAGCCATGTGAAGAAGAGGCTAGCTGACAGTTCTTATATAGGTATGGGGCGGGGCCAGCCGGGCACATCATCCCCGCCCCTTACCTATTTGAGAAATGTCACCCTGTCTCTCCGCTGAGGCTAACTAGCTGAATGCAGGAGACAGTCTGACATTTCTTATATAGCTATGGGGCGGGGCCAGCCGGGAACAGCAAGCATGTGACATGGGGCGGGTCACTCGGATGATGTCCCCGGCTGGCCCCGCCCCATAGCTATATAAGAAATGTCAGACTGTCTCCTGCATTCAGCTAGTTAGCCTCAGCGGAGAGACAGGGTGACATTTCTCAAATAGGTAAGGGGCGGGGATGATGTGCCCGGCTGGCCCCGCCCCATACCTATATAAGAACTGTCAGCTAGCCTCTTCTTCACATGGCTGGAAGCCTCCGACGGGAGCGGAACCTTTTTTTTTTTTTCTTTTTTCGGGTCCCTGCCGCCGCCGCCGCCGTGATTGACGTTGGATCTACTTCGGGGGACATTGTTTTAATAAAGGACTTGTCAAAGACCCTGTACTGTGTTTTTTTTACACCACACTTTTTTTTTTTGTGAAGGAGTCTGCGGGAGCATCTACAGCAGACTCGTTCACGTAGGGGGGGGGCCGGGATCTGGGGGCCCCCTTGTTAAAGGGGGCTTCCAGATTCTGATAAGCCCCCCGCCCGCAGACCCCCACAACCACCGGCCAGGGTTGTGGGGAAGAGGCCCTTGTCCTCATCAACATGGGGACAAGGTGCTTTGGGGGGGGAGCCCCCCTGCCTCAAAGCACCCCCCCATGTTGAGGGCATGTGGCCTGGTATGGTTCAGGAGGGGGGGGGCGCTCGCTCGTCCCCCCCCTTTCCTGACCTGCCGGGCTGCATGCTCGGATAAGGGTCTGGTATGGATATTGAGGGGGACCCACGCTGTTTTTTTTTTTAAATTTCAGCGTGGAGTTCCCCCTTAATATCCATACCAGACCTGAAGGGCTTGGTATGGATGAGAGGGGGGACCCACGCTGTTTTTTTTTTTTTTTTTTTTATTGTGGACCTTTATTTTTACATTCAGCTGTCAAAATATATATTATCTAGACCTTTGAAATAAGTAAAATCATTACAGAAATAATTATAAAGGATAAGAAACAAAAATAGAATCACTAGAACTAAGGAAATCTAGTTAGATTACATGAAGATATGCCGAGTGCTGTTTATTAAACACAATAGACGCGAGCGAGTGCCGGCTCTCAGAGGAATCCACAATCAGATTCACTATTAGTCAGTGGCTAAAAAGCAAACGCCCATGGCAGAAGTCTAAAATGTGTTCTGCACATGCTCAGTTGTATCTGCCAAAGACACTGCACGGGCTTCTAGATTTTTACTGTGTCGATTTCCTTGAAAAAAACGATTTTTAACACATTTTTAATTTTTTTGGAAATAGCAGATATTGTTTAAAGTGAAGTCCTGATATTTGGCAAAGCAAATTTCTAAGTGAACATGTCTCTACAGTGATTTTTCATGGTTTTAGACTTGCTTCTTAGCAAGTCTGTTTTGTGAGTCTGATTTCGGGCGTGTGTCTCTTTGTGAATTAGATTGGGCATCTGCTTATGGGCTCTGCTCAATAGTGAATTAGGTTGCAGGGTAAAAAATGACGGACGCCCATGAAAATTGGGCTTAAGCCCATAAATATGCGCCCACGCCCAATAGTGAATCAGGGCCAGTGTGTTCACCACTGCTGCACCATGCTGCACCTACTCACATACTAGCTTTCAAGTACAGGGATTCTGCCTTAAGCTGGAGTGTCCCTATGCAAATTTAGTGTTTACAACTAGGCTGTAGCCAGCTCAAGCTTTTTTTTGTCAGATTAGGTTTCTTTTAAGCCCTAGAACAACTGATAGAGTGAAAACAATGGATTGAGTTATGAATATTTAGTCCATCTTTTGAAGTCCAATTGTTGAGGAGCTTGTGTCTGTAAAGGGGGCTGAGAAATGACAAATATATGGAAATTCTAGAAGAGTCCTTGTCTAGAAGAGGCTGCCTGATGAGGTTGTGAGTGTACCAGGGTCTAGTCCTTCCCTTCAAGGCTGCTTCCCTTCAAGGGAGGATGTAGCTTCAGAGAGGCCTAGTCTTTTCCTACAGGCATTTCGCCTGGAGGAGGAAACCAAAGCAAGAAATGGTGTTTGTTCTCCAAGCTGCCTGTCTGAGCCTAGAATGCTGATCCATGGAATAGGCCTAAGGAGTTCTAAACTGATCTCTAGCAGAGCCAAAGAAACTGGGAGGTAGCCACCTGGGCCTGCAGACTCTATACTGGCCTGTGACAGTTGTCCAAAGAGTCCTACAGCTGACTTGTGTAAACACCTTTAACAAATAAAAAAATTAATAGTAAAATCTACTCAAATATAATAACTCAACTGGGCCTAGAGAGTGCTGTGAGAATTCTACTAAGCAAAAATAAAAATTTTTTTGTTTTTGGGTATCAAATACATGTATCCCTCTCTCCGTAAGACAACTGAGCCAATAAATTGCACAAAAAGGAGGTCATATGTCATTATCAGTGAGTGGCTGGGTACAAATCCAGGGCAATTCAATATTAGAAAGGCTAGAAGAGCTCATTAAAATACAACAGCTCATAAAGGGGTAGTTGCTTTACATGTTCTACCAGAATATGCTCACTCATGCTTTCCAACCAATTAAGGGTAAATATTTTAATCTGTGTACCGGAAATGTTCTATACAGTGACACCCATCCAGTCACTCATAAATGTTTGAAGTCCTGCTGCATACCTTCCAAAGTGAGGATGTATACCACCAGTATGGCCTGGAAAATCCAACAGTAGTGTATATTATTGCAGATTTAGAGGGTACAATTGTGATAGGACTCAAGATATTGGCTCAAATAGCCCTCTTGCTCTGACCTATCTACCAGTAGTGTGCTCACTTTATGTAAAGAATAGGACGGCAATTTGCTTTCTTCACAAGCACATTCCCATTGTTATTATTCATAAGGGAAAAAAGGGAAAGGCTACTACATGTTATTAAAAAGAAATAGATTTGAGAAAGAGAAGCATCTTGTATTGTGACCAATAACAATGCATGAGAGAATGGACATTGAGTATTACAGGACTATTTTCTGCAGTTATTGTATATTGTAGATTACATATGTAGCACTACCCCCTGATTTTTGGGTCCCCCTACAGCTCTGCACAGCCAGGCACCATGCATTTTCTTCCACACCTCGAGCTTGGTTTTGTGCTTTTATTAGAGGGGTTTAGAACTTGGATGGGGTTGAGGGGTGTATGGGATGCCCAAGGAAACTTAACTATGATGACAAACTCCTTAGCAACTATGTGTAAGTCCATGGACGAAAAGTCCCTCCTTTAAAGAGCTCTCCAGCTCTCTGGTGTACCTCCTCAGACCCCAGATGGATCCTCCTCTTCGCCCAGCTACCTGAGAATATCCCTGGGCAAGGAAACTGAGAAATTGCCAACATAAGAAACACATTCCCAGATGAGGAGCTAGCTAGGTTCTCCACCTGACTGCCCTCTCCCCTTCTCCGGCTCAGGGGGTGTAAGGATACTCACACTGTCCTTCCTGATAGCTCACTGGGTAGGTGGCTGCCTTCAGGTCTTTTGCTGGGCTGGCTCCTTTTCTGCTGTTCAGGCTGCCCTTGCTGCAAGACAGTGGTTCAGTGCAGACTCCCTTGTCCAGCATCAGTCCATAGGTAGGCCCCATCTCTTGGCTCCCTCCCAGGCTTCACACTTCATCCTTCACTCCATCTTCCACCAGACACTACTCCTGCTGCTGATCAGGCTCTCCCATACTTAAGGGCTGTCCTGGCCCCATGCCAAGCCTCCTGATCTGGGATTGGTCAAGATCCCTTAAACATGCAGATCAGCCCCTCCTCACCCCCACTCACGGCCTTCTAGAAACTTTTCAAGCTTCTAGAGCAGGAGAGATATCAGGGAATTGACCTGCAGAGCCCTCAGCTCTGAACCAGCGTAACCTGGCTGACTTATCCAAGGCTGACTCATCCTAGGCTGCTATTCAGCCTCTATCTAAAAGCCTGGCTAGCTCCCCCTAGCTAAACCTGAGGGGCACTGTACATAATTCATAATCCATGTTAAGGACATGTTCAAAGTTAATCTTTTGCAAACTTTGACATTTCAACCTAAGAGCACTTTGACAAAAAAAGCATAAGTAGAGCTCACCTTCAGTGAAAACAGTGTGCCAAACAATCAGTAGATAAGAATAAGAACAGCCAAATGTATAAAAAAATTGAGTACAAGTCAAGCCTAAGCCAATACCCTTCCACATGCCAAACATTCCTGATTGTCCTTGCTGTGATCGGCAGCCTAATTGACCAATAGTGAATACTGGAAGGCAAGAGAGAGAAGGGCCAACTTAACATTCACAGGAAAGGTTCAGATCTAAATGTATCTTCAGTTGCCTATATCTCTTGATATACTGAAAGATCTGATGTTCAGTTTTCATTGAAGGTAACCTCTGTTCATACATTTATTCATCATATTCTTAGCTTGAATTGCCCAGGTTTGTGACAGGTTTAAATATGAAGTATAATTCTAGTAGGTGGTGATATGTGAGTTTGGAATATGCTTTAATGCAGTGGATTATGTCTTTTATCTAAACTCTATGTCAGCATACTTTCTAAACTTTAGACACAGATCTAAAGGTGGTATTTTTTTTAGAACTGACATATAGCCCAGCCAACTTTAGTGCTATTTTAACACTTGCCCTCCAGAGGATTTACCCTCCTTCCTGACCAGGCCATTTTATCTGTTACGGCACTGTGTTACTTTATCTGACAGTCAAATTAAATTTACGTCCTTTTTTCCTACAAATAGAGCTTTCTTTCGGTGGTATTTGATTGGCTGTGCGTTTTTTATTTTTTGAGAAAAAAACAATATTTTTTACTTTTGGCTATTAAACATGTTCAATAAATTAAAAAAAAAATCAAATTTCGTCATAAATTTAGGGCAAAATGTATTCTGCTACATGTCTTTGCTAAAAAAAAATCCCAATACATGTAAATTAATTGGTTTACGTGAAAATTATAGCATTTACAAATGGCGGTAAATATACTGGAATTTTTTTCTTTTTTTACTAGCAATTGCGGCGATCAGCGATTTATAATGGGACTGCAGTGGGCATGCTGACACTGTGGGGAACTGACTTGGTGTCACTGACATCCCCAGTGACATCAATACAGTGATCAATGCTAATACAAAGCACTGACACTGTACTAATGGCACTGGGCATGAAGGATTTAACATCTGGGTTGATCAAAGGGTCAGTTGTGTGCTGTTTTAAATTATGTGCTGTATGTGTGCTTCACTGTAAGCACACTGCTTTGTATGGCTCTGCTATGCAGAGCCATACCAAGCAGAGTGCAGGAGCTGATAGGAGAGAGAACTGCATTGTTTACATACAGTTCTCTCCACCCCGTCGGTAATACTCGGCGATCATCGGGGGCCGGCGAGTAATCACCGGCCGGGACCCAGTGATCGACAACCGATGCCGCGCATGGCGGTGCGGGTAGGGCTCACATGCGCCCCATACCTGGAACTGCAAAATCATATATATATATACGTGATTTTGCGCACCCGTGCCACCCTGTAGCAGTATTTCTGCAATAGTGCAGACGGGAGTGTATGTCAAGGCAAAATTTAAAAAGAAAAAAACATATTTCATACATCTCTGCAATAATTGCACATTTCCATTTACATACAGTATGCCACAAGTACATAAAAATAATGTGCCAGAAATTTAGTGTGCCCCTACGTTTCTCTCTGACATGACAATGCAGTGTATTTTCAGCTCTTAATTGCAAAGCATGTGTTGTCAGCCCTGTGTCTTCATTTCTGACTTGTTACAAAGAACACAAACTTCTCATTTCCTGCCCCCCTCACCTCCATAACATGGAATGTGTGGATGGAGCAACTCGCTGATTGGTTGAATGAAAAAAAAAAAAATCATATATGGTCTGCCTAACAAATTAAAGCAGAGCTCCAGGTAACACTTTTTAAGGAAACGTTTTATTTTCTTTTTTAAATAAAAGTTTTACATAAAGTAATAAAAGCTGACCATTGTAAGCACACGTGTCAGTGATAAATAGTTTACATTAACCCTCTAATTGCCACTTTGCTGGACATCTTGGTCTGTTAGAGGAAGTTGAAAAATAATAGATTTACTGACTGGAACAAAAGGTGAAAATAAACAAAAAAAACTAATGTAGCCACCACATCAAAGAATTGGAAAGCTTCAACATAACACATATTTGTTTTGAGGTAATACTCTCTAGATATTTTTTTTCTTCCCTTGGTCTTTTTTCCCTTTTCTATGTTTATGGTTATATTATTTCTGCTTTTTACTTTTAGGCCCATTTCAAATGAAGCAGACTCCATCCTGATTAGTAGGGGATCCGCTCACATATCCCCTGCTGATCAGGACAGAAGATAACTGCAGAACCTGAGCAGACACATATAGAGCCCACTCTGCTTTATGGGCAGCAGGGTATAAATGGACTCCGCTGTCCGCTTACACTCACCTACTCTTCAATCCAATCCACTTAAATGGAAAAGGACAGATCCCCTTCCTTTTTTTTTTGCAGACTGGGTTGGGTTGGAGGTAGGTGGGTGTAAATGGATACAAGTCTGTTTACCTCCATCTGTCCATAGAGGTGAATGGACCATCCCATCAGTTTGGCCTGAAAAAACTGACAGGCAGATCTGATCAGACCCCCATGTGAAAGAGGCTTTAAAGTGATACTAAACCCAGGACCCTGTATTCCCTATATGTGGTCTCCCACAGTACACACAACAAGGAAATGCAATCATTTTAGTAAATATTTATTTATTTAAGGTACTTATATAGCGCCATCAATTTACGCAGCACTTTACATATATATTGTACATTCACATCAGTCCCTGACCCTCAAGGGGTGTACAATCTAAGGTCCCTAACTCACATTCATACATACACATACTAGGGCCAATTTAGACAGGAGCCAGCATGTCTTTGGAGTGTGGGAGGAAACCAGAGTACCCAGAGGAAACCCACGCAGGCACAGGGAGAACATGCAAACTCCAGGCAGGTGGTGCCGTGGTTGGGATTCAAACCAACGACCCTAGTACTGCCAGGCGGAAGTGCTAACCATTTAGCCACTGTGCTGCCAATATAAACTGCTAAATACCTTTCCTCATCATCAGAGCAGTCTTGTGACTTCAGCATAGCACTGGTTAAAGCTTGCAGGAGGAGTTTTCTTTCTGCTCTAGGAGGATGTGAAACCCTTGACCCTCTGTCTGAACAGTGCTGAATGGCCCTGTGCTGATCACATGCACTCTCCCAAGAAAAAAAAAACAAACCTCTCTAGCAATACACACCAAACTGAGCATGTGCATGTGACTACAGATTCAATCTGTATCAGGTGGTCATTTCAACAAGAGGAGGGGCAGAGAAAACAGGATTAAACAGCCTTTTTACACAGTGCAGAGGATTAGCCCCTTAGGTTCCACAGTGAGTATAACAAGCATGCTTTACTGCATATACAGACTGATTTTACTGTTGTGGGTTTAGTACCACTTTAACCCCTTCACGCCAGATTGTACCGGCGTGAAGAGGAGTTACTGCGCTGGAAGGTGGGCGGGACAGGGCGTGGCTTAGTGTCATGTGGCCACCGTGACGTCACATGATCGGGAAAGGTCCCGATTGCAAGAGCAGACCGGGATCTTACCGTGAGTACCTCACATGTGTGCTGGAAGCGCGCAGGGTGCGCGCTCTCAGCACATATGTTTTTTGTTACATGAACGCAAATGTGCGGCCGCTTGGCGTCTAGGCCCGGCGTGAAGGGGTTAAAGTACTAATTTCTTGCAGAATGTACATTACCAGATTTAATCTTTATAGTCAAAATGTTCTGCTGTGTGAAACTGTCACAGCCAGAATTATTTGTGTCTTCACACTACTCTTTATTAAACAAACGTATAGTGTTTTGTCCATGTTTTCTTATGGTTATGACTAAAATATTTAATTATTTATTAATATAATTGTTTCTTTTTTAAATCAGGTAAATCTGAAATTCTGAATAATTAGCACTCTTGCAACCAGCCAGCGAGTGGAGAGTTGGGCTCTTGTATGATTTTCAGTTTTCCTTATTCTCTGGCAAAACAAGCCTTTTTACAGCTCAAGCAGAAAATGTTATCCACTTCTCGCCATCTACCTCCTTATAATTCCCTGAAGGCCTTGTTCACACCATACGTGCCTGAAAACTAGTGGAAACTGACACGCAGATTTCACTAACAAAGACATCAGTTTACATCAGTTTTCATGCGCACTTCAATGTGTATTATATATGTCGCAGATTCCTGCGCAAAATAAATCTGCATGTGATACCAGTGATGAGATGTGAATAGGACACATCGTGGACAATTGATTTTGTTGTGCCCTTGCAGAACGAATGTGGAAAAACAGCTGTCTCTGCACCATGGTGTGAACAAGCCCTTTAACTAGTTCCCAACCGTGCTATAGCCAAAGGACAGCTACAGCGCAGTTGTCTAGTTCTGGGACGACGTCCATGGACGTAATTCCAGAACATACACCCTGTGCTCCCCCAATGGCGGACACCCAGTGCCACTGGTGATCGCTGTGTCCTACAGACATAGCTGATCACGTGATATGGTAAACAGCCAATCACGGTGGCCTTTTACCACGTGATCAGCTGTGTTCAATGACACAGCAGATCACCGGTAAATACAGTTGGCGGTTATCATCTGCACTTTCCTCACACTGTCAAAGCATGAGGAACGTATTGACAAGAACATGCAATTGTCAGCGAAGGGATTGGCATTGATCATCAGGGCACTGATGATCAGTGCCCAGCAGTGCCGCCCACCTGTGCCACCCACCTGTGCCCATCAGTACCACCCACCTCTACCCATCAATACCGCCCACCTGTGCCCAGCAGTGCCACCTCCCTGTGCCCATCAGTGCCACCCACCTGTGCCCAGCAGTGCCCCCCATCAGTGCCACCCACCTGTGCCCAGTAGTGCCCCCTATCAGTGCCACCCACCTGTGTCCATCAGTGCCACCCACCTGTGTCCATCAGTGCTGCCCAGCAGTGCCACCCAGCAGTGCAGTCCACCAGTGCCGCATCATCAGTTCTAGCTCATCACTGCCGCCTATCAATGTTGCCTATCAGTGCCTCCTATCAGTGCCCATCAGTGCTGCCTATCCATGCCACCTCATCAGTACTGCCTATCAGTGCCCATCAGTGCTGTCTATCAGTGCATCCTCATCAACGTATATCAGTGAAAGAAAAAAATTACCTGTTTGCTAAATTTTGCTAAATTTGCTAAATTTTATAATAGAAACAAAGAAAAACTTTTTTCTTCAAATGTTTTTGCTTTTTTTGTTTATAGCACAAAAAATAAAACACCCAGTGGCGATTAAATACCACCAAAAGAAAGCTCTATTTGAAAAAAATGCTAAACACTTCATATGGGTACAATATTGCACGACCACGCAATTGTCATTCAAAATGCGACAACTCTGAAAGCTGAAAATTGGCCCGGCCAGGAAGGGGGTATACTGTAAGTGCCCAGTAGGCAAGTGGTTAAAGAGGAACTGTAGGCAGAGGGCAAAGGACTAGTCATCGATATTGCCTGTTGTTTCCCTGCAGATTATCTTTTCCCCATTGCAGGGTTACCAGGCCTTGTGCTGCACTGTGTCTCTGTGTGGAGGTAGGATTTTGTTTCCTCATTTCAGAACCTCCAGCAAGGAGAACAGTGAGCAGCACAGTAGTGAGATCATTAATCACTCCAAATCTGAGACTAGCAGTCAGAAGCAGCAGTGCCTTATATTTTCATACAGCAGATACACAGCTATGAGATTATAGGTTTGAATGCGCACACTCATATACCATGAAGGGCACTACAAAAAAAAATAAATAATTGGAGAAAAATGGTAAATTTTTTAGGGTAATGCTCAGGCACAGTTAACTTTTCTAAATGTTCCCTATACCCCAGCAAATCTTCATTTTTTTGAGTTCACGTCCACTTTATCCACTTCCATACCAGGTACTTTTACCCCCTTCCTGCCCAGGCCATTTTTCAGTTTTCAGTGCTGCCGCACTTTGAATGACAGTTGCGCAGTCATGCAACATTTTACCCATATTACATTTTTTCATTTTTTTTTTCACACAAATAGAGCTTTCTTTTGGTGGTATTTAATCCCCACTGAGTTTTTATTTTCGCTAAATAAATGAAAATAGACAAAAAATTTGAAAGAAAAAAAGCGTTTTACTTCTTTTCTGTTACAAAATTTTGTAAATAAATAATTGTTCTTCATAAATTTTGGCCAATGTGTATTCTGCTACATTTCTTTGATGAAAATAACCCATATCATGTTTATTATCTAGTCTGTAGGAAAGTTGTAGATTCCACAAACTTTGGTTTTTATATCTGAAAATCAGTCAATCTTGATGTACTGACGGCCGAATTTCTTGATACCCAAAAATGTCAGGTCAGTTTAACCACTAGCCTACAGGGCACTTATACCCCCTTCCTGCCCAGGCCAAATTCCAGCTTTCAGCGCTGTCACGCTTTGAATGACAATTGCGCGGTCATGCAACACTGTACCCATATGAAATTTTCATCATTTTTTTGTGACAGAGCTTTATTTTGGTGGTATTTAATCACCTCTGGGTTTTTTTTTCCTTAAACAAACCAAAAACCACTGAAAATTTTGAAAAAAAAACATTTTTTCTTAGTTTTTGTTATAACATTTTGTAAATAAGTGATTTTTCTCCTTCACTGATGTGCGTGAATAAGGCTGCAGTGATGGGCACTGATAGGCTGCACTGATGGACACTGATAGGTGGCACTGATGAGGAGGCACTGATGGGCATTGACAGGCATCACTGATGGGCATTGAAAGGCAGCACTCATATATGGCACTGATAGGCGGCACTGACTGGCACTGTTAGGTGGCACTGATAGACAGCACTGATGCGCACTGATAGGTGGCACTGACTGGCACTGATAGGGGGCACTGACTGGCACTGATAGGTGGCACTGATTGGCAGCGCTGATGGGTGGCACTGACTGGCATTGATAGGTGGCACTGACTGGCACTGATGGGTGACACTGAAAGGCAGCTCAGATGGGCACTGATATGTGGCATTGATGTGGCACTGATGGGCACTGAAATGTGGCACTGATGTGGCACTGACAGCTGGCACTGATGGATACTGACAGGTGGCACTGCTGGGGCTACACAGACCATCAGGGCACACTGATCATCAGTGCTCTGATGATCTCTGTACATGTCCCCTCCGAGGAATGCCGATTACCGGCTCTCTTCTCCTCACGGGCTGTCAGCGTGACAGCTCGTCAGGAGACAAATGCCGATAACCGGCATTTCCCTGTTTACATGTGATCAGCTGTGATTGGACACAGCTGATCACATGACCGAGCCGACATCTTTGGCTCTTTCTATTGATCGGTGACACAGCGCACCGCCGATCGCCGAACTGCGCGCTCCCAGAGCCACACATGCATGGTTAGAATGGGAGGACGTCATAGGACGTCCTCCCAGAACAAGAGAACCGCCTTGCACCCGTCATTGTACTATATGGCGGGCGGGAGGCGGTTAAATATCCCCCAAATTACCCTTTTTTGGAAAGTAGACAGTCCAACATATTTAGCAAGAGGCATGGCAAGTTTGTCAACATTTTTTGGAAAATGAAGAAATAAAAAAAAGGGGTTTCACAATTGTTTTTTTTTTACATACTGTCACCAATGCACTACAGCATCATCATATAACTGGTGTGACAGTGATCAGGGACATTGATAGGTGACATTATGACATTAAACACACTGTGACCAGACCAATATGATGGTACCATAGTAACATGTGATCAGGATTTATTTATTTATTTATTTTACACATTATGATTGCTTAGTGAATTGTACTGCTATAAGCTAGCATTTTTACTGAATGTGTGTATAGTTGTGATTAGCTGTGATTGGCCACAGCTAATCACATGGTACAGATGGGCTATTATTGGCCTTGTCTGTACCATGTGATCACTGTGTCCAATCACAACTAGCAACACAACTATACACAATGAATGGTAAGATCCAAAGCCATTCATTGTTTACAATTGTCATGTGATCTTCTGTGATTGGTCAAACCGATCACATGGTACTGACAGCGGGCCAGTACAGTGATCTGTCATCGGCTGTGTCTGTGACAGATCACACCTGCAGCATGGCCGCATCACCAAGCTCAAGACATGTTCAGGGAGGAAGCCATATGGCTTCCACCCGGAACCATGAAAGTTCTGCCCAGCCATCATTTTGCAGTAGGCTGAGGCCATCCTTCCCTCACTTTATTCTTTCTTAAGCCTTACTTACCTGATTGTGGGTCCTGCACAGTTAGCATTCCCACCTGCCCAGCAGATCCAGCATTGTCCTGCCTAGATCTTCTTCCCTTCTGCCCCACGCTTCATGTATGACATCATTGGGAAGCTGCCATCTACAGTATACTGGGTTCAGCTGGTTGCTCTCCCAATGACTCACCAGTAGACCCACTCCCTCCTCCTAATGAAAAACTATGCCTCCTGGGATATGTGATGTGCATGTGGGTGAAGATCAACTTTAAGCAGAGACAACATATCTTTAATAAAAACTTATCCAAACTCATTACAGTTTAATTTAAAGGTCTATGGTTGCTTAAAGCAGACCTCACACCAAAGAAGCAAGGGCCATTTATTTTTTTTCCACACCTCCCTCAACCTTACCCATGCTAGAACACTATAGAAATATAGACAAAACCAAGCCTGTAGGAAAGAATGCTTTAAAATGTTAGTTTGTATACTTACCTTATCCCTGGTTTCTGACCATTGTGCCTAGGCAAGAGTGGTGTCATTATTCTTCCCACGAGATCCCATGGAACACTGAGTACACAACATTTCACAAGACAATGCTCCTGCATTGTGTCCCCACCTCAGCAGTAAGGAAGCCAATGTAAGTCAAGTATATTTACAAGTTCTTGATTCCGGCAATTAAGAATGCTGACACTGGGCACTGAGCCGATTGCAGCTCAGTTTATTGTGTCATTAAACTCAAATCATTATAAACTGTCAATATATGTTATGTTACATTGTGTTCATACTCACTTTGCTAGTAGATTGTAAAAACCTGGTTGATTCTGCTGTTTGCTGCCCCTCCCTTCTTGTCTGTTTCCCCTTGGCAGCCTGAGATTATGTAAACCAGCCATTGCCACATCTACTGAGCATGCTCCAGTTTTAATTCCCTTCTAAGCTGTTCATTACCTCCTTTGTCATATTTATGCAGTCCATATGACTACATAGTCACACATGTGTGCACATACACAGTGGTAAATGACAGTCTCCTCCCTCCCCCCTCCTCCGTGTTCTTGTACTGCTAAACACTATGGGGGTGTAACATAGGATGTTGATTGATGTTTCACCTCCCTTTTATTCCAGCAAATACACATCATAGACACAGGTTGGAGGGGGTCTGATACAGGCTGTGATTGGCAGAAACTTCTTCAGATATCTTTACAGTGTGAACAAAGTGAAAGCTATTATCAGTTAACTTAAATTCCACCTA
The DNA here is from genome assembly GCF_062004578.1 of Staurois parvus. NCBI lineage: Eukaryota > Metazoa > Chordata > Amphibia > Anura > Ranidae > Staurois > Staurois parvus. The sequence goes on along the minus strand of NW_028318078.1, from coordinate 10,431,171 downwards.
CATCATGTTATTGCAAAAAAATATTTTGCTTTGATATACAGGGTGATTGAAAAGTAACTCCCTATTTTAAACTATTTAAATTTCAGAATCAACCTAAGATAATGGTATGGTGTGGAATGACTTCAGATAAGATTGTGGGTCCTTTTATCTTTCGCGATACCGTGAATGCCGAAAGGTATCTCGCTATGCTGCAAGAAGAAATCTGGCCAGTTGTCAATACCTGGGAGAATATTGAAGACTTGATTTATATGCAAGATGGTGCTCCTCCACACTTTGCTACTATTGTTTGTAAATGGCTGAACGAACATTTTCCTGGGAGATGGTTGGGTCGACGTGGCCTGCATGAGTGGCAGGCCAGAAGCCCTGATTTAACACTCTGCGACTTTTTTCTTTGGGGTTGGTTGAAGGAACAAATTTACTCTATGAAACCAAAGACTTTAGAAGAACTTGAAGGGCGACTACGAGAAGTTATTTCTGCCATCCCACAAGAGTTCCTGCGAAGATCAGTTGATGCGATTCCCGAGTGGCTTCAGAAGCATATCAAATTTTAAATAAAACTCCATGTTATGTGTGTTCTTCTCATATTCATTTTTTGTAAAAATAATGATTAAAAAATAAATTATAAGATTTTTAAAATAAGGAGTTACTTTTCAATCACCCTGTATATATTTATAATAAGCTTTAAACACTTTGTTGCTATTAATTATTTATTTTGATTCTCTTTTCTGAAAGCTGGTTTTTATGTCATGTGACCAGCACAACACCAATCAGTGCTGTGAAGACTCAGATTCATAGTCCAGACGTCCTCTGCTACTATAGAGCATACATTAGCAGAATACTAGAAACTCCTTCATCAGATCTTTCCTTAAGGATGGGAAAGACATGGGAATAGTCATGTGAATGCTAAACACCAATGATTAAATAAGGTGCTCAGATTCTTTTTATTTTAATATTAAATTACATACAGTGGCATGACCTTTGTACATAAATAGAAGCGACAGTGGCAAATAAACATTGCATGCTTAGCCACTTGCCCTCCAGAGGATTTACCCCCCTTCCTGACCAGGCCATTTTTTGCAATACAGCGTTGTGTTACTTTAACTTACAATTGTGCGGTCTTGCAACACTGCACCCAAATTACTTTTTGGCCTTTTTTCCCACAAATAGAGCTTTTTTTCCTGTGTTATTTGATCTCCTCTGTATTTTTTTGCGCTACAAACAAAAAAAGGCTGACAATTTAAAAAAATATATATATATATTTTTGACTTTTTGCTCTAAAACGTATCCAGTGAAAAAATTTAACAAATCTAATTTCGTAATAAATTTAGGCCAAAATGTATTCTGCTACATATCTTTGCTAAAAAAAAAATCCCAATATGTGTAAATTAATTGGTTTACATGAAAGTTATAGTGTCTACAAATGGTGGTAAATACAGTATACTGGAATTGTTTTTTTTAAACTAGTAATGGCGGCAATCAGCGATTTATAGCGGGACTGCGGCAGGCATTCTGACACTGGGGGGGGGGACTGACTAACTGTCACTGCCATCCCCTGTGACACTAATACAGTGATCAGTACTAATAAAAAGCACTGGCACTGTACTAATGAAGCTGAATAGGAAGTGGTTAACATCTATGGCGATCAAAGGGTTAACTGTGTGCTGTTGAACTGTGTGCTGTGTGTGTTTTGCTATGTGTGTTTTACTGTGTGCTGTGTTTTACTGTGTAAGCACGCTGCCTTGTATTGCTATGCTACCCACATGGAAAAAAAAAAATCTGAAGAATATATTTAAAAATATATATATTTTTAAAAATATATTTATTTCAAATAAATTCTTCAGTTTTTTTAACATATAAAAAAAGTCATTTTAACATATATCTTCACATATATTTGAAAATGCATTCCAAAAATGTAGATTTATATTTTTAAAGTGATACAGTATATTTGAAATGTATTTTTAAAAATATTTTTCATATATTTTGTAATAAAAACGCATTTCAACATGCATTATATATATATATATATATATATATATATATATATAAATAAAAACACCAAAAATGCAGCGCTTGAGCATGTAGTAAGAAGAAATTAGCGTATGCACATCCGGATTAAAAGAAATACATTAAAGGTATAACATGCACCAACTTAAACGCACAAATTAATGCAAACAATGGACGGGTAAGTATTAATGATTCATCCGACCAAAACAAAGTGCATATAGTGATATGGATGTTAGAGTCATTAGAAGTACATCCGTGTATCAATCAAATTCGTGACTTTTGATAATGTGCTCTTGCCACGAAATGCGTTAGAGATAAGGATACCTCTCATACTACTTGTTACCCACATGGTCCATGCATCTGACTGTCGGCCATCTTTTTGGATTCTGTGAATCAGCTTTTCTGGATATCATTATGTAAGTGTGCTACTTGTTCTTTAGCAACCTTTTGAATAAAAATTACTACACTATCAAGATTTCTCTCTTTTGGGCCTTATTGCTGAGTCCCTAAGGTGATCTCCTGATACGAAAGCACACCACCCTTGGCGAAAGACGATATAAGGCAAATTCGTGTAACTGTAAGGAGACGTACTCCCCCTGGTGGTAGGAGACGGCATGATTGATGCAAAGGTGTTCCTGAGGTCCCTTCGCTGATGATCTTTGGGCTGTGACCGGGAGTAGGTCATTATACTCCAATGCGCTTCTTCCTGCGCTATCTGGTTAGTGCGTTTTGCAGCTATTCTCCTATCACGGAACTCACGAATTTGATTGATACACGGATGTACTTCTAATGACTCTAACATCCCTATCACTATATGCACTTTGTTTTGGTCGGATGAATCATTAATACTTACCCGTCCATTGTTTGCATTAATTTGTGCGTTTAAGTTGGTGCATGTTATACCTTTAATGTATTTCTTTTAATCCGGATGTGCATACGCTAATTTCTTCTTACTACATGCTCAAGCGCTGCATTTTTGGTGTTTTTATTTGTCTATGAGGAGGTTATACGAGGTTTACCTTCATGCTAGCAGCTTGAATCTTTCAGACCAAGCGCTCGTCTTTTATCCCATTTTATATATATATTTATTTATTTATTTATTTATTGAAATATATTGAATATGGCCAGATTTGTAGCATTTCAAAATATATGGCAATATATTTGGGAATAATATTTTTAAAATTATATTTCAAATATATTTTGCTGCCATATGGGTATGCAGAGCAATACAAAGCAGCGTGCTGGTGCTGACAGGGGAGAGATATGTATTGTTTACATACAGACCTCTCCCTCGTCAGTGTTCCTCAGCGATCGCCGGGTGCCAGCGAGGAATCTCCGTCTGGGACCCGGTGATCGACAGCTGTAGCCGCCAATGATGGTGCGGGTAGGGCGCGCATGCCCCCTACCTGGATATACAGAATCACATACATATACGTGATTTTGTGCAGCCCTGCCGCCCTTTAGCAGTAGTTCTGCTATAGGGCCGTCTGGAAGCGGTTAGTATCACTTTTAGAAATTGCTAGCAAGCAGGTAAGATGCCTGTTTTGAAGAGGAGACATACAAGTCTCTTTTACAATAAAAAAACTTCCCCGCTAGCATGTAAATATTTGAATGGCCATGGTCTGGCCTAAGTTACACTTTAAACACGAAGCAGAGCAATAGGTTCACATTAAGCTGCCCCCTGCAACAGTACATACTTTTTGTTTTCTCCCACCACTTTATTTGCATCCGGGAACCAAGAAAACCATCAGGTACTTCCAGGTATGGATGAGAATGTGGCTCACTCCCCTTCCTCCCACATGACAGTGTTGCTGCTCAGCAGTTGGCCAAGAAAGCAAAGTACAGGTTTATTTGAAACTCAACAGCCAGAACAAGTTGCTGATCTCTCAATATAAGAGGGAAAGGCAAAAGGATATTTACATACTGGAGTTAGTTAAAATTAATGTTAACTAAGATGGACTTCCAAGGGAAACTTATTAAATCATATTTAACATTTCATAATCCAGGTGGGAAGATATATTCTAGGATTGCTCTCCTCTCTGACCAAATATTACTGAAAAAGAGCGCCAGACAGATTAGTCCTCTTTCACTCTGGTATTTAACATGGCCATAGAGATGTAGGATTTGAGATTGGGGATTAGGATTTGAGATTCCTAAATAAACACCTGAAATTTCTGGGTATCAAGGAAGGGAAAGAGAGGTGAATATGACACTTGTACAGATGATGTTTTGATTTTTTTTCTCCAAGCCTGCATTTTAAATAGCCAAAGCATTAGCTCATGTTCCTCAATAAGAACTTTTATCAAGATTTAAAATTAATAAGTCTAAATGTAAGTGCTTACTTCTACATAATACATCGATTTTATCCTGGAAGTCTGTGGCTGACACTCAAAATAAAATTCTCTACTTTTCCTATTTAGATATTAATGTTAAATGTATACTCCAGTCTGAACTAAAAATGAAAGTGGAAGAAAAGCCTAATTGTAACAACTTTTAAACATGCTCACTCGCCCCTTCTACCTATCCTGTTAACCTGTGTAATAAAGATGTGTGTACTTACCTATTTTGAATCCACTCTGGTCCAGTCATGTAATCCTGCAGCTCCAGCTCACCTGTGTCAGTAAGCTGGTGCTGCAGGGGAGAGGAGGGAGCGCTGACAAGGGCTGGGTCATGGGAGCATATGGTTGACATCATAGCTTCTGGAATTTATGGCCTTTGTCAAGCACCCCTCACACAGAGCTTCATAATCACATGAATGGACCAGAGCGGATTGGAAATAAGTACATGGACAGACTTTTTTTTTATACAGGTAAGTCAGGATAGATAGAAAGAAGGGGGAGGGAGTATTTTAAAGAATAGTTATTGATAGGGTTTTCTTCCACTTTAAACCTTAAAAAATGCATTCAAGAAGCATGCTATACATTCTCAGTATCACAGTTTTCCATTTTTGTAAATTAAGTTTTTTGGAGGCAGTATGCTAATCAGATACATAAGGGTTACAGTGCCATTGGGAATGTCAATATAGCTAAGTGACTCCATCTACAACCGGACATATTTATATAGGTACAAAATAAGGAAGCCTCTGATAAGAGGAGATCTGTGAAAATGAGATCTGCTATAAAACACCCTACTGGCAAAGATATAATTGTATATCACATTACATACAATATAACATGGCATACACTGTTTGGTGGAAATCCAATGGTCACCAATTTGAAAAATGACCCATTTGTTGTAAAGGCTAGTTTTTATGTAGTAATAATCATGTTAAAGATGGTAATCATTACCTGCAGAAGGGATAAGCAAGATTTCATTATGATGGGTTGCCTTAAAGACCAATAGGAATGTACAAGAGATAGAAAACAGCAGGTAGACTTTACCACTATCAAGGGAATTATTAAAGAGGTTCTAAAGCCAAGACATTATTCACCTTAATGCATTCCCTTCATCTATCTTTGTTTGTCGGGGGGGGGGGGTCATTCTCCTGTAGGTCGGTCTTGGTTGACAGAGTTTGCTTCTGTAGCTCTACCCCCTAAGGAACCGCTGGATTTTGGGTCCCCCCTGTATCCTGCACAGCGAGGCAACGCACATTTTTGGCAAACACGTGTAATCAAGAATCCAGTCCATGGGCTTGTTTTTGTTGTTTTATTTAGTGTAAACAACTTGGATATGAATTATGGGATACCCAGTTTGACTAGAAAGAACAGTTTGAGGACAAACTTCCTGTGTTTACCTACAAGAAAAATGGATCCTGGATGGTACTCTAGCCAGAGTGGTATTAGTCCCTTTAAGGATCAGTAGTACTGTTACTTTAAGCAGCACTAGATTCCTTGTGTGAACTCTCACAAAGTCCCAATACTTTGTGAGAAAATACCAGCCCACTTGGCTGCTTGGATAAGTGTCCCAGAGCAAGGGATTAGGTTCACTGAGACACTGTCCCCGTGAAAGCATGCTGGATATTGCATCTGGCAGCTTTCTCCCTTATAGGCCCTGGGGGTGTAGAGGTACTCACTCCGTTCTTTGTATTCTGCTGCATTGAACAAGACTGCTTGTTCAGGCCTTTTAGTTGTGCTAGTCTTCCCATGCTGGGCAGGGTGCCTCCTGAGTAGGACTTGCAGTGAAGTTCTCTCTTTCTCTAGCTTGTCCTTCCTTCCTTCCTCCCCAGTTATAGCCTGCAGGCAGAGCCACCCTTCCCCTCCCAGGCCTCACGGTCCTCAGCACTCCATCTTCCACCCGATCACCAGACTTCCCTGGACTCTTCATATTTATAGGCCCATCTCACCACACTGCCAGCCCTCCTGCCTGGGATTGGTCAGATTCCAATAAATATGCAGATTACAGCCTCTTGGACTCTGCCCACTAGCTTCTAGAATCTTCTGAAAAACTCCAGAGCCAGGGGGAGGTACCAGAGGCCTGACCTGTAGAGACCTCCAGCTTGACCTAAAGTAAACCCAAAGCATTTCCCCAGGCTCACCACACTATTGTGAGCAAAAAAAATTCTTCACTCTAACTGTATACTAGAGGGTGCTACACCTATTTTGTTAAAAATCTTATACCTATACCTACAATTATACAGATTTCCCCCTTCCCAGGCACTTTCAGATGATAATTTATCTAATTTAGGGCTGTGCTATATGTGTAATTCTAGAATCCATAACATGCTGTCCAGGATAGATCTGACTCTGCTTATGTCATTTCGTTAAAGGATGAGATGGACTGCATTCTTTCCCAGACTGAGGCTATTTTGGAGGCTTTTAAAAAGTTTTATTAGTTTATATATTCTAATGGGGTTATCTATCTACAGTATATGAGAAGCTGGAATCTTTTTGCAGTATTCAGACAACACCTATTAGCAAGCTATCCTGTCATTTTCTATGGAATCCACAGGACAGGTAGTGAAGGAAAATCTACATAATAAGAAAAAGTTAGCAAAAAAACTCATGGGGGTTTCACTCTGCCTTATTCTGTCCGAAATTGAAAAAAAAAAGCTTTGGTAATTTTTTAAAGCATTATTTGAATGCTGCAACCTACCTAAGAATTGCTAATTGCTATGTGAACTCCCTATGCTGTATCTAAACCCAAGAAAAAAAATGTAATGTATTGCAGCTTTCTAGCACTGAGATGTGGTGGTTTCATTTGGTTTCTTTTTTTTTGCAGGCTTTTTTTAATTCATTATTTATGACTCATAACACAAACATTTTACAGTACAGACACTGAATGAGTATGTCATACAGATACACACAATATAGAACACGTCATTTAAATATGGTTTCGCAGTAGGTCAAAAGATAAATCCCAGACACTACAACTAGTATAGGGATAGCATTTTTTCTTGGGTAACCAGTTAAGGTACTCAGCTAATCATGAAATAGTATATCTTTTTTAAAAGCAGCAGGATTTTCGGGGTATGAAGGTGCAGTGGAGATAGGGAAGAGGGGAGAAAAAGGGTGAGGAAAGGATGTGATGAAACTGGGGTGAGAAAGAGAAAAATAAGTGTTGAGAAGTGTCCCCACACATGAGAGAATGACTAGAGTCATAAGGATAAGGATATATATATGTTTTTTGTGATGTCTTATAGACTAATATACATCAGAGTATTGTAACAGGTTCCAGTAAAACCGAGTTTTGTGAAATTTCTTTGTCTGGTGTTGGACAGGAAAAGTGAAGTCCTCCATTTTCCTTATTTCAGTAATAGTCGTGATCTATTGACCGGAGGTGGGAGAAATAATATCTTTCCATTTCGCCGGTATACAGAATTTTGCAGCATTTAATAGAAGGATTAATAGGGAGTGTGTATATTGTTTTTAGTTCCCCATGATCACTAACACCCCCTCATTACCCAGGTACCCATTACCCAAACAACAGATTATAATTATTGGTGCAGCTCTTCAAGTGTAATACACTATTACTAAACAGAAATATATATACTGCGCTCAACAGTGATTAACCGCTTCCCAACCGCCCTACAGCAGAAGTACTGCTAAAGGGTGGCAGGGCTGTGCAAAGTCGCATATATATACGTGTAGCCCTGTTTTGGGGGGGGTTATGTGAAATGGCCCACACCAAAGAAGCTATGGCACTAACTTGTATATGAGTAGGCAATCCTGAGCCTTCGCTATATGGAAGAGGGGGTTGTGATAATACAAATGGCAGTGCCTCCACCTAGAATAGGGATCCTGCAATTGAGGAGACTCACCCCTTTCTAGGAATGTAACAGGTAGACAACTTAAAGTAACTATACATAGCAGTATTAATGCACCCAGCTTATATTTCTAACATGAATACATGTCACCACACCTGTATGAGATTAATGCAAAGTTTATATAAAGCAGCCACATAAAACAGGATGCATAAGAATAACATTCAGGAATTACAATTTAGCATAAATTGGGAGGTTGCAATTATACCCGGGTATATGTGCATGTAGTACACAGAATACCTCCAACCATGGGTTATAGCGCTGTCCGGTTGCAGGGGCCCCTGGAGAGGTGAGAGTCAATAAGATGCACGCTTCCACTTTAGATGCTGTGATGGCGTTCAAGTAACATGCGGATGATTGCACTGCTTGTCTGAAGATCAGCGATGCATCACCTAAAAGGATAAAATGCTCTATCTATCCTCACTCTTAGTCCCTATCCCTAAACTGGGCTGTCACTGCAACCGGGCCTCTATCTGTCTAAGTGGCCGTCGGATGCCTAACCTACCTCTAGCCTAATCTTATCCAACGCTCCCTATGCTAATCCTAGCTAAAGAGAGATCCAGACCAATAAGGCTCTTTAAGCAAAGAGGCTGCAAAGATACACTGCAATTAACAGAAAGTTCACCTGACAGTCTTATGCAGGTGAAAACACTGATCTATATATATATATATAGACAACTATAAGGATTCTGCAGTGTGTAAATAGAATAATGATAATGAACCACAAATCTCTCTCTTACAGAGATATTAGGGTTCCTATACAGAAGTTGAAACATAACAGAGGCAGACCTAATCTACTTCAGTAACAACTAAATAGATAACAGCCTTGTTAATCTGGATCATTACTCACAGAATCACCACACAGTTCTCCCCAGATACATAGCACATGGCAGGCTGGTACCCTCTGCCTGATACTTCCTGGAAAACAACTATATAACATCCTGGGGTTTATTGACCTCCTTGTAGGGGCAGGAAGCACACCTAGGGACCTGTCTGTAATGCAACCTCTATGGTAGTGGCTGTATATGAACATAAACAAACCACAACTAGTGTATAAAATAACAGTTCCCTACACTCTCCCCCTGGTGAAACCTTTACGTCCCGTCAAAGGAAGCTCACATTATATACAATAATGAAATTCAATTTCAAATACACAACGTTGTCCTCTCTCCATTACAATGGTTTGCTAAAGGAAACAACAGATTAGTATAAATACATGCCAGGTGATGCAAATACAGGTAGCATATTGACCAGATTAGATACTGCCCCTACCCAGGCATGGTATAGATGGGGCTGAGGAATGATGCTGGGATCTCCCAAAGTATCATAAGTCAAAACAGGTGGTGGATGTCTAACCCTTCCTCCTCTACGCACTTCCCTATGAGGTAATCCCTGATTTTCAGGTACTGAATGAGGGCTTTGTGTCATGGGAAGAGATGGCACTGATTGTGGAGTAGAACTAGATCCTTGGTTAGGCGTACTCACTGACTCAGGCACAAACTCTGGAGATCTAGGGTTCAGTGACTCTCTTGGAAGAGGAGAAGCTGTTGGGCTCTGAATCTCAGGAACTACAGTCCAGTCACTCTCATTAGAGTCAGGAGGGTCAGTTGTAATGTTAGCCTGAGGTTGTGGGGAGTCCCTTTCCACAGTATCTTCTGAGTCATCATCATCAGTGACTTGAGGAATAGGGAGCAAATGGTTTCGATGCCAAGCTTTTACTCTACCTTCTGGTCCCTTTATTTTGTACACAGGAATTCCAGGTAATTTGCTCACCACTGTAAAAATCTCATTCCTCCATCGGTCAGCTAATTTATGCTTCCCAGAAGGGCCCAAGTTTCTAAGCAATACCTGGTCACCAGGTTTCAATTCTCTGTATCTCACACGACGATCAAACCTCCTTTTGTTCCCTTCATTTATCTTGGCAGCATTTTCTTCAGCCAAACAATAAGCTGACTTAAGGGTATCTTTCAGACGAGCTACATACTGATAGTGACTTTGATGATCGACGCCATCAGTGGAGACCCCTAGCAAGAGGTCTATTGGCAGTCTAGGCTCCCTTCCAAACATTAAGAAATAAGGGGAGAATCCCGTAGTCTCATGTCTTGTGCTATTGTAAGCATGAACCATGGCTTCAACTTTACGACTCCAAGTGCGTTTATCATCAACCTGTAGAGTACCTAACATATCAAGCAAAGTTCTGTTAAATCTCTCAGGGAGAGCATCACCTTCAGGGTGATAAGGGGTAGTCCGGCTTTTACGGATGTTGAGCAGTTGAAGTAATTCCTTAACTAGTCTGCTCTCAAAGTCTCTTCCCTGATCCGAATGCAATCTGTGGGGTAAGCCATAGTGGATGAAATACTTCTCCCAAAGCACTCTGGAGACTGTCACTGCCTTTTGATCCTTGGTAGGAAAAGCTTGTGCATACCGGGTGTAGTGATCAGTCACTACCAACACGTTCCCAATTCCTCTTGAATCATTGTCAATGCATAGAAAATCGATACAGACCAAATCCATGGGGCCTGAACTCTGTAAATGTCCCATTGGGGCAGCTCAAACTGGGAGGGTTTTTCGTCTCAGACAACGGAGGCACCTTCTACAAAGGCTAGTCACAGTTTCTCTCATTCTGAGCCAATAAAAGCGGTCCTGAATCAAGCCATAGGTCTTCTCAGGCCCCAAATGACCATGATGATCATGTAGACTTCTGAAAACCATCTTTCGAAAACAATAAGGGAGAACCAGTTGACGTCTCCCTGGGTGGTCATGATACAGAGTCACACGGTAGAGTAGGCCCTTTTCAATCCTGAATTTATCCCAGTCTCTCAGAAATGAGCTACATTCAGCAGGCAAGGTTTTCTTCAATATCTCTGGATCATTAACACTAACTGCTCTATATAAAGGTCCAATCAAAGGGTCAGCCTTTTGACTCTTAATCATCCGCTGAGGAGATATAGAACAGTTCTCAAATGAGCCAAGGGCTGCTGGGTAAGCAAACATGTCTGGTACAGCATCAGGTCCACTTCCTATGGAGTCTATGAGCCGCATCTCTGAGAAAGCCATGTTATCGTCTACTACTGCAGCCATAGAACATAGTGCTCCAACACCAGGACCAGGGACTTCCTCCCATTCATTGTCTTCAGAGACAGGCGTTAACCCAGGGCGTCTGGATAACGCATCTGCACCAATGTTCTTTGGACCAGGTTTGTATTTCAAGGTGAATTGATAATTTGATAGAGCAGCCAACCAGCGATGTCCAGTGGCATCTAGTTTTGCTGTGGTTAAGACATATGTCAAAGGATTGTTATCCGTTCTTACTTCGAAAGCTGCTCCATAAAGATAATCATGTAACTTATCGACAATAGCCCATTTGAGAGCTAAGAATTCCAACTTGTGAACTGAGTAATTGCGCTCGCTAACTGTGAGGCTTCGGCTGATGAAGGCGATGGGTCGCAACCCAGCTGGATACTCCTGGTGCAACACTCCACCCAGTCCTTCAAAGCTAGCATCTACATGGAGAACATACGGCTTTCGAGCATTAGCATAGGCCAGAACGGGTGCCTCTGTTAACTTCTTCTTTAACTGAATGAAGGCATCCTCACAGGCTGAAGTCCACTTATCGCCAAAAGGATTTTTGGTGGATTTCTTCTGCTTTTCTTGACCGCTCGAATCAGTCTTCAACAAGTCACGTAGGGACTTGGCCACTTTGGAATATCCTTCTACAAATCTGCGGTAATAACCACAGAATCCAAGGAATAAACGTAACTCTGTGATATTCTGAGGTCGTGGCCAATTCACAACTGCTTCAACTTTGGCAGGATCTGTGGCCACTCCTTCAGCAGAAACAATGTGGCCTACATAGGTAACAGATGAACGGCAGAACTTACACTTGTCTGCAGACAACTTCAGCCCTTCCTCCTTTAGACGATGCAACACTCGCATGAGACGTTCTTCATGTTCCTCCAATGAAGCTCCAAATACAATAATGTCATCGAGGTACACAAGACACTCTCGTGGCACTAAATCACCCAAAACGCGTTCCATTAATCTTTGAAATGTTGCTGGTGCACCCCTTATGCCTTGTGGCATGCGGGTAAACTGATAGAAGCCCAAAGGACATATGAAGGCTGTTTTCTCTTGGTCTTCAGGAGCCATTGGAACCTGATAGTACCCTGACCGCAAATCAAGAACTGTGAACCACTGATTTCCATTCAGAGCTTCCAAAGCCTCTTCTATCCTGGGTAGTGTATACTGATCAGGTATTGTCCTTCGATTCAGGGTTCGATAGTCCACACATAGGCGAATAGATCCACACTTCTTTCTTACCACAACAATAGGTGAAGCATAGGGACTTTTACTATCCGCAATGATCCCCTGATCTTTCATCTGATGTAAGGTCTGTCTGAGCTCATCAACGTCCTTTGGAGCTATCCTTCTGGGCCTTTCCCGGAAGGGAGTGGCATCTGTTAGCCTGAAAGTGTGTTGAGCACTTTTGGCACAGCCTACATCCATTTCATCCATAGAAAATACTTCTGGTAATCCTGATAACTGCTGTGTCAATCTGTGACCCCAAAGCTCTGATAAGTTTGGGTCAGTCAGATCAAATTCAACAGTAGGAGTACCTTCAACTTGCACTTTGCACACTTCAGCATAGGGATTAACACAGGATAGCAATGGGCTACCTTTTGGTAAGGATCAATTACAACGGGGTAAGGTGAACAGTTTCTCACAGTCACAACTGTAGATAGGTCCACTCTGGCCCTCCAGTCTTTCCTTTCAGGAATCACCTTCCACCCCTCTTTGTTGATCATCTCTTTAGGTGTTTCCATAAGGACGTAACTGCCATCTCCAAGTAGCTCAGGAGCAATGCTGGAAGCAACCCTTAGTATTCTCTCTCCCCCTGGAGGAATTTCCACTGCATGCCTACCAATGTGATACACCACTCCGTGTTGATAGCCAACAGAGAGGACATTACAAAGCTCTTTAAGATCAGAAGACAGTTCAATTTGATCAAAAGAAGCAGTTCGACCTCCTTCAAGAAACTTCTGAAAAGCACAGTGTACTGCTTTACAATTAGTACCTAATATCACAGGAGCGGCATTGGAGTCCCCAGTGTCGGGACACACAAGTGCAGTGATCTCCATAGGAGGAACACCTTTGTCCTCTAAACCAGGTACAGTAACAATTATGCGCAGGCTTCCATCAACAGGGTATGACTTAGAGTTCAACCCCCACAACTTCATCTGTCCAGTAGATTGAAGTGGTGTGTTGCTCAAATGCTTCTGATAAAAGGAACGATAGATAAGGGTAACTTGAGACCCAGTGTCAAACAAAGCTGAAGTTTTAAGTCCGTTGACAGTAACGTTAACAATGGACTTGGAGCCTATGATAGGCTGTTTTGATCCTGACTTTGAATATTTCAGTCATCCTTTGTGCTTTTGTACAGGGAATGACACACTTTGCACCATTCCCTCATAATCGTCATGACACTGTCTAGCTGAATGGCCCGTCTGACCACACCTGAAGCACTTTCTAGATTCTCTCCCTCTGTGTAATGCAACGGGCTTGTTAATGGAAGACTTGGACCAAGTGAATTCAGGTTGATCATTTTGAACAGGACGAGAAGGGAGGTCCTCTTTAAAAGGTTGTTTCACTTTCTTAGGGGTGCTAAACTGAATGTCAGCTTCCAATTTCTTCACTAACTTCATTAGTCCATGAAGAGGAAGATCATCATCAGATAACTTCACTTTGAGGAGCTGTGCGAGAGGATGATGAGGTAACAACCCCCGTACTAATTGACTAGTTCTCATTGAATTCACTGCATCAGGATGTATAGCAGTGTGATACACCAGACGTGACAACAGTAACTGCAATCGATTAATAAAAGTGGAAACACTCTCTCCTTCTTTCTGACGGGTCATACGATAGTCAGCAACCATCTGTTCAAGGTCATAGTATGGTTCAAAATGGTCAGACAGTACTTGTATATAGTCTGTTGCACTTACCCCCTCATGGGTATCTCGATACAAGCGGATTAGTTCTGCTGCTGAAGATCGCAGACTTTCCATAACACGCTGACGCTTGCCTTCCTCTGAGCAGGACCATTCTTTCAAGCATTGAAGGGTGTGCTCTTTCCAAACTTCGAAAGCTTCTTCTCCTTGTGGTACAGGAACATTACCAGAGAACACTTTTAGCTTTCTATAATGTGCCGCCTGTAACCCTTGTGCTAGCATCTCAGTCAGTTGATTTAAAGTGCCAACAGCATTCTCACTAGATTGTGAAATATTGACATCTTCCTGATAAGAATAGTTAGCTGGTATTTGTTCTTCTTTTACACTGATGTTTTGTGGGACAGAGGGAAGGTACCTCCTTCTATGAGTAGGTTGAGGGCGCCACTTTTCTTCGTGTTGCTCCTCCATGACTAACTATTAAACCCACTTCGATCTCAGCAGTGCCTCCAAATGTAGCCCTGTTTTGGGGGGGGTTATGTGAAATGGCCCACACCAAACAAGCTATGGCGCTAACTTGTATATGAGTAGGCCTGAGCCTTCGCTATATGGAAGAGGGGGTTGTGATAATACAAATGGCAGTGCCTCCACCTAGAATAGGGATCCTGCAATTGAGGAGACTCACCCCTTTCTAGGAATGTAACAGGTAGACAACTTAAAGTAACTATACATAGCAGTATTAATGCACCCAGCTTATATTTCTAACATGAATACATGTCACCACACCTGTATGAGATTAATGCAAAGTTTATATAAAGCAGCCACATAAAACAGGATGCATAAGAATAACATTCAGGAATTACAATTTAGCATAAATTGGGAGGTTGCAATTATACCCGGGTATATGTGCATGTAATATACAGAATACCTCCAACCATGGGTTATAGCGCTGTCCGGTTGCAGGGGCCCCTGGAGAGGTGAGAGTCAATAAGATGCACGCTTCCACTTTAGATGCTGTGATGGCGTTCAAGTAACATGCGGATGATTGCACTGCTTGTCTGAAGATCAGCGATGCATCACCTAAAAGGATAAAATGCTCTATCTATCCTCACTCTTAGTCCCTATCCCTAAACTGGGCTGTCACTGCAACCGGGCCTCTATCTGTCTAAGTGGCCGTCGGATGCCTAACCTACCTCTAGCCTAATCTTATCCAACGCTCCCTATGCTAATCCTAGCTAAAGAGAGATCCAGACCAATAAGGCTCTTCAAGCAAAGAGGCTGCAAAGATACACTGCAATTAATAGAAAGTTCACCTGACAGTCTTATGCAGGTGAAAACACTGATCCATATATATATATAGACAACTATAAGGATTCTGCAGTATGTAAATAGAATAATGATAATGAACCACAAATCTCTCTCTTACAGAGATATTAGGGTTCCTATACAGAAGTCGAAATATAACAGAGGCAGACCTAATCTGCTTCAGTAACAACTAAATAGATAGCAGCCTTGTTAATCTGGATCAGTACTCACAGAATTACCACACAGTTCTCCCCAGATACATAGCACATGGCAGGCTGGTACCCTCTGCCTGATACTTCCTGGAAAACAACTATATAATATCCTGGGGTTTCTTGACCTCATTGTAGGGGCAGGAAGCACACCTAGGGACCTGTCTGTAATGGGACCTCTATGGTAGTGGCTGTATATGAACATAAACAAACCACAACTAGTGTATAAAATAACAGTTCCCTACATACGTTATTTTGTATTTCCGATTGGAGGGCACGCGCAGCTACAGCTGTCGGTCAACGGGTCCTGGCCAGAGATTCCCAGCCGGCACCCGGTGATCGCTGAGGAACACTGACAGAGGAGAGGTCTGGATGTAAAAAATACATATCTTTCCCCTGTCAGCACCAGCACGCTGCTTTGTATTGCTATTCATATCAGAGCAATACTAAGCAGTGTGCTTACACAGTAAAGCACACACAGACAAAATAGTAAAACAGCACACAGTTAACCCTTTGATCACCCCAGATGGTAACCCCTTCCTGCCCAGCATCATTAGTACAGTGTCAGTGCTTTTTATTAGCACTGATCACTGTATTGGTGTCACTGGGGATATCAGCAACAGTTAGTCAGTTCCCCCCCAGTGTCAGAATACCCACCGCAGTCCCACAGTCCCGCTATAAGTTGCTGATCGCCGCCATTACTAGTATAAAAAAAAATAAAATTCCAGTATATATACCACCATTTGTAGCCGCTATAATTTTCACGTAAACCAATTAATTTACATGTATAGGGCTTTTTTTTAGCAAAGACATGTAGCAGAATACATTTTGGCCTATATTTTACGAAATTAGATTTTTTAAATTTTTTTTTTGTTTTATAGCAAAAAGTCAAAAATACAGTTTTTTTTCAAAATTGATGGTCTTTTTCCGTTTATAGCAAAAAAATTAAAAAGGCACAGGCAATCAAATACCACCAAAAGAAAGCTCTACTTGTGGGAAAAAAGGACATAAATTTAATTTGGGTGCAGCTTTGCATGACAGTGGGCAACTCTGTTGAGTACCTCTTTGAATGGGGAAATAGGCAGATAGGGTATTACCTATTTTCAAGGCTGCCCTAGGGCAATTATACAGAAGGGAAAGCCAGTGTAGGAAAGTCATATGAAAGGCCATACGCTGCAGCACTTTGACCATATAGGTCCAATCAATGGAGTTAAAAGCTTTTTCTATGTCAAAAGAGACTACCGCTCCTAACGCTATCATGTGATATTTGAAGATGAGCAAAAAGGCTTCTAAGGCTAGTATTGGTTGACTTCTGTGGAATAAACCCTGTCTGATCAATATTAATCGAGGACTAGTCAGTGTCAAGTAGTTTCGTCAAAATTTTGAGATCCATATTTAGTAACGCTATTTGGCAATATGAAGAACATTCCTTCCTCAGTTTGGGAAGGAGAACCATGTGACATCCAACATAGAATCAGGGAGAATAGAAGAGTGTACGCAATGTTTGTAAAGTGAATGCAGTCTAGGGACCAGGGTCTTCACATGCATTCGATACCATTCGTCCAGGAAGCCATCTGGGCTTGATGATTTATTAGCAGGGAAGCATCGGATGGCTTTTTCAATTCCTTCTGCTTTGATTTTAGATTCCATATATGCCCTGTCTTCCTCAAACAAAGAAGAAAGGGAAAAAGAGGAGAGAAATGCCATAAAAAGCTCCTTGATCAAAGGAGGGAACAGGCTTAAGTGGCTAAAATGTTGGACAAGTGAGTCCACAATCACCTCCGATTCAGATGAGAGGTCTCCAGCCGACGTCCGAATGCAGGGTTTATTGGTCTGCATCTTATGGTCTGCTACAAACATTGCAAGCAGCTTCCCATTTTTATTGCCTTGCTAAAAATGGTGACTTAGCCCTCTTGGTACATGAAGTATGAGCTAAACCTTGTATATGTAGGCTAAGGCTCTGCTTAGCCTCCAACAGGGCCAAGTATGAGGCCTCCAAGGAGGAAGAGGTGTGGGCCTGTTCCCCCTCCTGCAATTCCCTGAGAACTGAACCATGATCACTGCGAGCAGTCTTAATGGCTGAAACATATTCACCCCGCATAACTGCCTTGAATGCATCCTATACTACAAGCTCCTCATCCGTATTCAGGTTTTTCTTCCAAAAGGCAGTGAAGGAGCCACTTTAGTAGCCACTCCTCCCATATCCACCCCAGGGCCAACCTCCATGCCCCTCCCCAGTCCTCATGTGAAGGTTGCACGGGATCATCAATGGTGTATGGTCAGATAAACCACCTGCCAGGTGGGAAGCATCCCAAACCATCAGAAGAATTAAGGACTGGGCAAATGCCAAATCTATCCTAGAGGACAACTTATGGGTTCTAGATAAGTAAGAATAACTTCTAAGGTGGGGGTGCTTCCAACACCAGAGTTCAATAAGATGAGTGACCGAAGCCCAGGTGGATAGCTCAACCATAGCAGGCCTGCAGGCATTGAAGGAGTCCAAAGACGCATCAAGCAAACCATTAGAATCTCCTTGGAGAACCAAAGGGAAGGTGCGCAAGCTGCGCCAACTTAACCACAATGTTGTATAGTAGTTGTGATTGAAAAGGAGGGAGTAAGTTGACTTTCCCAGGAACTAGCTTAGAAGCAAAAATGTCGAACACAACTATTTTATTCCTGCACCTTGGGTCAGAGAGAACCCAGTGAATAATGCAGGGTACTGCCTTGCTAATAAGGATAGAGACCTCATGGGCGTAAGAGGAGTAGGTAGCATGCAGTGAGCTCTGGATCCATGGACAACACAAGGCCAGAACCTTGCTACCATCCACGTGTGTCTCCTGCAAAAACACTATATGAGGTTTATGCGGTTTGAGACACTGAAATATTGAAGCCCGCTTGTATTTATCATTTAAGCCTCTAACATTCCAAGAAACCATGCATAGAGTAGCAATCATAGGCACATAATCAACACGATATACCAGAAAGGAAATCCTAACGGGGGATTAGTCCCTCCTTAAAATAAAACCAAACCCTTAAGAGTTGAAAAAAGGTAAACACTGACCAAGCTGAGGGCAGGTATAAGTCCCCATGTAATTCCCTGCTGGTATAATAAACTGAGAACTATTCTAGTATCCAGCTTCATCCCAAAAATGTGAAAACGTACAGAACATTAAAGCATGGTGCACTAGGTTAAAAGAACCACTCTACAAAAAGTCTGCACAATAGCTATCCAGGAACTCTGTATGACAGGATCACAGCAAGTGTGCCGACAACCTCCCTTGAAATGGACATTAGAATCCTGAGATGTGCTACAATAGCTGGGCAGTATAGGTTATCATCATTATGGGAAACTGAAATTGGCGAACTGCAGGGACTCCAGGGACTGCAGGCCTGGTTGACATGGTCTGGGGGAGTCAGGGTCAGATCCACAGGAAAACAAATGGCGAGGACAGAAAGGCAACAGTAGATGAGCAGATGGACAGCAGCTCAGACAGGTGCTCAAATGCACTGCACATATGATACCCATCACAGGGAGTCCAGCAAGTCATTAGCTTCTTGCAGCAAGTTAAAGAATTTTGCAGACCCATGATGCTGAACCTGGAGCCTGCTGGGGTACAACATACTATATTGAGGCCTTTCTCTCGCAGACCGTGACAAAAATCTGGAAAGGATTGGCGTTTCTTCTGTATTCCCTAATCTTGGTGTTTTCATATTTCCGCTCTGTGTGTCTTCTAGCTTCCACTAGGATAGCACCCCATTCACAAAAATTATGAAAGCAAACCAGGAATGGACGCAGAGGAGATTCAGATGGTTTTATCATGTAAGTAGGAGGCATCTCTGGCAGAGAGACGATTATCTTGAAGAATCGCTCAGCAAATACTGCAGGATGGGGGTCCTCTGCAGGTCAATGACTGTTGCTGCAGTGCTGCCTATTTTCTGCACCATTCACACTGCTAGTGAGAGCTTCTACCAAGAATTGTAGAGCCACAAGTTGCACTGAGTGGGAGACCACTGAATCTTCCACCTCTCCGATACTGTGCTCCACCTCAGAAAGCCAACCCTGTATCTTGTCCAGGTCACAGCTTATCAAAGTGCATTCAGCTGCAAGGTGGTTGATCCATACCGTGAGGGCTGCTTTAGACTCATCGATGGCATCAAGGATAGGTTTAGTGATAGCAGCGGTGCCACACTCAGGGGAGAAGAGAGGTGTTTGTTGTGGATCCAAGCCAGGGGAGCCAGCAGCAGAAGCAGTGGCCAATGAAGCAGTGGGCTCAGCTTGTCCCATCTTTTGTGAGAGCTGTCCCCAGGGAGAGCAGGAAGGAGAAGGCAAGAAGGGAGCACGCGTAGTCCAACCCCTTGTTGGTCTCCAAGGCCATGGGTCTCTGAGGCCATGGGTCTTTTGGTGGCTTGCCCTTCTCTCCAACAGACATCCCAGGGGTCCCTGGGCAGTGGACAGTGTCCAGAGTTGGCGGAGAAGGTATGCAGCACTGGATGGCAAGTGCAGGAGACAGGAGAAAGCAGAATGATACGTGCTACCACTCCAGCTCACATCCAGTGCTGGGGCAGGGTCATCTAGTGTCCAGGGTAAAGATGCCAAACTGTGCCCCCCCCCCCTTTCCCAGTTGTATAACCATTATGTGCCAGCAAAAATCACCCCCAGTATAAAAATCAGGCTTTTGCTCATCCTTACAGAGCTGGAGGGGAGGGAACACATCCCGGACCTCCTCCTGGCTCTCTTCTGCTCTTCAGATTTGACTTGTCACTTCTCCCGCTAAACTAACAGGAGTAGTGATGCTGTAACACCGTACCCCCACCCCCATCTCACATGATACCACCAAGCCTGAGGCAGCTGATGCTTGTTTCAGGTGGCTACCTAGGCAGCAACGCCATGATCTGAATAATAGCCCAGAAATCTGAACCTTTGAAAACCAAGAAAGTGGTGGCAACGTATTATTATTCAATCTCCACCTTGTCACTTTAAAATCCTACTGAAGTCATAGTTGTGGAGGGAGTCTAAACTTAAATGTGCTGACCAGTGGGCACAAGAGTTACACCCAATGCTTTCAGAATGTGGCACTCAGTTACAGAACTGGTCAGACATACAGTACCCCCTAGCCTATACCATTCCAAAGACATGCTGGTAGGTTAATTGGATCCTGACTAAATTGGCCCTAGTATGTGTATGTATGAATGTAAGTTAGGGACCTTAGATTGTACACTCCTTGAGGGTTAGGGACTGATGTGAATATACAATATAAATGTAAAGCGCTGTAATTGATTGTGCTATGTAAGTACCTGAATTAAATGAATACAATAAATAAATACCCAGCTATGCCAGCATAGAGCACAGGAGTAGGAGGGTAGGAAGCAACTTTTCTCAAAAGCATTTCCAAGGGAAAAAAAATGTCGCCAATCAAAACCTGCAGGAGTATAGGACTATAAAGAGATAACAATGTGCAAGACAATTGGGCTTTAAAGTTTAAATGTAAGCCTTAGTTCAGATTTTCCACTAACAGACTGTATAATGATAGGATGAGAGGATCTTAAAATCTGATCCACCTTGATTGTTTCCAGATAAATTCAAGATGCATCAGGATCCCTGTGTATTGGTTTCCTCAACTGTAGTAGTCACATTCCCATGCTGTAAAACCATGCTTAGTAAACACCCCCTAATTATATCCTCTAGAGCAGTGATGGGGAACCCGTGGCACGCTGCCACAGCCGGCACGCCGAGCCTTATCTGTGGGCACGCCAGGAGAATACCGTATTTTTCGCTCCATAAGACGCACTTTTTTTCCCCCAAAAAAGGGGGGGAAATGTCAGTGCATCTTATGGAGCGAATATAGAGCGGCCGGTCCAGTATTTCCACCGCCGCCGTGTCAGAATACCGGGCCGGCCGCTCAGCTCTGCAGTGGGACCGTACCTGTCCCTCTATCCAGCGGCGCGCTGTCTTCCCGGCTTCTGTAGTGTGCGTGACAGCCGGGTCCCAAGTGCGCATGCGCAAGAAGCAGTGCTCTTTGTGAATGGTAAGGCGGTACCTGGGACACATGACAGATCCCAGAAGCCGCCGGACCAATCACAAAGCGCAGCGCTTCTCGCGCATGCGCACTGGGCATCCGGCTGTCCGACGAGCGCCCACACTACAGAAGCCGGGAAGACAGCGCGCGGCTGGATAAAGGAACAGGTAAGATAAAAAAAAAACTCTGCGGAAGTAAGAGCGGGTACCTGTCAAATTCAGGTACCCGCTCCCCCTCCCTCCCCAAAGGTCAGCAGTCATCTGTACTGTCCGCAGTCTCTGGTCATCCCTGTACTGTCTGCAGTCTCTGGTCATCCCTGTGCTGTCCGCAGTCTCTGGTCATCCCTGTGCTTTCCGCAGTCTCTGGTCATCTCCTGTACTGTCCGCAGTCTCTGGTCATCCCTGTACTGTCCGCAGTCTCTGGTCATCCCTGTACTGTCCGCAGTCTCTGGTCATCCCTGTACTGTGTCCGCAGTCTCTGGTCATCCCTGTACTGTCCGCAGTCTCTGGTCATCCCTGTACTGTCCGCAGTCTCTGGTCATCCCTGTACTGTGTCCGCAGTCTCTGGTCATCCCTGTACTGTGTCTGCAGTCTCTGGTCATCCCTGTACTGTGTCTGCAGTCTCTGGTCATCCCTGTACTGTCCGCAGTCTCTGGTCATCCCTGTACTGTGTCCGCAGTCTCTGGTCATCCCTGTACTGTGTCTGCAGTCTCTGGTCATCCCTGTACTGTCCGCAGTCTCTGGTCATCCCTGTACTGTGTCCGCAGTCTCTGGTCATCCCTGTACTGTGTCTGCAGTCTCTGGTCATCCCTGTACTGTGTCCGCAGTCTCTGGTCATCCCTGTACTGTTAATTACTGTACGAGTTGTTTTTTCTAAACCAAAAGCTCGTTATTCAGGTTTCATTGCAGTGTTGGCACTTTGAAAGAAATAAGTTGGTTTTGGGTTGCAGTTTGGGCACTCGGGCTCAAAAAGGTTCGCCATCACTGCTCTAGAGTCTCCGCCAGCAATCAGTAACAGAAAAGGAGATAAGTAATAGAAAATGAGATTGGATCTGAATAAGGAGAAAGGATACAGGAGCTTCCACACAGTGAAACAAAGTTTGACCTATTTTTCACTGCCACATTTACCAGATGTTTGCATTTCACTCCCCCACCCCCCCTGTCATTATTTGTCCGCCTTCTGTACATCTCCATTTCTTTCCAGCTGTCAATTTACCTGTCTTATCCACCTGCAGCTCTGTGTCCCCTTTTTACTTACTAAGCCTCAAGCTGATGTTAGAATTATTTTCCCCTCGTTTTAAATTAAACAAATTGAGTTTGACAAATAATAGAAAATGTCAAAAGCACCGTATTTTAAAGTTTACTGGAATATGCTGTACATTCTGTGCTAATCTTGATCAGGCGAGTTTTGGAATTATGTCAGAAAAAAATATATACTTTTTTTGTAGCAAGCTGACTTTGTTGTCAAACTTTGTCAAACTTTGTCAAACTTTGTTTTCTTCAGTTGTGGACAGAGAAGATATTAGAGCCAGGACTTTTTTTCTCAGAGAATAGGTGCAGGATCTCTCCCTTTCCAAGTCACCCCTTGCCTCCACCCCTACCCACTTCCAAGCACTGTTCCTTGGTGTCACACCCCATACCCACCTGCCAGTCTTGCCCATTTTAAAAATACAGAACCAAGCATTATTTTGTGGTGCTCAGTAATTTGTATGGAATTTGTTAATGATAACAAGAAAAGCAGTAAACTAGATCCCCTGCCGCCAGCAACAATTACTCTCCCCCCTCAGCAACAACAGATCCTGGCTCCCAGTCACAATGGACCACCTGCAACAATGTACCCTTCAGCAACAATAAACCCCAAGCAGCAATAACAGATTTCCCCTCAGCCAGAAACCATACACCCTCCAGCACCAATAGATCCCTCCATCAACAGTAGATCCCTTCCAGCAACATAAGATCAACCCCCAGCAACAAAAGACCCCCGCAAAAATAGATCCCATCCAGCAACAAAAGATCCCCAGCAGCCAGCATCAATAGGCCCTCTAATGTACCCCTGGCCATTACATACATTCAGTGCTGGAGGAGCCAGAACTACATTCCACTACGTTCCTGCTGAAATAAAGCCCTGATTAGAACCCCTTGTCAGGTTTACGTCCTGCTATATGTGCCTACTGATAGATTTCCCCAACTTCCTGTCCCAGAGACAAGCCAGGAAGTTGCAGGGGAGAATCTCTCCATACTGAGGGGAATTCCTCTCTTATACAGCTTTGACCAGAAAAAGTGGCCCCACTGGAAAAACGTCTTTTACTTTCTGTTCAGGCTAGTAAAATTTTGGATTTCCCACCAATTTCTGTCTTGGTGGCAATGGTCGCCAATGGTCAATAGAAAGAGTGAATCTACTCAGCTAGCATACAGACTACAATAAAAACCTGATAAGGGCCTATATCCCTTTCCCACTCTATCCATGACTAGGGCTGCATCTAGACTATCTGATGTGATGGTGCAGTAAAAATGTCAGGGTGGCAGAGAACGTGAGGTCACCAGGGCAGTGTATCGGGGGTCAGCAGGGCAGAGGATAGGGTCAGCAATTTGTAGGGGAGTGTACAAAGGCTATTGGCTTCTAGGATAGTGTACAGGGGTCCGCAGGGCAGAGGATAGGATCAGCAGTTTGTATGGCAGTGTACCAAGGCTTTTGGTTTGTAGGGCAGTGTACATGGGTTAGCATGGCAGAAGACAGGGGAACAGCAGAGCAAAGGATTGGAGGTCAGCAGGAGAGTGTACAGAAATTGATAGGGCAGTGCGCATGGGGTCAGCAGGGCAGAGGACAGGGGTCACTGCTGGCATGGCAGAGGAAAAGGATTACCACTGGAAAGGCAAATGACAGGGATCATAGGGGTTTGGAGGGTGCAGCCCATTCTACCACCCCAGTAGATCCATCCATATCCACAACTTTTAACCGCTCGCCTACTGGGCATTTTTACCCCCTTCCTGCCCAGGCCAATTTTCAGCTTTCAGTGCTGTCACACTTTGAATGACAATTGCGTGGTCATGCAACACTGTATGCATAAAACATTTTTTATCATTTTATTTTCACACAAATAGAGCTTTCCTTTGGTGGTATTTGCACTATAAACAAAAAAAGAAGGAACATTTAAAAAAAAAAAGATTATTATTATAAAATTTGCAAACAGGTAATTTTTTTCCTTCACTGATGTACGTTTATGAGGCTGCACTGATGGGCACTGATAGGCAGCACTGATAGGCACTGATAGGCTGCACTGATGGGGAGGCCATGATGATGCTACACTGAAAGGCGGCACTGAAGGGCACAGATTGGCAGCACTGCTGGGCAACACTGTTGGGAACTGATGGGCAGCACTGCTGGGCAGCACTGTTGGGCACTGTTGGGCAGCAGTGCTGGGCACTGATGGGTAACACTGTTGGGCACTTTTAGGGTTGCACTGATAATCAGGGCATTGGTAATCAGTGCCCTGATTATCAATGTAGATGTGACAGCGTGAGGAAAGTATGGCCGATAACCGGCAAGTGTTTTTACATGGTGGTCAGCTGTGATTGAACACAGCTGATCTCGTGGCAAAAGGCCACAGTGATTGCCATGTGAGTTTGAGTAAAACTGTACACTTATACACACAAAATGTTTTCGATACACTGGTTTTGTTTAAACACAGATAAATGTTTGGTAGGAACCAGGTGATGGACCTAAACAAATCCATCCTTTTCTGGACACCATGTCCTTTAAAGGGAATATTTTTCCTCGATTTATCATATTCAAAATATTTCAGTATTTCAAATATAAGCTTGCTACTGTGTTTTCTAATAAATCAATAAAATAAATTATTTTCTATTACAGTCATTCATTCTGCCGATTACAGCTTCAGAACAAAGGCGGTTTTAATACCAGATAGAATATTTAATAAAGTTGGAGGTTGGTGTTTCACAACCCCCCGGATCACTGTTAACTTTTTCTTTAATTAGAAACTTTGGGGAAGGATTTTCTAATTGAGAGAATATATTTAAAGGAAGGGCAGGAAAGCTGCATATCACACTGCTTCTTCAACCTTCCAGCACCTCCTTCAGGTCTGTATGCTAATGAAAAACCTGGTGCTCATGCCCATTTTTGTGTGGGACTAAACTGTATCAGAGCACCAGAAACTGTAAATGCTATTTAATTCATTTTTAATATTCAAAACAAACTCACCCATCCATCCATGTCTCCCTGCTTTATTTTGTGGAGAAATCACTTTGAAAAACACCCCATAGCGTTTCTAGCCATGGCCATCTTGAGCAACAGCAGATGATTCATATAGCATTTACTTCCTGAAATCCTTCTGCCCTTAGCTCAGGCATTCAGGCAGGAGAGAGTGCTTAGGTGTGACCCCCCCCCCCCAAACAGATGAAAGACTCATGGAATATGTGACATAATATTGGCATAGGCTAGAAACCAGGAAGCAACTGAAATAAAAAGATTAAGACAAGTAAATATAATATACCTTCCTATCTATTTACTGATGCTAGCAGCGTAAGGATTAAAAATTGGTGTTGCAGATTGAGAGAGTGTAGTTCCACTTTATACAAGGGGGCATGGGCCATTTTGCTGAGAAGATGCCAACCTTCATTTATGGTATACAGGAGTGGCATTGCTCAAAGGTTGTAGCATCCTTGTGTAATTACAAAAAAAGTAAAAGAAACAATGATCTGTCCAGAGAATTGGCTAATATCTGTGAATATAAAGAAAGAAAAAAGGGACTCTAAGTGCAGTATGTCAAAGCGTGATGACGTGGGAGAGACCAGCGATGTGTTTCGGAGCATGCGCTAAACCACTAGACGTCAGAAGTGCTCTCCCTTCTCAAGTGACCTTTGTAGCTGAATGTTTTGTGAAGAAAGTCATCCTCAAAATCACAACCAAGACAACCAAGACTCTAAAGTTAGGTTGCAGTCATAGTGGACCACTATGACTGCAACCTAACTTTAGAGTCTTGGTTGTGGTTCAGCGCATGCTCCGAAACACGTCGCTTTGCATGCAGGTCTCTCCCTCATCATCATGCTGATGCCGACGTTGCTCTCTAAGGTACACTCCAGATGCCATCTTCAGAGACTTCACATGCTTCTTGTGACATCCACAGTCTCCCTTAGTGTGGATGCGGTTATTGCAGTGAGAACTCAGCCCAGGGGCGGACTGACAACTCATGGGGCCCCCGGGCAATAGAGGATCATGGGGCCCCTGTGTCCTTGCCCAAACTCAAAAAAGCCTATGAAAAAGGTACCAGGGGCATCTCATGGGGCCCCCTACTGACCCCGGGCCCTCAGGCAGTGCCCGAGTTTCCAAATGGTCAGTCCGCCCCTGACTCAGCCATTACCTTACGTACCTGAGCTTTCTTACCTTTTTCACCATGTGAGTGCTTTTATATTGCTTCCTAATAAATGTTTTGACATACTGCACTTAGAGGTGCTTTTTTCTTTCTTTATCTTCACACAGAGCCTGCTACAGCTACAGGTGAAACTCAAAAAATTAGAATATTCTGCAAAAGTTCATTTATTTCAGTAATGTAACTTAAAAGGTGAAACTAATATATGAGATAGACTCATTACATACAAAGCAAGATAGTTCAATAATAATTGTGATGATTATGGCTTACAGCTCATGAAGACCCCAAATCCACAATCTCAGAAGATTAGAATATTACATGCAATCAATAAAACAAGGATTGTACATAGAACAATATCGGACCTCTGAAAAGTATAAGCATGCATATGTACTCAGTACTTGGTTTGGGCTCCTTTTGCAGCAATTACTGCCTCAATGCGTTGTGGCATGAAAGCTATCAGCCTGTGGCACTGCTGAGGTGTTATGGAAGACAAGGATGCTTCAATATCGGCCTTCAGCTCTTCTGCATTGTTCGGTCTCATGTCTCTCATCTTTCTCTTAGCAATGCCCCATAGATTCTCTATGGGGTTCAGGTCAGGTGAGTTTGCTGGCCAATCAAGCATAGTAATCCCATGGTCATTGAACCAGGTTTTGGTGCTTTTGGCAGTGTGGGCAGGTGCCAAGTCCTGCTGGAAAATGGTCAGCATCCCCATAAAGCTTGTCTGCGGAAGGAAGCATGAAGTGCTCCAAAATCTCCTGGTAGACGGCTGCGTTTGACCCTGGACTTAATGAAGCACAGTGGACCAACACCAGCAGATGACATGGCTCCCCAAATCAACACAGACTGTGGAAACTTCACATTGGACTTCAAGCATCTTGCAGTGTGTGCCTCTCTATTCGTCCTCCATACTCTGGGTCCTTGGTTTCTAAATGAGATGCAAAAGTTGCTCTCATCAGAAAAGAGGACTTTGGATCACTGAGCAACAGACCAGGTCTGTTTTTCTTTAGCCCAGGTAAGACGCTTCTGACGTTGTTTGTTGTTCAGGAGCAGCTTGACAAGAGGAATACGACATTTGAAGCCCATGTCCAGGATCCATCTCTGTGTGTGGGCTCTTGATGCACTGACTCCAGCCTCAGTCCACTCCTTGTGAAAGTCCCCAACACTTTTGAATGGCCTTTTCCTGACAATCCTCTCCACACTGCGGTCATCCCTGCTGCTTGTGCACCTTTTTCTTCAACACTTTTCCCTTCCACATAACTTTCTATTAATGTGGTTTGATACAGCACTTTAGGAACATCCAACTTCTTTTGCAATTACCTTTTGAGGCTTTCCCTCCTTATGGAGGATGTCAATGATGGTTTTCTGCACAATTGTCAGGTCAGCAGTCTTTCCCATGATTGTGATTCCTACTGAACCAGACTGAGAGACCATTTAAAGGCTCAGGAGCCCTTTGCAGGTGTTATGGCTTAATTAGCTGATTAGAGTGGGACACTTTGAGCCTAGAATATTGCACCTTTTCACAATATTCTAATTTTCTGAGATTGTGAATTTAGGGTTTTCATGAGCTGTAAGCCATAATCATCACAATTATGACAAATCACGGCTTGAACTATCTTGCTTTGCATGTAATGAGTCTATCTCATATAATAGTTTCACCTTTTAAGTTGCATTACTGAAATAAATGAACTTTTGCACAATATTCAAATTTTTTGAGTTTCACCTGTATAAGACGTTGCCCTAGTGCTATATAGACTTATTTTGCATTATATGACATTGGATTTTCTGAACGTTTATTTTGTGTCCCTTGACATTAGGATTTGGGGAATCTGTATGCGCTGATTTTTTGTTTTTGTTTTTAATATTTGTGAATACCAAAGCTCTTCAAACCAGCCCCAGCTAAGTTCCATATTGATCTGAACAAATTGGTTGCCTCATGGTAGGTGTGCTGGTACTCCCATAGAATAGAGAATGAGCCACAACTTGCCACCTCAATACTAGCCTGTGATTTCCACATATGCTTGCAAATCTTAGTAATGGAGACCTCCATTTTTTATAATATTTTAAGTAAGGTCTTTGTAGCTGAGACATTTACATGGGTGTATTTAGTACTTTATGGCCAAGGTAGGGATATTAGGCTCCAAAGCACAAGCAATGGATGTATATGGGCAGCCTGGTGTCCTCTGTGTTTCAGAATATGTTGGCACAAATATTATATATGCAATAAAAATAACCAATCAAGTACACACCCATTTCCGCAGTATGGCCAGCTCTGCAAGCATAAAAGCAGAGAAGACTAATTTGATTGCAACCTCCTTAGCACAACACATGCCCCTTATGAGCATTCACACCTAATGCTAATTTGTCGACTCCCTTCATGTAAATATAAATCTAGATAATGGTGTGTTTGTGAGCATCAGGCCAGCCCCCCGGTCATTTCACCACAGCGGGAGGGCGGGGGAACCTCGATTAAAGTAATTAGGCAGAAATAATCCTTTTCGGTGAAAAGCAAATGAAAGGCATACAGGGAGATTGAATTAACCACATCATGGCTAGAGCTAAAATGTTGATATGGCCTTGTGTGCATGGAATACAAGGCAGGAAAGAGTGGGCTGCGATAAGAGGCTACTATAAAATGTGCCTTAACTGTTTGCCTGCCAGGCTACTCTAATGAGAATCATCAACCTACTGTCACAGCAGGTGGAACCACCCAGCCCTATAGGTTAGGTAGCATTCTATATTCTGCGCAATTAGCAGCTTGCCATCAAGCTGATCACGTAAGTCTTCGAAAGATTTATTGAATGTGTCTAAAAATATTGCATCGGTCTTTACAGTGCTTCTTTACTAATGGGGTATTACCATAGTTTAATTCAAATATGTTTTTTTATAAAGCATCAATACAATATACAAATGACATGACAACAACAGGCAAAACCTCTGCCTGTTATAATTGCTCTATATACAGAGTGAGGGGCTGCTCATTTGAGTACCCTTCTATTTGCAGTATGCAGTCTCCAGCTGAGAGGCCAATAGCCTGGTTAACATGATAGGATAAGGACCCTATGCTGAGTGTTGCTGCTGTAATTATGTTAATCAGCACAGCTGCCTACCATGTAAGCTGACATTACTTAAAATAATGTTTTGGTCGAAAATTTATGTAAGATATGTAACTTCCATACAAGTTATTTTGTCATTTATCCTAGTGCCTTAACCACCATTCATGTTTGCAATTAGTTCTGAGTCAGCGGACTCCAGTAAGGAGTAGCAGGTGGTATCTTATCATTAAATAATAACTCTGGCCACACTTGTGTATTTGTGGTTCCATTAAATTCAGGTGTAACTTCACACAAAATGTATGATGATATCTATGCCTTCATAGTCAATAGAATTGCCATTGCATTAAAAATACAAATACGGCTATTGTCTGTATTGACAGTGATCTCGTCATGCTTTTTCCATACTGTTTCATATGCATTTGACTGCACCAAAATCCACAAGTGGTGTTGGTATTATGACCAAAGCACTTTTTTTTATAATGTAGCACTCTCCTGGTGTAGTGTAGGCTGCTATGTAAATTTAGCTAGTTCATCTGTAATCAGTGGAGCAGGGGTTCATTATTTAGGGCTGCTCAGTGTTTCACAGACTGCTGCTCTGTTACCTTTCCTTATCTTCTACAGGCAGGATTCTAGAAGAAAAGTGGGAAGAACAGGATAGGCAGCCTGAATATTTATGGAACTCCATCCAATACCTGGTGAGGTGTTCCCCGAAGGTGGAGAGAGAGACCATAAATAGTCTAAGGCCTGGGCAGCAACATGCAGTGCTTCTGGGCCCAGTGCTGCTGTACGAGAACCCTTTGCAGGGGCTTGGCCCCTGGGTTAGGTTTCTGGAAGGCTCTGAAAGAAAGATACCAAGGTCCCAGCTAGACTTTGCTGGGGGGCTTATTCGCAAGCTGAGAACCAAGGCTCAAGAGGGGTTTGGAGAAGCTAACTGGAGAGAGCCATGATGAAGTTGGTTGGAAGATCCAGCTGTCCTAAGGTGGTGTGAGTCTACACCTCCCTCACTAGGAAGAGCCTGGTGGATATTGGCAGGAGGCAACCAATGATCGTCTGGCTAAGTCAGTAAGCAGCCCTATTGCTGAGGGGATAGTGACTATATGTAGTTTTTAAACTCTGGAAGGAGTACAGATTACTGTCAGCAAAGAAATCCTGTGGGACATTCAGTGTGTGCAGTGCAGCCAGCAGTTTGCGTATTGCCACCAGCACTTCTGTGAACTGGAACAAGAACATTAGAACTTAGAAGTATCTTGTTCTACAGTTTTTGGGGCATCCCATGCTCTGTTACTTTACTTTTTTCTAGTTAAACCAGCGGGAAAAAAACAAAATCTCCCCCATCCACACAAACTTGGTGGATGTTAGAAATCCCCCCCACTAGCATATTGTGTTCTGACACTGGCAAATGCCAATTAATGGCTGTAGACAATTGGCTGCAACATCTGGAAATATGGAATATGCAGTTCTGTTTTGGGCATCAGTTTATAAAAAGGAAATCAGAGAACTGGAGATTGTCTAGAGAAGGGCAACCAAACTGATCAGAGGCATGGAGGAGTTCAGCTATGAGAAAAGAGTAGAGGAACTGAATTTATATCTTGAGAAAAGGAGATTAAGGGGGGATATGATCAACATCTATAAATACATAGGTGGTCCATATAGTGAACTTGGTGTTGAGTTATTCACTTTAAAGTCATCACAGAGGACAAAGGGGAACTCTTTACGTCTGGAGGAAAAGAGATTTACCTACAAATATGACTTCTTCAGAGTAAAAGGTGTGAAAATGCGGAATAGACTTCCTCCAGAGATTGTTCTGGCCAGCTCAGTAAATTGTTTATAAATATTGCTGAATGCATTCCTAAATGCACACAATATAACTGGATACAAACATTTGTAATTATTAACATCAGGGATAGTTCATCCAAGGAATATCTAGTTGCCTCCTGGGGGATCAGGAAGAAATTTTTTTTCCTGTTGGAGCAAATTGGGTCATGCTTTATTGGGGTTTTTTTTGTTTGTTTCTTCTGGATCAACAGTGGGTTAAGGAAGTTTTCATTTATTTATTTTTTTCTATTTGTTAAACCACATGGACTTGTGTCTTTTATTTTTTTTAAACCTGACTGACTATGTAACTATATAACATTGGTTCAGCTTAGACCAATCTAGTGATACATATACCATACCTGGCCAATGCCCCTGGAAGCTAGATGCGAGGTGATATACAAAAGTTTCAAAATTTTGTAACACACCAACAGATAGCAGCACAAGGCTGCACGCACAGTCACAGGGAGCACAGACCTTCATAAGTCAGTGTGCTAAAAGACAGTGTCCTCTGTACATCGGGAGCTGCACAGCTGGTACTATTCTGGCCAGGTGTGTTACCACATCTGCTATTTCATCATGTACAGCAAGTTAGAACAAAGAGTAAATTTGAAATTCTATGTGAAACTGGGCAAATCACTGGATCTCCACAATGTTGTCAAAACCTTTGAGCTGGATCTTCATCCTCGGGAGGACAACATTTTCGGGGGTTTAGTTCACTGAAGGTCTTCCTGATCTCTCATCTTCCAGTGGTGTTCTTCTGCTCTTAAAGTGTGTGTGCCACTCAGAAACCTTGAACGACTCATTGCAGCATCGTCCTAAACTTTCTGAATCATGTCAAACATCTATGTGGCAGATTTGCCCAGGAATGGATGGATTTGGGGGGGGGAGGGTTTGTAAAAACATTTTGGCATGGTGTTCCCCTTAAAATCCATACCAGACCTGAAGGTTCTGGTATGGATGGGGGTGACTCCACTACGCTTTTTCTTTTTCATTGCTGCATTCTTTTATTTACATTAAGCTGTCAGTGGGGAAACCCAGTTGTCAAGGATTCAGCAGTTTGCTTCCTGGCCCTCTCCTTAATAACCAGCTCTTCTTCATACAGAATTCGAACTTAAATAGTTCTAAAAATGTGGAATTCGTAAGCAAATTAATAAACAAAACTAAACAAATTTTAATAAAATCTGTTACTGTTGTTTTTTGGAAATTCAGACACATCTGAATCTCTGAATAACCAAACATTTGTCCGAATTTAGATTCTGACTGAAACGAATGGTACATGTCTAAGAACAGCCACCACATAATTAACACCTTCAATCAGTCAATCTGCTATAGGCCGGGTGGGACACTCCTCCTTCTCAGTGGACGTCATATGATGTCCTCTCAGAAGGTGCCGCTCACAAGCCTGCAACGTGATCTGTCACCAACTGTGTCCATGGAACACAGTCGATGACAGATCACTGTACCGGCCCACTGCCAGTGTCATTTGACCACTGTGACCAATCACAGCAGATCACATGAGAATTGTATACAATGGATAGCTTCCTTTCATGCCATCCATTGTATACAATTGTGTTGTTAGCTGTGATTGGTCACAGCGGTCACATGGTACAGACAGGGCCAATCACAGCCAATCTGTGCCATGTGATGAGCTTTGCTCAATCACAGCTAATTACAACAACAGGCTGAATGAATCAGTTTTATTCAGTAAAAATAGTTGCTGATATCAATTAAATACATTGGTTATGTTAGCAATCATAATGTGTAAAAATAAATCCTGAGCACTTGCTCAGAGTAGTAGTTACTATGGTAACATTGCATTGCTCTGGTCACAGTGTGTTGAAAAAAAAAAAAAAATAGTAAAAAAAAAAAAAGAAAAAAGTGTAATAAAAAAGAAAAAACAAATTGGAAAAAAAAATGTAATTAATTATTTAGTTATTTTTTACATACTGTCACCAGTCAGTGTCCCTGATCACCACCACACAAGTTATATGATAACGCTGTACTGGACTGGTGACAATACATTAAAAAAAAATTGTGAATTATTTTTTAATTTCTTAATTTTCCAAAAAATTGTGACAAAAAAATTACAACCTCAAAAAACTTGCCATGCCCCCTACTAAGTGCCTCGGACTGTCTATTTTACAAAAACGGCTCGTTTTGGGGGTATTTGTAATATCCTGGTGTTTCCGGGCCTCAAGAAATGAGACTAACTGTCAGTACATCAGGATTGATCAATTGTCAGATATATATACAGTACCATGGTTTGTGGACTCTCTAACTTTCCTACAGACTAAATAATATAAAATAACGAGGTATTTTCAAGAAATGTAGCAGAATACATTTTGACCTAAATTTATGAGGAAAGGTTATTTATTTGCAAAATGTTATAACAGAAACAAAGAGAAATGCTTTTATTTTTCAAAAGTTTAATTTTGTTTGTTTATTTAGCAAAAAAAAAAAAAAAGCTCAGTGGTGATTAAATACCACCAAAAGAAAGCTTTATCTGTGTGAAAAAAAAAATGTAAAAAATGTGATAACATTTTTTATGGGTACAGTGTTGCATGACCGCGCAATTGCTATTCAAAGTGCAACAACACTGAAAGCTGGTAAAAGTTCCCGGTATTGAAGTGGTTAACTATTCATACATACCCTAAGAAATGTCCTCCAGCATCCAGAGTTGATGTGTACTTTTATAATTGAAAACAGGCCAGATGTGGACACTTCAGACTCCTAATATCCCTAAGACAGAAAAGTCATAAAGTTCAGAAAATCAGTGAAATACAACCAGGTCAAAAGGCTAAACATGGAGTATAAGTAAGATACAAAACAGAGGGGGGAGAGGATACAAATTCCAAACACTCACCCACAATCAATATACTGTATGGGTCCACTAGACAGCTTCACAAGTTAGGTTTCTCCGACCATATACCTATGATCAATACACTAAAACCAAATCAGTATGATAGCCAACCATTATTTATAAGCCCATCCAATATACTGTTTACTATATGGTAGACACATACTTACATTGGACCAAATTGAACCAACGTACTGTAAAAATGTAAAAAAAACATAATTCATCTTTAATCAAACATACCAATGCAGTTTTCAGAAATGTTTTCACTTACATTCAGTACATGGCCTGGAACTGAGCAAGGCTTAGGGGAGGGCCAGCATGACTGGTGCTTGCAGAAAGAGGTGGAGATGTATGGTAGAGTGTTTACTTACGAATAAAAGAGGGTGGCTTACCTGATTGGAGGCATAAATAAAAGAGGGGTGGTCTCTAGGATGATGAGAATAGGCTGGGCTTGTTGGGCTTCAGTCGGAGCTCGTGTCAGTACTGGTGAGGTTTCTCCCGCCCTCCCTCCTTGGGCTCATTGGTTTGTTTTTGATTGTGTTGTTTTTGGTTGTGTCATTTTGTGTTTTTCTTGACCCTTTTTGTGTTTGTCGGGTACTTTCTGTCTTTCGTCTTGGGATTCGGGATTGTGTTTTATGTCATGGCAACTGGCAGGGGCCCCTGAGTCTCTGAAGGCGGTGCTGGAGTAACATTTTGGCGGATTATGGGTTAGGCCCTTTTTAGGTATGGGTGCCCCTTCCCAACAATAAGGTTACATTGGTAAATTTGTATTTAATGGGTTGTATCTGGGACTATGTAGCTGTATCCTTGTCCCCAAGGCGGTGTAGTAGAGGATGGGGGCCTTCTTACTAGGTGGCAGATACAGCCAGGTTCTTTTCTGTGATTATCAGTGCCTTCAAAGACCTTAGACCTGGTTAGGATCATTACTGTTCAGTTAATACTTTGATTCTACATATTTTTGATACAAACAAATTGGAGAGTTGTGTGGTTATTTCAGGTACTAGAATGCTGGGGTTGTTTCGTTTATTTAAAGGGGGGGGGGACTAGATCAGTGGTTAGCCTTGATATTCTGCAGTTCCCTTAGTCATGCCTACTTTGATTCTACATGATGCATTAATTATATAAGAGCTGTATCTTAATTTAGTTATGTTAAATAAATGGGCTGCTATGGCCGTTTTTTGATACAAACAAATTGGAGAGTTGTGTGGTTATTTCAGGTACTAGAATGCTGGGGTTGTTTCGTTTATTTAAAGGGGGGGGGGGACTAGATCAGTGGTTAGCCTCGATATTCTGCAGTTCCCTTAGTCATGCCTACTATGGGATATACAGAGTATACTACATTCAAGACATGTCTTTGGTGGTAACTGTCAGTTGCCAGTGTGCTCAGGTGTCAGCTCACAGCCACTTTTTCAAGCCCTCAAATGACTGGTGTCATAGCTGATCACATGTGCAACACCATCACAACTACAGATCTAAATAGAGGAGAGAACGGCACTGTCCTTAGCGGATGGGAAGGTTTAGCTCCACTTTTAACTAAAAATTTGTTCTACACGAAATAATATAAAACAATGAACTAAAACGACAGTGTTTCATAAAACATTGTGTAAACTACATAACTTATGCCACTTAAACTAACATAAACCACACCATTCTGAATTAGCCATTCAATAAATGGGTACTCTTCGATAGTTGTTATTAAATATTACATTTCAATTTCGATCTGCAGCTGTCAGTGTATTTCTTTAACTGCCAAACAAAATTCAAATTTCTCTTCTCTGCACTGTATCATCTGTAACTTGCTTACTTTCTCTCTCACAAAAGCTGTTCATAGACCATAAGGTTAAGTTATGTGCAGTCTGCTCTATGAGATATGGCAAACCCAGCATGTCTTTTGATAATAATAAATTAGTTAGGAGTTGTTTGTGCAGTTGGATTTTCCACTGAACAAGTTCTTCGACAATCTAGCCTATAAAGATATCTACTGACATGAGATGACAATATGATAAATATGTTTTGCACCGCTGACAATCAAGGGGTCTCCAGGGGAACAGGACCAGAATGGTTGGATAAACTTGGCATTCCTGATGGCATTCCTTTCTCCTCCCCTCTGCATAAAAAGAACACAAATACTTGGCCAGACTGTGACCTAATATATGACTTTAAAGGTCCATAGATTTATGAGGGGCTTTCCATCCGCATGCAGTATTGACCACTCTTAAAGCGGAACTATACCCATAACAACTTGAAAAAAAAATGTTGTTTAGTAAGGAACATACCTTCTATATTAATAATTATGCTAAATTAGTGTGTACTGTATATTGCGTGTGAGCTGTTCCAAGCTTCTCCACACTTTTTTCTTCCCTAGTTTCATCCGTCCAAAGAATGCTTTTCCAGAACTGGTCTGGCTTTTTTTTATGTTTTTTGTCAAAGTCTAATCTGGCTTTTCTATTCGTCAGGCTTATGAATGGTTTGCACCTTGTGGTATGCCCTCTGTATTTGCTCTCGTGAAGTCTTCTTTTGATTGTAGACTTTGACAATGATACGCCCACCTCCTCGAGAGTGTCCTTCACGGATGTTGTGAATGGCTTTTTCTTTACCATAGAGAGGATCCTGTGATCAACCACCACTGTTTTCCTCCTTGGACATTCATGCCTTTCATGTTGCTGAGCTCACCAGTGCATTCTTCTTTCCTCAGAATGTACCAAATGTTCTCAGCAATAGATTTCAAATGCAAATACCACACTTAGAATTATCTCCAGATCTTTTACCTGCTTAATTGATGAACTAATAACAAAGGAGTAGCCCACACCTGGCCATGAAACAGCTTTTGATTCAATTGTCCAATTATTTTTGGTCTCTTGAAAAAGGGGGATGGCTACTCTTAAGAGCTGTAATTCCTAAACCCTTCCTCCAATTTGGATGTACATACCCTGAAATTAAACCCGAGAGTGTGCACTTTCAGCCCATATCCATTATATAACTATGGTTTGAATATGTTTTGGTAACTACCTGAAAAAAACTAAAATTGTGCCTGTGCTGACCCACCGATGCCAAGATTTGGTGCTGCACCGATCAATCAGCAGATTCAAGCCAGTGATGTTCGTCCTGGATCTGCTGATTGATCACGGCCCTATTAGAGATCTTTCTGTACCTGTGTTTATAGAACACAGGCACAGGAAATGATGCAATCTTCTCTTCCTGGGCACATTCAGCTCCAGAGAGAAAAGAAAGCAGATATATGTGAGTAAAAACAGCACACCTTTACAGTAAAAGCACAGCTAGGTCACTTTTAACCCCCTAATTGCCCCCCAGTTAACCCCTTCACTGCCTTGTCACCAGTGTCATTAGTACAGTATGCAGATTTTTTTACTGATCACAGGCAATTTCAGATAGTGTTAGCTTCAGTTAGCATCCCTTCCAGATAGCGTCAGATTGCCCGCCACTACATCAGTAACCACATTTAACCGTTTGATTGCAAGAAACACGCTCACATACACAATAAACCTCCATTGCTAGTATAGTGTCTGAACGGATCAATATCTTTGATCAGATCAGAACTATACCAGCGTTCACAATAGTATAGTGTCCCCAAAAATGTAGCATTAGAAGGATCAGTCCTGGGACCTGTCAGCACCTGCGTTTAGCCCCTACGCTTAACCCCCCCCCTTTCCCCTAGCAAGTGCAGTGTCAGTAGATCACTGTCACTTGATACATTGCACACAAAACCGCAGTGTTAGCAGAATCAAGCCTGATCTCTGCTAGCACTTGTAGGTAAGTTTTTTTGTAGTGGTTCAAGCAGTGCCTTACAGACAGGTGCTCTTTTTCCTGTGAGTCGCACTAGGTACCTATACATTTAGTGACCAAAATGTCCAATAAAAGGTACTCTAGTGAAGAGGCCTACAGGATTCTGACCATGTCAGGTGAGAGTAAAGGTGAAGCCTCACTGACAGAATCAGACAGCATGCAGACAGAATGTAGACAGCAGTGGCACCCTGACAGATAGCTCAGATGATGGAGTAGAGGTCCCTGCTAAGGTCCGGCGTACCCGAACTTGTTCCCAGGTTGCTGAGGTGGTACAATTGCATGATGATTCTCATATGCAGCAGAGTGCCAATACTAGTGCTGCTGTACATTTTGGTGAACTGGTGAGCACCAGTGGCCTAGTACATCCTGGTCTTTTACATACCAGCACTGCAGTATCACTTGGTGACGTGGTGAGTCCCATACGTGCAGTACAAGCTGGTACAGTGGCTAGCACAAGTAGTGTCCAGGAGCCACCAAAAATTTGAACACAGGCCCATAGAGCCCATAGTGTTCTTCTGGATGTACTTGCAAATCCTGATTGGCAGCCCACAAATTCTGCAGCACATGTATTTCCCCCATTCACTAACCAACCTAGAATTCAGGTGGAAACAGCAAATGTAACTACTCCCCTTGATTTGTTTGGAGCTGTTTTTCAAGATCTGTTTGGATTGATTGTGGATCAAAGTAATTTATATGCACAACAATTTATCGCCGCCAACCTAAATTAAAATTTTGCCAGACCATTTTCATGGAAACCTGTTACAGTTTCTGAATTTAAAGTTTTTTTGAGCCTAACCCTCAACATGGGCATTACTAAAAAAATGAATTGCGGTTGTATTGGTCCACAGACATGATTCATCATATGCCCATGTTCAT
The DNA here is from genome assembly GCF_062004578.1 of Staurois parvus. Classification (NCBI taxonomy): domain Eukaryota; kingdom Metazoa; phylum Chordata; class Amphibia; order Anura; family Ranidae; genus Staurois; species Staurois parvus. Next base: position 10,391,704 of record NW_028318078.1, on the reverse strand, counting down.
CTATGCCTGTCGTGGCCAGGCATAGATATGAGAATATAATGTGGTTTATTCATTTCAACGACAATACACTCTGTTGCCCTCTGGGTGACCCTGAATTTGACAAAAGTTCCACAAAATTCGGCCCCTTGTAAATCATCTTAACCAGAAATTTACAGATGTGTATACTCCCCAGCAAAACATCTGTGTTGATGAGTCTCTCATTAGTTTTTCTGGCCGCCTTGCATTCAGACAATTTCTCCCCAGCAAGCATGCCAGATATGGGGTCAAAATGAATAAGACCTGTGAAAGGGCAACAGGCTAAACATGTAATTTTAAGATTTACGAGGGAAAAGACAGTCACGTGGAGTCTCCCAGATGCCCAGACTACATGTGGAATAGTGGCAACATAGTTTGGGATTTGGTGTCACCCTTTTTCCATATGGAGTACCACTTATACGTGGGCAATTTTTATACAAGTGTGCCACTATTTAGACATTTATACAATCTTGGAATTGGCGCATGTGGCACCATGCGACCTAATCACTGGGGTTTCCCCCAATAGCTTGTAAATAGCAGTCTTAGAAAGGGGAAAAACCCTGCTTGAAAAACGATGAATTGCTAGCAGTGAAGTGGAAGGACAAATGGGATATTTTCGTCCTGTCTTCCATTCACGCAGAAACGACCATCCAAATTTCCACGGCAGCTGGTGTTGTTGAGAAGCCCCTCTGTGTCCAAGACTATAACCTTAACATGGGAGTTGTGGACTTCAACAACCAGATGATGAAGCCATACTTAGCTTCCCGAAAATCCAGACCCTGGTACAAAAAAGTGTCCGTTTATTTCAATTGGCTCTATATAACGCTTTTGTGCTTTACAAAGCAACTGGACAAAGAGGATCCTTCCTAAAATTCCAGGAAGAGATCATCAAAGCCCTTTTGAATCCAGAAGGTGCTGTGGCCCAAACCCCCAACTCAGATGTAGTTAGCATGAGAGGCATTTTCCAGGTGAAATAAAAGGGACAGTGTAAAAATAATAAAAAAATCAAAACAAGCCAAAAAATTAAAGCACCCGCGTACGCAACTGCATGTGCAATAGTTGGCCCCATGTCGGTATATAAACAGCAATTGCACCATGCATGTGATTTATCGCTGCGAATGTCAGATCGAGGACAGCAATTTCTCTGTAAATTTAAATGGTAGCCTGTAAAGGCTTTTAAAGCATCGCATCGCAGTTTTAAAGCGTCATGTTTGGTATCTATTTACTCGACATATCATCATCTTTTATATTTTACCAAACAATTGGCCAATATATTGTGTTTTTGTGCATTAAAAGTAAAAAAAGTGTATTTTTTTTTAAATTTGCATTTGAAAAATCGCTGCGTGAGTACTATGTGACATAAAAATTTGCAGCACCCACCATTTTATTCACTAGGGGTTCTGCTTTAAAAAATATATAATGTTTGGGGGTTCAAAGTAATTTCCTAGCAAAAAATACTTAATTTTTCATGTGAACAAAAAGTGTCAGAGAAGGCTTGGTCTTCAGGTGGCCAGAAGAGTGAGTGATGTGTCGCATAAACTTCTAATGCTGGGCATAAAATGCCCCCCCCTTTTGGAAAGTAAACACCCTAAACTATTTGCTGAGATGCATGCTGAGTCCATAGAATAATTAAATTTTACCACAAGTTTTTGGAAATTGACAAAAAAAAAATTTTTTTTTCTTTACACAAAGTTGGCACTTAAATTATATTTACAAATTTACGCACCAGGCTTTCAAAGGGGTCATTGAATTTTGGGCTCCTGTATGTGGCTAGTCTCCCAAAAAGTCTCACACATGTGGTATCCCCATACTCAGGAGAAGTAGCAGAATATGTTTTGGGGTGTAATTCCAAATATACCCATGGCCAGGGGCGGACTGACCATTTGAGCACTTGGGCATTGCCCGAGGGCCCAGGGTCAGTAGGGGGCCCCATGAGATGCCCCTGGTACCTTTCATTGGCTTTTTTGGGTGTGGACAAGGACACAGGGGCCCTATGATGCCCTATTGCCCGGGGGCCCCATGAGTTGTCAGTCCGCCCCTGCCCATGGCATGTGTGAGCAATATACCATTTAAATGACAACTTTGTGTAAAAAAACGAAAAAACATTTTTTGTCATTTTCTAAAAACTTGTGAAAAAAAAAATCTTCCATGGACTCATCATGCCTCTGTCAAGGTCCTACCTTTCTTCAGAGCTTGTGCATCTCCATGAGCTGGCATCCATCTTGGTTTTCTGCAAAGCATGGTGGGAACCTTTATGCCTTCAGGCTTCTGCGGCTCCTCCTCAGAAGGGTGTGGTTGAGCACATTTAAACCTGCTGTCTGCAAGTGTGCTCTGCACTTGTGTCCTGTATGTTGCCCTGTTGCAAGCTCTTGTGTTGTTTCCTTTGCTCTCCTGGTAACCGACTCGGCTTGGACAAGACTACTCTCTGCGTTAACCCTTTATCTGACCTCCCGTTGCTGAACCCGGCCCGTGACCTGAGTATTCTTTGCCTACCGTCTAGTACTGTCTGCTCCGTTGTTATTGACCCGGCTTGTCTGACTACTCTACTCGTGTTCCCATCTAGCTCCCGCCAGCTGTATGCCATTGGCGGCAGTCGTTATCGCAGCTGGGGTCACTCGGGGGCCGCGACCTGGTCTCAGGCTGCGTCAAGTCCATCCCCACCATCAGGGGCCCTGGTGAAGGGTAGCCTGGGGCTTAGACTCCGCGCCCTGAGGGACTCTGGTCTGTGGGTAGTGGCTGTCGTCAGTCGCAGCGTGACCGTACCATAGGCCTGCCTGCCCATTCCAGCGTTCCTGCCCTGACAGCCTCTCAGCAGATAGCTTAGGGTGTCTATTTTCCGAAAAGGGGTCAGTTGGGGGTGTTTGTACTGCCCTGCCATTTTAGCACCTCAAGAAATGGGATAGGCAGTCAGAAAGTAAAAGCTGTGTAAATTCCAGTATCTATACCATATTTTGTAGACAGTATAACTTTCACACAAACCAATTAATATGCAGATATTGTGATTTTTTTTTTGCAAAAAGACATAAAGAAAAATACATTTTTGCCTACATTTATGGTGCAATTTGAGTTTATAGGATATTTTTTTTTTTAAAACAGAAATGAGGAAATATTGTTTTTGTTTTTTAAATTTTTGGTCTTTGTTTACAGCACAAAATGTAAAAATTCAGAAGTGATCAAATACCACCAAAAGAAAGCTCTATTTGTGTGAAAAAAGGACATACATTTTGTTTGAGTACAGCATTGCATGACCACATAATTCCCAGTTGAAAGAGCACAGCACCATAATGTAAAAAATGGCCTGGTCAGGAAGGGGGGTAAATCCTTAAGAACTGAAATTTAATAAGAGCCCAGCCTGTTCTATAGAGGCTATTATATAGGTCATTCAGGCCAATGATTTTCTAGATTGTCAAGCCAGGAAAGAGCTGGCAGCCCTACTTTACAGTTTTAATTTTACCACACTTTAAAAACAAATAATGGTTGCGTTTATGCAAAAACTGTGTTCAGTCTTGATTTAATTGTGCATGCCTACTTCTGGAATATTTTTATTTCCTTTACCTATTTATCTATACTTGCTTTATAAAAATTTGATTTATCAGCTTCAGAGCAAGCAATCAAAAGTATCTGGAGTCTCGGAGTCAACTTCCTGACCCTCTTCACCATCTCCCAGCTTCTTGTAATGGCTTGCACCCTTGGTTTGCACCCTCTTAACTACAACTGTTCTAAAATACTTCCTTAAAATACTTCTTATCCTACTATAACTATAACTTTAGGAGCCAGGAAACATGTTTTTTTAAACACAAACAGAAAAGGTTTAAAAATATGTTTTCACTGCAAGGATGGTAAGTGGTAATAAATGTAATGTACCAACTGCTTTTTTTTTGGACCTAAGTATTTTCCATGCGTACACCAAGCTCTGTGGGTGGTTTGGAGTGATTCAGTGACCATGTCCTGTAAACAGCTAGCCACATAGAGTGGAAATTGAAGGAAAATTGACCATATCTAGCAAAAACTGCATGGAACATTAAACTGTATTCTTCTTATGCTGCCTTCTGCAGTACAAAATGACAAGTCACATAACAAGTGTAGCTCTACCCTTTAACCGTTTCAATACCGGGCACTTTTACACCCTTCCTACCCAGGCCAATTTTCAGCTTTCAGCAGTTACGCGGTCATGCAACACTGTACTCAAATTTGATTTTTATCATTGTTTTTCATACAAATAGTACTTTTTTCTGGTGGTAGTTAATCACCACTGGGTTTTTATCTTTTGCTAAACTGAAAAAAAAAAGACCGAAAGGTTTAATAAAAAATGCATTTTTCTTTGTTTCTGTTATAACATTTTCCAAAGAAATAATTGTTCTTCATAAATTTAGGCCAAAATGTATTCTGCTACATTTCTTTGGTAAAAATAACCAAAATCAATGTATATTATTTAGTATGCAGGAAACTGATAGAGTCCACAAACTATGGTATGTACTGTATCTGAAAATATATCAATCCTGATGTTCTGATGGTCATTTCTCGAGGCTTTAAAATGTCAGGACAGTACAAATACCTCCAAATGACCCCTTTTTGGAAAGTAGACAGTCCAAGGTATTTAGTAAGTTGTAATTTTTTTGTTATAATTTTTTGGAATTTGATGAAATTAAATAAATTTTTTTTCACAATATTGTCATATTTCTCTTACACGACATAGGCATACTTGCAATTACACTCCAAAACACGTTCTGCTACTCCTCCTGAGTATGTTGATACCACATGTATGAGACTTTTTCACAGCCTAGACACATAGAGAGGCACAACATCCAAGGAACAACTTCAGGTGTTTCAGGGACTTAAATTACACATCTAGTTTCCTGACTACCCATCACACTTTTGAAGGTCCTGGAGCACCAGGACAGTAGCATTACACACAAGATTACCACATTTTGGAAAGAAAACACCCCAAAATATATTCTACGAGTCATAATGAGTCTTTTAAACATGTCATTTTTTTCCACAAGTTTTTGGAAAACACAACATTGACATAGCAAGAATTACAAACCAAAATACATTCTGCTGCTCCTCTTTTTCATAGCCTAGCCACATAGAGAAGCGCAACATCCAAGGAGCGCCTTCAGGTGTTCTAGGGAAATAAATTACACATCTATTTTCCTGACTACCTATCACACTTTTGGAGCACCAGGACAATGGAGACACCCACAAAATGACCCCATTTTGGAAAGCAAACACCCCAATGTATATTCTATGAGGCATAATGAGTTTTTTGAGCTTTTGAACATGTAATTTTGTTTCCAAAATTATTTTTTAACACAAAGTTGAATATTTATGATATTTCTAAAACACGGGATCAGAAAAAGGTCAGTCCAAGCGACAGTCAAAAAACATGGTTGATTAACAGGCCGAGGTCAGTGCAGAAGGAAGGCAGAAATGTGGTTGATAAGCAATCCAGATGGAAGGCAAAGGCATTGTTGATGAACAGGCCAGGGTCAGTTCAGGTGAAAGGCAGAAATGTGGTTTAGAAAAAAATGTCAGATTGCAGGCAGAGGCATCATTGGCAAACAGGCCAGGGACAGTTAACGTGGAACGCAGAGGCATGATCAATCAAGGCAACAGGCAAATGATCAGCACAGATATTAGAAATGGGGAAATGGCAGGCTATTAAAAATAAGGGGAACTAGTATTTTAGTGATTTGTGATAACATTGGAAGCAGTCTCCGTTGCATAGGCCTGGTTGGGAAGGACATTGGGGTCAATGAAAACTGGTGTCTCTCCTGAATCCCCCACTGCTGTATAACTGAATTTTTTTTTTGGCGTCTTCTTACTGTTTCTGTGGGTGGAATGTTCTCTGGAAGATGTCGCTTATAAAGTCTGCTCACACAAGGACAGTGAATGCTTTCTGGTGGAGATCATTGCTGGAAGATCAGGGCAGTGATGACATCTTCTAGAAATTTGAGGAAGGTGGGTCCTTTCATTGACTTTTGATAGGTGACATATGTGTAGCAATATGTTATATGCTGTGTATGGCCTCTAGGGGTCTCACTACTTAGATACTGGTACAACTGTGTTATTGCCTCTCTTTGGTTGTAGTTCTAGGGCAGACACATGTATAATGGCAGCTAGAAGCACCTAATAAAATGTCTCCTGTTAACTACAGTGTGTGAGCATCTGAGCAGGATCCACTAACAGAACATGGTGGCAGCTGGGCACTGAACCTCTGAATAGCAAGTCTTCTATCTACAAATACAGATTGTGTGACACTGGAACTGTACAGAGAATCAGCAACTGTAAGTACAGAGTCCCTATCAGACTGCACTATGGAGAGTGGCCTGAAACCCCCTCAGAGACTGGATGTCACTTCTTCCAATCTCTCACAGACATGGAGACACTGGAAGGAAGAGTTTACTCTGTATGTGGACCTGACAGTGGCACCCAGAGATGAGCAGAGGGAAGTAAAGCTGTTTTATTACTTGATTGGGGAAAAAGGCAGAGAACTAGCCGAGACCCTGCTCACAGACAGCATGGCACTGACAGACATACTGCAAGCATTTGATAAGCACTGTGACCCCAAAAAGAATGAGACGGCGGAGAGATACAAGTTCTTCTCAAGGAATCAGGAGATTGGGGACAGTGTGGACAGATATGTGACAGAGCTGAGGAGACTGGCTGCAACCTGTGGATTTGGGGACATCAGGGACTCCCTTATCCGAGACAGGATAGTGTGTGGCATCAGAGACTCTCACCTCAGAGAAAGATTACTGAGGGAGGAAGAGCTGGCTCTGGAGAAATGTATACAAATCTGCAGGGCTGCAGAGCTGACTAAAGACAGGCTGAAGATGATGGAGGGCACCAGTGATGCCTCAGTACATGCAGTATCTGTGAAAGGCAGAGCAAGGTCCAGGCTCCCTGTGAGCTCAATCCAGTGTAAATACTGTGGCAAAAGACATGAAAGAGACAAAGAGAAATGTCCAGCGTATGGGGAGTCCTGCAGGACTTGTGGCAAGATGAACCACTTTTCAGCTGTGTGCAGATTCAAAACCAGCAAACAGTACAGACAAGTCCACACAGTGACCCAGGACACAGACGAGGACAGCACAGAGGGCATCACATGGCTGCAGCTGCAGTCTGCAACAGAGAACGTCAATGTAGTCAAACAGCCAGTAGCCAATGATGCAAAGCAGCTCTTTGCCATATTTATGGTGGATGAACAGCCCATAAGATTTCAGCTGGATTGTGGAGCAAGTTGCAATGTCATTCCATTTACTCTGCTTAACAAACAGGTTCCCATTGAGCCCACTGATAAGGTACTGGTCATGTACAACAAAAGTGTTCTGAAACCCATGGGAACATGCAAGCTAAAATTAAGAAATCCACGTAACAGAAAGAGCTACAGAGTGGAGTTTACTGTGTTGCAGGAGGACGATCACATTCCTTTGCTGGGAGTTAAAGCAGTTCAGGCTATGGACTTAATAAAGGTGCAGTCCCATAACATCATGGCTCTGGAAGTTTCTGACAATACTCAAAATCCTACACAAAAGGCAGAATACATTTTGGATTTTCACCACATAAAAACAGAGTATGCTGATTTATTTGAAGGTGATGGGTGCCTGGAAGGTAAATACAAAATAGAAATTGATCACACAATACAGCCTACCAGACTGCCTACAAGAAGAGTACCTATAGCCTTAATGCAACCGCTTAAAGAGGAACTGCAGGATTTGCACAGCAGAGGTATGATAGCACCAGTACAGGAAAGCACAGACTGGATAAGCAGTTTGGTGATAGTGAAAAAACCATCAGGCAAGTTAAGAATATGCATTGATCCTAAGCCACTGAACAAGGCCCTTAAAAGAAATCACTATCCAATGCCAACAATAGAAGATATTCTACCAGATCTATCAAAGGCTAAAATATTTTCGGTATGTGATGTGAAAAATGGGTTCTGGCACGTGGAACTGGATAAAGAATCAAGTTTATTAACAGCATTTTCTTCCCCATTTGGACGCTATAAGTGGCTTAGAATGCCAATGGGAGTAAGCCCAGCTCCAGAAGTGTTCCAACAAAAATTGATGCAAGCTTTGGAAGGACTGTCTGGAGTAAAAATAATAGCAGACGATATACTAATAGTTGGGGAAGGTGATGATCTAGAATCCGCAACAAAGGATCACGATAAAAAGATGATACAATTCTTAGACAGATGTAGAAAAAAACAAATCAAACTGAACCTGGAAAAATTCAAACTAAAAATGACAGAAGTACCTTATATTGGACATCTTCTTACCTCAAATGGTGTTAAAGTCGATCCAGAGAAGGTGAGGGCGATACAGGACATGCCGACACCTACAGATATACGTGGAGTACAACGATTCCTGGGCATGGTGAATTATCTTTCCAAATTTTGCAAGCATTTATCAGACATGTGTGAGCCACTGAGACAGCTAACTCACAAAGACGTACTCTGGGAATGGACAGAAAGCCATGAAACTGCTTTTCAGTCAGTGAAAAATGCTATTGCAGACGCAGCAACGCTAAAATATTTTGATACAGATCAAGCAGTGGTAGTACAATGTGATGCCTCAGAAACCGGCCTTGGAGCCACACTAATGCAGGATAAACAGCCAATCACATATGCAAGCAGAGCGTTAACTCTAACAGAGCAAGGATATGCTCAAATCGAGAAGGAACTACTAGCGGTAGTATTTGGGTTAGAGAAATTTCACCAGTACACCTACGGTCAACAAGTGGTGGTGCATTCAGATCACAAGCCTTTAGAAAGTATTACAAAGAAGCCACTACTGAATGCCCCAAAAAGACTGCAGCGTATGCTGTTAAGGCTTCAGAAATATGATTTTAACATTTGTTACTGTCCAGGGAAGGATTTACTGATTGCAGATGCCCTAAGCAGAGCTTGCTTACCCATCACAAATGAAGAAGAAAAAGACATTGAAAGCATCAATATGTGTGAATATCTGTCTGTCTCAAAAGACAGACTGAAACAAATACAGACCTGCACAGCGGAAGATAAAACTCTACAGATCCTATCGACTGTCATCTTGAAGGGATGGCCAAAACACAAGCAGCATGCTCCAATGGAGGTTTCTCCATTTTTTCACATAAGAGATGAACTCTCTGTGCAGCATGGAATCATCTTTAAAGGAGAAAGAGCTGTCATACCACAATCACTTAGAAGAGACATTATAGAAAGATTGCACTCGACTCACTTAGGTGTAGAAGGATGTCTATGTCGTGCACGAGAATATGTTTATTGGCCTGGAATGAATGACCACATAAAAAACTTTATAGCACAGTGTGAAATATGTGCATCGGGCAATGATAAGCAACCGAAAGAGACATTGCAACCACATACAATTCCAAACAGACCATGGTCAAAAGTAGGAACAGATCTGTTCACGTGGAACGACAAGGAATATCTGGTAACTGTGGACTATTTTTCCAACTTCTGGGAGATAGACTACTTACAGGACACAAGGGCCAAAACAGTAATTAAAAAACTCAAGGCCCATTTTGCCAGATATGGCATTCCGGATATTGTGTTCTCTGACAACGCCGCTCAATTTACATCAGAAGAATTCAAAAAATTCAGGGAGAGGTGGGAATTTGAGCACCAGACATCATCTCCTGGATATCCGCAGAGTAATGGTAAAGCCGAGTCAGCAGTAAAAACAGCCAAAAGACTCATGCAAAAGGCAAAACAGGCAGGTACAGAGATATACCTGTCTATACTGGACCACAGAAACACACCCACACAAGGCCTAGACACCAGTCCAGCACAGCGGCTTATGAGTAGACGTACAAGGACTCTCCTACCAACTGCAGGTCAACTACTAAAGCCAAAGCTTGTGGGCAATGTTAAAGCCAAACTAACGAAGAATCAAGATAGGCAAGCTTTCTATTATAATAAATCTGCAAAAGATCTGCCTGTTCTCCAGAGCAATGACAATGTACGGATTCAGCCAATAGGGAAATATGACAAACACTGGAAAAAAGCGAAGGTTGTACAGAAATTGGGACCACGGTCCTATGAAATTATAACAGAGGAAGGAAGAAGATGGAGGAGAAATCGGAGACATCTGAGAAAAACACAAGAAGGAGATGATACAGGGCCCTGGGAACAGTATATGGACACTCAAAGCGATGAGACTATGAATACCAGCAACAAAGAAACAGGAACTGCTGAGGAGCATAGGGAGGTCTCTAGGCAGAGAGAGACAGTCCCAGAAAATAGACTGCCAGAATCAGAAGAAACCTCATATGTTACGAGAGCTGGCAGAACAATCAGAAAGCCGGCTCACCTCAAGGATTATATCTAATTTATAGCTATGTTCTACTTCACCATTTTGTGTTTGTTATATTTCATTGTTCTTTTATTTAAAAGAGAAAGGATGTAGCAATATGTTATATGCTGTGTATGGCCTCTAGGGGTCTCACTACTTAGATACTGGTACAACTGTGTTATTGCCTCTCTTTGGTTGTAGTTCTAGGGCAGACACATGTATAATGGCAGCTAGAAGCACCTAATAAAATGTCTCCTGTTAACTACAGTGTGTGAGCATCTGAGCAGGATCCACTAACAGAACAATATGCATTATAAATGGAAAAGGTAAATTGCAACTTTTTTATACCAGAAGGACTTTCTTGTTGATAAATAGGGCTGTAGCATCTGATCGTACTTGCCGACCGCAATAGATACGGTATATACATACATACACGCATGTTACGGTTAGCAAGTGGTTTACCGGGGTTTTTACTGAAGATATCAACCATAACCCTTTTCAGGCGACGGACAGCTTTCTAATGAAAGCTGGCTGTCTGATTGCTTTCAGTAGCGGGGCTCGCCAGTGTTTCTTGGGCTTACCATTTCAACCGATGCACCCGAGACACTATCCGATGGTGCGGCCAGCTGGTCAAATAGGCGATGAGAGACTCTATAGTCTCTAATCACCTCTATGGCCATGGAGGACCAGAGTGATGTCATGACATCATTTGCGGTCTGGAGCAGATGTAAGCAATTTTTTTTTTAAAAAAAGCAAAAGAGCAAAATTTTTTTTTGATCTTTTGCTAAAGGAGAGATGTGGGATCTTTTTGACCCCAGATCTCTGCTTAAAGAGGACCTGTCATCCTTATTTTTATTACAAGGGATGTTTACATTGATAAAAAAAGTATATAGGGATAGTGTAAAAATAAAAAAATAGGTAAAAAAAGTTAAGCACCCCCCTCTGTGCTCTCCTGCAGAAGTGAACGCATATGTAAGTCGCGTGCGCATATGTAAACAGTGTTCGTAGAACACTTATTAGGTGTCGCCGCAAATGTTACAGCGAGAGCAATAATTCTAGCGCTACCTCCTCTGTGAATCTAAACAGGTAAGCTGTAAAAATTCTTAAAGCATCGCCTATGGAGATTTTAAGATTCCATAGTTTGTTGCCATTCCTTGAGCATGCACAATTTTAAAGTGTGATGTGTTAGGTATCTATTTACTCGCTATAACATCATCTTTCATATTTACAAAAGAATTCGGGGATATATTGTGTGGTTTTTTTTCATTCATTAAAGTGTATTTTCTCCCCAAAAAATGGCATTTGAAAAATAGCTGCACAAATACTATGCATTGCAATGATCGCCATTTCATTCTCTAGGGTCTTTGCTAAAATTATATATATATATATATATATATATATATATATATACACACAGTTGTGTTCAAAATAATAGCAGTGTGTTGAAAAAACTGAATAAAGCTCAAAATCCTTCTAATAGCTTTTATTTCCATACACACAAATGCATTGGGAACACTGCACATTCTGTTCCAAATCAAAACATGAACAAAAATATATCAAATTTGTGTTGTTGTTCTAAAAAAAATTGAAGAAAAGTGAATATTAGACTGTTCAAAAAAATAGCAGTGTTTGTATTCTTCTTTACAAACTCAAACATTCACTATATAAACTGAAAAATGTTTGAAGATTTTGCTTTCCTTTGAATCACTTAATTAACATTTAGTTGTATAAGCACTGTTTCTGAGAACTGCTGTACATCTGTGTTGCATGGAGTCAACCAACTTCTGGCACCTGTGAACAGGTATTCCAGCCCAGGATGATTGGACTACATTCCACAGTTCTTCTCTATTTCTTGGTTTTGCCTCAGAAACTGCATTTTTGATGTCACCCCACAAGTTTTCTATTGGATTAAGATCTAGGGGTTGGGCTGGCCACTCCATAACGTCAATCTTGTTGGTCTGGAACCAAGATGTTGCACATTTACTGGTGTGTTTGGGGTCGTTGTCTTGTTGGAACACCCATTTCAAGGGCATTTCCTCTTCAGCATAAGGCAGCATGACCTCTTCAAGTATTCTGATGTATTCAAACTGATCCATGATCCCTGGTATGCGATAAATAGGTCCAACACCGTAGTATGAGAAACATCCCCATATCATGATTCTTGCGCAACCATGCTTCACTGTCTTCACAGTGTACTGTGGCTTGAATTCAGTGTTTGGGGGTCGTCTGACAAACTGTCTCCAGCCACTAGACCCAAAAAAAACAATCTTACTTTCATAAGTCCACAAAATGTTGCGCCATTTCTCTTTAGGCCAGTCAATGTGCTCTTTGGCAAATTGTAACCTCTTCAGCACGTCTTTTTTTCAACAGTGGGACTTTGCGGGGGCTTCTTGCAGATAGCTTGGCTTCACATAGGCGTCTTCTAATTGTAACAGTACTCACAGGTAACTTTAGACCTTCTTTGATCTTCCTGGAGCTGATTGTTGGCTGAGTCCTTGCCATTTTGGCTATTCTTCTATCCATTCGAATGGTAGTTTTTCGCTTTCTTCCACGTCTTTCAGGTTTTGGTTGCCATTTTAAAGCATTTGCGATCATTTTAGCTGAGCAGCCTATCATTTTCTGCACTTCTTTATATGTTTTCCCCTCTCCAATCAACTTTTTAATCAAGGTACGCTGTTCTTCTGAACAATGTCTGGAACGACCCATTTTCCTCAGAATTTCAGAGAGAAATGCACTGTAACCAGCATGTACAACATGTGCTGCTTTCCTTTCTTAAATAAGGGCAATAATTGCCACCTGTTTTTCAAAGAACGAATGACCTCACTAATAGAACTCCACACTGCTATTATTTTGAACATGCCCCTTTCAATTAGTGATTCAATTACACAGAATCAGCAGCATGCATGTCATGACTGTTGGGTCTGTTGGATTTCTATTACTTTACTACACCTGCTAGTAAATTATTTGCCATGTAGAAATATAATTTCTACCAAAAACAGTGATTGATCAGGTTAGTGATGTCTGACTGCTATTATTTTGAACACAACTGTACTGTATATTGTGAGGGATTAGCCCAGTAGCAGGTTGTGCTTGACCCCCTGGATGAGTCAGAGCACGGTGAAAAAGGCTCAGCACGACAGCAGGATCTTGGTGAATAAAGTTATGCTTTATTTACAAGTCTGGTGAACACACGGTGCATATATTTAAAAAAGCAAAACAAATACAAACAGAAAATAAAGCCTTGCCACACTGGGCATCTAACTGCAAACACAGTTTCCTATCTGCCTATCACACAGATTTACTCTCACCACAGTATAGTTTGGTTGCTCCCCAGTCTGTCCTGCACAGCAAACTGGTTCCAGGTTGGAGCATCCTCTCTAAGCAGCCTGGGAGTTATATAGAGCCCAGAGCCCTTAACTCACTACAGCTGAGCTTATGAAATCATCAGTGAGCCAAACAGGCTCATTACACAGCACAAAAGGAGAAAGTCGGTGTAGAGCATGAACCTGGGACAAATATACCTCCCATCCTGGACACATCTCTTAGATCTTCCTGCCTTCCTGTCACAGTATATATATATATATATATATATATATATATATATATAATGTTTGGGGGTTATAAGTAATTTTCTAACAAATACATTGATTTAAACTTGTAAAGAAAAAGTGCCAGAAAATGCTTGGTCTTCAATTAATAAATCCACCCTCAATGAATCGATTTTAATTATGGATACTCTCAGGCTTTTGGATGGGACTGCGTCTTCCTTGAATTTCCACCAAGGTGTCATTTAGGATGGTGGACAGGACGTACACATCTTTCTTATCCCTGCACTTCAAGGCCAACACTTTCTCCTTTCTCAGACTTGCTGATTCCCCCTTTGTAGCCTTGTGGTCACCAGACTTTGTGGGAAGCCCTTTATGTTGGTTTGGGTGGTACCACAGGCTAATGTTTTCTCAAGGTACAGGAAGGTGGCAGGCTTGTATAGTAGTTATACAGGTAGATGTGATACCCTTTTTGAACAACGGAAATGCCAGGTCCCAGAAAATGTTTCCATTTGTCCCAATATAGGTTGGGCACTCACGGAGCTGGAGCTAGGAGTGTTTGTCTTTGTACACATGGAAAGCATGCACATATCTTGTGGCTCTTTCACAGAGCTTGTTTAGTTTCAATCCATAACTGTCTCTTTTACTGGGAATGTATTGATTGATTCACTGCTGGCCAGTAAAATGGACAAGGTTCACACAGATGTTTTGGTCAGGGACATAAAGTTCAGCAAATCTCTTAAAACAAAATGAATCGATAGGTGGATTTTGTATAGTTTGTCATAGCCAGGCTGGGGGGGGGGGGGGCACTGTGAATTATTGCTGAAATACAGAAAGCCATGATCATGTCATAGTATGACCTGGACATTACAGCTGAATAAATGGACATGTGATGGATGGAGTGGGTGAACCAGTAAGCATGTAATTTGTGGGTTTTTTTGTAAGCCCCATGTTGATCGTAAGATGCAAAAACAATTTAAACTCCTCCACTGTGAGACATCTCCATTCAAACAGACAGACATAGCATGAATTGTGGCAGTTTTCAATATGTTGTTGGGCAAGTAAGTTAGTGTGGTACACTATAAATTGAGGTAAATTGTTAGGGAAAAAATAAATTAAAAAAAACTAAATCAATAAAATATATAAAATAAATAATGAGTAATATAGCAAATAAAAAGTTCATAAAAGTTCATATAATAATAATGGTGATACAGGATCCCAACCACAGCGATAATTAAGTGCTTGTGCTTTGAAGGTATAGTAAGAATGCGCACTCACCAGATGTGCATAGAATATGCGCATATAAATATATCCAACACGGTCCACTTTAGGGAATGGGATATGCTAGGTGTGTGGTTAACTTCCTTCAGGGTGTTAAACAGCACAGCAGAAACTCTTGGGTTGGGTAGGTGGTCAGCTCATCCAGAGGTCCCCTTTAAGGATGGATGGGTCTGCAGCCTGTATTACAGGGACTCCCTTCTCTGGATACTTGAATGGGCCAGGCTCAGAAGTAGGCTCTGTGAATCAGTAGCTCCATATAGGAGCCAAACAAAAAGTGCCCATAGTGTAGTATTTTAAAATTGTAATAGTTTATTCCATGCAAATTTGAGTATTAAAAGCAAGTAAATGTGACAGTATTGCAGATTTTTAAGCAGCACTGACCAAAATCAAAGATGGCCGCCGGACCTTCACGAGGCGCTGGCGGCGTGATGTCACAGCGTGTTGGCTCCTCCTAAAGCTTTTCGTGCCACGCACGTCCTCAGAGGGGAGACCAACCTGTGTTGGGCTGCACACCTAGCTGTGCAGTAAGAGGGAGGATTGTAGCTGATCCTGAGCTGAAAGGCAGCCCTAATGGTCACCGATCGACTACTTTCGATGGGCTTGTATTCCGCATTGGACAGTGAGAGCCCCCCGCTGACCTCATCCGTGATAATGAGGATTTGAAATGCCTCCTTGCTAGTATATTATTTTTTGGACATGGCGGCTGTATGATGGGTAAATTGATTATGGGCAGCTGTGATGGGTACACTTCTGATGGGTGGCAGTGATGTGTGACGCGTACACTGATTAGGTTACACTGATGACAGGTACACTGATAGGATGCGCTGATTGCTGCAGTGACAGATACACTGATAGGCTGCAGCAATGGATGCGCTGACAGGTACACTGATAGGTGGCACTAATGACAGGTATACATGACATCATATGATGTCCACCCAGAAGGTGCAGAGACCCGCCCAGCCATCAATCTGCTATAGGCCAGACAGGAACTGGTTAAAGGCACAATGAATAAACTGTAAAGCTCCTCAATCTACTCAAAACAACAATAATGAAAAAAAAAAGCCAAACAGCTTGGCCATACATGCTATTAACATGGTAGAATGTGCTTAAAGTGGACCTTGCAGAACAATGCAAGGTCAACTCATTAGGTCCATATGAAAAATAACTGGCTCATAGTACTACAAATGTACCTGTAAAAAAAATGTGATTATATGCTTACCCTAACCCCCCCTTGCACCTGTGCTTAGGAGAGAGTAGGGTTGCCACCTGTCCGGAATTCACCTGAACAGTCGGGGTTTTGAATCGTGTCCAGTTTTTAGTCTGCCTGGAAACCGAACATATTATTCAGACCTGGCTGTGGTTCCCTATGATAGCCGGAGAAAGGATCATGTGTTCTCTTCCCTCCAGCCTGCAGGTGGTGATATACAGCCAGCACTAAGACTGAGAGCTCACCTCAGTCTCAACGCAGGACTGCTAAGGAGGGAAGGCTGCCTGGTCTTCTTCCTTTCTTCCTTTTGATGTGACTTATCACATGACTGGAGAGAGGAAGGAGTCTCTGAGATGTCTTCTAAGCAGAGTGTGATCTGTGAGTACAAGAGGGAAGAGGGGAGACTACTCTGATATGTGGAGGGACTCCTGATGTAAGAAGGCACTCTCATGGCGACGCCAGATTAAGGAGTTGCTCTGATGGGGACACCAGATTAAGGAGGCACTCTGATGGGGACACCAGATAAGAGAGACACTCTGATGGAGACACTAGATTAAGGAGGCACTCTGAAGGGGTCACCAGATTAAAGAAGCACTCCAATAGAAATATCAGATTAAGTAGGCACTCTGAAGGGGACACCAGATTAAGAAGCACTCTGAAGGGGACACCAGATTAAGGGTACACTCTGATGAGGACACCAGATTAAGGAAGCACTTTGATGGGGACACCAGAATAAGGAGGCACTCTGAGGCACTAAAATCAAGCACCTAGGCAAGCAGACTGTTTCCACAAACATTTGTGAAAGAATGGGGAGCTCAATGAATTCAAGAGTGGTACCGTGATAGCTTGCCACCTGTGCAATAAGTCCATCCGTGACATTTCCTTGCTACTAAATATTTAATGGTCAACTGTTAGTGGTATTATTATAAGTGGAAGCAACTGAGAACAACAGCAACTCAGCCACGAAGTGGTAGACCACAGAAAATGAAAGAGCAGGGTCAGCGCATGCTTAATTGCACAGTGTGCAGAAGTCGCCAACTGTCTGCAGAGTCAACAGCTGAAGACCTCCAAACTTCATGTGGGCTTCAGATTAGCACAACAACAGTGCGTAGAGAGCTTCATGGAATAAGTTTCCATAGCCGAGCAGCTGCATCCAAGCCTTACATCGCCAAGTGCACTGCAAAGCATCGGATGTAGTGGTGTAAAGCACGTCACCACTGGACTCTAGAGCAGTGGAGACATGTTCTCTGGAGTCATGCAAAATGTCTGGAAATCCGGTGGACATGTCTGAGTTTGGCGGCTGCCAGGAGAACGGTACTTGCCTGACTAAATTGTGCCAAGTGTCATGTTTGGTGGAGGGGGGATTATCGTATGGGGTTGTTTATCAGGGGTTGGGCTTGGCCCCTTTGTTCCAGTGAAGGGAACTCTTAAGGCGTCAACATACCAACACATTTTGGATAATTTCATGCTCCCAACTTTGTGGAAACAGTTTGGAGATGGCCCCTTTCTGTTCCAACATGACTGCGCACAGTGCACAAAGCAAGGTCCATAAAGACATGGATGAGTAAGTTTTGGGTGAAGGAACTTGACTGGCCTGCACAGAGTCCTGACCTCAACCCGACAGAACACCTTTGGGATGAGTTAGAGCAGAGACTGCGAGCCAGGCCTTCTTGTCCGACATCAGTGCCTGACCTCACAAACGCGCTTCAGGAAGAATGGTCAAACATTCCCATAGACACACTCCTAAACCTTGTGGACAGCCTTCCCAGAAGAGTTGAAGCTGTTATAGCTGCAAAGGGTGGGCCAAGTCAATATTGAACCCTACAGACTGAGTCTGGAATGCCGTGAAAGTTCATATGCGTATAAGTCAGGAGTCCCAATACTTTTGGCAATATAGTGTATATCACTGAAGGATATTGATTGCCACACAGTGATGTGGAAAAAGAGGTAAGATAAGTATATAATCAAATTATTTTTGTTACAGGTACATTTTTGCAGACAGAAATTTTTAGAATGGTAGGGAGCCTGGACCTCGTACTGCAAAGTCTGCTTTCACGCAATGTATAAAGTGTATGTCTAGCCAAAACTTTTCTCATGTTTATGTTGTTTTTGGTAGAATGGGGAAGTGCTAGATCCTCAGTTGGGTTTTACTGTTACCAAAGTCTCTATTTAAGGGAATTTCCCATTTCTGTCCCTGTGACAAAGGTTTCGCCAGAAGTGAGGTATTATAAAATCTCCAATAGCAACAAAGCAGTTTATTGTTTTCTTTTGCTTCCTAAAAGTTGAATCCCCTTGAAATAAATGTTGCAGAAGTATAAACCCAGAAACTCAAATGCAGTGACCTTACCAACACATTGCCTATCAAAGAAAGATCAGTTTTGAGTGACCTTATTTCAAATCTGAGATTCATATAATCCAGTCAGATTTAGCTAACTGATTAGTGTTTCTAGGTTGAACTGCTGCCACTGGTGACATGGCTTTATTCTGTGCAATATTTATGGCTTGGACTTCAATGGGATTGGTTTGGAATTCTTGGGGGGTCAATTTATAAATGTTTTCATGTTTTTACCCAGGTTTTCCAGTTCAATCCAATTTGAAAACATGTGTGAATGTAGGGTGAAAGCTGTGTGAAAACATTTATAAATAGACCCCACCTATCCATTCCAAAAGATAGTATTCCCGAATCACCAATGAAGTTTCAATATCAAGTGGCTTGAATTAAAAAAGAAAAAAGCAGATACCTAATGGGAGAAAGCTGTGTCATCCAGTAAACAAAACATTACACCTATATATGCCATTTTACAATACAGTTGGAATTTCCCAATATAATAATAGACACTACTGAGATTAATCAAGGGTAGAGCTGATAAAATAGACACAAACTCCTGCTGGGATAATATTGTTTGTTGTTTATTTTGCTGTTCTGTTGCTCTTATTAGGTAATAGGACTTAAAGTGATATTAAACGCAAAAATTTCATAAATTGCAGTTTAACAACCCGTAGATTTGGTGGCTGTGTTAGTTTTCCTTTTTTTAGGCTTTTTTCCCATTAGTTGACATGGTGATCCAGACAGTAACACAATTCTTCTCTTAGGGTGGCTGAATTATGGATGAAGTAGTAAAGCAGACACCTTTGGGTCTGGGAGAGGGTAGTGTTAGACTAGCAGACTTAGCCGGAGTCTGGCTTCAATTTGTTAGTCAAGTTCATCTAACACTTTAAGGCCTGTTTCACACCAATGTAGTTTGCTTTTGATCAATTTTTGCAATGTTTTTTTCATTTGTTTTGCGTTTTTACATATGCGTTTTTACCACTTTTTGTATTTTGCTTTTTTTCAGCGTTTTGTTTTTTGTTAACCACTTGCCCTCCAGAGGATTAACCCCCCTTCTTGACCAGGCCTCTTTTTGCTACTCGGCGCTGCACTAATTCAACTGATAATTGCGCGGTCATGCAATGCTGCACCCACACGAAATTTACGTCCTTTTTTTCACACAAATAGAGCTTTCTTTCAGTGGTATTTGATCACCTGTGCACTTTTTATTTTTCACGCTATAAACAAAAAATTTGGAAGAAAAATTTTTTTTTTTTAAATAAACAATATTTTCTCATTTCGGTCATAAAAAATATCTATAAAAACTAAAATTTCACCATAAATTTAGGCCAAAATGTATTCTGCTACATGTTTTTTGTTAAAAAAAATCCCAGTAAGTGTATATTTATTACTTTGTCTGAAAGTTATAGCATCTACAAACTATGGTATAGATAATGGAATTTACACAGCTTTTACATTCTGACTGCCCATCACATTTCTTGAGGTGCTAAAATACCAGGATAGTAAAAACACCCTCAAATGACCCCTTTTCGGAAAGTAGACACACTAAGCTATCTGTTGAGAGGCATATTGAGTCCATTGAAGATTTATTTTTTTCCACGTTTCTGCAAAATGACAAAAACATTTTTTTTTACACAAAGTTGTCATTTAAATGATTTATTTCTTGCACAAGCCATGGGTATATGTGGAGTTACACCCCAAAATACATTCTGCTACTTCTACCAAGTATGGGGATACCACATGTTTATGACTTTTTGGGAGCCTAGCCACATACAGGAGCCTGAAATCCAATGACCACTTTGAAAGCCTGAAGGTGTGTAACTTCCTCATTTCACTTCCTCACTACCTATCACAGTTTCGAAGACCCTGTTATGCCAGGATAGCACCACCCCCCCTTCCCAATGACCCCTTTCTGGAAAGTAGACAACTCAAGAAATTTAAAAAGAGGCATGGTGAGTATTTTGCAGATCTAATTTTTTTCCCACAAGGTTTTTAAATATAAAAAAAATCTAAAACAATTTTTGTTTTTTTTCTTAATTTTCCAAAAACTTGTGACAACAAATGAGATCTGCAAAATACTTACTATGCTTCTTATCAAATTCCTTGGGGTGTCCAAAAAGGGGTCATTTGGGGGGGTTAGGTGCTATCCTGGAATTTCAGGGCCTCCGAAACTGTGATAGGTAGTCTGGAAGTGTAATGAGGAAATAAAGCCCTTTAAAAAAAATGAAAGGTACAGAGTAAAAATAATAAAAAAAAATCAAAATAACAAAAAATAAATAAATAAAAAACTCGCCCCTCCCAAGTGTTGACCCTGTGCCAGTATGTAAACAGCGGTTGCGCCATGCATGTGAGGTATCGCCGTGAACGTCAATGAGGAAATAAAGCCCTTTAAAAGCCTGAAGGTGCTTATTGGATTTTGGGGTCCTGTATTTGGCTAGACTGCCAAACCGTCTCTCACATGTGGTACCCCCATAATCGGGAGAAGTAGCAGAATGTATTTTGGGGAGTAATTCCACATATACCCATGGCATGTGTGAGCAGTAAATCATTTAAGTGACAATTTTGTGTAAAAAAAAAATATTTTTTTTTAGTCATGTTCCATAAACTTGTGGTAAAAAAATAAATTCTTCTATTGATTCAACATGCCTCTCAGCAAATAGTTTGGGGTGTCTACTTTCCAAAAAGGGGTTGCTTTGGGGAGTGGGGGTGTTTTATGTCCAGCAGTAGAAGTTTATGCCACACATCATTCACTCTTCTAACCACATGAAGATCAAGCCTTTTCTGACGCTTTTTTGTTCACATGCAAAAAATCTGTATTTTTTGCTAGGAAATTAATTTACACCTCAAACATTATATATTTTTTTAAAGCAGACACCCTAGTGAATAAAATACTGGGTACTACAATGTTTTACGGCACATAGTACTCGTGCAGCAATTTTTCAAAAGCAAATTCAAAAAAAAAAATACACTTTTTTACTTTTAATGCACAAAAACACAATATATTGGCCAATTATTTGGTAAAATATAAAAGATAATGGTATGCCGAGTAAATAGATACCAAACATGACATGCTTTAAAACTGCGCATGCCCAGTGCAATGGCAAAAAACTCCATACAGTTTTAATATCCATAGGCAACGCTTTAAAAGCCTTTAAAAGCTACCATTTTAGATTTACACAGGAGGTCTAGTGTTAGAATTACTGCCCTTGATCTGACGTTTACGGCGATACCTCACATGCATGGTGCAACAGCTGTTTACATACTGGCACAGGGTCAACGCTTGGGAGGGGCAAGTTTTTTATTTTTCTTATTTTTTTTTTACGTTATTTTGATTTTTTAAAATTATTTTTACTCTGTACCTTTCATTTTTTTTATTACTTTTAATGCTATCACAGGGAATGCAAATATCCCCTGTAACTTCAATGGGCATTGTCATATATTCTTTTTTGAGAAATCTGGGGTCTATCAGACTCTAGATATCTCCTCTGTCCTTACATTATCTAATCAAACCAAAATCAGTGTGATCAGATGCTTTCCCAATTTACAAATGGCGCTGTTTATATTCTGCGAAACTGAAGTGATGAAATGTTCGTAGCTTCTGAATTCTTAGACTATAGAGATGATTGGCACCACTCTGGTCTCCAATCAGCTCTGTGGTCAGCTGGCAGAAACACCGGCTGCATTTTCAGGTTCCCCCGATGGCACGGGACTGCCCGAGAAGGCCGTGGAAGGCAGCGGGGGAGGGGGCCATCATCTCCCACTGCTTGTAAAAGCAATCCTGCAGCTAATTAGCCACTGGGATTGCTTTTACATGAATCGCCGGCTGAAAAAAATTATACCAGGAGGATGCCTGCAGCTGTAGGCATCATCCTGGTATAACCATTCAAAGTCCAGTGATGTACCAGTACATCGCTGATCCTTGTTGGTTATATATGCTATGTTCTTTTTTTTTGTATGCAGCCTGTGGGCTGAATGAAAAAAGAGAAGAAATCTCTGCCAGAAAAAGTGTGTGGTATGCCCACCATTAGAATATACCACCCTGCATCCACTCACTTCTAATGGTGGGCACACATTAGGTCACACTTTGCCACGAGCACCAGTTCCAAGATTGAACAAATGTCTAAATAGTGGCACGTTTGAATAAAAATTGGCCACGTATAAGTGGTACCCCATATGGAAAAAGGATGACACCAAGTCCCAAACTATCTTGTCACTACTTCCCATGTAGTCTGGGCATCCGGGGGGCTCCACGTGACTATCGTTTCTCTTGTAAAAACCGAAACTTATAAGTAAAGCCTGTTGTCCTCTCACAGGTCTTCTACATCTTGACCCCATATCTGGCACGCTTGCTGGGGAGAAATTGTCTGAATGCAAGGCGGCCAGAAAAATTAATCAGGGACTCATCAACGCAGATGTTTTGCTGGGGAGTATAGACATCTGCACATTTTTGGTTAAGGTGATTCATAAGGGGCTGAATTTTGTGGAGCCGGTCAAATTCAGGGTCACCCCGAGGACGACAGAGTGTATTGTTGTTGAAATGCATAAAACACATTATTCTCTCATATCTATGCCTGGCCATGGCAGCAGAGAACACGGACATATGATGAATCGGGTCTGTGGACCAATACAACCGCAATTCATTTTTTTAGTAATGCCCATGTTGAGGGTAATGAGTTTCCATGCGACTGGTCTGGCAAGGTTTGAATTTGGGTTGGCGGCGATAAATTGTTGTGCATATAAATTGCTTTGATCCACAATCAATGCATACAGATATTCCGTGAAAAACAGCTAAAAAAATCAAGGGGAGGAGTTAAATTTGCTGTTTCAACCTGAATTCCGGGTTGGGCAGTGAATGGGGGAAGTACGGGGGTTGCAGAATTTGTGGCCTGTCAATCGGGATTTGCAAGCACATCCGGAAGGATACTAGGGGCTCTACAGGCCTGTGTGTGAATTCTTGGTGGTTGTGGGACAATACTTGTGCTCGCCACCACACCAGCTTGTACTGCACCTATGGGACTCACCATGTCGCCAAGTCATACTGCAGTGCTGGTATTATAATTATTATTATACAGGATTTATATGGCGCCAACAGTTTGCTCAGCGCTACAATATAACAGGAGGCAATACAGAACAATACAGTTCAATACAAGAGGGTTAGGAGGGCCTGATCCTAGGAGCTTACAATCTAAGAGATATGTGAAAGATCAGGATGTACTATGCCTCTAGTACTCGTCAGTTCACCAAAAGGTAGCGTGGCACTAATACTGGTACTGTCACGTACCTTAGTAGTGAGCCTGACGTGAAGAAGCAGACCTCTCGTACAACCCTGGCTCGGGAACCGCTGAGAGTGAGACAGCAGTCACAAGAGCGCAGTGGGGTAAGAGGGCCTGGGATCCATCTGGTGAAGTAGCAGGACTGGGGAGGAGCGGACCAGAGCAGGATGCAGATGGAGCTGTGCAGGATGGATGGATGAGGCAGAGCAGACCAGAGCAGGATGTGGATGGATCCATGCAGGATGGATGGATGAGTCAGAGCAGACCAGAGCAGGATGCGGATGGATCCGTGCAGGATGCGGATGGATGCGGATACACCGTGAGGCAAGTAGCGGAGTCAGGCGGGCCGGCTTTGGTATCCGAGGAGGCAGAGCAGACCAGAGCAGCAGGCAGAAGGATAGTTGGGTCACAGGCCAGGTTCAGCAACAGGAGGTCAAATGATCAGGAGCAGGCAGAAGAATATCCAGAGACACGCTAGGGGTCAGGGCAGGAGATGGTCAACAATAGTCAGGAGCAGGCTGGGTTCGGCAACAGGAAACAAATCAGAGTTAGGAATCACAGGCAGAAGAATAAGACCATACGGCAATTTGGATCCTGCTGTGGCCCATTTAAATAGCCCCCTTGGCGCCGTCATTGGTGACAGGCGCGCACCCTTGAGCGTGAGTGCGCATGAGCAGCCGCAAGTGCCACCGTGCGCGCCTTGGTCCTAATGCCTGCACGCCTGTATGCCTTGTCGGGATCCCGCGCATGCTCAGATTTGTGCGCCATGATGATCTTCTATTTCCCTGACAGGCACTCTGCTGCACATGAGAGTCATCAAAATTTACTGAAAAGTGCTAACAGAGATCAGGCCTGATTCTGCCAACACTGCCGTTTTGTGTACAATGTATCAAGTGACAGTGACCTACTAACACTGCACTTGCTGGGGGAGAAGATGGTTTAAGCGTAGGGGCTAAACGCAGGTGCTGGCAGGTGCCGGGGCTGATCCCACTAACGCTGCATTTTTGGGGTCACTATACTAATGTGTGTTGGTTATGTGTTAGAGAAGACACTGGTAGCTTGTGATGAGGCAGAATTCTGTTTTACTTGTGTGGCTTACAAACATACAGAGCACATTTCAGCAGACAGTGATAGCAGACATCTTGCTTTGAGAGAGAGAGAGGAAGAGAGAGAACCAACAAGTTTTACACATATGCACAACTGGTAACCTTAGTGTACAGTGCCATCTACTGGTCAAGTGATATTAACATACAATACTATATATAGTACATTATAGTACATGCTGTTGCATTCCCAACACCCCTTCTCAACGGCATGTGCATAATTATATGACATTTAGTCTCTTTTGTAGAAAACAATGACGTTCCCTTGGCAAAGGTTTGGTGAGTGCGTCTGCAGTCATCTCCTCTGATGGGCAGTACTGGATATCGATAACCCCTTGTTCTTGCATGTCTCTGAGCAGATAATATCTTACATCAATGTGCTTGGTTCTTGGGTTAATCTTCTCAGAGTGTGTAAGCTTTATGCATCCCTGATTGTCTTCAAAGATGGGTGTGGGTTGTGACATATGCAGTCCCATGTCTAGTAGAAGTTGATGAATCCAAATGGCTTCTTGACATGCATGTGCTGCTGCTATGTATTCCGCTTCAGTTGAAGAGAGTGCAACAGTCACTTGTTTCCGACTAGACCAGCTTATGGTTCCTTGTCCATACTGAAAGATGTAACCACTTGTAGATTTGCGGTCAGTGGTGTCTCCAGCCCAATCGGCGTCCACATATCCAATCAGTTTTGGGTTTGATGATGCTGGAAGTTGCAGCTTCATCCGATTTGTTCCCTTTAGGTACTGCATTACCCTCTTTACTGCATTCCAGTCGCGTTGACACGGTGTTTGCGACTTTCCTGCAAAGCATTCCCACTGCTAGGGCGATGTCTGGTCTTGTCACGGTGGCGATGTATAGCAATTTTCTGATTGCCCTGCGGTAATAATCATTGTTAGGTAACAAGTTTTCTGTTCCATTGTTTTTTGGATAATCTGGTTCCATTGGTGTTTTCGCTTCCTTTGCATGTTGCATGTGAAACTGTTCTAACATTTCTGTAATTTTCTGACTTTGGTTAAGAAGATAGCTTCCATCCTCTTCCCGCTCTATTTGAATTCCTAGGTAGTGAGTAATGTTCCCCAACTCTTTAATTTCAAAATTTTGTTTCAGTTTGTGAACTATTTGGTCATAGTCCCCTTCTTGTCCAAAACACGTCAAGATGTCATCGACGTATATTAGGATGTATGTCCATTTGTTCTCTTGATTCTTTGAATACAGACATGGATCTGATTTACTTTTTGAGAACCCTTCTTTTCTGAGTATTTCGTTCACTTTTTCATTCCATGCTCTCGCCGCTTGCTTGAGCCCATAGATGCTCTTTTGCAGTTTGCATACAAGGTTCTTTTTTTTCTCAAATCCTGGTGGCTGTTCCATGTACAGATCCTCCTTGATGTCTCCATACAAAAAGGCAGTTTTGACATCTAGGTGCTTTACTTGCATTCCCTTTCCGGCAGCAATACTAAGGAGTGTTCTTATGGTAGAATGTTTCACAACTGGAGCAAATGTCTCATCGTAATCTTCTCCAAATTTCTGGGAGTATCCCTTGGCAACTAATCTTGGTTTGTATCTATGGATGTTTCCTTCTGCATCATATTTCACTTTAAAAGTCCACTTGCTTCCAATGGTTTTGCGACCAGGAGGGAGTTAAGTTTTATTTTCTTGAAGTGATTTTATTTCTTCTTCAGCTGCTTTTCTCCACTGATAGGCTTCCCTTCTTGGCAAAGTTTCTATGTCTTCCCAGGATGTTGGCTCCTGTGTTTGATGTGTTTTAGCAGCGTATGATAACCTGCGGGGTGGTATCTCTTTTGTCATTCGAGAGGATCTTCTGATTTCTTGTTGTTCAGTGGGTTCTATTGGCTCGTTGATTATAAGTTCCACTTCTTGTTCTGGCTCTTGTCCTGCTTCGCATGGGTCAGTGTCTCTTGCCAATTCAGCGCGTAAATCCAATCCACATTTTTCAAGAATTGTATTATCTGGTGCTTCACTTTCATCAAAATAAACACTGCGGCTTACTGTGACCTTGTTGGTCTTTGGACAAAGGATTCTATATCCCTTACTCTGCTCACTGTAGCCCACCAGAATGCCTTCTATGGCTTTGTTCTCCAACTTGGAAGGTTTCTGACTTGGAATGTGGGCATATGCTTTACAGCCAAACACTCTGATGTGTCCTACGTTAGGTTTTGATCCATTCCACATTTCATATGGTGTACTCTCAATAGCTTTTGATGGGAGCCTGTTTTGTAGGTATGTTGCAGTCATTATTGCTTCTCTCCAGTATTTGTTAGGTAAGGCAGCGTCCGAAATCATACATCTGGTCATTTCTACAAGAGTGCAATTCTTTCTTTCCGCTACTCCGTTTTGCTCAGGAGTGTATGGTACAGTTGTTTGGTGTATAATA
Source organism: Staurois parvus (assembly GCF_062004578.1). NCBI lineage: Eukaryota > Metazoa > Chordata > Amphibia > Anura > Ranidae > Staurois > Staurois parvus. The sequence goes on along the minus strand of NW_028318078.1, from coordinate 10,364,264 downwards.
CCTTGTTTCTTTAGGTATGATTCCATCTCTTTATTTATATATTCCGCTCCATTGTCAGTGCGTATTATTCCAGGTTTCCTTTGAAACTTTCTGCTTGTCATAGCTACAAACTCTTGAAGTTTTTCTAATGTGTCACTTTTGTGCTTCATTAGATACGTTATTGTGTACCTGGAATAATCGTCGATGAAAGTCAGTAAATATCTGTTCCCACCAGGTGTGATGGTTTTCATTGGTCCGCACACATCACTGTGTATCAGTTCCATGGGTTTAATGGTTTTACTCTGACTGGTCTGTGGAAGAGAGGTTCAGGTGGCCTTTGCTTTGATGCAACACGTGCACTTGCTGAGTGTGTGGCAAGGCAATATTTTCATGTCTTCTGATAGACGTCTATTTGCAAAGTCCTTTATAGCTTCTGGGTTTCGATGCCCCAATCTTCTATGCCACAGGTGGATGCACTTGTCATGTGGGTTATGAGTTGCCGCATTAGCCTTCTCACTTTCAGTGACTATTTTGTACAGATGTTCATTTAATCTTCCTCTTGCTAGAATTTGCTTTCCATTTTGAATTGTGCATTCATTACCTCTGAACTGGACAGTGAGTCCATTGCTTGCAAGGGTTTTAACTGATAGGAGGCTTCCTTCTAGGCTTGGAACATATAGAACATTCTTTACAAGGATGCTCTGCTTGCCCCCCGATAGCGTTTTGCAGTTCAGAAATCCCTGACCATTACCTTCCGCTGTAATACTGTTCCCATTTGCTAGGAAGACTTTATCTTTTACACTAAAATCAATTTCTGTGAAGAATGTCTCGTCGCTTGTCATGTGACTTGTTGCCCCTGAATCAATGTACCATCCATGTGAGGTACTATTCTGAGTCACTTTAAAAGTACCACTCCATGATGCACTTTCATTTTCTTTCATGACTGCTTTAGCTCTTTCTCTTGTGGGTAGCTCCCACTTTCGCTGCTCAGCTTTCCAGATTGAACAGTTCTTTTTCAGGTGACCGGCCTTTTTGCAGCGAAAACATACCCTGGTTTCTTTGCTTTGTCTTATGCCTTCATGCACCTTCAGAGCTGCCTCTGGTCTCTCGTTCTCTTCACTATGCAAATTTTCCTTTCTTCTGCTGTATTCATCAATTAATTTTCCGTTAACATATTCTAGCATCAGTTCAGTTTCCGGTCTAGTTTCTAGAGCATTTATAAGGGCACTGTATGATTCTGGAAGGCTGCATAGAAGTAGTGCCACAACATGGTTGTCTTTTATTTCTTCACCTATTGCACCCAGCTGGTCCACAATTTCTAGCATAGCATTTACATGTTCACCCATTTCCTGCCCTCTTTCCAGCCTCATCCTATACAGTTTGCGCAGCAGATATACAGTAGTTTGTTGTTTAGGTTTGCACGTTCATGCAGTTTTTGTAATGCAGTCCACATACCTTTAGCTGTGCTTTCTTTCCTTACATGAATGAGTTGATCGTCCTCCACTAACAGGCTTATGACTGCTTTTGCTTGCCTGTTTTTTCTGTCCCATTCTTCCGGGTTGTCATTGGGTCTGTGTGTATCTAGTACCTGTCACAAGTCATCTTTGGATAACAGCATTTCAAGGTTAAACATCCATAGCTGGTAGTTGGTATTGTTGAGCTTTGCTATTGTAAACTTCATATCTAAAGCACTTGCCATCTTTCAGTGAATTGGATACAGCTCTTGTTTCCTCACACAGGACTTGGTAGGATTGCAGCACTTACTTGCTTGTAGTTTTCCTTTTTCCAGTGTCTGGAGCTGGGCCCATAACCTTTTGGTTATGTGTTAGAGAAGACACTGGTAGCTTGTGATGAGGCAGAATTTTGTTTTACTTGTGTGGCTTGAGTTACAAACATACAGAGCACATTTCAGCAGACAGTGATAGCAGACATCTTGCTTTGAGAGAGAGAGGAAGAGAGAGAACCAACAAGTTTTACACATATGCACAACTGGTAACCTTAGTGTACATTGCCATCTACTGGTCAAGTGATATTAACATACAATACTATATATAGTACATTATAGTACATGCTGTTGCATTCCCAACAATGTGAACGCTGGTATAGTGATGATCTGATCAAAGATATTGATCCGTTCAGACACTATACTAGCAATGGAGGTTTATTGTGCATGAGCATGTTCCTGGCAATCAAGGGGTTAAATGTGATGACTGGTGTACTGATGGGCAATCTGACGCTATCTGGGAAGGGCATGAACACCGCGGGAGCGCGAATCACATATATATATATGATTTTGTGCACCCATGCCACCCTGTAGCAGTATTTCTGCTATAGGGCGGTCAGGAAGCGGTTACAGAAGCGGTTTGTGTTACGTCACTGCATTACTTTAACTAACAATTGCGCGGTCATGCAACACTGCACCCAAATTAAATTTAATTCCTTTTTTTCCCACAAATTGAGCTTTCTTTCAGTGGTATTTGATAGTCTGTGCAGCTTTTAATTTTTGCGCTATAAAAAAAAGGCTGACAATTTTGAGAAAAAAAAACAATATTTTGGACTTTTTGCTATAAAACATGTCCAGTAAAATAAATTTTAAAATCAAATTTCATCATAAATTTTGGCCAAAATGTATTCTGCGATATGTCTTTGCTAAACAAAAAATCCCAATACGTCTAAATTAATTGGTTTACGTGAAAGTTATAGTGTTTACAAATGGCAGTATACAGTAGAAACTGGATTTTTAATTTTGGCGGCAATCAGCGACTTATGGTGGCGATCAGCAACTTATGGCGGGACTGCGGCGGACATTTTGACACTGCGTGGAACTGACTTGAGGTCACTGACATCCCCAGTAACACCAATACAGTGATCAGTGCAAAAAAAAAACACTGACACAGTACTAATGGCACTGGGGAGGAAGGGGTTAACTTTTTTAGGCAATCAAAGGGTTAACCGTGTGAGGGGAGTGTTTTACTAGAGGGAGGGGGGTGTACATCACTGTTGCATGCTATCCCGCTCTCCGGGACAGTGTGCTGGGAACTAACAGGGAGCAGAGCTGTATTGAAAACAATGCAGCTGTGCTCTGTGTCACTGTTTGCCGACAATCGCCAGGACCTGGCGGCTAAGGACCGGCCGAGACCCGGTGATTGACATCCGCGGCCGCGATCGGAGGCGTGGGTAGGACGGTTGCGTGCCTCGCGTGCGAACCTTTACCTGATATGCAAAATGACGTTTATAAATGTGATTTTGCACAGCGGTGCCGCCCTGCTGCAGTATATGTACTGTGGCTGGTCGGCAACCGGTTAAAGGGGAAGAAATGTTTTTGTTGATGGGCAGAATAAAAACTCAGCAAAAATGCAGCAAAAAGCACTACATGCGTTTCATCAGTGTCTCCATTGAACTCTATTGTAGTAAAAATGCTGCTTTTTGCATTTAAAAAAGTCCCTAATCCTTTCCAAAAACACAGCAGTCCCATAGGAAACCATATTAAATGGACTGTAGTGCGTTTGTGCAAAAAGCACTAAAAAAACACATTGGTGTGAACCAGGCCTAAAAGCAGTCACAGCAAACAGTTTTAGTTTCCTTTCAGCGTAAATGTTTTACATAAATATATAAAAGCTGACCATTGTAAGCACCCATGTCAGTGATATTTGGTTTGTCTCAACCTTCTAACTGCTACAGAACAGCTTGATCTGTTACAGTAAAATAACAGACATTTGGACCAGATCATCAGGTTAAAATAAAGGATAAAAGCATAAAAAAGAAAACTAATGCAACCACCACATCTAAAAATTGGTAAGCTGCAATTTATTATGTTTTCATTTATGGTTTTAATACTATTTAAATAATTTTAAAAAAAGTTCTGCCTTGTATTTTATTTTCAGTATGACATTGTATAACTGAAATACTAATCAGCTCTCTATTTTAATATCTGTTATACCAGCCATTTTAGGGTCCATTTACACCCATGCATGTACAGTAATAGATTTGAATGTACTGTATGTTTTAATTCAATTTGTTATGCATTGATGTTTGGTGGTGAAACATGTTGATGGGTTGGGTGTGTTGTGCTAGGAAAAGAACCTGCAACATGTGGTTATGTGTTCTTTCAGACTGGCCATGAAGGATATTAGTATGTCAAGAATGCTCATGAATATTTTAAAATCACTCTACAATGTAGCATTACAATGTGTGTCTGAGAATTTTTTATATGTTTCTGTGCAATTGTAATGAGACTTTGCTGTCACCATAGACAGATCAGTGCAATGTTGCCACAGCCAAGAGGGTGTCATGCTGCTTAAGATGCCATTATAAAGGCATCTTAAAATACAACCAGAGGTGCCATGTTTTTAACAGCCTTGCATTTTTAGTAGACATATACCATGTTACGAAACATTGTTACCAAAGATGCCTTGCAATAACAGTTACAGCAGTGTTACAACATATGCATTGCTACCACATCAAACAGAGAAAACTTCCGAATTCAACAGGGTCCATTAGTATTTCAATCAGTGTCTGGCAGTCAATCAATGGTGTTCCCATTGGACAGGAGTCAATTGATTGATTTCCTGGGGGGACATCTTTGACATTTTTTTCTCGTTCAGTGGCTGCAGCTACTTATTCTGGCGGTAGCGGGCAGGGCCGGTGCTAGACTATTTTGTGCCCTAGGCAAGACCAGCTACTTGCGCCCAACCCCCCCCCCCCCCCATAATAAATAAATAAATAAAACAGTAGAAAATATTAAATCAGCAAAACATGAAACTGCACAATTTCTTTTAATTTGCAAAAATAAGTGTCATAAGATGTCACCAGCACCAATATTAATGACAATATATATATTAACCAAATATAAAGTAACTGCATTAACCAGTCAGAGAAACAAAAAAAAAGAGAGATACAAAGCTTCACAGTGATCAGCAGCCGCCAGCAGTAAGGGACTGGGTCTAAGAGGAACACTGTAAGGAGCAGCAGTTCAGCTGCTACACTGGTCCCAGACAGCCGGCATTTTCCTCTGTCCTTTCTTCCTCCCCCTCTGCCACCCCTCCCCACAGCTGAAGGATTATTAATAACATGGCAATGTCCCACACGATCAATCAGCATCCACTTCCCTCACCCCGACCATTGTCCGCCCCCTCCTCCACCTGTCACCTCCATGACTGGCCATCCTCCTAGGCTCGGATCACCTCTGATGGTTCCTGCCAGGAATCCAGACTGTATGAGTATGTGTTGAGTATGTGTATGACAGCATTAGAGAGTGACAATCTGAAAGTAACCAGTATCTGCTGTACTCTCTTTAGAAAACCCTTAAAGCTCTGTTACACCAGCAACATAAAGGAACCCTGTATTACATTTTTTTTCCCTATAAAGCACTATAAAACAAAATGCAAACATTCAAAAAAAACGGTCTCAATGAAAAAAATAAGCTATGTTTTCAGAATGATTGTCCCTAGAAGCATCACATTGCTGTATGTATAAATCCACAATGATCCATTTGTTAAGTAGGATATGTAACCACCTCAATATTGGACACTTTCACTCCCTTCCTGCCTAGGCCAATTTTCATATTTCAGCACTCTCACACTTTGACAATTACTCAGTCATGCAACACTGTACCCATATGAAATCATTTTTTTCACACAAATAGTGCTTTCTTTTGGTGGTGTTTATTTGGTATTAATCATTAATTGATAACAACCACTGAGTTTTTTTTAATTTTTTGCACTATAAGGCTCCATGCACGCTAGCTTTTTTTTTCTTTTTTTAAGCTCAAAAAACGCTGGAAGAAATGCTAGATAAAAAACACTGGTAATGGCATTGTAGCATTTTTTAGTAGTGTTTTAGTAGCATTTAGAAGTGCTAGCGTTTTTACAGTACATGCAGAAAAAAAAGAACATGCTAGAAAAAAGTTGTTAGCAGCATTTTAGGATTATTTAGGAGTATTTAGGAGCCTTTAGTGTTTTTTCTGCTGGAAAACGCTCCAAAAAACTCTACAAAATGAATTATATTCTGCTCCTAGAAGCTGAAGCTTAAAATAGATTAAAATAGCCTAAAGTAGTGTGCATGGACACATACTGTAGGATAACACTAGCTTCTAAGAGCAGAAAAAAAAATTCTATTAACAGCTTCTAGGAGCTTAAAAAAACACTAGTTTTCATGGAGCCTTAATGAAAAATGGCCAAAGATTTTGTGCAAATCAAAAATCAGTGCAAATAATTGCAAATTAGTTTATCTGTGTGAAAGTTATAGACTCTGCAAGCTATGGTACCTGTCACAGCTGCCCCCCCCTCTCAGCCCCTTGCTCTGTCCCTGCTCTCTCTGCCGTCTCTCATCCGTGCCCCTCCCCCCTCCTGCAAATATGAAAGGCATTCCTAAGGCAAGCTTGAGCCATGCTACCTCCGGGCGTGGAGGTGACTAGGGGGGTCCGACCAGTTTTAAGAAGCTGATGCAGATCTCCCGAGGTATTCACCGCTGTGTAGCTGACGGAAGGAGCCCGGGCTACGGCCGGGACCTTTTCCGTGGCCAGCCTCGGCACAGACCCAAGGCTGCCTAGGACCCCCTTCTCCCAGAGCTGGGGAAGACTGTCTGCGAGACTCCAGAGATCCATGAATACATGCTCTCTGCCTGCTTCACTTGAGCTGTTCTTGTGCTGACCTCACACCAACGCCCCCTGTTGGATTACTTGCTACGGAGACTCACACCAAACTCCCTGTTGGATTACTTGCTACAGAGACTCTCCCCTGGCTCTCGGTGTTGGACTTTAAGTGTGTTGGTCCTTCCATGTCGCCCTGGACTGGAATATTCACCCTCCCTGCGAACTCCCCTATTCGGTGACTCATCTGTTTGCCTCAATAAAGCTTTGTGCGTTTGCCATCTACTGTGTGTTCTGTCCTGCCTACGCTCCGTCACAGTACCTAACATTGAAAATTAAACAGTCCTGATGTACTGACTGCCTAATTTCTTGTGGCCCTAACATGCCAGGACAGTGCACATACCTCCTAAATGACCCATTTTTGGAAATTAGACAGTCCAAAGTATTTACTTAGATGCATGGTGAGGTTTTTGAAGTTGTAATTTTACCCTACAATTATTTGGAGAATTGAAGAAATTAAATAAAATGTGTTTTTATCACAAAAATGTCATACTATTTCTCACACACAGCATAGGCATACCAACTACACCCCAAAAACATTCTGCTACTCCTCCTGAGTATGGTAATACCATATGTGTGAGACTTTTTTGCAGCCTAGCCACATAGATGGGCCCAACATCCAAGGAGTACCTTCAGGCATTATCCCCTTTAAGACCAGACCTTCTGATGACATTTTTTGTTTCCTGTAGCCACAGAATGCTGGTGGGAGGGAGAGGAGGAGAAGCTGGCTTTTTTATCAGTTGTAGGAGGAAAATGGAAAGGCTTGGTTAATATGTTTGCTGCCCCCTGCTGCCCCTCCTAGCCAAGTGTAAAACAGAATGTGACAGGGAGGCCTCACAGGTCCCATGGAGCATTGGGAGGGTCACCATTGCGAATCCTGGCGCTACACCTGTGGTTGGGGGTGTGTGGTAAAGACCACCTGTGGACAAACTGTAAATGTGAAAAAGCCTGAGTTCTTGTTCTCCTGAGTCACCTATAAGGCTGCTTTCCCATTGATGCACTGCAGTTTACCTATACTGCGGGTGCAGTGCAGTGCACCTGCAGCTTTCCTGCGGGTTAGCTGCTCTTTGACATAGACTTCTTTTACAACTTGTGGGTGTGGTACACTTTCTGAAAGTGCACCAAAACTGCTGCATCCAGTATGAGGTCGAGGGCCACATCAGTGGGCTCCAAAGGCCACATGTGGTCCACGGGCCAAGGGTTAGGCTTTAAAATTGTGCACGCTTGTGGAATGGCATCAAACTATGGTATTTAAAAATATCCATAGGTGGCGTTTTGTAAAGCTGGCCATAGATGGTTCAAATTTCAGCCGATTCAGCAGGAACCAGCTGAGATTCAAACCATGTACGGGCAAGCTGGATGTAGCCAAGTGATCAGTCGATCAACTTAGGTCCAACCAGCCTGACATATTTTGCATGCAGTTATCGCTAGCAGCTGTTATAGCTGCTAACAGCCGCTCCCTCACCCACATCTTCAATCTCTCCCTCTCTACTGGCGCATTCCCCTCCCCCCTAAAGCACGCACATATCACCCCCATCCTCAAAAAGCCCTCCCTGGATCCCGCTGACCCCAACAACCTCAGACCCATCTCCCTGCTGCCACTCACCTCCAAGCTCCTTGAGCGCATAGTCTACAATCGCCTAAGCGCCCACCTTATTGACAGTAACCTCCTTGACCCATTACAGTCCGGCTTCCGTCCCCTACACTCCACCGAAACTGCCCTCCTCAAAATCACTAACGACCTACTAAATGCCAAAGCCAAGGGCGACTACTCTGTCCTCCTTCTCCTGGACCTGTCTGCGGCCTTCGACACAGTCGACCACCCCCTCCTCCTTAATAAACTACTCTCCCTTGGCATCAGAGATACCGCTCTCTCCTGGTTCTCATCCTACCTATCCCGACGCTCCTTCAGCGTCACCTACAATGGTGCCACCTCCCCCTCCCTCCCCCTCTCTGTTGGGGTCCCTCAAGGCTCTGTCCTTGGACCCCTTCTCTTCTCCATCTACACCTCCTCCCTGGGCAAACTCATACACTCCCATGGCTTCAATTATCACCTCTATGCTGACGACACCCAAATTTACCTCTCCACCCCTCTCCTCACCCCCACTATCTCCGCCCGCATCACTCACCTCCTAAACGACATCTCAGACTGGATGTCGCTCCATTTCCTCAAGCTTAACCTCTCCAAAACCAAACTCCTCGTCTTTCCCCCTGCCCACACCCCCCCCCCCCATCCTATCCATCACCAACACCACTATCATTCCCGCCCCGCAAGCCAAAGTACTTGGCGTCATTCTTGACTCGAACCTCTCCTTCCTGCCTCATGTCAAATCACTTACAAACACCTGCAGGCTCCATCTCCGCAATATTCCTCACCCCAGACACCACCAAACTTCTTGTACACTCCCTCATCATCTCACGCCTTGACTATTGCAACTCTCTTCTCACTGGCCTACCCAAGTGCAGGCTCTCCCCGCTCCAGACCATCCTGAACTCAGCGGCCAGACTCATCCACCTCACCACCCGCTCCACCTCTGCCACCCCCCTCTGCCTCTCCCTCCACTGGCTCCCGATTGCCCAACGCATCAAATTTAAACTTCTAATCCTGACCTACAAAGCCGTTCATAACACTGCCCCTGACTACCTCACCAACCTGATCCCCAAGTACCACCCTACCCGTACCCTTCACTCCTCACAGGACCTCCTTCTATCCTGCTCCCTGGTCTCCTCCTCCCATGCACGACTGCAGGACTTCTCAAGGTCCTCCCCTATCCTCTGGAACTCACTGCCCCAATCCATCCGACTGTCGCCTTCCCTCCCCACATTCAGGCACTCCCTCAAAACCCATCTCTTCAGGGAAGCCTACCCCACCCTCACCTAACGGCCATTCTCCCTCATTCCTCCCACCACTTCATCCCCCTCAGCCACTTCATTCCCCTCAGCCACTTCCTATTGTTCCACTACCCCCTCCCTCCTAGATTGTAAGCTTGAAAGAGTAGGGCCCTCTTACCCCTCGTACACTGTCTGTTTTTGTTGTACTGTGCCATGTATTGTCCCCCCTATTGTACAGCGCTGAGCAAACCCTTTGGCGCTATATAAACTCGATGTAATAATAATAATAATAATATTTTTTTAAAGCAGGCACCCTAGTGAATAAAATGGTGGGCACTACAATTTTTTATGGCACATAGTACTTGCGCAGCGATTTTTCAAATGCAATGTTTTTTTAAAAAATACACTTTTTTTACTTTTAATGCACAAAAACACAATATATTGGCCAATTGTTTGTTAAAATATAAAAGATAATGGTATGCCGAGTAAATAGATACCAAACATGACATGCTTTAAAACTGCGCATGCCACGTTCAATGGCGGTAAACTGCAAACATTTTTAATATCCATAGGCAGCGCTTTAATAGCCTTTAAAAGCCACCATTTTAGATTTACAGAGGAGGTCTAGTGTTAGAATTACTGCCCTCGATCTGACGTTCACGGCAATACCTCACATGCATGGTTCAACCGCTGTTTACATAACGGCACAGGGTCAAGGCTTGTGCACACAGGTGTGCACACATGGGAGGGGCAATTTTTTTTTTTTTTTTAGTTATTTTGATTTTTTTTTTATTATTTTTACATTGTACCTTTCATTTTTTTTTTTAATCACTTTTAATGCTATAAGAGGGAATGTAAATAACCCCTATAACTTCAATGGGCATTGTCATATATTCTTTTTTGAGAAATCTGGGGTCTATCAGACTCTAGATATCTCCTCTTACATTATCTAATCAAACCAAAATCGGTGTGATCAGATGCTTTCCCAATTTACAAATGGCGCTGTTTATATCCTGCGAAACTGAAGTGATGAAATCCTTGTAGCTTCCGAATTCTTAGACTATAGAGATGATTGGCATCATTCTGGTGTCCAATCAGCTCTATGGTCAGTTGGCAGAAACACCGGCTGCATTCTCAGGTTCCCCCGATGGCACGAAACTGCCCGAGAAGGCCGTGGAAGGCAGCGGGGGAGGGGGGACATAATCTTCCACTGCTTGTAAAAGCAATCTTGCAGCTAATTAGCCACTAGGATTGCTTTTACATGATAGCCGATCACCGGCTGAAAAAAATAATACCAGGATGATGCCTGCAGCTGTAGGCATCATCCTGGTATAACCATTCAAATCCAGTGATGTACCAGTACATCGCTGGTTCTTGTTGGTTATATATACCATGTTCTTTTTTTTTTTTGTATGCAGCCTGTGGACTGAATGAAAAAATGAGAAGAAATATCTGCCAGAAAAAGTGTGTGGTATGCCCACCATTAGAATATACCACCCTGCATCCACCCACTTCTAATGGTGGGCACACATTAGGTCACACTTTGCCACAAGTGCCAGTTCCAAGATTGTACAAATGTCTAAATAGTGGTACGCTTGAATAAAAATTGTCCACGTATAAGTGATACCCCGTATGGAGAAATGATGACACCAAGTCCCAAACTATCTTGCCACTGCTCCCCATGTAGTCTGGGCATTCGGGCGGGCTCCACGTGACTATCTTTTCCCTCGTAAAGCCGAAACTTATAAGTATAGCCTGTTGTCTTCTGCATCTTGACCCCATATCTGGCACGCTTGCTGGGGAGAAATTGTTTGAATGCAAGGCAGCCAGAAAAATTAATAAGGGACTCATCAACGCAGATGTTTTGCTGGGGAGTATAGACATCTGCAAATTTTAGGTTAAGGTGATTTGCGAGGGGCTGAATTTTGTGGAGCCGTCAAATTCAGGGTTACCCCGAGGATGACAGAGTGTATTGTCGTTGAAATGCATAAAACACATTATACTCTCATATCTATGCCTGGCCATGGCAGCAGAGAACACGGCATATGATGAATCGGGTCTGCGGACCAATACAACCGCAATTCATTTCTTTTAGTAATGCCCATGTTGAGGGTTAGGCCCAAAAAAATTTAAATTTGAAAACCGTAATGAGTTTCCATGCGAATGGTCTGGCAAGGTTTGAATTTGGGTTGGCGGCAATAAATTGTTGTGCATATAGACTGCTTTGATCCACAATCAACGCATACAGATATTCCGTGAAAAACAGCTCCAAAAATCAAGGAGGTATGTGAAAGACCAAGATGTACTAGACCGCTGGTACTCGCCAGTTCACCAAAAGGTAGCGTGGCACTAGTACTGGCACTCTGCTGCATATGAGTCATCAAAATTTACCGACAAGTGCTAACAGAGATCAGGCCTGATTCTGCGAACACTGCAGTTTTGTGTGCAATGTATCAAGTGACAGTGATCTACTGACACTGCACTTGCTGGGGGAGAAGGGGGGGGTAAGCGTAGGGGCTTAACGCAGGTGTTGGCAGGTGCAGGGGCTGATCCCGCTAACGCTGCGTTTTTGGGGACGCTATACTAATGTGAACGCTGGTATAGTGCTGACCTGATCAAAGATATTGACCCGTTCAGACACTATACTAGCAATGGAGGTTTATTGTACATGGGCGTGCTCCTGGCAATCAAGGGGTTAAATGTGATGACTGGTGTACTGACGGGCAATCTGACACTATCTGGGAGGGGTGTGAAAACCACGGGAGCGCGAATTACGTATATATATATGTGATTTCGCGTACCCATGCCGCCCTGTAGCAGTATTTCTGCTGTAGGGTGGTAAGGAAGCGGTTACAGAAGAGGTTTGTGTTACGGCGCTGCGTTACTTTAACTGACAATTGCGCAGTCATGCAACACTGCACCCAAATTAAATTTACATCCTTTTTTTCCCACAAATTGAGCTTTCTTTCGGTGGTATTTGATTGCCTGTGCGTTTTTAATTTTTTGCGCTATAAAAAAAAAGGCTGACAATTTTGAGACAAAAAAACATTTTGGACTTTTTGCTATAAAACATGTCCAGTAAAAAAAATTTAAAAATCTAATTTTGTCACAAATTTCATCCAAAATGCATTCTGCGACATGTCTCTGCTAAAAAAAATCCCAATACGTGTAAATTAATTGGTTTACGTGAAAGTTATAGCGTTTACAAATGGCGGGAAAGATACTGGGATTTTTTATTTTATTTATACTAATAATGGTGGCGATCAGCGACATATTGCGGCGATCAGCGACATATGTTGGCGACCAGCGACTTATGGCGGGACTGCGGGACTGTGGCGGACATTTTGACACTGGGGGGGAACTGACAAGGGGTCACTGACATCCCCAGTGACACCAATACAGTGATCAGTGAAAAAAAAACCCCACTGAAACTGTACTAATGGCAATGGGGAGGAAGGGGTTAACATTTTTAGTGTTCACTGTGTGAGGGGAGTGTTTTACTAGGGGGAGGGGGTGTGTGCTGGAGGGGGGGGAGGGAGGAGGGAGCTGATCGAGGGAGAGAAACCCTCTGCAGCTTGTCACGAGCTGAGCAACTGACAGATAACAGGGCTGTGTGTAAACAATGCAGCCCTGCTATCTGTCAGTGATCACAGCTCATCGCGGCCAAAAAGCCGGTAATCACCGGCCGTGACCCGGCGGCTGGGACCCGCTGATGACACCCACGGGACAGGTAAGGCGTGCACGCGCCTCGCGTGCGCCCCCTACCTGTTTTGCAGAACCACGTTTTAAAACGTGGTTTTGCCTGTGAGTGCCGCCCTGCCACCGTATATCTACAGTGGCTGGGCGGCAAGTGGTTAATCACTTTTATTATTTACACCGACAGATGTTGATGTTGCATTTGGACACTGACAGATGTTGATGTTGCAATGGGGCACTATTGCAGGTGCAGATGGGACACTGGTACACTATGACAGATGTTGGTGGAACACTGGTACACTGTGACAGATGTTGATGGGACACTGGTACAGTGACAGATGTTTTTGTGCACTTGTACACTGTGACAGATGTTGATTATCCAAAGTCGGACACTGACAGAGGTTGATGTTGCAGTGGGGCACTACTGCAGATGTTGATCACGAGGGTACAGGTTCTGACAGGACTTGCAGGTATGTCCAGTTAGAATGGCATTGTTCCACCGACCATTTACATACATTGGTCAGGTAAAAAGTGGCTAAAGTGGTTGTAAACCCTTACTTATACCCAGTGAAGTGACTGGCCTTAGGTGATACACTGAGACAAAAGAAATCCTCCTACATAAGCTGTACCTGTTTATCTTTAGCCCTCTCTTCTCTACACACAATCAAAGTGCAGATTTTATACATCTTATCTGAACTTGAGAAAGCAGAGGGTGGATAGCTGAAATTATACTCTGCAGAGCTCAGTGAGGAGAATTGTTTGGAAGAAATGGAACACCCCCTTCACACAGCACATAGGAACAGAGCTGAGGCTGTCAATCACAGACTATGTACTGGAGGTCCCTCCCCTATCACCTTTTTTTCAAAAGCTGTCAGAAGTGACTCAGGCTGATTGTGGAGGAACAAAGCAGCATACAGAACTGACACATAGTGGTTTATTTACTAAAACTGGAGAGTGCAAATTTAGGCTCACTTCTACATAGTGACCAATTAGCTTCCAGGTTTTATTGCCAAAGCTCAATTGAACAAGCTGAGGTTAGAAGCTGAGTGGTTTCTATGCAGAAGTGAGCCTGATTTTGCACTCTCCAGCTTTAGTAAATAAACCCCATAGTGCTCTGGACAGAGATAAGTACACATCATACATGGATATGCTTTGTCCATATTTCATGTCTGAGGTATACAATCACTTTAAGTAAAAGTCTGTATTGTTAGTTGCTGATCCCAGTACACTCGATAGACCCGCAAAAATGCTGCTGTGCAGTTTACTGTGGCACACTTAACTTCTTTGAAGTACTCTGCTATTCCAGTTCCCTTATTGACCCTTGTTAGCTTCAGGAATAAAGGGTACGTGTCCTCCTTTGTAGCATGTTGAGCTCAGACACTGCAAGATGAAAAAAAATGTTTGCATGTTATATTTTACTAAACATTTGTTTGATGTTGTGGCTGAATTAGTTTCATTTGGCAGGCTAAGAACATTGAACCCAAACTGACATCCTCAAACGGAACAGGAAGTGGGGAAAAGTCCTTTTCAAGCTCAAGTCTGGGAATATAAAGAACACAAATAATACAGCTATGTATACATTATTACATCACATTAAATGCATTATTTAAATGCAACTTGTCTAAGAACCTAGAAAACACTTCAGCCTCCCAGCTCTGGGTCAGTGGTCCTCCCCCCTCCACCTGAAACTGCGGTGGTGAGGGATCTGCAGAGGGGTCTTAAGTGAATATATCTGTCTTCGCAAGGTAAGCAGGGAAAATGCCTAGTACCATGGGTTAGATGTGGGTGGGGCGGGAGGGATGTTTGGTCAAAAAATTGTTTTAGACCAGAGTGGAGCTTTAGTTAGTTGGTCAGACTGATTATATATTTGTATATATTTTGAATTATTGACCCATTTAATTATACACTGCTCAAAAAAATTAAAGGAACACTTTGAAAACACATCAGATCTCAATGGGGAAAAATATCATGCTGGATAAAAATTATCAACCTACACATGACTGAATTGAAAGCAAACCCCCCCCCCCAAAAAAAAATCAAAGTAAAAAAATGGTGCAGCAGGCTAGTCCATTTTGCTAAAATTTCACTGCAGCAACTTAAAATGGTACTCAGTAGTTTGTATGGTCCCCACGTGCTTGTATGCATACCTGACAATGTTGGAGCATGCTCCTAATGAGATGACAAATGGTGTCCTAGAGTATTTCATCCCAGATCTGGACCAGGGCATCACTCAGCTCCTGGACAGTCTGAGGTGCAGCATGGAATCGTAGGATGGACCGAAACACGATATCCCAGAGGTGTTCTATTGGATTTCGGTCAGGCGAGCATGGGGGCCGTTCAATGGTATCAATTCCTTCATCCTCCAGGAACTGCCTGCATACTCTCGCCATATGAGGCTGGGCATTGTCGTGACAATGGGTCCAAGGATTTCATCCCGATACCTAATGGCTGTCAGGGTGCCATTGTCTAGCCTTTAGAGGTCTGTGTGTCCCTCCATGGATATGCCTCCCCAGACCAGCACTGACCCACCACCAAAACGGTCATGCTGAACGATGTTACAGGGAGCATAATGTTCTCCATGACTTCTCCAGACCCTTTCACATCTGTCACATGTGCTCAGAGTGAACCTGCTCTCATCTGTGAAAAGCACAGGGTGCCAGTGGTGGACCTGCCAATTATGGTGTTCAATGGCAAATGCCAATCGAGCTCTATGGTGCCGGGCAGTGAGCACAAGGCCCACTAGAGGATGCGGGCCCTCAGGCCACCCTCATGAAGTCTGTTTCTTTTTGTTTGGTCAGAGACATTCACACCAGTGGCCTGCTGGAGTTCATTTTGTAGGGCTCTAGCATTGCTCATCCTGTTTCTACTTGCATAAAGGAGCAGATACCAGACCTTCCACAGCCCTGTCCAGCTCTTCTAGAGTAACTGCCTGTCTCCTGAAATCTCCTCTATGCTCTTGAGACTGTGCTGGGAGACACAGTAAACCTTCTGGCAATGAAACGTGTTGATGTATTGATGTGCCATCCTGGAGGAGTTGGACTGCCTGTGCAATCTCTGTAGGTTCGAAGTATTGCTTCATGCTACCAGTAGTGACACTGGCCCTAGCCAAATGCAAAACTAGTGAAAAACAGTCAGAAAAGATGAGTAGGGAAAAAAATTTCAGTGGCCTGCACCTGTAAATCCATTCCTGCTTTGGGAGTCATCTTATTGTTGCCCACCTAGTGCACCTGTTGTTAATTTCATTAACATCAAAGCAGCTGAAACTATACTTCTATACTCTGATTAAAGTGTTCCTTTAATTTATTTGAGTAGTGTACATGTATACACATATGAATTATGCACATTATACACATAAACTAGCTATCATGTTCTGGACCTAGATCCAACCTTCTATGGGGAATACACAAAATAGCAACTTTTTTTTTGCAAAGATTGCAGTGCTGGTTGGGACTCCTGACCTACATATTTGTTCCACACCAGTAACTGCATAATAATGCTAAAGCAAGGTAAGCTGTTACAGTTGTGGATAGAAGTGAAGCTTGGTGGATGATACATATCGGACAGTGACACAAAACAGATCAATTTACTGGATCTAAAGCCATGGACAAAATTTACTGCTACTTCTCAGCTTAAAAAGTGACACTCTATTTTTAGAAATATGTTGGCAACTGAAATTAATGTATTCTTAATTTTTTTACACTTAAAAGAACAGTAAGGCTAAAGCTCCTTTGTCCCTACTTCTCCTGTAAGTCGCAGGAGTGCACTTCGTTCTGGACTCCTGTGACCCATATTCAGCTGACGTTACTCAGCTGGTCCAGACTCTGGACTGGAGAGAGCCTGACTTTAATTGTCGGGATCCATCCAGATGCCTGACCTGCAGCTGGCTCAGCCTCTCAGTGCGCTGCTGAGACCCTGAGCCAGCCACTCCTGCCCCCTCCACAGCCCGACACTTCAGTGAGCTCTGGAGAGCCAGAGCAGAGACGGTAACTTACAGTCACCGGCTCTCTGCTCAGAGCGGACTTAAGGTGAGTATAAATGTCTTTTTTTTTTTAAACTTCTAACAGTCTTTAATCAAGTTTTATTTATTTATTTATGTATTTATATATTTATTTAATTTATAAAATGAATTACTTGAACAGTAATGCACAGTGCCAGATGCAGATGTCACTATTTCTCTATCTCCCTCTTTGTCTTTTTTCACTTTGCACAGAAATGGTGACAGCTGCAGTGGGCAGATTTGTTTATAAACAAACCTCGTGATTACCATGATTGGCTGATTAACTTTTGATTTCTAGTGTGAAACCTGTGGCTGTCAGGGGCACAAAGGTCTCAGAACTAGGAAAACACACAGGTGCATGACCCTAGTTCTCAGCTGCAATGCAATGTAATATTCTCACAGCATGGGTACTGTACCCAAAAAGGCTAATATACATATAGTATGCATCTGGAGCTACAAAAGTAACCTCATAGGGAGTAATTTATGCAATTTTGTACAGTTATTCTCCAGCCTGTAAAGACGTTGCATTGCGTAGTCTTTTCACTCTTAAGACAATGTTTTCAGGATGTTATTCTTGCAATTTTGTACATGTACCCACAGCCTGTTTGTTATGCCACTTGCTGCGCAGCATGTTTTATACAACAAAAGTAATTAAAGTAAATGTAATTTAGTTAACATTCTCTTCTTCCTTACTGAATTTACAGGTGTAACAAAAGAATATTGTTGTTTTCTGGATATGGTGCTGAAATTGCTTTCAATACCAATACTCCTGTTGAATTGCGTAGTATGCTTACGCTTAAGTTCTCAGAGAATTTTTCCCCCAGTTTTGTTTTTAACTCACTGCATGTTTATTATGCTCGGAGCAGCACAATTTAATTTAATCAAAAAAGGAAAAAATACATATATTTAAGATGTCTAGATGCTGTTTTTATTTTTGGCCATCATCAGAAATATCAACTACATCTACAGTATCTCATTCAAAAAAATGTGTGTGTGTGTGTATATACAGTGGATATACAAAGTCTACACACCCCTGTTAAAATATCAGGTTTCTGTGATGTATATAAATGAGATAAACATAAATAATTTCAGAACTTTTTACACCTTTAATGCGACCTATAAACTGTACAACACAATTGAAAAATATTTTAGGGGGGGAAATAAACATAAAAAACTAAAATAATCTGGTTGCTTAAGTGTGCACACCCTCTTATAACTAGGGATGTAGCTGTGTTCAGAATTAAGCAATCACATTCAAAATCATGCTAAATAGGAGTCAGTACACACCTGCCATTATTTAAAGTGCCTCTGATTAACCCCAAATAAAGTTCAGCTGTTCTAGTAGGTCTTTCCTGACATTTTCTTAGTCGCATCCTACAGCAAAAGCCATGGTCCGCAAAGAGCTTTCAAAGCATCAGAGGGATCTCATTGTTAAAAGGTATCAGTCAGGAGAAAGGTACAAAAGAATTTCCAAGGCATTGGATATACCATGGAACACAGTGAAGACAGTCATCATCAAATGGAGAAAATAAGCGCAAAAGTGACATTACCAAGAACTGGACGTCCCTCCAAAATTGATGAAAAGACGAGAAGAAAACTGGTTTGGGAGGTTGCCAAGAGGCTTACAGCAACGTTAAAGAAGCTGCAGGAATATCTGGCAAGTACTGGCTGTGTGGTACATGTGAGAACAATCTCCTGTAGTCTTCATATGTCTGGGCTACGGGGTAGAGTGGCAAGACGGAAGCCTTATCCTATGAAGAAAAACATCCAAGCCTGGCTAGATTGTGCAAAAACACATTTGAAATCTCCCAAAAGCATGTGGGAAAATGTGTTATGGTCTGATGAAAACAAGGTTTAACTTTTTTGCCATAATTCCAAAAGATATGTTTGGCGCAAAAAGAACACTGCACATCACCAAAAGAACACCATACTCACAGTGAAGAATGGTAGTGGCAGCATCATGCTTTGGGGGTTTTTCTTCAGCTGGAACTGGGGCCTTAGTTAAGGTAGAGAGAATTATGAACAGCTCCAAATGCCAGTCAATATTGGCACAAAACCTTCAGGCTTCTGCTAGAAAGCTGAACAGGAAGAGGAACTTCATCTTTCAGCATGCCAATGACCCAAAGCATAAATACAAATCAACAAAGGAATGGCTTCACCAGAAGATTAAAGTTTTAGAATGGCCCAGCTAGAGCCCAGAACTGAATCGGATCGAAAATCTGTGGGGTGCTCTGAAGAGATCTGTGCAAAGGAGATGTCCTCGCAATCTGACAGATTTGGAGTGTTTTTGCAAGGAAGAGTGGGCAAATATTGTCAAGTCAAGATGTTCCATGCTGATGGACTCATACCCAAAAAGAATGAGTGCTGGAATATAATCACAAGGTGCTTCAACAAAGTATTTAAGGGTGAGCACATATTATCTTAGTTTTTTATATTTACATCCCTCCACCTAAAAGATTTCAGTTTGTTTTTCAATTGAGTTGTACAGTTTATAGGTTACATTGTTTATAGGTTACATTAAAAGGCGTAAAAAGTTCTGAAATTATTTATTTTTGTCTAATTGTTTTTACATCACAGAAACCTGAAATTTTAACAGGGGTGTGTAGACTTTTTATAGCCAATGTATATACTGTATATAGCTCTACCCTCTTGAGGGCTGCTGTGTTTCTAGGTCCCCCTAAGCTTCGCACAGCCAGGCAACATGAATTTTCCTCACTTGCATCCACAGTCAGTGAACAGTCTATGAGCTTGGTTTTTGTTATATTATCAGGGGAAATAACTTGGATAGAGTAATAGGGATATGGGATGTCCAAGTTGACTGAATCAATGCACAGGGACAACATTCTTTCTATTTACAGAAACAGATCCTTGACTGTTCTTTTCCTTGAAAGCAGTCACTCTTTACGTATCAGTATCAAAAGCTACTTACAGGCTAGGGACTCTCAGCCCCTCTGAAAGTTAGCTTAGATTGTTGCAGCTATATGCAGAAGTAGCTCCTCTCCCCTGTAGAACTGCTCCCAGCTCCACAGCCTGCAGACAGTACCAGCCCTCCTGGCTGCTTTGAAGATGTCTCAGGACAAGGATAAAAGACTAAGTACAGCACTGTCCTTTGAAAGCTTGCTACAAGTGGCAGTCTCTCCCCTTGTAAATCCCTGGGTGGGCTGATGTACTCAATCTGTCCTCTGTACTCCTAATGCTCCCAGGCTTTGATGCTGTTTGTACCATGATGCTGAATGGATCCTCCTGAGCCAGCATGAGCAAAGCCTGGATGTCAGCCCCCTTAAACCTAGTGGACTCCTCTCAGGCCACCAACACCTTCCTCAGCACTCCATCTTCCACCTGACTCCCCTGCTAGTATGACTCTCCCATATTTATGGATTGATTTTACCACTCTACCAGGGCCTCCAAACCTGGGATTAGTTAGACTCCCATTACCATGCAGATTAGGTTTCCACCCCTTCCGTCCAGTGGCTTCTGGAAGTTTCTATGGTCCTCCAGAACCAGGTGGAGGCGATAGACTCCCAACCTGTTAAGCCATCCAGCCTGACCTGCAGTAACCCGACCTAATCACAGACTCACAGTTACCATGAATCATACCAATAAATTTACCTACAATACCCTAGTAGCGCACTAGAGGGTGAGATATATATATATATATATTCACACATATTGTATATAACTATATATACAGCATATGTAGCCCCAGTCCGAGGCACTTCCTGGACTACAGCTGCATGGACCAAGCTGTCACTGCAGCAGTTCATCCATAGCCGATGCTGAACCTGTTCTCCCTGGCCTGCCAGTGAGGAGAGGAGAAGAGAAAGAAGGCACGGAGATACAGAGCACTGGCCATATGCAAAACTGTATGCAGCCATAGAGAGAGAGAGAGCTGGAGGAAAGCCCCACCCACCACCCAGGATCACAGAGAGGAAGAGGAAACTGAGCTGCTGTGAATTCTGGGAAGGAAAGAGCCTGCTGGGAGCAAATATGATTTGTAGGGAATGTAGTCCCCCGGGAGATTAAACATGTATTACATATTGGCTCTAGGAATACATATCCCAAGATCATCAGAGCTCTTTGGGAAGTAAAAGGAAGGACTTTTACGAAACTCAGGGCAGTCTCAGAGAGGATGTGGAGGAACACACACAGACACACTAGGTTATTAACTAAAACTGCATGGTGCAAAATCTGGTGCAGTTCTGGATAGAAACCAATCAGCTTCCAGGTTTTCTTGTCAAAGCTTAATTGAACAAGCTGACATTAGAAGCTGATTAGCTCCCATGCACAGATGTACCAGACTCTCAGTGTACCAGTTTTATTAAATCTCACCCACAGTATAGCAGGCTGCTGTTGGGCCATTTGTCACAGTGTCAGAGACACAGAGAGGCTTAGCAGTGTACATCTCCTGGTTTGTGGGGATGCTGTTGAGCCTGGTGTCATCACCTGATCATGGAGAGGACATCACTGCAGCTGACATTGCTCAGCCCCAGATGAAGAGCAGGGGGAAACAGTTCATCACACTAGTAGTTGGTAAGAGGCTAATGGCCCTACCCTACAACACCCTCCTTAAAGGAACAGTATTGCTTACTGGGGACATCATTCAGACACCTACACCTGGGTTTGGAGGGACCTAATTTTGAACTTTCCAATGCCGGATTCCGAACCCAGTGTTTGGTCAATAGGGAAGGGTTTGACAAAGACTGATGGACCTTTGTCATAGCATTGCCCCTTAGACAGGACCTTCCCCAATAGGGTCATTCACTGGTCTGTTTCTTTATTACAAGTTGTATGCATTCATTTACAATTGTTTACCATACTTCAAGTGTTTATTGCTGTTTTCTATTTCTATGGTTATTCTAGTATTGTAGTATTGTATATGATGTTGGTATAAATACCCTGTCTTCAGCCTTGGTGTGTAAAAGAGCATGGTGTGTAAAAGAGCATGGTGCTGCTTACAGAGTCACAGACTCTGGGAACAGGGACCCGAGAAAACAGCGTAACTTTGGGTGTAAACACTACACATACACACTGATTTTAACACTGATAATATGCTATAAATTAGAATAACAGTTTAAATAATCCTACATGCAACCATGCATTTCAACTAAACATTTATTTATGGAGAAAAGATATGAATATAGAAAAAATGTATTTAGTAAAGTAATTCCATCTACACGTCCTACTTCAAAGATTATTTCCAGAATAAAGTGCAATAATAACCAACATGAACATTTCCACCGAACAGGGATTGAAGATATCAAAAATGTAATTCTTAGATATCACATTGTTCATTATCCGTTTCTCTCTTATCCTTCAGGGATCTTCCAGCGCCTCTATCACAGCTTGTCACATCCCTCTTTATATGCAGTTCTCCATATATCCTTGAAATAATTTAAAAGGCCAGCTAGTGCAATCATTTAATTGTTAAAAAATAAAATGCAGCACTAAATCACATTGGAAAAAAATATTCTACCAGGTCCAGATTTCTGCATAGCCAACATATGCCTTGGCATCATTATAGCAATAATGTTACATTCTCAATATCATAAAAGACTGGACTGGTATCTTGTCAGCCCATGCCATCCAGCTTTTGTTCCAAAACAGTTTGTGGATTGCTGTTGGTGAAAGAATATACTGTACCTATACAGTTTGCCTACTCTGGCTTCATGGATCATAAGTGCTAAGATTAGCGTGACAGTATACCTTGATCATCTAGTTGTTGGTTCTAAATGTACTAGCAAAAGTTGTTAAATGGTCACTGTCAGCCTCTCTACCCCTTGCCTTACTTGCACTATGTGGTTATGCCATCTGACCTTATTAACATGATGCTACAGTTAATGAAATGACAGGGGTAGAGGAGGTAGCACATGACAGTTTGCTGGGGACATTCTCATGGTCTCCTCTTAAGCACCTCTAGCTACATGAAAGCTTCTTATAAAGAGGAGCTAAACCCTTTTCAGCCAAGGAAGCTCTCATCTAAGCTTCTGCTTGAACTGCAACTGCCTTGATGCTGCACATGTGAACCATTATGGCACCAGCCATTTGATGGTTTGACAATTTGGTTGACAGCACAAGAAAATGTGACAGTTAGTGTTCCTGGCATGTAACTGTTTTTTGATACCATTAAATCAATTGGTTTAATTCAGCTTTACATTTTTAAGATAATTTGTATTTAAGAAATGTAACTATTTAACTATTTAAATGCACTAAAGTGAATGGTTCCCAATTCCCTTCACCCCACAAGGAGTCAAGAGTGGGTGCTACAATTCAATGCATATTGCACTATAAAAAGAGAGTGACAGGAATAATTGTATGATTGCAATGTACCCTAAATACAGACCCAAATAAAGTGGGAGACAGGGTGCAGGTGTAAGTCTTTATTGTACTCTTCATTCTGTACTAGATAAAGAGGGTGGTAAGGTGCAGGGGTAAGTCTATATTGTACCCTGCATACTGTATGTAGGGATATGCTGCCCTCTACTGTTAGCTGCTAATATCACAGTGGTATGTATAATTATGTATTAGCAATTCCTGTCTCTGGGAGGCTGACTTTGAAAAACCCCAGAAGGAGGAAGTGGAGGGAGAGAGAAAGTCTCAGTCACATGTCCTGTCTATGCTGCTAAATCCAGACTAGAAAAAAAAATATTATGCAAGTACTTCTATGTTCTAATAGTTTAACTGTAGCTGTCCACAGCCCGTGTGTTTCTGAATCCTTGTGACAGACAGAGTGTCTCTTTCCTATTGGTATTACTGTATCTCACATACACAGTGTCAGATAGCTAGGTCTGTGCTACTTTATGTATGTAGTGGTCACCATCAAGTATACTAGTAGGAACCTGTTTATTGCAATATAGGGCTTAGGGCTCCTTTCAAGAAAATAAAAAAGAGAAAAGCCACCTGTAATAACACAAATAATTTGTGTCCTAATACTATCTCCGACTCACTTATCGTAAAAGTGTGGATTTATAAACCGGGAATGCATAATAGAAAATATGGTAGTGTGACAAGAGCAACACCACCCAAGAAAAAAGTGGTTACTTAAAGATCCACACGGAGTAATGTAAATTCAGTAGTTACAAAGAGTACTTTATTACTACTAGTTCATTATTGCATGGGACTGCTTTGGTGCAGTACATGATTTATGTGTAATTTAAAGTTTTTCACTACCATATTTTTTTGTTCTGGTTTCCATTTCTAGGAAGTTACTCTACTTATGCTGGTATATACCAAAGAATACTTCTGGAGAATGTATGGCTAATCTAAATACAAGATTGAATCATATGGAAACCCAGGACTATATAGCTAGGAAATCCCATTGCCTTATATGGTTCCCTATGTGCCAAGAATCACCCAGAAATGAGGACGCCAAGTGCTTTTAAATGATTTTATTTGTTTGATATGTTCACCGTGCTTCTGTTTAACCTCCCTATGATCTATGTGATCAAATAAAGTACTCTTTGTAACTACTGAATTTACATTACTCCGCGTGGATCTTTAAGTAACCACTTTTTTCTTGGGTGGTATTGCTCTTGTCACACTACCATATTTTCTCTTAGGGCTCCTTTACCTGCTTAGGCTAGAGCCAGGTTAGGCATCCGATGGCCACTTCTAGAAGTTAGATGCACAGTTGCATGACAGATAGTTTCTGTGAGAATAAAGAGGGAAAACGGGAGGGGATGTAAGCCTTGTATCATATGCCAAATATTGAAAGGAATGCACTATGCCTTCCAGAGAGTTCTTCTCCTTCTGGGAACTTTCCAGTAGGTTACAATTGCCCTGATAGAAGTACTTTTGCTACTATCAGTTGAACCATGCCACAAGAATTCAGTTTCCCAAGCTACCTATGCTGGAGACTGACACAATTGAAGATCTCCTTTCACAGGAGTCTCTCTCTAAGCCGCTTTCCACACTATATTCTACTTTAATTAGGGTGAGTTCCCCCAAGACGGTTAAACTTTGGGAACATTGGAGGACTGACATCTCAACCTTGGATAAAAAGTCCTGGGAAGAAAGTCTTGAGCATAGTTCCAAGCTGGAAATTGGATAATTATAGATAATTATCTCCCCGAGGGACAAATTAATTAAAACCAGGTTTCTGCATAGGGTATATTATACCCCCCAAAGGTAGCACAGAATCGATCCGCAGAGACCCCTGGACTGTACTAGGTGCCGCATGTCTGTGGGTACCTTTTTTCATATGTTTTGGCCCTCAGGTAGTACAGTTCTGGATGGAGGTGTTTGATTTAATCAATACTCATCTACAGATGTCTTAACCATGTTCATGTGAGCTGGCACTCCTGGGGATAGAGGACAATGGGCAGAGACCCAGGTATATGAAATTTTTTGGTTTCCTATCTGCTGCATTATGCAAAAAAGGAAATTCTTTGCAAGTGGACCTCCCTGTCCCCTCCCACATTAGCATCATGGGAGACTGCCATCAAAGCTGTGCTAAGTTTGTATAAACTGACCAATATTAATAGGAATTGCCCGGGAAAATATGAGAGGATTTGGCGCCCTTGGGTAGCGCAGTGAGTGTCTTTGCACTTTTTGCTTGTGATACCACTTTTGCTATTTTTTGTTGCCTGTTTTTGTCTGATTGTTCTCCTTATCTATTTTATACACCACTCTTGGCGATACTTATCCTGTATTCATTATGCTTGGCATTTGTATTTTTTATTTTGACCCTCTATACTGTGTCATAATACTGCTTTGTATTTGACCTTCCTCTATGGAGATTGTACCATTGATAGCAACAATAAAGAGCAATACTGGTTGTAAAAAAAAAAAAATATTGAAAGGAATAAAGAAGACAGGATGTGGGTGTAAGCCTGTACTGTACCCTGTATACTGTACTAAATAAAGAGGAAGACAGGAGAAGCAGATGATGACTGTACAGATCTGTTCTGTGGACTATACGAAGTGATGTACTTTATGACTTTTTATGACTGTTGACTGTTTTTTCTGCTATTTTGAGTTGGACTGTGTAATTGAAACATAATAGAAGATGGCACTATTTAAAATTTGTGTAAAATGTGAATGCTTACAATGAGATCACCCTTATGCTTGTATGAATGACTGAGGAAAAGTTAGCAGCCATCTTTATGTAAAAGATACCTTTGCTCATCTGACATTAGCCTGAATGAGGAATATAATTCCAGGTATATTAAAGGTTCTACACAGTGGAGGAAAGTAATCAAGAGTCCTTTACTGCAGAACACATAAAAGGTGCATGCCGCAGAGCTATATTGTTTTATGCAGCTGTATACAATGCTATTTTTATAAGCCTCCTGTGTTAGAAGAGAACTCTGATCACCTCGGGGATGTTCATTAGAAAAGCTGGTGTGTAAGTTCACTAAGTGCTGTGTTACAATATGTTAGCTTCCAGCTGTTGGTGACATGTTTCAAGGAGACTCATAGTCCCACTAACGTCATGCATGCCCCGTATATCATTGGAGAAGCAGTACGCAAAAATGCACGCTGGCGATTTTCATAGAACTATTGACATACGTGAAAGAGCGTAAACCTATTGCAATGATATTGCTTACAGATACTTATAAGTAGATACTTATATACAGTCATAATAAATAAATTAACCACTTAAGGTCCAGATACTTTTACCCCCTTCCTGTCCAGGCCAATTTTCAGCTATCAGTGCTATCACGCTTTGAATGACAATTGCACGGTCATGCAACACTGTACACATATGAATTTTTTTAGCTTTTTTTTTAGATAGATAAAACTTTATTTTGGTGGTATTTATTCACCACTGGGATTTTTATTTTTTGCTATATAAATGAAAAAGTCCAAACATTTTGAAAAAAAGTGTTTTTCTTACAAAATTTTGCAAATAAATAATCTTTCTTCATAAATCTTGGCCAAAATGTATTCAGCTATCCTTTTAGTAAAAAAAAAATAACCCAAATTAGTTTATAAGCAAAAATTTATAATTTTTAAAAAACAAATTTTTACATTTTTATTTTTTTTTATATTATTATTTATGTTTTTTTAACATACTGTCACCCCAGCAGTACAGTGTCACCATAGTGACCATAGTCACCACAGTACTAGTTGTGGGGGCTGATGAAGATTATTTTTTTACACTGATTGCTTTTACACGAATAAAGGCTGTAAATACAGTCATTTCTCCTTCTCTCTGGCTGCATTCTTGCAGCCATTGAGAAATACTGTGAGAGCTGGGATTGGTCAAAGCTTGTCACATGGTACAAGGCTGTTGTGAATAGCCTTGTACCATGTGACCTCTCTGATCATTCACAGATTTCACTAGTAGTAAGCAATGATGTCAGAAGTTACATTTTGCTTACTACTATTCATGTGATAACTGATTGGTAAATTAGTGATCACATGATCGGGACTTCATACAAAGGTCTCGTACAGCGATCGGTGTTCCGCTGTGTCCGGAGGACACAGGCAGGGAATGTGGGAGGATGTTTATAAATGGCCACCTGCTCCTGCACTGCTTCTGTCTGGCCGTTTATGTACATGGGCCGGACGGGAAGTAGTTAATATAGGTTTATATACACTGTATGCTGTGATACAAAGGTGCTCCTTTTTCCCATGCCTGGGGAGCTCCAGGTAGTTTGTAAAGCTGACCATAGACATGCACGACTGTATGTACTTGTACTCGTGCAATTGATGATGCTCTTTTTGATCTGGGTTTACCCGCGCATGTGCATATGACATCTGAGCATGACAAATGTGTCTGACAGAAAAGCTGTGTTTTCCTACCTTTTTTAACCAATCAGAGAACAATGTTCTTTAAGTCAAAAGCTATGTGCCCTTTGCCAATTACTGTACTGTAAACTGAATTCAAGTGATGTCATTCTGTGCAAAGTCCGCCTATTCACTTAGGACACCCTCCCTTTCTTAATTGGCTGCCCCAAAATATTAAAAAGCACTTGTGGGGGAAAAAGATAGTAAATACATTTATCCATTTCATGCTGCAGCTGGTGATATCACCAGGGCTTTTTTTCCTCAAAGAATAGGTGCAAGAACACTCCCTTTTCGAGTCACCCCCTGTCTCCGTTCCACACCATCCCTGTGTTCCAACCCTTACCTACCTCCCAGTACTGCCCTTTTAGAGAATACAGAACCAGAAAGTATCAATTTGTATGGAATTTGTAATAATAACAAGAAAAGCAGTAAAATTATCCCCCTGCAGCCAGCAACAATAGATCCCCCCCAGCAACAATGGACCACCTGCAACAAAATACCCCCCCCAGTAGCAATAGTCCTCCGGCAGCATCAACAGATCTCCCCACAGCCAGCATCAATAGACTCTCCAGCAGCTAGCAATGATAAGCACCTCCCTCAACAGTGGATCCCTCCCAGAAACAATTGACCCCATAGCAACATAAGACTCTCCCAGCAACAATAGATCTCCCACTATCAACAGTAGACCTCCCCAGCATTAATATACCCCCCACACCCAAAAATAGATCCCCTCCAGTGACAATTCCCCAGCAGCCAACATAAATGGACCCTGCAGTACACCCCACCACTCCTTGCCATTACATACATTCAGTGCTAGAGGTGCCGGAACTGTGTTCCCCCTTGTTCCTGCTGAAAAAAGCCCTGGATGTCACCATCATTCCACGATTCCATTCCATTATTCCATTACCCCAGATCTGGCAAAAAAGATGCTACAGCACAATGCAGTAGCATCCTCTCATGATACTATTAATTTCTCAAGATTTTGCTGAAAAGATGATGAAGTCACCCTTCTCTATGTGCTGCAGGCAGAAGATAAGTTAAATATATTACATTTTTTTTCTTCATGGGTGTTTTGTTACATTTTTGTGCAGAAAATTAAAATGGGGAAGGGGAAGCACAGTAAAAACATTGGTATTTAGGTCAGCTTTAAATAATCTGGAAAAAAAATTAAAATATGGATGCACGTTGACCTACACAATTCAATGAGAAAACTTTGATGTTGTACAAAATGCAGCTTTTTAATGAAAAACAAAAAGGAAGTTTACTATAGTAAACTTTCCAACTGAATCTTGCACAGTATTTGCCCATCTGTTCAATATCAATTTTGATTCTTTGGTAATAGATTTGCAATTACATATTGAGTAAGTGGAGATTTGGCAATGCATCCATTATTGCTTGTTTATATAGTGGCTCTTTTTTGCAGTGATGTTAATGCTTTAGAATTGATTTTATTAGAGATTCTGTATATAGCCCCACAGAACAGACCGTGCACAGTCCACATGTGCTGCAAACAGGAAACAGGTAATTTATTTTAGAGAAAAGACAGAGTTTAACCATAGATGCAGCTGGAAAGTTATAAACACTGCCATCTACTGGGTGAAGAATATATCTCTACTGAACACTGACGCAGTTGTACAAAAATTCTTGAGCAATATGTTCCAATAGATTGGCCTACTGCAAAGTACATATGGTGTCAGAAAATTTACCAAATGAAAAACTGCACCACTGCCTCTTGGGTCCATCACAACACAACTGTGTAAATTGGTCTGGTAGGAGACAAGGCATTCTGTCTTGTCTTGTGGAGGGATGGTGCTGCACCACAGTTGGTGTGAATAGCCCTTGCACTCTACTGTATGTGATGCTTAGACAATGAGAAAAGCACATTTGGGATTTTTTCTCACCATAATGAAAAGTACCATTGAATATTTTGGAGTGTTTTTCTCCTTTCAATGTTAATAAATTTGTTTGCTAGATGTTATGCTGAGCCACCAGCATGGTCACTGAGCGTATTTATGCAAATCAGGATATCAGAGTAAAGTCATAAATTCTTATGTGCACACTTGTTCTAGGTCAATGAAGCAAGAGGGTCATCATGACAGCCACGCAAGTAGCATCTCATGAATGAGAAGTCAGCAACTGCATCTATTTTGCATTTCTGAGAAAATTGTTTGCACCATCTTCCAATACATTTTTGAAAAAAAGAGGAGTGAAACAATGTCCTGCCCTGAGATGTCCTCAATTATTTGTTTTTGTGTGTGTGCACAAGGGGGGTGCATTTTGAGGCTTTGCTATTGCTGAACATCATTTGATCTGGACATTCACTGCACAGGTCTGCTCATTTTACAGTCACAAAAATGAAGTGTGTTATGATCCTTCATTTATGTCACCACCACTTTGCATCTCCATTGTAGTCACTGGCTGGTGACACACTCTTAAGAATCATAAGCAGATATAGAATGTCACCTGTCACCATAAATGTATGTAAATCATGGTATGTGCAAATTGGTGCACCACCATTTAACACATAATGAGAAATGATAGAATGCATTGTTACACCTCACAATTAAAGGAATAACATACATTGTACACAGATGATGTCAAAAAGTGAATTATGTGTGTCATGCCTTTAGCAATTTGTTCTTTGTTAATTAGGCATTATTAGTATGTTTTATCAGTTTGTAATTCTCTGTTCATTGTGTAACTGCTCCATCTAGTGGCTGTTTGTATACACTGCATCTTTTCACAGTAGAAGTTTGACCCATTTCAGCTTCCATAGCTTGTAGCCTATGAACTCTGATTACATCATCAGCCATGCTCATAGCAGCCATTTCCTCATCACAGACTCCATTCCTGTGGTATGCTGGTAGGATCCAGCCCTCACATTCAGGTTCACAATAGCATCGTCGGTACGTCTACACACATGTCTATATCTTATGCATCTGTGTTTTATGTAACCTACATGTCTTACATGTGTTTATATGTGCATTGCCTTACTGTAATGTATAATATGCTTTGTCACATGACAGACAGTGTTACTAAGCGCCTTATTTTCTGTTCCTCAGTTTCACCTCTTATATCTTTGCAATAAAGACAAAGTTGGACGTTGCTTCTTTGTCAACTCATTGCCGAGAAAGGTTTAGCTGTCTGTCAAGCTATGTACCTTCACACATAAGGAGGACAGAACAGTGAAACGACGGCTTCTTACAAGCTGGATACGAGGACTGCGACTCCTGAAGTCCTGACTGCAGTGAAACGACGGCTTCTTACAAGCTGGATACGAGGACTGCGACTCCTGAAGTCCTGACTGCAGTGAAACGACGGCTTCTTACAAGCTGGATACGAGGACTGCGACTCCTGAAGTCCTGACTGCAGTGAAACGACGGCTTCTTACAAGCTGGATACGAGGACTGCGACTCCTGAAGTCCTGACTGCAGTGAAACGACGGCTTCTTACAAGCTGGATACGAGGACTGCGACTCCTGAAGTCCTGACTGCAGCGAAACGGTGGCTTCTCACAAGCTGGATAAGAGGAACTACGCAGCATCGCCACCCGCAGCGGTTGCAAGTGTGCTAACCCGTTCACAGCATCATCATGTCAGCAAGGGAATCCGGACAGTTCGAGACAAGGTCTCGCATCTCAGTTAACTCCAGAGGCTCAGGGAGATATTTGAGCAGCTCCACCGTCGCCGTTGCCCGCGCGAAGGCCGAAGCCGCCAAAACCCGCGCGATATTTGCCGAACAAGAAAGACAATTAAAAATAGAGAAAGCATGCACGGAAGCAGCTCTAGAAAAGCTAACTGTGGAAAAAGAAGCTGCAGCTGCTGTAGCAGAAGCAGAGGCTTTAGAGGAAGCAGCAAACTTCACAAGCGATAGACTCAGCTACATAAGTAGGCCCGAACCCAGTCTTCACAATAACTTGCAACGCACTTCAGATTATTTACTGCAACATGCTAAGTCAGAAGACGGCCTAAATCCAGGTCCAAGAGAGACATCAACCCCTGCTAAGGAGCTCCAACAGACTCCAGTCATACAACAAGCGACCTCAGTTAACCAAAGACCCTGCATGGAACAAGTCGACGGTTCCATAGAACATCAACCCTCAATGCAACCTGCATTCAAACCCACAAATGATCGCAGTATGGTCAAACCCTTTAAGGAAGAACAAGTAGATGGTGCCTATTACAGCAACAATCTGTCAAACAGAGATACAGGTATGTCAGATTTTCTAAAATTCTTTGCCCGACGTGAGTTAATAACCAAGGGACTCTCCAAGTTTAATGACAGACCTGAAAGCTATAGGTCATGGCGATCATCATTCAGGAATAATATCAGAGATCTGGATCTGTCTGCATGTGAAGAAATAGATCTTCTTGTCAAGTGGCTAGGAAATGAGTCGACAGAGCATGCAAGGCGGATTAGAGACATTAATATTAACTACCCAATCAGAGGGTTAAACATGATATGGGAGAGACTTGAGGAGTGTTACGGCTCACCAGAAGTGATAGAGAACGCACTTTTCAAAAGAATTGAGGATTTCCCTAAGATCCAAAACAAAGATTCCCAGAAGCTAAGAGAACTGAGTGATCTGTTAACAGAGCTACAAGTTGCCAAAACTGAAGGAGACTTACAAGGTCTGGCATTCTTAGATACTGCACGTGGTGTAAACCCCATAGTACAAAAATTACCGTACAACCTGCAAGAGAAGTGGATTGCTCAAGGCTCCAGGTACAAGCAACAGTACGATGTCTCGTTCCCTCCATTCTCTCTCTTTATGGACTTCATGCACCAACAAGCAAAAACTAGGAATGATCCCAGCTTTAACTTCTCGATGTTTGACACCGCTTACCCCAAATCAGGTAAACCTATCTCACTTCGTAACATGAAAGGTACACCGGTTGCAGTACACAAAACCAGTGTGTCTCTTACAGACTCCTCAAACAAAACCTACAGTACTACAGAGTCTGAGACGATCTCCACAAAGGACCCATGCAGAGAATGTCCTCTACATAAGAAACCACACTCATTGTTGAAATGCAGAGGATTTAGAGGAAAACTTCTCAGGGATCGCAGAACTTTCCTCAAGGAAAACCACATTTGCTACAGGTGTTGTGCCTCAACCTCTCATCTTGCAAAGGACTGCACAGCGAACATCAAATGCTCGGAATGCAACAGTGAAGCGCACAATACAGCTTTACACCCTGGGCCAGCCCCATGGACTCTCACACCCCCAGACCAGGCTGTAGAGCACGGCGGGGAGGAGGGAGACACAGTACCTCCTGAAGTGACACCCCAGTGCACCCAAGTCTGTGGAGAAGGTCTTAGTAACAAATCTTGCTCCAAGATTTGTCTTGTTACAGTTTACCCCATCGGTCATAAAGAGAAAGCGGTAAGGTTGTATGCCATCCTTGATGACCAAAGCAATAGATCTCTTGCAAACTCAGCCTTCTTTGATATCTTCAGTATTAAAGGACACTGCTCTTCATATTCACTTAAAACTTGCGCTGGTGTGAGTGAAGAAAAAGGCAGAAGAGCTACTGGTTTCCAAGTCGAATCCATAAATAGTGAAGCATCCCTGCAACTACCTACCTTGATTGAATGCAATCAGATCCCAAACAATAGAGAAGAGATTCCTACACCTGAGGCAGCATTACATCATGAACATTTAAAGACCATAGCGCATCTCATACCTGCACTCGACCCAAAGGCCCAAATAGTACTTCTCCTTGGGAGAGATATCATAAGAGTCCACAAGGTAAGAAAACAAATAAATGGTCCTCATAGTTCTCCTTATGCTCAGAAGCTTGACCTGGGGTGGGTCATCATAGGTGATGTTTGCCTAGGAAATGTTCACAAGCCAACCACAGTGAATTCTCTTTACACAAATACCTTGGAGAATGGACGTCCATCCCTCTTTCAGCCTTGTCCTAACAGATTCCTTCTAAGAGAGAAGCCGGCAAGTGTGCTATATCCTGACTTTACAGAAACCGAGAACCACTCTTGCAGTGAAGACCAAGATCACTTGGGGTGCACGGTGTTCCAGAGGACAAAGGAAGACCACAAGATAGCTCCCTCTATTGAAGATGAGGCCTTCTTGGGCATAATGGAACAAGGATTCTTCAAGGATAAAACAAACACCTGGGTTGCACCACTACCTTTCAAAACACAGAGACATCATCTTCCCAACAACAGGTATCAGGCCTTAAAACGCTTCTGTTCACTTAGACGCAACTTTCAGAAAAGACCAGAGATGATGGAACATTTCTTCTTATTCATGAAAAAGATGTTTGAGAACAATCATGCAGAAGTAGCTCCACCCCTAAAAGAAAAAGAAGAATGCTGGTATCTACCAATCTTCGGCGTTTACCACCCTAAGAAGCCAGGACAAATCCGAGTGGTATTTGACTCCAGTTCACAGTATGAGGGAGTCTCTCTCAATGATGTCCTTTTGACAGGACCAGACCTCAATAACACACTTCTCGGTGTCCTCATCAGATTCCGTAAAGAACCCATCGCTATAGTTGCCGACATACAACAAATGTTCTATTGTTTCCTAGTAAAAGAAGAGCACAGGAACTTCTTGAGATTTCTTTGGTTCAAGGACAATGACCCTACTCAAGACATCATAGAATATCGCATGAAGGTCCATGTTTTTGGCAACAGCCCATCTCCAGCTGTCGCTATTTATGGACTCAGACTCTCTGCTCAAGAAGGTGAAAAAGACTATGGGAAAGACGTTAAGAAGTTGTTGAAAGAGACTTCTATGTAGATGATGGCTTAAAGTCGCTTCCCTCACCAGAGGCTGCAATCAGTCTACTCAAAAGGACCCAGAGTATGCTTTCCTGTTCAAACCTCAGACTTCATAAGATAGCTTCAAACAGCAAAGTTGTTATGGAAGCCTTCTCTACTCAAGATCATGCCAGTGATTTGAAAGATCTAGACTTAGCGACAGACCCGATACCCATGCAACGCAGCCTAGGGCTCAGCTGGGACCTCAAATCTGACACCTTTACCTTTCAGGTCGACCAAGAGCAAAAGCCTTTCACACGACGTGGAGTGTTATCTACCATTAACAGTCTATATGATCCACTTGGATTTGCAGCTCCTGTGATCATCCAAGGTAAGACTCTGCTCAGAGAGTTAACCACAGATACGTGTGATTGGGATTCGCCACTTCCCTCAGAGAAAGAAGCACTATGGATAGCATGGAGAAACTCTCTACAGGCATTATCTAACTTACATATCTATAGGCCATATGCCCACTTCTCCCCTGCAGAAGTTCAGTCTAGGCAGCTGTGCATATTTTGTGATGCTTCGGTAAAAGCAATCGCTGCAGTCGCTTACCTTAAAACTATAAACATTAAAGGTCAAGTCCAAATTGGCTTTGTAATGGGCAAGGCAAAACTGGCACCAAGCCCTGAGATTACCATACCAAGACTGGAACTTTGTGCCGCTGTTCTGGCAGTAGAGCTGGCAGATCTCATTGTGTCAGAAATAGATATAAAACTTGTCAGTACAATGTTTCATACAGACAGCAAAGTAGTATTGGGCTACATTTACAATGAGACTAGGAGATTCTATGTCTATGTTCATAACAGAGTTCAAAGAATTAGGAGGTCAACACAGCCTACCCAGTGGTGCTATGTACCAACTGACCTCAACCCAGCAGACCATGCTACAAGAGCTGTTCCAGCAGCTCACCTTAAAGATACTACGTGGTTCACAGGGCCACCATTCCTCTACAAACCTGTACTTGACACCCTGGAGAAATACTCATTTCAGCTATTAGAACCAAATGCTGATGCAGAGATTCGTCCTCATATTTCTGTACTCACCACAAGAGTTTCTCACAAAGAGCTTGGATCCAAACGATTCAACAAGTTTTCTACGTGGAAATCACTGAACAGAGCTATAGCCGGCTTGATCCACATAGCCAGATCCTTTAGAGCCACACCTACAGGATCAGATCACTGCAAAGGTTGGCATTACTGTCACAAGGCCCATACAGTGGATGAGCTCGCACAGGCCAGAGACGTTATCATCCGTTGTATCCAACAAGAGGTTTATACTCAAGAATTTGAACTCATCCAAAATCAAAAGAGTGTTCCTAAAGACAGTTCCCTCAAGAGGCTTGACCCTTTCATAGATGCTAATGGACTGTTGAGAGTTGGGGGACGTATTTCAAATGCAAAGTTCGAGAGTAAAGAATGTAATCCCATAATACTTCCAAGCAATCACATTGCATCTTTACTTGTGCAACACTACCATGAGAAGACTAAACATCAGGGACGTTTGTTCACTGAAGGAGCTTTACGTACAGCTGGATTTTGGGTAGTGGGAGCGAAAAGACTTGTGAGTTGTCTTATTTTCAAATGTGTCACTTGCAAAAAACTACGTGGTATGTTTCAGTCACAGAAGATGGCTAACCTCCCTGCGGACCGACTCAGTATAGAACCTCCCTTTACTAATGTTGGTCTTGACGTGTTTGGTCCCTGGTCTGTCACCACACGGCACACTAGAGGAGGCCAGGCAAACAGCAAACGCTGGGCAGTTATATTTACATGCATGAGTATCAGGGCTGTGCATATAGAAGTTATCGAGTCTTTAGACACATCCAGCTTTATAAATGCTCTCAGACGTTTCATCTCCATCAGAGGCCCAGTTAAACTAATCCGCTCTGATAGAGGTACCAACTTCGTTGGGGCCTGCAAAGAACTGCATATCCCCTCAAACATTGACAGTGACCATGTAGAGAGATATCTTGCCGCCCAAGACTGTAAATGGACATTCAACCCCCCACATGCGTCTCACATGGGAGGCTCTTGGGAGCGTATGATTGGCATAGCTCGCCGGATCCTTGATTCTGTTTTTCTACAGCTGGGAACTTCGAGGCTCACCCATGAAACCCTCTCAACCTTCATGGCCGAAGTAGTGGCGATCATGAACGCCAGACCTTTGACTTCAATATCCAGTGATCCAGAAGATCCCTTCTTGCTCACCCCTTCCACTCTTCTCACCCAAAAAGTCGGTACAGCATCGGCTCCTCCTGGAGAATTTAGTGCTAAAGACTTGTACAAGTGTCAGTGGAGACGAGTGCAGACTCTAGCAGATACCTTCTGGGATAAATGGAGAAAACAATACATCTCTACTCTACAAGTCCGGAATAAATGGCAAACCAGCAAACCCAATATGGAGGTTGGTAATGTTGTTCTTGTCAAAGACTCTCAGTCAAGAAGAAATGACTGGCCTTTGGGACTGATAACCAAGGTGTTCCCAAGTGAAGATGGGAAAGTCAGAAAAGTGGAGGTCAAGGTCTGCAGACAACAGGAGCCCAAACTCTTCCTCAGACCCGTTACTGAACTGGTTTTGTTGCTCTCTCCAGGGGTGATTTAATGTGGTATCCTTTAGATACCAGACGGGGAGTGTCATGCCTTTAGCAATTTGTTCTTTGTTAATTAGGCATTATTAGTATGTTTTATCAGTTTGTAATTCTCTGTTCATTGTGTAACTGCTCCATCTAGTGGCTGTTTGTATACACTGCATCTTTTCACAGTAGAAGTTTGACCCATTTCAGCTTTCATAGCTTGTAGCCTATGAACTCTGATTACATCATCAGCCATGCTCATAGCAGCCATTTCCTCATCACAGACTCCATTCCTGTGGTATGCTGGTAGGATCCAGCCCTCACATTCAGGTTCACAATAGCATCGTCGGTACGTCTACACACATGTCTATATCTTATGCATCTGTGTTTTATGTAACCTACATGTCTTACATGTGTTTATATGTGCATTGCCTTACTGTAATGTATAATATGCTTTGTCACATGGCAGACAGTGTTACTAAGCGCCTTATTTTCTGTTCCTCAGTTTCACCTCTTATATCTTTGCAATAAAGACAAAGTTGGACGTTGCTTCTTTGTCAACTCATTGCCGAGAAAGGTTTAGCTGTCTGTCAAGCTATGTACCTTCACACATAAGGAGGACAGAACAATGTGTGAAATGCAAATCACAAGTGAAAACGTATGCCACAAGCTTAGGCTGTACAATGTGCTCAGTAAAGCACACATATGAGGTATTTCGCCAAACAGGACAATCAACTGAATACATTTTGCATTCTGTGTACCAAGTTGCCTGAGCTACAAAGCATTAGTGTGAAAGACAGCATCAACAGAACACATTTTGTTATTCTTGCAGTGACTAAAGTATAGTGCTGACTGATGGCCCCTTTAAGCCTCTCAACTGAACATCACACACCTGGCAGCAGCTTGTTTCTCCTTCCATGTCTGGCACAGTGCAGTTACACATCTGTGGAACCCGGAGTTACAGACTAACTGCAGAGGGTTACAGTGGTAGAGCAACATAGGGTATAGCCCCATAGAATGATGTCCCGAGCTTCAGAGAGCAAAATTGCTGACTCCAGATAGAGAATCCCGCTGATGCCAACTTGAGAAGGGAGCCCTGTAAGTGCAGTGTGACTTTTCACCTGTCCTTCAAGGGATGGACGTGGACTAGTGCTTGCGAGAAGCCTCTTGACTATCAGCAGTTACAATCTTTTGCTACTCATTTCTAAGGGATTGTTTTTAATAAACAATGTTGCCAACCAGATTGAGCACTCTGATCTGAGATCCAGGATCCCAATATCAGCAGACTGTATTTAGTCTCACTGGCCAGTCTCGTAGGTAGGGTCTCTTGACTGCAGATAGGCCAATTGGACCTTTATCCTGTACCTCAAGCTATTTTACTGTTGTTCATTGCTGTTTGTTGTCAAATAATTTGTTTTCTGCAGGAGTTATTATCGATTTTGAAGAAAGACTTCTTTACAATACAGGTGTTTTAATGAGTTTGGGTACAGTTAAGGCGGGTCACCACTGTAATGACCCTTCTATCCTGCATCTCCTAGGGGATAGCGCTACAAAAGTAAACTGAGACTAAAGAAGACAAATAGGTAATCAGTTTTAAAACACTAATGTATTGAAAGCCTGGAATGTTCTTATTAAAGTTGATGGATTTCATTAGGATATTTTAATCTTCTGTGTAGTGGAGACACTGAACTCAGAACCTGACACAAAAAAAGAATAATACATTTAAATCTGAAGTATATACCATCATTTATAGACCATGGCATTGTCATTTTGAGTTAAAATTACACATGTAAATATGTGTTCAAGTATGCTTGAAAATGGTTTTGCATAAGGTAACCAAAAATAGCTAGAAGTACCCTGTTTGTACATTTCTGTGTGATTTTCCATTTGTGATGTAAGCATATATGGGCTATCTGCATCAACCTCCTATATACATAAGTGTAGCAATAATGTGGTTACGTTAAGCATAAAAATAAAATGTATCGAAATAGACTCTGTCACAAAAATAGAAAAAACATCCCTTTGAAAGAAAAGGTGTAATATTTACAGAGTTACATAGTTAGTCTGGTTGAAAAAAGTCCATCGAGTTCAACCAATAAAAGGAAAAAAAAAAATGTATACAATCCTATATGCACAATCCTATACCTACAGTTGATCCAGAGGAAGGCGGAAAAAAAACCCAGCAAAACATGCTGTAATTTGCTCCAGCAGAGGAAAAATTCCTTCCTGATCCCCCAAGAGGCAATCGGATATTCCCAGGATCAGTTTTACAAATAATTGTTAGTATCCAATTATATTATGTGCATTTAGGAAAGAATCCATGCCTTTTTTAAAGCAATCAACTGAGCTGGCCAGAACCAGCTCTTGAAGAAGTCTATTCCACATTTTTACATCTCTTACTGTGAAGAAACCTTTGCATATTTGGAGATTACTTACTAATCATGGAAGCCATGCCTCAGATCTATAGGCTATGCCAGCAGAAGAATATTCAGCATTGTAAGAACTTCCAGGAGTGTCAGATACCTGGAACCCTGCTGTTTTCTGTGGTTTCACTCACTAGTTACTGTCAGTACAGGACACATGCTTGGCACATGAAGCACAAAAAGGTCCTATTGGTTCATTAGAGCAGAGTACTATTTTTTATTCCTAATCCAAAAATAAATTTGCAAAGCACAGGTTTATTTTCAAGCAGAGTAAAGCCAGTTGAGAAGTTAAACTGTGTGTGAACCCTTGTCTTGTTAAACAACCCATTCAGTTTAAAACAAAAATGCAAGGCAAATAACTATATATACACTTCTCAAAAAATTAAAGGAACACTTTGAAAACACATCAGATCTCATTGGGGAAAAAATATCATGCTGGATATCTATACTGATATGGACTGGGCAATGTGTTCGGAATTTAAGGTTGCACCATCGTTTGATGGAAATTAAAATTATCAACCTACAGAGGACTGAATTCAAGGACACACCGAAACCCAAAGTGAAAAAATGATGCAGCAGGCTAGTTCATTTTGCTGAAATATCATTGCAGCAGCTCAAAATGGTCCTCAGTGGTTTGCATGGCCCCCATGTGCTTGTATGCATCCCTGACAGCATCAGTTCAGGCTCCTAATAAGACGACAGATGGTGTCCTGGGGTATTTCCTCCCAGATGTGGACCAGGGCATCACTGAGCTCCTGGACAGTCTGAGGTGCAACCTGGTGTCATCAGATGAACCAAAACATGATATCCCAGAGGTGTTCTATTGTATTTAGATCAGGCAAATGTAGGAGCCATTCAATGGTATCAATTCCTTCATCCTCCAGGAAATGCCTGCATACTCTCGCCAGGCATTGTTGTGCACCAGGAGGAACCCAGAAGCCACTGCACCAGCATCTAACAATCGGTCCACGGATTTCATCCCGATATCTAATGGCAGTCAGGGTGCCATTGTCTAGACTGTAGAAGTCTGTGCTTCACTTCATGGCTATGCCTCCCCAGACCATCACTGACCCACCACCAAAACGGTCATGCTGAATGATGTTACAGGCAGCATACTGTTCTCCACAGCTTTTCCAGACCCTTTCATGTCTGTCACATGTGCTCAGAGTGAACCTGTTCTCATCTGTGAAAAGCACAGGGTGTCAGTGGCGGACCTGCCAATTCTGGTGTCAAATGGCAAATGCCAATCGAGCTCTATGGTGCTGGGCAGTGAGTACAGGGACCACTAGAGGACATCGGGCCCTCGGGCCACCCTCATAAAGTCTGTTTCTGATTGTTTGGTCAGAGACATTCACACCAGTGGTCTGCTGGAGGTCATTTTGTAGGGTTCTGGCAGTGCTTCTTGAACAAAGGAGCAGACACAGATCCTGCTGATGGATTAAGAACCTTCTAAGGCCCTGTCCAGCTCTAATAGAGTAACTGCCTGTCTTCTGGAAAATGTCCTCCACCTGTTAAATCATTCTGGTTTTGGGGGTCGTTTCATTGTTGCCCATCTAGTGCACCTGTTGTTAATTTCATTAACACCAAAGCAGCTGAAAC
This sequence comes from Staurois parvus, assembly GCF_062004578.1. Lineage (NCBI taxonomy): Eukaryota > Metazoa > Chordata > Amphibia > Anura > Ranidae > Staurois > Staurois parvus. The sequence goes on along the minus strand of NW_028318078.1, from coordinate 10,322,998 downwards.
TGATTAACAACCCCCTCTGCTACTTAACTGTTCAGATCAATATCCCCGGAGTTTAATTGACTTGATGCTATTCTCTGGTTAAAAAGTGGTCCTTTGGCGCATGCGCAGAAACTAAAGATGCTGGACGTGCTTTAGCTCCATTCCTATTCACCGCTCTCTCTTCCAGCTCCTCTGGAGCTCATGACAGCTTACATTTGCAGGGGAGAATCAGTACCGGATTCAGCGATCGCTGCAGATCCTAATGGGCAAAATCGGGCGTCAGAAGAACCCTTCGTCACCTCCCAGGCAACTTCGGCCTACACATATGAATCGGTATGTGTCGCAGGCTGCATCCCCGGTCTCGAGTGACCATGCAACCCCGATGGCAGAACCGGATGATCGGCCAGGCCAAGAGGTGGAGGTAATGCACAATTCCACTCTGTCTTCCCCTTCCCCTGTCCCATATCTCACAGAGGACATTCTGGATAAGTTACACAGCATTTTGCAAAATCTGATCCATACTATCTCGGCAGCAGTGGGGAAAAAAGCCCAGGAGCTTAGAGGGGAGATAGCATTGGTGGAAGAACGTACAGACCACCTAGAAACCAAATTTGATGGTCTGGTGCAGTATGTACATGTATTAGAGGAAGATTACCACATTTTAAAACAACAGATGTCCCAGCTGCAATCCCTACAGGAAGATTTGGCAAATAGAGAGCAGAGACAGAATCTCCGAATATGCGGTGTCCCAGAGTCTGTAGACAAAGCCAACCTACAAGATTATTTGCAAGGCCTGTTCACTGTATTGGCCCCAGTGGTTCTGGATATAGATTGGTGATTGGACAGGGTCCACCGATCTCTTGTTCCGGAGCCACCACTGGGCGCCAGACCAAGAAACATTGTCAGGTGTCATTATTACGATAGCAAGGAGTCTTTATGGAATTCCACACGTAAAACACTGCCTCAGAAGATTTTAGAGGGGAAAAAATTCAAATCTATAATGATCTGCCCCCTCTCACATTGTCTAAAAGACATCCACTTTGTCCACTTACTTTCCGCCTACAGAAGCATTGTGTTATACACAGATGGGGCTTTCCATTCAGATTAACAGCAACCAAGTATAGTACTCAACACACAATCAGAGATCTTCAAGAAGGAGAGGCGTTCCTGCATAATCTAGGCCTACCTCCTATCCTGGATTAAGCCTTAGCACTACCTCTACCCAAACCAAAAGCAGCTAATACTCCTAACAAGATGTGGACACTGGCAAGATCCAAAAACAAGACACACCTACCGATTCCTCAAAGGTCTCCTGCAACCCGTTTATCTTCTGTCACCTGATGACGTCATGCAAAATGTAGCTGAAGTCACTTAAGACTTAATGTCTATTGATATATCTTGCCCAACAATTCTTATATTCCCTTACGGCTAAATCTGACACCCCATCAGGATCTTTTCAGATAACGTCCTGTTAATTGCTGTTTATTTTGGAAGAGAGAAGTGAAGTTTCCGCCTGATCTTCACCCTCCCTATGTCGTCCCCAAACATCTACAGCTACTACTGTAGATGCCTGGGTGGCCTAGGCTTCTCAGGCCTTCTCCATGTTTTGGTCTCATGTTATGCTTGTAAATCTTTTCTTGACTCGTTTGTTCTATGTCTGCTGGTTTTGTTGCGATGCACTGGATGCGTCTTAGTCAATGTTTTTTGTGTTATTCTTTGTTGGAACAGCATGGTTTATTTTTCATATTGTCCTGCATACATTTGCTTAATGTTCAGATTACACCAACATGTATTTATGACTATACACAATGTTAAAGGTGTAAACTCAATGAGGAAGAGGTCGATAACTCCGTCAGTCCAAAGCGGATACTATCCTTATCCAGGAAACACGTTTCAAAAAGGCAAGAGCATTTAACTTTGCCTACAGATATTTTCCTATAGCATACTCTACTCTAGATAGCACAGGTAAAGCAGGTGTTGCTATTCTCATCAAAAGAGGCTGTCCTATCTGGGTGGTATCTTTGGTACTAGCCACACAAGGCAGATTTATACTACTGCAATGCCAGTATGGTGATGTCTATATTACAATCATTAATGTGTATGCGCCAAATGCTAATCAATTGGTGTTCTTTAAGGATACTATTTCCCTGCTTTTAGCTTCATCGCACCCTTTTACGATTATTGGCAGGGACTTTAATCCAGCCATGTCAGCTACATGCGATAGGAGATCCCTTTGGGGCCAACTGCCCTCAAAACATGTTTTGAAACCAGAGGACATAAGCTGTTTGATATTTGAAGGATACAACATCTGAGTGCTAAATAGTTTTCGTTATTCTCCCTGGTGCACCATATCTACACCAGATTAGATTACTTTTTACTTTCATTCCCCCTACTTAAAGAGACAGTTACTGTGGATCCGATATGGTCCCCAGCTCGTGGTCAGATCACTCTTTTTTGGCTTTAGATCTGCTTCTACACCGATCACAGCCTCGCACTTGCCACTGGCAAATGACACACTTTTTTGTCACGCAGAATTCAGCGCTTCCATTTCAAACGCATTGCGTAAATTTTGTTAAGTTAATACGGGCTCTGTGTAAGCATCCTCAACTCTGTGGGAAGCCCACAAAGCGTTTATTAGGTGTCGCTTTATAATGGAATGCTCACATCTTAAGAAATCCACGGTTCACCAGAAAACTGACCTTATGAACCAATTATCTCAAGTGGAAAAAAACGTATAGATTCGCCCTCTTTGCCTAAACTTCGATTAGTGGTACAACTTAAAGATCAAGTAAGATACTTGAGGCTAATTCTGTAGCAAAGAAACTGCTATGGATGAAACAGAGGTTTTATCAATACGCTAATAAACCTCATAGGATGTTGGTTAATAAATTAAAAGCACATTTGACAACTTCCTCTCCTGAATTTCTGTTTCAAACAATTAGCACCCCTACTTTTTGCCCCCAACAGATAGCCCAAGTGTTTAGAGACTTCTATCGTAAGCTTTATAATTGCCTGTCGCCAGACATACAGCCCCCTTTTCATAAAGATTCCTTTGACGCTTTCTTCTCAGCTCGTCACCTCCCTAAATTGAAAAGGGAAGATAGACTAATCCTAAACGCACCTACTACTATGGAGGAACTTTGTGCAGTTATTAAGGAGCTACAACCATATACCATAATCTCATATAATCAACATAATGTCCATCAAAAGTCCCACATACAAAAAAAGTCCAAAAATAAAGTCCAAAAAAATTATAAAATTATAAAATGTGCAAATAATACTCCTCACTTCTTCAATCTTCCAACTGTGACAATGTCCAAATCTTTCCTTCAATCCAAAAAGTACCTAAAAAAAAACATACTAGATATAGTGCATTATCTTTAAACAAAAATCAATAAACGTGATAGCATGCAACACACTAGTGACATAACATCACACATGTGAAGTGAAAAGAAACAACACACCACTTAACTAGTGGTCCTGTGAAACCACCACTGCAATACGTGACAATCTACAGAACACAATATGTGATCAGTGACAAATGGTGTCCAATACGTGCCACTCAGTATGTAGGATAATATACAATTACCCCCTTAAACTTTGTGCCACATACAGTTGCCTTCACTGGGGGTATGCCATCCTTGACAATAGTAGACAGTTCAATCACTTCCTCACTCAATGACGGGCATCAGGATCCCCGTTCCTCACAGGACAAATGGGAGCAGACTCAGTGGGGTAATATAAATAGTAACGTAATTTATTAATAACAGCTTACATGGTAAAATTGCCGTCCATCCTCGCTGGTCTCCGTTCTCTGCTGAGACCTTCTCCAAAATGGCCGCTCTGCAACTTCCAGCCTAGCGTCTGACGTCACGACCCTAGGCCGGAAGTTGCAGAGCGGCCATTTTGGAGAAGGTCTCAGCAGAGAACGGAGACCAGCGAGGATGGACGGCAATTTTACCATGTAAGCTGTTATTAATAAATTACGTTACTATTTATATTACCCCACTGAGTCTGCTCCCATTTGTCCTGTGAGGAACGGGGATCCTGATGCCCGTCATTGAGTGAGGAAGTGATTGAACTGTCTACTATTGTCAAGGATGGCATACCCCCAGTGAAGGCAACTGTATGTGGCACAAAGTTTAAGGGGGTAATTGTATATTATCCTACATACTGAGTGGCACGTATTGGACACCATTTGTCACTGATCACATATTGTGTTCTGTAGATTGTCACGTATTGCAGTGGTGGTTTCACAGGACCACTAGTTAAGTGGTGTGTTGTTTCTTTTCACTTCACATGTGTGATGTTATGTCACTAGTGTGTTGCATGCTATCACGTTTATTGATTTTTGTTTAAAGATAATGCACTATATCTAGTATGTTTTTTTTTTTAGGTACTTTTTGGATTGAAGGAAAGATTTGGACATTGTCACAGTTGGAAGATTGAAGAAGTGAGGAGTATTATTTGCACATTTTATAATTTTATAATTTTTTTGGACTTTATTTTTGGACTTTTTTTGTATGTGGGACTTTTGATGGACATTATGTTGATTATATGAGATTATGGTATATGGTTGTAGATTATGAAAAGGTAATTGGTTTATGCACTTTCAAGGGTGAAAGGTTGACTTTTCATGTGGGAAATTTATGAGTTTTAATTTATTATTAAGGAGCTACCATCACACAAAGCACCGGGACCAGACGGGTTTTCCTACACACATTATAATATTATAAGCAATTCATCGCAGATATTGGCCCTGCCTTATTGGAATTTTACTCCTGCTGAGCGGAGAAACACACCACTTGCAATTTCAACATTCGTATATCACAGTCATTCCCAAACCAGGCAAAAACCACATGACCCCAGCTAATTACAGGGCCATAGCATTATTAAACACAGATTATAAAATTTTACGAAACTCTTAGCAAATCGTTTGGCTCCTTTGCTTCCCAGAATTATCCATAACGATCAGCTGGAAATTGTCTTAGCGAGACAGACAGGGAACAACACTAGTCGTACAATCAACTTAGTTGATATACTTCATTATACATCGCCTATCTCCACCCACCCCCTCCCCTTTGCTTGAATCTATGAAATTTACCTTCAAAGTTTGGTCAACTTGTGTGAAAACTCAGAAGTTATTGTCCACGTGTTCTCTATTGTTAAACATTTTATATAATCCGGAGCTCCCAGATAGTCTGTCCTACCCACAAATGAGCCCTTGGAATATTTCAACTCCGTCATCTGATCAATCCTGTCTCACGCAGGATTCGTTCATTTGAGGAGATCAGGACGTGGAAACCCACAATACCTGTATCGGCCAGATACACCTATCTACAGTTCTGTCATTTCTGCTACTCCTTGAATTCCTCTTTAACGCTAGAACGCGAGAGGATACGCTAGAACAGATTTCGAGAGGATAGCTATTAAAGGTCCCTCCCAACAACATCTTATCACCTCTATATATAAACTCCTTCTCAATAAGGACCCTCTTGTTGAGAGGCCTCACCGTTATATGAAGAGATAGGAGGATGAACTCCAATGCTCAATTTTTTTGAAGTGTTGGCAGGTGATATGGGATTCTGCTGCTAAGACCTCTTGTTGTGTTGTATATAAAGAAAACTTATATAAAATATTGATGCATTGGTACAAGACCCCTGTAGTGCTCCATGTGATCAACCCAAATCTGTCTGACAAGTGCCGGAGGTGCATGGAAGGGGTAGGTACATTAGCACACATTTTTGGGTTTTGTCCACAGATTGCGGATTATTGGGCTATGGTTAGAAAGGTATTGGAACAAGTACTCAATGTTATCCTACCCCTAGACCCACTACACTATCTTTTGGGGTCACCCTTTAGAGGTATCCCCAATTAATCTAAGAGGTTGGGAGTACATATTCTCACAGCCGCTAGAAGGGTGATACCACGACTCTGGAAATCAGTTGATGTTCCCACTTTAAATCATCTTTTAAGAGCAATCTCTGAAATCAGGGAAATGGAATATCTTACAGCTCTGATCAATCCTGTCTCACGCAGGATTCGTTCATTTGAGGAGATCAGGACGTGGAAACCCACAATACCTGTATCGGCCAGATACACCTATCTACAGTTCTGTCATTTCTGCTACTCCTTGAATTCCTCTTTAACGCTAGAACGCGAGAGGATACGCTAGAACAGATTTCGAGAGGATAGCTATTAAAGGTCCCTCCCAACAACATCTTATCACCTCTATATATAAACTCCTTCTCAATAAGGACCCTCTTGTTGAGAGGCCTCACCGTTATATGAAGAGATAGGAGGATGAACTCCAATGCTCAATTTTTTTGAAGTGTTGGCAGGTGATATGGGATTCTGCTGCTAAGACCTCTTGTTGTGTTGTATATAAAGAAAACTTATATAAAATATTGATGCATTGGTACAAGACCCCTGTAGTGCTCCATGTGATCAACCCAAATCTGTCTGACAAGTGCCGGAGGTGCATGGAAGGAGTAGGTACATTAGCACACATTTTTGGGTTTTGTCCACAGATTGCGGATTATTGGGCTATGGTTAGAAAGGTATTGGAACAAGTACTCAATGTTATCCTACCCCTAGACCCACTACACTATCTTTTGGGGTCACCCTTTAGAGGTATCCCCAATTAATCTAAGAGGTTGGGAGTACATATTCTCACAGCCGCTAGAAGGGTGATACCACGACTCTGGAAATCAGTTGATGTTCCCACTTTAAATCATCTTTTAAGAGCAATCTCTGAAATCAGGGAAATGGAATATCTTACAGCTCTAGTGGGTGAACATTCAGGTCACTTTCACTCTATTTGGGATCATTGGGATCATTCTCCCTTGGGTAGACTTCCTTCCTCTCCTCCCCTTATATAGTCCAGACACTTTTCCAGGTAACATGCCATTGACAAATAAAATAATGTAATCCAGTGATGTGCAGGTTTATGTTGATTTCTGTTTTTGAATTGTGCAGACTACCATGCTGTTTATCTTTCTTCATATTGCTCCTGATTTTGTCTTTTATTTTAATGATGGTTTCTTTTATTGCAACGATTAAACGTAAAGTGTTGTTGTTGTTGTTGTAACTATGTTTTGTTCTAAAAAATGGCCACTGGACCTTAATAAAAATGTACAATATTAAAAAAAAGTGTTCCTTTAATTTTTTGAGCAGTATGTATGTATATATATATATATATATATATATATATATATAAAATTATATATAATTAGAAATATATATATATAATTAGTGATTACATAATGTCTGTTCTCAGCTGCATAAGAGGGGTGGAGGCTGTTCGCTGGTGGGGGGGTGCCAGCAGGAGGCAGAGAAAGAGCAGTACACTGATCTTCAAAGTGAAGAGCTGTGAAGAGGGGCATGTCAGCACAAGTTTTGGCTATTGGAAGAAAAGCATGCCAGAAAACTGACCATTCTGGGAAGGATGTGGTAAATTTGAAGTAGGAAAGTAGGGGACTTGCAGGATCAGCAGGAATTTCACACAAAGAAGAAATACAAGAACAAGATACTTTTTAACACAAGTTCATGGTACAACAGTCACATATCAGGAATATAAAATGTTGGGGTAACAACAAATACTTTAATCTTAGTCAAAAAGTGCTAAGATTAATAAATAAAGAATAATACATACAATACAAGATATATTGTAAATAAAAACATACTATAAACCAAATGCCAATGCCTCAAGTGACATTAATCTGTGTGAAAATATTAAATCAAATAAAGTCCATCAACATCAACATGAAATGTATATTTCCTAAGGTGAGTTCCACCACCATTGCCACTTGCAGCCTCTTACCAATTTAATAGACCTCAAAATATTATTCGCTCTATTTTTCGCTCTGTATCAGGGATCTGTCACCCCAAACTTGGGAACTGCAAGGCACACCAGCAGCGACTCTGTACAATCACCTCTCCTCCACTATGTACATCAAAAGACGAAATAGACGCCTTCCCATGGTGCAGCCTGATAACTTTAATATGTTCATATACTATATATCTACTTACATAAACAGAATTCACCAAGCGTGTTACAAAATCTGAACAGCCACTAGCTCGGTGGGTGTGATGGGGTGGAGCATGTGCTAACCCTTTTCCAACCTGGTGCTGGACAAAGCGTCCACCAACAGACTTTCTAAATTCCAAAGCAGAGGGACATTTCCAGGATGTTATGAGCTCACTGGAATACTGGCAGTATCAACAAATATTTTTTTTGCACTTATCACACGGAACACTTTTAATGGCAAATTAAAAGGGAGCAAATATAAGAAGTTAATTGTTGGCACTTATCACACACAAAGGATATTTGTGGGATTTCAGGTGCCACAGTAACCAAGATATGTGATTTTACATATTTCATATACCACTCACATACACGAGTCTTCCCCAACATATTACAGACTACCATATAATTTATTTTTCATAACAAATACCACTTTCTACTTCATAAGATTATAATAACAGGTCCAATGAAAAGTGGGCAGCAATCTACTTTCTCAACATGTTTCACAGACAGCAATGTCTGTGTCTTCAGGAGATAGCATGAGTGTCTGGAAATAACATTCATATTAAAATGGTTAATAACCAACATTAATTAATTAATTAATTAATTAATTAATTAATTTCTCCAAACAATGACCCAAAAATGAAATCAGTTATAGTGATTATAATTACATGCAGTTCCAACAGGTAAAATGCCCCAATTCCAGCAACCAGGGTGATTGGTGACCCAATCTAGGAAATAATCAAGATATAGTGCTATTTGCTTCATATAGATTATGTTTGTATCGGTAATTTGTTGTTCTCTGTTCTGCGCCTTGACCCAGAAGAATGACCTCAGCAAATCTGACACACCTGTTTGAGTGAAAGTCACTGCAAGCACTTCTAGAAACATGAGTGTAGATACCTTTAACGTGGTTGTGGGCTAATACCAGGAAATAGACACAAGACCGTTTAGTGGTAAATGAACTCAATGTATTGGTATAGAATAGGAAAAATTATGACATGAGCTTAAATGAGCACACAGAGGATAGATACAGACACAGTCTGCTAGACCAGGGGTGGGCAAACTTTTTGACTTGAGGGCCGCAATGGGTTCATATATTGGACCCGGGGGCCGGACCAAGAGTAGATGAATGATGTGTATGTGTCATCCATAGTAAGTATAGTAATATTCCCCCATAGTAAGCATAGTAATTAATCCCCCATATAGTAATTCATCCCCCATAGTAATTCATCCCCCATATAGTAATTCGTCCCCCATATAGTAATTCGTCCCCCATATAGCAATTCATCCCCCATATAGTAATTCATCCCCCACATAGTAATTCATTCCCCACATAGTAATTCATCCCCCACATAGTAATTCATCCCCCATATTAATTCATCCCCCATATAGTAAGTCCCCCATATAGTAAGTCCCCCATATAGTAAGTCCCCCATATAGTAATTCATTCCCCATATAGTAAGTCCCCCATATAGTAATTCATTCCCCATATAGTAAGTCCCCCATATAGTAATTCATTCCCCATATAGTAAGTCCCACATATAGTAATTCATTCCCCATATAGTAAGTCCTCCATATAGTAATTCATTCCCCATATAGTAAGTCCTCCATATAGTAATTCATTCCCCATATAGTAAGTCCCCCATATAGTAATTCATTCCCCATATAGTAAGTCCTCCATATAGTAATTCATTCCCCATATAGTAAGTCCTCCATATAGTAATTCATTCCCCATATAGTAAGTCCTCCATATAGTAATTCATTCCCCATATAGTAATTCATTCCCCATATAGTAAGTCCTCCATATAGTAAGTCCCCCATATAGTAAGTCCCCCATATAGTAAGTCCCCCATATAGTAATTCATTCCCCATATAGTAAGTCCTCCATATAGTAATTCATCCCCCATATAGTAATTCATCCCCCATATAGTAAGTCCCCCATATAGTAAGTCCCCCCTGTGTCAGTTCACTTACCTTTGCTCCACGCGTTCCTCTCGTATTCCCGCGCCGTTCTGGTCTTCAGGGAGGACTGTGAGAGAAGAGTTCGTCACGCTGCCCCGCCTACATCCAGGCTGCCCCGCCTACATCGTGACAGCTGCAGAGTCCTGACGCCCGAGAGGAGGGAGGGGGCGGCCATCCGAGAGGGGGGGCGGCCATCCGAGAGGAGGGGAGGGGAGAGGAGGAGAGGAGGCCGCCCGCCCGCCCGAGAGGAGGGAGGGGAGCGGGCGCCCGGCACGCATCTAAGTTTGTAAAGAGCCGCGGCTTGCCGACCACTGGCCTTGCGGGAGCCTAGCTCCGCGGGCCGGATTAAAAGGTCCGCCGGGCCGTATACGGCCCGCGGGCCGTAGTTTGCCCATTGCTGTGCTAGACAATGCAATCTCTATGCCAAAGTGGCTTTGAATAGATGTCTGTACTACTAGACTGGAATCACTCATAAATCAGCAAGATCAGTAATAAACAGTGCATATAAACATTATCTGTATTGTGGACAAGGATAATGTAATTGGATTAGAATGCACTCGAAAAGAATGGCTGAAGTCCTCTGCAATATCTCCTGAGATATATTATATTATACTATTATTATTACTATATTATATTTATTATAATTACTATATTATTACCTCTAAACTAAGCAATGAGCAAAGATTTCTGTGTGGCAACTGTAAATTGGCAGCCTTTAGTCCAGAATTTTCAGCCGGCTAAAGTTGGGGCTCACTTGTACCATTGGTGGATACGAGAACAGTCACAATACGGGTTGTAGGCAGTAATAGGGCTACAGCTGTGTGGTCATTTCCTAGGGGATTATTCTCTCCAGTGGCAACAGTCATGGATGCAAGGCCCCCTCAGGAGACCCAGCAATACAGCAGTAGTGGTCCCTCAGGTTAGATGTCTTATCACTCCGGGTTGCCTGGGGATACTCCAGCCCTCAGCACAGCATGGACAGTATCCTGGTTATGGCTTAGTCCCTCAGCACACAGGTGCTGCTGGTTCTCCCTGGATGTGGACACAGAGGGCTGCAGCAAGTCCTTATGCTCTTTTGCACTGCATTGTTCTGCTCTTTTAGGTAGGTGGTAGAGCAGGTCCCTTTTGAGGTGCCTCCTCCCCTTGCAAGAGAGATGGAAGTTTAGAAAGGGAGGTGAGTAAGACTGGAGAGGAAGAAGAAGAAGCAACATCTTGCTGCTGTACTGCTCTTCCCCCTTTGGGTGGAGGGCAGGGTGCCCAAGGGTGACCCATCACAGCCCCCAAGAGAGAAAGAGAGCTACAGTAGATCAGGACAGGCCCTGAGGAAGACCTCAGGAGCTGATTTACCCCTCAGCCCTTCACCTCCTTATCTCAGAAAGAGAAGAGTAGCAAGCCTACAGGGAGTGAGCGCCCTTTTGCAAAAGGTAAGAGCAGCCTCTGGCAGGGCCTAAGACCTAATGTACCTAATGTGTTGCAATGGCACTGTGTTGGGGTCTGCCACCCAAGAAGAGTCATGTTAATAATTGAGGTTTTCCAGTAAAAGAACTTAAACTACATCCAGCCTCTGTTCACCTCATTCAATCACAATGCTGCAAAGAAGAGAGTGGAAGAGTTCTACTGATGATCTCTGGCTGTTGGACCTTAGAAAGGTGAGTCCAGCATCCAGAACTCCTTGGAGTTAGGCGGCATCTCCACCCGCCACTCATACATCAGGAAAAGTAGTGGACAAAAGTATTGTATTGCCCAGAAGGTCAGTTACGTTGGGGATCAGCTCTGCTGCTTGCTGTTACCACACATGAGGCAACCCACCACCCGCCAATACTCTCACCAATAAATTTGCCCAGGAAAGTCCTACTCTTTCCCCTTTTTTTGTCCAGGGATCTTTGGGTTTTGTAGTTTTTAACTGTATTACCCTTAACACAGGCTCTGCTCTCTCTGAACTACATGTCCCTCTTCCTCACAGATTGGTTCAGAGCCATTGCTGCTTGGGGGTGCAGAAGCAGGGCCGGGCGCTGGATTTACACACATCCTGCGCTGCTCACAACCAGCAGTGCAGCAGCAGAGGAAGAAGTGAAAGCCTGCAGGCTGCAGCTCACAAAGCTGCTCTGTAACTGCACAGTAGGGAAGCTCAGGATGGAAAAGGCTATTATGTTCTATTGGTTGAACTAGATGGGCCCATGTCTTTCTTCAACTTGAACAACTATATAACCATGGGGGAAATTGGACTGCGGAAATGTTCCATCTGCTGCAGTAGACTGAGGACATTATCTCGGCCCAGTAAAGGCAATAAAGCTAAAGGACTATTTTTTAAGCCCAATTCTGGGCACATAAAAAAGAATAACCCTTGCAGTGGGGCTGTGCCCGCACTGCAAGTGCCTACACTGCAAGAGTTAATATGCTGTGCTGTCTGGGGGAGAGGAGAAGCACCGTTACTTACCTGATCCTCTGCTCCCCTGGCAGGAGGTATTCCCCAGGATCCAGTGGTGGACCTCCCTCAGTGTCCTCACGTCCAAAGCAGGTCCCTTCTCTAGTCTTGATGAGGTCAGGACTCAAAACCACTGAATGCAGAAGGGGTTGTAGAAGCTGCAGGGACAGGTCTAGCTGTGAGGAGGAGCGAAAGATCGAGCAAGTATATCTATTTTTCTTGTTCTCCTAGACATAAATGAGCACCTAATCATTGCAGCACAGGCACAGCCTCACTGCAAGGGATTATTTTTTTTACCCAGAGTTGCAAGTTGTAAAAGAAAAAAAAATGTGAAAAAACTCTTTTTTTTAATTTCATTTTCCAAAAAATTGTGACATAAAATTACACCTTCAAAAAAAACTCACCATGCTTTTTACTAAATACCTAGACTGTCTACCTTTCAAAAAGGAGTAATTTGGGGGGTATCTGTACTGTCCTGGCATTTTTGGGCTTCAAGAAATGAGATAGACTTTCAGTACATCAAAATTGATAAATTTTCACCTATACTGTGTATACCATAGTTTGTGGACTCTGTAACTTTCCTACAGACTAAAAATTATACACTGAGTTGGGTTATTTTCATGAAATAATCATAGCAGATTAAAATTTGGGGCTTAAATTTAGGAATAAAGATTATTTGTTTCCACAATGTTATAACAGAAATGAAGAAAAACACATTTTTTTAATTTTCAGGGTTTTTTAAATTTATTTAGCAAAAAATAAAAAAAAAACAGTGGTGATTAAATACCAGCAAAAGAAAGCTCTACTTGTGTGAAACAATTATACAAATTTAATATGGGTACAGTGTTGCATGACCACACAATTGTCATTCAAAGTGCGACAGTGTTGAAAATTGGCCTGGACAGGAAGGGGGTGAAAGTGCCCAATATTGAAGTGGTTAAAAGGGAGAAAGAGTCAGATTTGAAGAGCTGGGTCAGCGAAGCTTCCTAAAGTCTTCATAAATTAGAAAAATAAGGGCAGCACCAATTGTATTATCCCTATAACCCTTTACAAAATGTTAAAATAAAAAAAAATAAAAGCATAAACAGAAAAAATGTACGCTGCACTGAAAACAAAGGAGGGAGAAACCAGTGAACCAAACCAGATGCCCCACAAGAACCCAAACTGCAATAAACAGCTAAGGGGAGTTGGGGGGAGCAGAGGGGACCATGTTACCAGGATATCAGATATATACATAGATTACAGGGAGGTATAAAGAGCTTCACCCACTAACCCGGGAGGCGTAAGTGCTGTCTCCACCACATAAATACACTCTCCATAGCTTATAAAAACTGCCACTAGAGGGGCCAGTAGGTGCTGCACAGTAGTCGTTGTTCTAAAGAAATCAAGTGCTGTCTCCACCACATAAATACACTCTCCATAGCTTATAAAAACTGCCACTAGAGGGGCCAGTAGGTGCTGCACAGTAGTCGTTGTTCTAAAGAAATCAAAACTGGACAGCTCGCCAACGCAGGGCCAAGAGATCTAAATATTCACTTATAAAAAAAGTTTTCTAAAAACGTGACCACCGAATGTAGTGTAGAAAAAATATAAATAAAAAGTATGCATGCTTATTATACAAATAAATACAAATAATTATTAATTGATACTTGTCACTAATGACAATGGCAAAATCCTAATGACTAAAAAATCTATATAACTGTATAGAAGGAATTTATGAGCCATAAACAGCTAACATGTTCGACATTCACTGTGTACTGCTAGTGATACAGAATCATGTCAGTGCTTACTGAGCTTCAAAGAAGGCAAATTGTTGGTGCCTACTTAGCTGGTGCCTCTGTGACTGAAGTTGCCAATTTATTTGCGGTGTTACAACGTACAGTATCAAAGGTTATTGTTAGGGACCAACCGGTGGTAGCCTCTAGCGTTCCACAGACCAGGATTCCCCAGGGTGCGGAATCTAAGTTCCGACCTGCTTGTTCACCAGAGCCCCTGATGGTGGGGATGGACTTGGAACAAGCCGAGACCAGGTCATCACCCCTGGGTGCAGCCAGCTGTGGTAGAGGCACCTGTCGGTGGTACGCAGCAGGTGAGAGTCTGATGTGAGGAGGCAGAGTAAGCGAGGTCAGACAGGCCGGGTCGGTAACAGCGGAGCAAGTCGGTACAAACGTCAGGCAGAAGAATACACGGGTCACGGTCCAAGTTCGGCAACAGGAGATCAAAGGAGCAGGAGCAGGCAGGAGAATGGTCAGGCAAGCCAGGGGTCAGAGCAGGAGAAGTCAGCAGATCAGGATCAGGCAGGGTTAGCAGCAAAGTAAACTCACAGAACACAGGAAAGACCATACGGCAACTAAGCACTGTCAGAATCCATATAAATAGGGCGCCCTGCACTCCTATTGTTGCCAGGCACGCGTCCACGATCATGAGTGCGCATGCGTGAGCGCCGCTGCCGTCGCGGATGCCCAGGTCCTAGTACCCGCATGCCAGTGCGCCTCGGCACATCGCGCATGCTCAGACCTGCGTGCCGCGATCCGGCTCGAGATCCCTGAAAGTTATGACAGCATATACAGTTTCCGGGAAAACATCTGATAAGCAAAAACAACATGGTCAAATGACCGAGAGAAACAAAAGGACATTGAGCAGGATTGTGACCTGGAATAAGAAAACAACTGCTGCAAAATTGACTGCAGAGCTCAATCTCAGTCTTCCAAAGCCCATGTCCACAAGAAATGTGTGGAGGGAACTCCATAAGCAAAACATTCACGGGCAAGCTGAAATTGCCAAACCACTAGAGACCAATATTGATGCTCAGAAGAAGAGAGAGTGGTGCAACACCCATAAATCGTTGACTACCGACCAATGGAAGACTGTATTATGGTCCAATGAATTAAGCTTCACACTGTTCCCAGCCAACGGACATGTTTACACGTGGCAAACTCCATCCCAAGCTTACAATCAGGACTCTCTTGTGCCAACGGTAAAGCATGGTGGGGGCACAATCATGGTTTTGGAAGGCATGTTGTGGTATTCTGCAGGCCCCATCATCACCTCTAGCATCTCTGTGAGAACTGGATTAATTTTTGCATGTTGAGTGGTATCAGATCCCATTATCCACCATCATAGACTTATATTTTTCATTTACCAGGTCACAATTTTGTCCTTTTACCTGGTGTTTCCATAATTTTGTCCAACCCCTGTACATACTGTAGTATCTAAGCTAAAAGAGCTGAGAACTTTGGGTTCTCACAAAATGTAAATAGGGCTAAGAATATACGTCAAGAGATACCAAGAAGCAATCTCCAGGATAACAATAATAAATACAAAAATATATGCATAAATAAGACTGACTATACCTCCAAGTGGAACCTGTGCAAAAGAAGTGATGACAAGGTTTACCGTTGTACAATAACCACTTGGAAAGGTATGCAAACATATAAAAATATGTATATAAAAGATAAATAATGCTTACTCTAAAACGGAATACATACAAAATAATGAAAAAATGTGGCCATTGGGTCACTCCTATATTATGATCACATGATACTATATCGTGTTTGCAACAACCAATGTACACAAATGTATATGAGACCAGGTAATAACTATGTCCATAATAAATCCATCATTTATCTGCAATATCCACCCTCTAATACAGGGGTTGCCAAACTTTTTAAACGAAGGGCCAGTTTACTGTTGTTCAAACTATAGGGGGCCACATTGTGGCCAAAAGAAAATTTCCTGGCATTAGTGGGAGTAAACAATGCCCATTGGTAACAGGGAGAGTAATAGTGCCCCATCATTGGTATCAATGGGAGGAATAGTGCCCCATAATTAATATCAATGGGAGAAATAGTGGCCCATCGTTGGTGTCCGTGCGAAGAATAGTGTCCCATCATTGGTATCAAGAGGAAGAATACTGCCCCATCATTGGTATCAACGGGAGGAATAGTAACTCTTCATTGGTAATAATGGGAGGAATAGTGCTCCATTGTTGTTGTCAGTGGGAGTAATAGTGTCCCATCATTGGTATCAATGGGAAGAATAGTGCCTCATCACTGGTGTCAGTGGGAGCAATAGTGACTCATTGATAGTATCAATGGCAGGAATAAAGTCTCATCATTGGTGTCAGTGGTAGGAATCGTGCCCCACTGTCGGTGTCAGTGGCAGAAACTATGCCCAATTGTTGCTGACAATGGGGGGAATAATGCCCCAAGGGCCTTATAAAAGCAAGCAAAGGGACATAGTTTGGAGACCACTGCTCTTATACACTCTTATTATGCAAATGATATTTTTCTCATTTACCTAAATAATTGATGTAAATAACAGACAGCAGAATTCTCATGTTATCAGCTATTAAGAGTACAATTCACATTTTATTGAATAAACCTCCTAATGATAACAGTATTTTTTTTAAACATAAAACACTTACAAAGCACTCTTCCAAATTATTACGCACAGTAAGTTTCAAAACACTTTATAGGTTGTAAAGAACTGAAAATTGTCATTTGTTGTGTTTGCAGCATATTTACTGAAATCAAAAGCTATTTCAATCAAACTTTTAACAACATTTTAACTTTTTAAACATTTTAACAGGTCACATTACATTTTAACATAGGACCCCGTATTTGATAGCAGCTTCACAAGTCTTGCATCCATTGAACTTGTGAGTTTGTGGACAGTTTCTGCTTGAATTTGTTTGCAAGATGTCAGAATAGCCTCCCAGAGCTGCTGTTTGGATGAAAACCTCCTCCCACCCTCATAGATCTTTTGCTTGAGGATGCTCCAAAGGTTCTCAATAGGACTGAGGTCAGGGGAGGATGGAGTCCACACCATGACTTTCTCTCCTTTTATCCCCATAACAGCCATTGATGCAGAGGTATTCTTTGCAGCATGAGATGGTGCATTGTCATGGCTGAAGATGATTTTATTACAGAAAGCATAGTTCTTCCTTCTGTACCAGGGAAGAAAGTAGTCAGTCATAAACTCCACATACTTTGCTGCGGTCATCTCTACACCTTCGGGGACCCTAAAGGGGCCGACCAGCTCTGTTCCCATGATTCTGGCCTAAAACATGACTCCACCACCGCCTTGCTGACGTTGCAGCCTTGTTGGAACAGGGTGACCGTCCACCAACCATCCACTACTCTATCCATCTGGACCATCCAGGGTTGCACGGCACTCATCAGTGAACATAACTGTTTGAAAATTAGTCTTCATGTATTTTTCTGTCAAATGCAGCCATTTCTGCTTGTGAGCATTGGTTATTAGTGGCCAAATAGAAGGTTTATGCACAGTTGCAAGACTCTGGAGGACTCTACACCTTGATGTCTGTGGGACTCCAGAGGCACCAGCAGCTTCAAATATCTGTTTGCTGCTATGTAATGGTATTTTAGCAGCTGCTCTCTTGATCCGATGCATGGATCTGGCAGAAATCTTCCTCAATGTGCCTTTATCTGCACCAACCCGTCTGTGCTCTGAATCAGCCACAAATCTCTTAATAGTGCGATGATCATGCTTAAGTTTTCGTGAAATATCTAATGTTTTCATACCTCGTCCAAGGCATTGAACTATTTCACTGTTTTCGGCAGCAGAGAGATCCTTTTTCTTCCCCATATTGCTTGAAAATGGTGCTCTGCTTAATAATGTGGAACACCCTCCTTTAGGAGTTTTTCCTTAAATTGGGCTCACCTGCCAATCTAATTATCACAGGTGTCCGAGATTGTTTTCAGTGATCAAAAGAGCCCTGACACACAGTGCCATCCATGAGTTACACTGAAAAACAAAATATTTCATCTTTGTGACACTTAAATAGAATTTGCATAATAATTTTGAACGCAGACACTCTTCTTGTGAATATTATATTGTAAATAGTACTCGAAATAATTCCCTGGAAGACTGCAGGTCGAACTCAAATGCCATAAATCCAAAAGAAATGTACACGTTTGGTGGTTGGGAACAGTGTGAAGCTCGATTCATTGGACCATATTAAAGTCTTTATTATTGTATTATGGATGCTCATCCAACCATATCTTTGGGAATATTTTGTCCTCACTCTCACAATCTAATAAAATGCTTTCAGATAAAAGAAAAATCCTACCAATATCAGCAAGGCAAAGAGTTTCAAGCTGACTAATAATACACTGCCAATCCCCTCGAAACCAGGCAATGGAGTTTGAACAGTGTATTAAAATAAGTGAATGTTAAAGAAAAATACCCCTTCTTTCCTGCTTTAATAATTTCTTTAGGTAGAGTTTGTACAATAACCACTTCACCATCCTTTCCTTCCTGCTGACCAAATGATTGCCACACTCTGATAGAGACTCCATAAGAAAGGTATCGCTATCTTTAACTTTTAACATAAGCCTCACCGCTGTCCACTGGTGAAATGTGAAGGGCATAGAGGGGGGGAGGACTGCTCCCCCTTCCTAAATCTGTTAGGATTGACATACACTTCAATGAATTTGCCAAAAGCATCTTCTTTTTGAATGGCACCAAACACAGATTATGCCTAAAGGAATACCCATAACCTAGAACCCCCACAAGGCATATAACAGGAAAATCATCTAGTGCTGTCATTTCTGCAAAAAAAAAATAAATTATAATTTACAAAGTAGTTTTAACTACAATGCTTTTTTAAAGTTCTTCTTTAAACTTGAACTCCAGGTTTACCTTCAATTTTGCAAAGTTATACAGGCTTCAGTCCTGTACTTTAGGCTTGAGAAAGGGGTGTGTTCATGCCCTGAAACACGTAGCCACACCCACATTACGTCATCATGCCCACTACCTCAGCTTTTCCTTGCACTCCATGCTGGTTCACCATGACTCCTTACATGCAGCTGCTTCCTGGTGTTCACTCTGCAATCCTGACATGTTTTCCTGCTGAACTCTGTATGTGATGTTGAGAAGCTCAGCTGGATTATGAGGGATGATGTGCCTGTATTTCACCACTATATTGTGACTGCATATATGTCATTTTTTATGCATTTTAATAAATACTCAGATGGTGGCATCCTTTCTTTACATTTCAGTTTCACTACTAGTAGATTTACCCAGATCCTGTATTAAGGAAGTCACAGCCAATCTGTGTGTTTTGAGTGGACTTTTAATGTTGACTCTTAAGCATCGTATACCCGATGAGAATATCAGACAAATGGTCATCAGGGGTTTTTTGTATGCTAGTCTCATATCGAATATTAATAGGTCACTTAAGTTACAAAAATTCTCGTAAGACAGAATACAACTTTGGAAGTGATGTAATGTATTCTATTGTGATGTATTCTTTAATTTCATAACATTCGTGCTCATTCGATTTTTTACAGACTATTACTGTACTGAATAAAGTAAAATCTTTCTTGCTGTTATCATGCTAGAAACATTTTTGTGCTTTTTCGTTCAGATGATTTCACATGAACTGTTGTGATCACCTCTACATCAGAGTACTAATGTACTAATGTTCAGATTATCAGACGATCACTCCAAAAGCATTATTTTTTGTCCGATTTTCTAATCATGTGTACTAGGCTTAAGAGGGGCCTACCTCTTTTTACACTACATTGAGCCATTTTTTATTCGACCACTTCATCTAGTTATTTCATCCCCAGTCTCACTGTCTATGGTCCACCACTTTTATTAGTTAGATTTAGGTTCTTTCATTGATGAGGGCTCAACATCACATACGGGCCATTACCTAGGACAAATGAAGACTACCTATAATTGCCTACTCCTCCACACTAACATCCACCAAGGCATTTTAAAATTTGCACTGCTTGCATTGAAGCTGAAGGATCTTAAATACTGTGGTAGGGTGCTGTTATGTTGTTAAGAAGCTATGTGCAGAATGTAAGAAGGGGTTACTACTTGGCAACATGCCAGAAAGTGATAACCTCTCAAGAGGTGTGCAAATGGTGAGACCTATTGGCCTAGAAGGATCTGACACCATGATTTTAAGACATAAAGGCAATCTGTTTTAAACTGTAAGTTTTTCCCTAACAGTGGATTCAAGCAATTATTTTGGGACTTACGCTACCAGATATTGCAGATGGAATGGTTGGAATTAGTTGGAAGGAAAGTTGCATTGGATTTATGTTCCTTGTTTTTGTTGTCAGGAAAAAAATGTGCGCAGTACATTAGTTAAAGAAAGGCACTTTACCCCTATATAATGTTGAATGTAATCAAATGCAGATATAGTGGGCTTCAATTTGCAGGCAGCCAGACACAGCAGTAAAGACCTATGATGTTTCAAGCACAAGAAAAATCTTTATCAGTCAGTTTCAGGATAGGAGCGGTAGTGATCAGCTACTGGGGCCATTGGGAATGGTGATCATGTAGGTTCGCTGATGTAACCAATAGGATACCTGGTCACCTGTGTCTCACTGGCCCCAGCTGTATAAGTGACTGTCTGGACCACCATGGTATATGAGGCCTCTGCATGGAAGTGTGAAATGCTCCCATCCAGGCCTAGATCCTGTTAAGAGAACCATCAATACAATATAATGGAAAAGAGCAGGATGAGGTGGTGCTTTAGCATACACTAATTACAAAGCTGTTAAGTGAGAGGTCCCTGCAGTGCCAGGAACTAGTTCATCACTTCGGATGCTATGGAGCTCTCAAACAAGCACACTACCAGCACCTACTACCACATGATCTGCCTGCATTTAATAGAGAAACATAAAGACCTAGTGATGACATCACTGGGTCTAAAATAAGGTATGTAATGAGAATACATTTTAACATTTTCATTAACATGATGATGAGGGGGGAAGGTGGAAACGGGAAAGGCAAAATAAATGCAGATTAAACTTCAGATTTAACTATATTAAGCTTGAGAGACATCTCAATATTATTAATTCACACTAAATCTTCTTGCATAATACGAAAGGAAATTCTTTTTTGAAATTGGGTAATATCTGCAGCTCCTAGGGGGGCCCTTATCATTCTCCTCTCATAGTAAAGTACCCTTGACATCTTTGACAATTTAGAGCTACAAGAGCAAAATCAAATGCAAATGCAAAAGTTTGAGCCTAATTTACCAATTCCTGCCTGTATGATACTGTAACTTGAAGGTCTTTTTGTTAGCTCCAGTAGGGCAGTGGCCTAACAATAACCATAGCGGCCCATATGGCTGCTATGGTGCCTGGGGGTGGAAGGGGGCTCCATTAGGGGGGGGCATCGTGGCAATATATATTACACATACACATACAGAAACTGTGTGTGTTCATGTGAATATATCAAAATCCATCCAACATTTCAAATCAAGTAGAGCTTTTATCAGAGGAAACGAAAAGACTTCAGAATATGTTGCTTGTCATAGATCCCGTTTGCAGGCTGTGCAATAAGAAGAATGTGTTTGGCTATATTCGCATTATCTTAGCATTGTAGATTTATTGCATTCAGGGCTTCTGTTTATCTTGACTAGCACAAAAATTAACCCTGTATTCCTAACACAGTCTTCTGTAATCCCACAGTGTTTCCTCAGCTAAATACTGACAGCTGTATGTAGTTCTGCAAAAGAAAAAAAGATTAAACAAGTTTGTATCAGGCCTCATTTACACTGGCACTGCCAACCAGTGATCATATAGAGTTGTAGGGGTCTACAAGAGGGGTGTATGCATGGGAAATGGAACAGGAAGTGCTTGCCTGGATTAGAGCATCAAGGTTGAAGACTTAAGACTTTGCTGCTGAAGAGTATCCTGAATGTAGGTGGGCATTACAGGAAGTTCTGGTAGTTCAAGGAGTAAATGTGCTTAACTGAAGCTGCTATACACTAGCGCTGGTCTGCATAAAGGTCCTTTTTTCTGTATTAGCTGTGAATGGTTATATAGAGTACAATTTGCTCCGTTGGGTAGCCAGTGCTTCAATCCCTATCTCTCTGGGTATATTGGTTATAATAACTCTGGTAAAACTTCCTAAACTAACTAGCAGCCAATTTCTTCCTACCCACAAAAGTCAAGGATTCAGAACTAAGGTGAAATGCTATTCCACCGAGCCACCAAGAGGGTCCCTAACCACCTTCAGGGGGTGAGCAGGTGCTACATTAAAATTATACCTTACTGTCAATTCCAAGCATAATTTGCAGAATGATGTAAATGCGTTAGAAGCATTACAAAGTCTTGGGTAAACTATTTTAAAAAACCCTACTTGACTAATGGATTCATCAACCTAGGTCCTTCAACTCCTTACAATAAAAACACAGACTGAGTTTAAACAGCCACAGCAGCCATTTTTTTACCAAATGAATAAATAACATCACATTAACATAATCATAAAATAAAACAATGCAACCAGGACAGGGTCTTTGGGTGTCCTTAAGGCACAATTTTTATCTAGAATCATCCATGCCCTCAGCCATACCCCAACCGACTTGAAGACGTTATGACCTCACACATTCTTCCATTTTCCACCAGGGGACCTAGCTCCTGGGAGAACCACCACTAACGAACCAAGTCGAAGTGCCATACCCTAGATGGGCCCCCCAATTTTGTAACAGTGTCATTAATCACTGCCCCCCCCCCCCCAAAGATACCATTCCTGACCTGTTCCTCCCTTTAGTCATCTTTAGTGGCTCTTTGTCTATTCTCTCTTCTTTGGGTCTCACTTTCTAATCTGACTTAGATTATTCCTTGAACATAATCAGAATCATGCACTAGGAGATAAGATATTATCTAAGGTAACACATGAAAAGATTGTATTTATGAACATTACACCTTTGTGCCCTAGTGTAAATATTTTTAAGCAACCGTCTGGCATCATAAATGGAAGCAGATACTACATTACAGCAGGGAAATATTCGAAATAGAGCTTTGTCGCACCTGCTGTTCATTGCTATCACTGAGGAATACAAGACAGCAAGCTGAATGGGCAGAGAGTGAGGAAAGGCAATATACGAAGTGTGTATTCCATTTTGCTTTCTGGCGACTGTTACTCTCAGATGCTTTCTAGAACATGTTCTGATGTGTAAGCGAACAACTGACACTGTGGCAATGTGACAGTATGACATAGAGCAGACCGAGAATTCAACATGGCTTAATCAGATTCATGCAGCCTGGAGTGACAGCCAAGCGGAGAAGAGCAACAAACTGTTCATTAATTTACGCTATGAATGTAAAACTAGAGTGCTCTCTCTACCACTACTCCACAAATACTTTTTTTTATCTTCTTTTCCCTCTTTCTCCATATTGGCTTGCCTCTACTCCCTTGCCCCTTGTCAGTGAACAATACAGTAGTGAGCCAGGTCTAAGAGAGCACAGGGTGTAATTGGTAGAGAGAGGATTGCAGAAGTTGACAGATGTGGACAGAATGGTCTCGCTCATGAAGTCACAAGGGAGAAGAGAGTGGGGTTTCCATGGCAACAGTGGGCTTAGGAAAGTAAGGCCTGCTTTGTTACCACTACTCACAGGTCATATGTGAGGGCTTGTTAGCAGGCAGTTTCATTAACCTTCACAAATCAGGCATCCTCCTGAATCCAGGAGTTAAATTATGAGTTTAAGTATCAAAAACAGTAAAAAGATGGCAATTATGCTCCCTTGATATCAGATGTTTTGGTATTCAAAAAAAATCTTAAACCATGAAAATACTTCCAGTTGGGGTTTCCAGGCTTGAACCAGGCTGTTTCTTTCTTACTACCAGGCTGAATGGTTCTTACTACCACTGTATTGTAGAAAAACAGCATGTAGGTGGAATTATGTAGTTTTCTGGAGTACTTCAGAAATCAAACATGGGTGGCCAATGCGTCCATTCAATGCCTGTTATCAAGCTGTCATTAGACAACTCAGATCAGAGGCAACATTTACAGAGCTTATTAGAGTGGCTTTGTACTTTTTGACCACTGTGAACTAATCACAAGTGTATATACTGCCTGTGGTTACAAACATTCAGCCCATTCACAGTACAGCAAGGGCAGCACTTAAAGCGGAACTAAAGGCACCATAATTACCTTGTCTCCAACGGGCTAAAGTCTGCATGGTGTTCCCTTGCCAGCTGCAGTATTTTCTCCCTGCTCCTTCCAGATGCTGGTCTTCAGTTGCTTTGATTGGCCAGCATGGGATGATTTGACTCCTGTGTATGCGCAGCTGTCAATCATCCAAGTACACAGGGACCGTGCCAGTAATGTTTACATGCCACAGAAGATTGCGGGTAGGTTTATTTTACTGCAGACGAAACACTTGTTGGAATTCATAAAGGGTGTCATAGACACCCATTAGAATTCTATCAGGGCACAGCACCAAAAGAGCTGATGGACCCAATTCAGGTACCTGTCGTAGAAAGCTACATGAATTTTTCTGTGTTTGCACAGAAGAAGGAATGTCCACATTGGACATCCTTTCCCCGGTGCACTCATTCCTGCCCTCCCTCCTGTCACACAGACAGCTGCTTGGCTGAGGAGTTTTATACTATGCATTCAGAGAAGAGTTCCCCATCGGACCTTTCCGATGCCACGTTTCATTTCACAGCTCATGAGAGTGGGCGGGTCCTATTTAGTCGAATAAATCCACCCATTACTGTGCACTGTCCCTCAAAAGTGAAGCCGACCTGATGGCTGCACCTACCCATTGAAAAATCATTTCCAAATATGGGCATTGCCAATATTTGGGTAATGACATTAGCTGTATGTCCGGCCCTTTCGCTTACATTTCGCTTTCGGTCAGAGAATATCCCAGATTACAGGTAAATAAGGCAAGTGATACAGCGCTGTATTGAAAGTTGTCACAGATATGACAGCTTCCCAGCACAGGTATGGACCACTGAGAGTACCCAGTGTACCTCTGTATGTCAGAACAGAGCTGTTCCTAATTACAGTTACAATTAGCCAGTGTCCTAAACAGAGAATTAGTGAGAATTCTTTAAGAATTTGAATTTGTCGCTGCCATAGCGATAGATTATAAAAGTGAGGGTAGTAAGAACTACCAGAATTTGCCACGTGTTGGGAATGTTACCGATGTTGGCTGAAATGCTTGCCTGAATTATGCGCAGGTATTTCTTAAGGGAACGACTGCCAGAAAAGTTTAATTGAGGCTATATTGAATTCCCTTGATTTTCTCTTCTGCGATAGTTTTTTAACCACTTGACCTCTGGAACGTTCTACCCCCTTTATAACCAGTGCATTTTTCTCTATTTAGCAGTACGCTACTTTAACGGGGAATTGATCAGGCATACAATGCTGTACACAAATGAAATGTATATTTTTTTTTTTTTCACACCAATAGAGCTTTCTTTTAGTGGTATTTGATCATCACATCAATTTTTTTTATATAACTGAAAAAAGACCCAAATTTAAAAAAAAACAAAAAAAACCCAATATTTTCTACTTTCTGTTATATACTATAACATCCAATTAAAATGTCTTCATGAATTTAGGCCAAAATGTATTCTGCTACATGTTTTTGGTAATTGTTTTTTTGTGAAAGTTATTGCATCTACAAACTATAGTATATATATATATATATATATATATATATATATATATATACTGGAATTTATGCAGCTGTAGACACTATACTGGTAATGGAAGTGATCAGTGACTTATAGTGGTACTGTGATAGTGTGGAAGGCAATTTGGTGCGAACAGACACTTACTGGGAGGTACATTAACTGACTAACTGATTAGCAGGAGCTTAGCAGGTTTCAGACAAAATCATTGGATGAAATCTGATGACAAACTCATGCTGTGTTCAATCACAGCATAGGTGAGTAGGCTGTGTGTGCATAAACACTCAAAACCCAGAATCCAGGCGGCAAAGTACGAGTGCGTCGCCTAGCCTGGGTTTGCCACCCTCCCGCATTGCATGTACTCTGGGCGGCAGCAAGTAGTTAATGTTTTTGTAAACACATGCAAGATTAGGTGTTTCAGCAGTAAAGGTGGAGTCTTTAAAAGTGACACTGAACAAAAATGATTGTGGAATTATTTTTGTTTAAAGGTTGTAGGGTTTAAAGTGCCACTGACCGCATATGATTTTTTTTTTTAAAAGTGGTATTGGGGGGGGGGGGGGGTTAAAATGCCACTGACCACTATTAACTGGGGAAAATTTTTTAGCTGTTCAATAGTGTTTGTATTATTTTTGAAAGCAGCAGAGAGCCATTAAATAACACAGTAGGTATGAGTATGGCCCTCAGGCCAACAGTACAGAGTGGGCCTCTTCCAATGGTTCACAATGGTACAGAATGTTAAGGAGAGGGCAGAACATGACCTCAGAGCTCTTTTGTACTATCAATATAAATCTACAGAAAAAGAACTGTAAAGGAAGAGAAAAGGGGAGGAGAGAGCAAGTAGGAAAGAGTGAGGTGAAGGCATCCCCTCAGTATTAGATGACAGGAGTTGCTTCTCATAAGTCTAGTAGGTGGCATAAAGCTTAAGACCCACAGATTCTAGGTTCGGTGGAAATTGTGCATAGCATCAGTAAATTTAGCGGTCAGCTTGTTATTAATGAGCATCCAATGTACCTTGGATTTTACTACCACCAGGGAATGGGAATCTGACAACCATGCACTAGCTATGATTTGCTTGGTAGCTGTAAAATGCAGGTTGTCAGTCTAAATTGACATTTGGAAAGGACATTTGGTTTCAAGTTAAGCAGCGTTTCCCCAGGTAGTATTGGAATATTAATTCCAAAGAATACGTTCAGCATATTGTAGACCTGGATCCATATATCATAAACAATTGGACAAGTCTCTCATATGTGAATATAAGTGCCCTGGCCTGTTCTAGACAGTTATGGAAACAAGTCCCTGTGTGCCCTGGAGTGTAACGTGCAACTTGAGTCAGAACTAGGTACCAATGGTACAATAATTTATAATTAGTTTCAAGTGCAAGTACATCCTGGGAGTACAATTTGGTGGTTTCCCAGATTTTCTGCCGTTGTTGTGGCTCCAGGGTAATACTGAGATCCAATTCCCATTTCTGCATGCAGGCCTGATGGGGTGACAAGGAGCCTGCAATAAGCTGAGAATATAGCAGAGAGATCAAGCCTAGACAATGCAGATCCTTACAGCAATGCTTCTCGAAGGGGGTCATGGTCATCCCCTTTTGTCAGGGAGAGGGATAATAGTGGGATCATTTTTTAAACTTTAGATTTTTGGTCCATTTTCCTTTGCATAGCAAATGATTAAAAACTTGATATAAAATTAATTTCTATTTAATGGCCAATAGATAGTTGCGCACAGGACAGCTATGAATTTCTTACAAGATGTAACAAGACCTGACAAGGTTTTTTTTGTACTTATCATGCAGATAACAAAATGCTTCCAATGACATATTTGACAGACCAAAAAGGAGAAAATAAAAGAAGTGAGTTGTTAGGGATTACATACTGTATACTTTAATTGCTATGCAGAGTGATTGTTTGGGAACAATCTGGACTTCCCGATACCATCACCCCAGCTTAGCCCAGTATGATTGCAAGATGTGGCTATCAATTTGATAACCAGGTTCTGGTCTGTATTTTGGCAATGTGGGCAGCTGCTCCTGTGTGAATGAAGCTTGCAAGCAGTTTGCATGCTTTATTAATAAAGATGTTGTTACAGAACATCCTTTGATGCTTATGTGCAAAGTGGGGAAGGATTGGAATTGCTGTCAGGTTGTATTGCTATTTAGGACTTCACTAGAGCAATTTCTCCATAATCGTTGTCCTTGGGACAACCTTTCTTCAACAGATAGTAAGTGAAAGGACCCCTCCAATGACAACACAGACAGATGTAAAAAGGCTTTAAAAAAAATAACTAGGGGAATGCTGTGTACCAACTTTTTATTTTTTGCCGCTGAATATTTACCCTCACTTCCTGTCTGGTAACAGGTTGTCCCTAGAACAGGAAGTAAGGAGAAATCTCTATAACAGAGCCCAAGATAGCAGTAAATCCCAACAAAGGTTGTAATCCTATCCCAGTTTTAAGCGAAAAAAAAAACGTTTTGACTATAAATACACTTTAATCCCTTCTTATATTAACTAGTTTGCTTTGCTATTTTTTTGTTTTGTTTTTACCTTTGTATATAACCTTTATTTTATGTTACCCATAATGTTAATTTTTTTTTGTTCATTATAACTAATAAGCAGTTTAACCCCACCTTTTGAATTGTCACCATTTTTGAAAAACTGTATATACTTTTTACCACCTGCTTTGCAACACTCACTTTCCTATCCCTGTTTGGTTTTCCATGGACCTAACCTACTCCTAGATTAGGTGAAAAACTCAGGATTTTTGCATGATTCTCCTATGTCCTGACAACACCACCACTGGAGGTTTAGCAGGTGGTGACATCATCATTGCTTCACACATGTAATGTAAGCTAAACTATTGATTTTTTTTTCGTTTTGTATAAGTAGTATAGGTAGTTTCAGTGACTCTGTCAGATGCTGTTGCTCTATTTGCTCTATTAAAATACTCTCATTGGAAGGATTTTTCCTCACTTTCTGCCTTAGTGCCAAGGTTTCACCAGCCTGGTCTTCCCAGCTGTCCACTTGCTCTGTCACTTGCTTGAACCAATTGCTAATTAACTCTGCTTTCTAAGAGATTGGTCATAGAATGCATATTTTGTCTCAGTCCAGTATATGTTACTCTTCATTTCAAGCCCTAATGAAGGGGGTGTTCTCTGACCAGGAAATATGTTTGATTTGTCATAAAATGTTATCATACCTTGGGATGTAACTATACTGTATTTGGATAGTTATATTTTGGTTGAGTGCTTCAACCTTAGATTGTCTTCATCTGACTTCCCATATAGTTTCTATGGACCTGTGCATATACTGTAAATAATTTTGTCAGCTTTGATGTCAATTATACTTATAAAATATCTTTCCATAAACAGTGATGACTTTCTCTACCAAAACATTCTCCCTGAAATTCATGAAGACTGGTGCAGACAAATTTTGTAATAGCATCTTGCAAGCATTCTAAAAGTGGTGCAGCATGGACCACATTCATGTACCTGTCTAGAACTAGTACTTGAATTTGCAGATGCTGCTTCACTTTTAGAACATTTGCAAGGCACTTTTGCAAAATCTGTCTGTATGCCAAAAGAAAGTTGGTCTTAATTAGCTCCACTTTTTTAAGATACAAACTGTTGGTATTTTATTCTGAATTTTGTGCAGGTGTTGTGCCAAAATGCAGAGGTGGAGCAAATTAGAACTGCTTGAATTTGGCTCACAAGTCGCTGCCAGAACCAAAACTGTGGCAGATGTTTTTTTAATTTATTCCCATTAACAAGAGCAGTTCATGCCACAAAAGTGGCGCAGCAGCTTTATTGACTTCCCCCCTCTATGTTCACACTATACACATGATGGATAGCATAAAATATAAAAATACATCCCACTATAGTACATGTGTCTGTGTAATGGGCAGTCTTCCATAGAAACTCTGATGAATGTGTGGTTTGTGATAAATATGTCTGCCATACTTTGTGTCAGTCCAGTATATATTACCTTTCATTTCAAGCCCCGATGAAGAGGTGTTCTCTGACCTCTGAAACGCATTTAATTTGTGATCAAATTTTAGTCTTACCTTGGAATAAATCTCTACCTAGACAATTAATTTTTGGTGTGACGCTTCAATCCTAAATTCCCTTCATCTGACTCATATTGCTTCAATGGACCAACTGAGATATGTTTATATAGATAATATTGTCAGATTTGAAGCCAATTATACTTTCAAAAGATCTTTACATAAACAGCAACGACTAAATCTTCATGTGTAATAAGTACAGTCTTCCACAGAACTATTGGTATATGAAATAATTCTTCTGCATCAGTCCAGTCATTTTTTTTCAAGCTCTGATGAAGGGGTGTTCTCTGACCTCCAAAACACAGTAAGTTTGTGATACAATTTTTGTCTTTCCTTGCGCTAGTCCAGTATATATTACCTTTCAGTTCAAGCCATGATGAATTAGGTGTTCTTTGACCTCCAAAATAAGTTGGACTTGTGAAAGCAGTTTTGTCTTACCTTGAAATAAATCTATACCTGGACAATTAAGTTTTGGTGTGGCGCTTCAGTCTAAAGCCGGATTAGACAGAGCGAGTTGCAGGAAAGAAAATCGCTTTATTCCCTCATCACCACAGTTATGGTTGATGCTGGAATCCCTCACGTGGAGCCATTGTGTAGGGTGGTGGGATGGGAGCCATCCCTGCTGGGAAAACACATGGATTACTGCTAGCGGCTACAATAGCCGCTAGCAATAATCGCATGTAAAATCTGACAGGCTGGTTGTACCAAAGTTGATCGATCAATCAACTTGAGTACATTCGGCCTGCCCACACATTATTTCAAATCTTGACCGTTCCCTGCTAGCTCACCCAAGATTCAAATCAGCTATGGTTGGTTTTAGATTCCCTTTACCTGACTCCTCATTTGACTTCAATAGACCTACAGAGATGTGTGCATGTAGATAATATTGTCTGATTTGTGGTCAATTATTCTTATAAAAGATCCTTCTATAAACAGTGCTGATAACATGCGACTTTGTTTCCACAGTTGAGCCTTCAGCTTTATTATTATTATTATACAGCATTTATATAGCGCCAACAGTTTGCTCTGCGCTTTATAATATAAAGGGAGACAATACAGCAACAATGCAGTTCAATACAAGAGGATTAGAAAGGCCCTGCTCCTTGGAGCTTACAATCTAAATGTTTTACTTGCTTCTTTGCTGGCCCCAAATGCTGATGAATCTCACTCGCTAGAATTTTTATACTATGCACTTGTTAATTGCACTTGTTAATGCAATGCATTTTTGTTCTTTAAGGTGGTGCATTATGGCAGCCAATTTATTTTGAATAGGCTGGTAGAGCAGTTTAATGCAGCACCACAACTATGTTCTTTGTGGGACACTGCCCTATGGGTATGTAGTCAGCTGCTGTAAAAATGCATTGGGGTGCCGTTCTGAATTGATGGCACCACAACACACATTGTACTCTATACAAAAGACAGGTATTTTTATATGTGTTACCAAAATGCATCAGAGAGCATGGCTCCCAGGGTAAGTAATGACATGACATGCTAAATCCTGCAGGAATTGAAATCCTGCTCCCAAATAAAACTTTCGTAAAATTAAGCATAGCATGTTTAAACTTAAGCAATTCTGAATGCATAAATATCTACGAGATATCTTCCTTACAGTATGAAAAAGCTAAATTTACTTGTGTTGCAGCCCCCACTCTCTTAATAAAAACCATACATTGAAAGCTGTCATAAAAATAAAACACTTGAAGAAAAAAAATCATAAATACTTACCTTATGACCCAGCTTCCGGCTGCTTTCTGTAGGTGTTGATGACGCTGTTGGACTTGAGCAAGAACACTCCCCAGCAAGCATTTTGCAGAAGTGGATTCTCATGGAAGTTTGTATCCTTAGCTATTCCAGGATCCCGTGAAAATGCCCAAGAATGTCACCATCACCTATGCCTAAGTGAAGCCTGAGTATTTATACATTTTTTTCATAGCTTTCTCTTTTTATTTGAGTTGAGGGGTTGCAACATAAGCAGATGTTGCATTTTCATGCAAGGTCAGCTTTCATGTGGAATATCTTTATCAAAGCAACCAAAGCACTTCCGGTTCCGGCGTCACATGGAGAGGATGTGAGCTATCCCTGCTCCCGCTGCCTCCCTCCACTACACCACTTTAAGCCTGCTATGGCTTGGGGGCTGACCCCCCCTCCACACCCATGGCAGAAGGGGATCCTATGAACCGTTGTGTGGATGTCCACTCCTCCTCTGCCCCTCGCCTATCACAGGGGGCCGCTGCTGCCAAGATGGCAGCTGCATCAATCAATCAATCACACAGACAAAAGGGACCGGGCATCCACTCTGCAACTGCAGCTCTCTGCTTCTCAGCCTCTGGACCCTGCCTCCCCAGTGGGCATTGCCCACGCAGTGATGGCATTCCTCACACCTACTCTGCTATTGTACAGCGCTGAGCAAACCCTTTGGCGCTATATAAATACTGAATAATAATAATACTCTCACAGAGGCTGTCGATAATGCTGTTCTTAAAGGCCTAGAACAGCTTCATAAGGATCTCCATGTCCAGGCCCAGTGCATTGCCCAGATGGAAGATAGGATTTTCTCCATTTAGGACAACTCTATAGCTCTCCTAGCCGCGGTAGCCAGACTCACCAAAGGAATCTACAAGAAAAGGTAGATGATTTTGAAAACCGCTTTTGTGCATCATAGGCCTGCCCAAAGCATATACTCCCTCCATGCTTGTTAACATCTGTGCCATGTCCATTCCGGAGCAACTAGGCATGTTGTTTCCATGTGCAGTTGAGCGGGCCCACCGTATCAGCCCACTGTCAGAGTCCCACTCTAAACCTAGTTTGTCCGCTGCCTGTCCGCTACCTGAACTATGCTGACAAGCAAGCCATCCTTCAAAAATTTCAATGCACACACACTTTATCCACGGATGGACACCAACTTCTTTTGTTTGCGGACTACACGATAGAGGTTATGCGCCAACATAAGGCCTTTTCTGCTATTTGCTCCACTCTCTACCATAAGCATGTCAAATTTACTTTGGCATATCCTGCTGTCCACCATATTCAACCAGCGGACTGAGACAGGCTCTCTTTCACCTCACCCTCTGAAGCGGAACAATACCTCAGCAATACCCCTGAAACAGCCATGGATCAAGATTCTTCTTCTGAACCATCTTCTTCCTTCCCCCCAAGGGGAAACAACGCGCCCTTCCAGAATAAACCGAGCCCTCAAAAACCACCTCATGAACCGGGCCGAAGACCGCTATGTTACTCACTGACTTGTCTCACCATGGTCTAAGTAATGGTTTTTCTTACTTTTATATGTACTCTCAGGGACTATTGTCTTCTGTCCTATAGTAACTATTCTATGATCGTTGTTTTTCGTTATCCGCCTTGCTTATCGTTTTGTATGCCTATCCCCTCTGGTAGGCAAAGAGGGCTCTCATGTTTCTTTCCCCTTTTTCTCCCCCTCACTGCCGTACCCCTTCCCCTATCTCCTCCTTTTTTCCTCCTCTCCACCCCCCCCCCCACACTTTTTTTACCCTCTCTCCTCCCCCCCATGTACGTTGATTTCTATTACAGCAGTGGAGTATCCAGTGCAGGAACTTTATTAGGTTGCTTCATGCGGAAAAAAGTGAAGTTCCTGCTTTACTCAGGGAGTTTTTCTCTATTTGTTAAAAAAATTCAGCTTTTATTGTTCTGTTATTGTTCTTCCTCATTGTAATTCTCTCTTATCATGCTGAACCTGGACTCGTTGGGGCAATGCCTGGCATGGTTTTGCCTTACAGTGGGCTTTATTTTATTCCCATACTGCGACAGGCATGGCTCCATCAGACAACGGGGATCACTTCAAGGTAATTTCATGGAATGTTAGGGGGCTATGTTCACCAAATAAGCATATGCAAGTTCTTCAGCATTTGAAACGTTTGGGGGCAGATGTGACTCTCTTGCAGGAGACACAACTCTCTGCAAATGATCTTTCCTGCTTCTCGAAAATTTGGGTGGGCCAGGTATATGGTTCTCCTGCCGTAGGTCGTAAAGCGGGGGTAGCTATGCTATTCCACAAAAATTTACGTTACACTGTTCGCTCTGTAATTCTGATTCTGAGGGTCGCAAACTTACCTTCCATATTACTATTGCCTCTCATGACATTGCTATCTCTAATTTACAGTATGCCCCAAATTCTCCAGGGCAGGCCTTTTATCCAGAACTGATTCCATGGGCCTTACAAACTCCGCAATCCTACCATATACTGGGTGGGGACTTTAATTCAGTCATGCACCATAGGGACTATTCCACATGACATACCAGGCAACAGCCCCAGCCTCTCCCTTCCACTGCTTTAACGCAGTCTATTAATATGCTTAAACTTCATGACACATGGCGCCTCCAACACCCAATGGATCAGGAGTACATGTTCTATTTGCCCGCACATGGTTCCTTCTCTCGCATTGACTATTTTTTCTGTTCGCAGTCTCTTTTGCCCCTAATACACAAAACAAAAATATTTGATATGGCCATTTCCGATCATTGTCCAATTCTGCTACAGCTGTCTGGGTTGAAAGCCCTGAAAACCACTAGTCCGCGACGATTCCCCACTTACCTAGCTGATAATGAAGACTTCAAATCTCATCACTACGCAGCCTGGGATTCGCAGACACGAATGGAGCGCACTTAACTAATCCTAATCTATTCTGGGAAACTGGAAAGGCATTCCTAAGAGGGCACATAATTTTTTATACCACACAGTTAAAAAAACGATCCCAATTACACTACCAACAGGCTAGTGAATATCTTCGTCACGTACATATCGTGCTCTCCCTCAACTGCACCCAAACGAACAGGCTGCATTGGCAATCTGCGAAATGAGCCTTTGATTATTGGGCTGAGCACCAGGAAGCAGCCAAATCAGCCTATTCTACCATAAAATTTTATAGATATGGCAATAAGGTGGGTAAGTTCTTGGCACAGCTTTGTGCAGTCCCCCATAATCCTACCTATATATCTGCGCTCTGATCTTCCACAGGAAATATCCTAATGCTTTCCTCTGATATTAATTTCCTCCTCCCATCTTATTACACCTCTTTGTATTCAGAGGATCCGATTGATTCTAAAGCCACTGAAGACTTTTTAGCCTCTGTAAATCTGCCTAAGCTTTCCAGATCCCAGTTAGATGCCTTAAATGCTCCCATCACGCTGGTCGACATTTGTGCCACTATCAAACATCTACCCCCGGCTAAGGCTCCTGGACATGACGGCCTTACTGCTGAATTCTGTAAATTAACTTCGGAATTGATCCCAGACACCCTGTATCATGTCTACAAGGTAATGTGAGAGGATGGCCCTTATCTCCCAACTGGCTCCCAGGCACACATTAAACTCATAGCTAAGAAGGGGAAAGACCCACTGCAACCAGGATCCTACTGACTTATCTCTCTAATTAATGTTGATGCCAAAATACTCTCAAAAATGGCATCCAGGTTGTCCCTACTGCTCCCTACCATACTGCATCAAGCTCAATCTGGATTTGTGCCAAGTTGCTCGGCAATGCTTAATATCTGCAAAGTACTGTTAGCCCTGGAATATTCTAAAACCCACCCAAAGCTTGATCTGACACTTATTTCCTTAGACGCTGAAAAAGTCTTCGACAACATCAGTTTTGCCTGGCTCTTCATGGTCATGCAGAAGTTTGGTATTTCGGGCCCCATTTTAGACTTTCTATGACAAATGTACTCTTTGCGTACAGCTAGACTAGTCACACATGACTGTATGTCCTTTGACATTCCCTTAACTAAGGGCACCAGGCAAGGTTGCCCACTGTCCCCGCTTCTCTTTTACATCGCTATAGAACCTTTGTCCAGAATACTTAATTCAACGTCAGGGGTTAGTGGTGTCACGATTGGTGAACATACTCTCTGCTCAGCTCTTTTTGCGGACAATATATTATTGTTTTCCTCATATCCACCCAAAGATTTTCTACTACTTCAGAACTTGTTTGCAACCTTCCCTAAATGTTCCAGCCTATGAATCAACTTTGATAACAGTGAAGTACTCCCTCTAAACCATACTACCTCTACTCGCTGGCTCACATCCTCCCCTTTCAGTATAGCTAAGCACTCAATTAGTTATTTGGGCATTCATATAGGCAGAGAACCACCGTTTCTCTACTACCTTAATTTCCCTCCTTTAATTAACAAGATTGTACTGGAACTGGAAGCTTGGATGACTCTTCTACTTTCACTCTTTGGGAGATGCCATCTCTACAAAACGGTTTAATTTGCAAGATTGCTCTATCTTTTACAAACACTCCCTATTCTGCTAAAACATTCTGATGTTCAGAAGATTCATAAGGCCCTACATGCCTTCTTCTGACAACGCAAAAAAATGCGCATTGCATTACAAAAGCTAAGTCTTCCAAAGAGTGAGGGGGGTGCAGGCCTGCCAAATATTACATTTTACAATTTGTCCTGCCTCCGTCGTCAGAGTCTCAATTGGATTGCTAGGAAATCACATTACTCAAATTACTCCTTGGAGGAGGCCTTGGTGTTTCCGCTACATCTCTCAGCCATTTTGCATTCTAAAATTAAGGCCTTACCTGGGTCTCTTCATTTGAATCTCCTGATCAGAGACACAGTACTGGCCTGGAGGGAAATGCGGAGACTTCTTGGCTTACCACTACGGATATCCTCCTATCTGCGTATTCTTAGAAACCCTATGTTCCCTCCAGCTAGTGAGCATGCAGCATTTACCCATTGGTCTCATAAAGGACTTACTAATGTTACCTCTGTGTTTGATGATACCAAGTGTTCCTTTCAACCCTTTTCAGTTTTGGCTGCTCAGTATTCCTTACCAGGATCCCACATCTTTTACCATCATCAGTTGGTGTCATTTCTCCGGACATGTTATTCCCCAAAACAGGATCCCTTTCAACACTCCTTCATAGAGAATCTACTGCAACAGGACCACTACTCCATCTCAGATAACTACTCTCATCTAATCTCTCATCAATCTGCAAAATACCACCTTACTCCATTTTAGCCATGGACCCCAATACTGTCTACAGACGAAACTCCCCACAAAATACTGTCGGGATATGGGAAAATTACTTCACTTGTTCTCTGCGAAACATGGCATGAAACCCAATTTAAAATCATCCACCGAGCCTATTATACTTTCTCAACTAATTCAGCTGTTGCCGCTCACCCAACATGTCCTTGGTGTGACTACACTCGTCCAAACCTGTATCATCATTAATGGGAATGTGCGTGAGTCTCTACTTTCTGGGATTGAGTTCTTCAGTACATTAACCAATTATACAATGTCTCTATTTCC
The DNA here is from genome assembly GCF_062004578.1 of Staurois parvus. Classification (NCBI taxonomy): domain Eukaryota; kingdom Metazoa; phylum Chordata; class Amphibia; order Anura; family Ranidae; genus Staurois; species Staurois parvus. The sequence continues at coordinate 10,285,823 of NW_028318078.1, read as the reverse complement.
AAGGATCCCATGCTCTGTCTCTTCAGTTACCAAAACCCTGTAAAGATGGCACCTCCTAACACTCTTCCCCAATGGATACACATTTGTCTATTAGTAGCTCGCAGAGCCCTCATGCAAGCTTGGATATGTCCAAACCCTCCATCTCTCAAAATGGTGACACAGGCACTAACTAACCTATTTAAATTGGAGAAGCTAGACACCATCACTCAGAACTTTAAGTCCACACATCGCTTTATCTCAAGATGGAGGAGCTTCATGGAGCGTTCCATTACACCTGCTGAATTAGCCGCTGGTATGAAACCCTTCCAATATTCAAATTGGTATCTCAAAGCTCAATTAACCAATACTTTGGTAAACTCCAAGTATCCAACTCCCCTTATAGACCCACCACACAGGTACCTTCCTCCCTGTCTAACAGTGGAGTACACGCTCTTCATTAAGATTTCTAGCCCACACTATACTCCTCCTCAAATGTCTTCTCTGATAGAGATTTACTTTTGTTCAGTCTTCCGCAACCAAGCTTCAGTGCTTAGGGATTTGTTCAATTTTGAGGTTCAGGTTTTTTTTACTGCTATGTTGTATCATTTATGTCTATTTCTGACAATGTTTCTTCTCCATTACAATTGTTGTACTGACTTATACATGTAAAGACTATAAGTCTTTACATGTGATGATTCATAGATTTGTATGTCAAGATGTTTTCTTGTACTTATTATATAAAATTCAATAAAAATTGATTAAAAAAAAAAAGCAACCAGATTACGTTCAAGTACCATGTGTTTCTGCACAGTTGTCTCCGCATACTAAGCTTTAGGACAGTGGTTCTCAACCTTTCTAACGCCGCGACCCCTTAATACAGTTCCTCATGTTGTGGTGACCCCCAACCATAAAATTATTTTCGTTGCTACTTCAGAACTGTAATTTTGCAGTGGGAGGACTAGTGCCCCATCATTGGTGTCAGTGGGAGGAATAGTGCCCCATCATTGGTGTCAGTGGGAGGAATAGTGTCCCATCATTGGTGTCAGTGGGAGGAATAGTGCCCCATCGTTGGTATCAGTGGGAGGAATAGTGTCCCGCCATTGGTGTCAGTGGGAGGAATAATGCCCCATCATTGGTGTCAGTGGGAGGAATAGTGCCCCATCATTGGTATCAGTGGGAGGACTAGTGCCCCATCATTGGTATCAGTGGGAGGAATAGTGCCCCATCATTGGTATCAGTGGGAGGACTAGCGCCCCATCACTGATGTCAGTGGGAGGAATAGTGTCCCATCGTTGGTATCAGTGGGAGGAATAGTGCCCCATCGTTGGTGTCAGTGGGAGGAATAGTGCCCCATCATTGGTATCAGTGGGAGGAATAGTGCCCCATCATTGGTGTCAGTGGGAGGAATAGTGCCCCATCATTGGTGTCAGTGGGGGGAATAGTGCTCCATCATTGGTGTCAGTGGGAGGAATAGTGTCCCATCATTGGTGTCAGTGGGAGGAATAGTGCCCCATCATTGGTATCAGTGGGAGGAATAGTGCCCCATCATTGGTATCAGTGGGAGGAATAGTGCCCCATCATTGGTGTCAGTGGGAGGAATAGTGCCTATCATTGGTGTCAGTGCGGGGAGGAATAGTGCCCCATCGTTGGTGTCAGTGGGGGGAGGAATAGTGCCTATCATTGGTGTCAGTGGGGGGAGGAATAGTGCCCCATCGTTGGTGTCAGTGGGGGGAGGAATAGTGCCCCATCGTTGGTGTCAGTGGGGGGAGGAATAGTGCCCCATCGTTGGTGTCAGTGGGGGGAAGAATAGTGCCCCATCGTTGGTGTCAGTGGGGGGAGGAATAGTGCCCCATCGTTGGTGTCAGTGGGGGGAGGAATAGTGCCCCATCGTTGGTGTCAGTGGGGGGAGGAATAGTGCCTATCGTTGGTGTCAGTGGGGAGAGGAATAGTGCCTATCATTGGTGCCAGTGGGAGGAATAGTGCCCCATCGTTGGTGTCAGTGGGAGGAATAGTGCCGCATCGTTGGTGTCAGTGGGGGGAGGAATAGTGCCCCATCGTTGGTGTCAGTGGGGGGGAGGAATAGTGCCCCATCGTTGGTGTCAGTGGGGGGAGGAATAGTGCCCCATTGTTGGTGTCAGTGGGAGGAATAGTGCCCCATCATTGGTATCAGTGGGAGGAATAGTGCCCCATCATTGGTATCAGTGGGAGGAATAGTGCCCCATCATTGGTGTCAGTGGGAGGAATAGTGCCTATCATTGGTGTCAGTGGGGGGAGGAATAGTGCCCCATCGTTGGTGTCAGTGGGGGGAGGAATAGTGCCTATCATTGGTGTCAGTGGGGGGAGGAATAGTGCCCCATCGTTGGTGTCAGTGGGGGGAGGAATAGTGCCCCATCGTTGGTGTCAGTGGGGGGAGGAATAGTGCCCCATCGTTGGTGTCAGTGGGGGGAGGAATAGTGCCCCATCGTTGGTGTCAGTGGGGGGAGGAATAGTGCCCCATCGTTGGTGTCAGTGGGGGGAGGAATAGTGCCCCATCGTTGGTGTCAGTGGGGGGAGGAATAGTGCCTATCGTTGGTGTCAGTGGGGAGAGGAATAGTGCCTATCATTGGTGCCAGTGGGAGGAATAGTGCCCCATCGTTGGTGTCAGTGGGAGGAATAGTGCCGCATCGTTGGTGTCAGTGGGGGGAGGAATAGTGCCCCATCGTTGGTGTCAGTGGGGGGAGGAATAGTGCCCCATCGTTGGTGTCAGTGGGGGGAGGAATAGTGCCCCATCGTTGGTGTCAGTGGGGGGAGGAATAGTGCCCCATCGTTGGTGTCAGTGGGGGGAGGAATAGTGCCCCATCGTTGGTGTCAGTGGGGGGAGGAATAGTGCCCCATCGTTGGTGTCAGTGGGAGGAATAGTGCCCCATCGTTGGTGTCAGTGGGAGGAATAGTGCCCCATCGTTGGTGTCAGTGGGGGGAGGAATAGTGCCCCATCGTTGGTATTAGTGACACAAATGATGGGGCACTATTCCTCCCACTGACACCAATGATACTTACCTTGCTGACCCCTGCTCCAGCCTGGGCTCGCTCTCTCCCTCTCCCATCTACAGCCTGCAGAAGCAAAATTTGCACTTACCTGTCAGCTGTCTTCCTTCTCTGGCCGCTCTCCTCTTCACTCGGTCCTGCAGCTCCCTCGATCTTCTTCGATCTGCGCGCTCTGCCGCTCGGCTCCTCCTCTCCAAGCTCCACCTCCTCGCCGGTGATTGGCCGCCTGTGTGCCTCTCCTGAGCTACAGTTCCGGTGGCCAATCAGCGGCGAGGAGGCGGAGCTGTTGAGTGATCCCGGAGGTGTGGCCAGGTTACAGGGGCAGCATATCATCCCGCCCACAGATCGCGAGACAGAGCAGCGGTGTCTCGGTTCCTAAGACCATCGGAAATATGTGTTTTCCGATGGTCTTAGGCGACCCCTGGGAAATGGTCGTTCGACCCCCAAAGGGGTCGCGACCCCCAGGTTGAGAACCGCTGCTTTAGGAGGAAATGACAATCAGACATTTTCTTCTTTGTTGTAGATACCAAGTTTCGGGACAAAAGATTACCAGTACAATTGTTTAATACAAATAATCTTGAATGTTGCATTTAGTATTCTTTACCCTTTCATATTGGTTATTCCATTAGTTGAGTGCATCTGTTAAGTGCCTTAAAGTACACTTAAACTGGCCACAAACGCTCATACAAAAATTTCCAGCACATTCATGACCTGAATGTCATTCACAAGTATTTGAAATTTGTTTTTATAACATTCGATTTTGGAATGAATGGACTTTACCAAACAAAAACCACATAATCTGTTTCCATCCTACTCCTTTGATTTTTCTCCTCACTGCGGTAAAAACAATATGTCTTTTTGACCCAATTAATGATTAGGAAATCAAATGTTTAAACAAACTATTTCAAACAAAATTCTACTATTATATGGCCAGCTTAAAGCCTCCTGTACGGCAGTCTAAACAAATACCAAATCCAAACAACTTCCTTTACTTTCCCTGTCTGAGCCAAATCCAGATTCATTTTTGTCCCACATGACCCTTGCCCAAACAATGCAGCTCACAATATGAGGGTTTTGAGGCAGTGTTGTCAATCTGGAAAGCAGTGGGCAGGACTAGGTGTGTGCGAGAGACTGGCCTGAACTATTTTTTTTATGGAAGATATATAGATGATATTTTATTAATTTGGAAAGGAGAGGAGCAGGCGCTCATAAATTTTTTTTGTACATTAAATAATAATACCATGAATATTAAACTTACATATGAATATAGCATAAGTATCAATTTCCTGGATCTCACGCTAGTGAACCAAGGAGGAACTATCATCACCAAATCCTTCTTTAAGGAGACGGATCGGAATAGCTATATTCCAGTTAATAGCTGCCATCACCCAGCATGGCTTTCCCATGCTCTCCCATGCCCGTCTCCAGGATTTCTCCAGGGCTTCCCCCATCCTCTGGAATTCACTACCCCAATCCATCAGACTGTCACCTACTGTCCTCACCTTTAGGCGCACCCTGAAAACCCATCGCTCCAGAGAAGCCTACCCCGCCCTCACCTAACTGCTGATCTCCTCCGCTCTTCCCACTACTCCATCCCCCACAGCCATTTCCTCCTGTACCACTCTCCCCTCCCTCCTAGATTGTAAGCTCCAAGGAGCAGGGCCCTCGAACCCCTCGTGTATTGTATTGTTACTGTGCTGTCTCGTGTACTGTCTCCCATTATAATGTACAGCGCTGAGCAAACTGTTGGCGCTATATAAATCCTGTATAATAATAATAATATTCGGAAGGGCCAGTTCCTAAGGATTAGGAGAAATTGTACCACATTAGACACTTATTTCTCGCAAGCTTCTGTCTTGAAAGATAGATTCATTGAAAAGGTTATGACGAATCTACTCTTACACATACTCTGCAATCAGTAGCTGATATGAATAGAGATTCATTGTTGGGTAATAACATGAAGCAGAAGCAATCGAACATCTGCCCCTTCGTTACTACATTCTCCACGCAGCATAAGGCTATCACGAGAATTATTAATAATAATTGGAAAATCCTTAAGGCAGATACGGTCCTAGCGAAGATTCTACCAGATAAACCGGAGATTACATTTAGGAAGGCTGGACCATTGAGGAATAGAATACCTCCGAATATTATTAACCCACCTACTAACATATCTTTCTATAATAACATGGTGGGATTCTTCCCATGTAATAAATGTGTAATATGCACATGTAATGAGTATAGAAAAAGAAAAATGAAGCATTTCAATTCTTCCATTACTGTGAAAATCTATAGTATTGACAACTTCATATCTTGTAATAGCAAATATGTTGTTTATTTATTACAATGTCCGTGCAAAAAACAGTATATAGGCCGTACGACAAGGAGACTGAGGGACCGCCTATGAGAGCACGTATATAATGTTAGGCGAGGTTACAAGGAACACTCACTTTCAAAGCACTATTGGCTGTGTCATAACAGAGATCCATCTTCTCTAATATTTATGGGAATAGATATTGTTAAGACTCATTGGAGGGGCACTAATAAAAGAAGAGCAGTATCTCAAATGGAGTCTAAATGGATATTTGAGATGGGGTCCATGCACCCTAGGGGACTCAACATAGACATGGACATCAATTGTTTTATTGATTATAGCTAATTCCTCCACTATTTTATATTGGTTTATACTGATCTTATATGGTTTATGGTATTATACTTATTTTATAATATATGAACTGTTCTCTTTTTTTTACCTCTAGGTTGATGTTATCACCCCCTTTTTTTACAGTCTTTAGCCTTTTTACTCCCATTCTGGTCATTGCAATTTTAAATTTTATGATTTTTTAAGGGTTTTTAATGTTTTTCTTATCTATTCTATTCTATATTGTTTATTACAATTTGATTTTTGTATTTTATTATAACAACAATACATCCATAGTAGTGGATAATTCATATATATTTCATTTGTTTATTGCATTTTAGCTATTGTTTTCAACTTACCTGACCTGCATATTTAGATTTATTGTTATATATTTACCTATATATAGGGTTTTATGGATGTATATGAATTTATTTATTTTATATCATTATTATCAATATTATCACTTAAACATTGGGTCACTAATACACATCCCTTTTTGATGCAACATCATGATCTCTAATCATGAGATACCTGCAGGATCTTTCTTCTGATACCTCGTTTGTATTAATAAGTGGGCTGAAGCATCCATGTGCAATAATCACTATATGTGAGTTCACATAGTAATTCCATGTAATTACCTTATACATGAAACTTTTTAGTATGCCTTTCTTCCGGTTTTTATATCACATATTTTATCATGACATCTAACTCCCTGGTGATCTAAGTGATATTGATCACATTCTGTCCTCTGTCTAAATGGCACTTGCGCATGTGCCACAAGCCAACTACGTTAAAATGGCACTCGACGCGGAGACATTAGACTACAACAAAATGGCGCACGCGGAATGCGCATGCGCCATTTACCCTATTTAAGCAATGTAAGACGTCCAATGCTGTAGGCACACCCCCAATGAATATGTGCGATTGCACGAAACACGTCAGGAGGAGCTACAGCATTGTGATGTCACGCCGTGAGTCCCGGCAGCCATCTTTGGAAACTACATCTGGTCAGTGAAAGTTGTTCTGTCCTTTACTACTGTTATCTTTTGCAATAAATACCTATATATTTAAAAACAATATCATGCTATTGGCCTCCTCTTTCTGGGGCTCCCTGGGAGCTTTAACTACCCACAGAGAGATTGAGCCATTTCTAGCAATGAATGTTGAACAGTGAGGGACACCAGACCAGACCTAATAGGGACCTCCAGGTTTCTGAGAGTGATATCTCTAAATGCGCATATTGTTTGCGCATCTAGTGAGTGCGCAGTCTTTACAATTTGTAAACTTAATTACCCCAAATACACATCTACCAACAACAAGCATAAAATAAAAGTACAATACAGTAAATTAGAAAATAAATAAAATAAAATAAAATAAATTAGTGTCCAAAAAGTGAAAAGTGTCCTTTTTCTGTATACAACAAGTCCAAAACACTTTTTATCCACTTCAATCACTTCTCCTTGTGATATTTTATATGAAATTTCCAATACGATGATCCAGTAGAACAAACCTCAAAAAAATATATAAATCGCAAATAGTGTCATACGTGGGACACGTGACGTATGACGCAATTATGCTAGACCGGAAGTAGGTGTGCGGCCATCTTTGATTAGGGAAAATGCGATTTTCTCCAGGAAAGTGCCTGTCCATGTGCTTAACAAGCTGAAAGCTGGAGTTTTTTTATGTAAGTGGATGTAATAAAAGTGTTGTACCCTTATTACTCAGTCTATAACTGCCTGTTTCACCTTATGAAGGATATGGAGATATACCAAAAGGATATGGGTATACGTGTAATGGAAGCTTGAGAAAATTGGAGGTGCAGTTACCTATCATTCAAGAAAGCGGGTTATTACCTCCATAGGGTAATTGTTCATTTGCAGCACCAGCTTGGAGTGGTCACCTTTACACTGGCTGATGTGATTCACATTTTGAGTATTGGTTGCAGTGTGTTGAGTTCACTGTCACATTCTATAGATGCACTTGGAATGTGTTTTGAGTTATATTGTTGGTGCACATTTAAAGTTTATTTATAGATTATAGATAAGTTTTTGTTTTTTTTGTTTTTTTTCTTTCACTGATTGAACACCTTGCGTTGGAGTATGCATGACACATAGTGCACAAATATATTTTTTAATAAGATAATACACTATTTGCGATTTATATATTTTTTTGAGGTTTGTTATACTGGATCATCGTATTGGAAATTTCAGATAAAATATCACAAGGAGAAGTGATTGAAGTGGAGAAAAAGTGTTTTGGACTTGTTGTATACAGAAAAAGGACACTTTTCACTTTTTGGACACTAATTTATTTTATTTTCTAATTTACTGTATTGTACTTTTATTTTATGCTTGTTGTTGGTAGATGTGTATTTGGGGTAATTAAGATTGCACATTTAAGTTTGGATATCTTTTTGGTTAAGAAAAGGTACAGAGGGGAAATGAAAATAATTTTTTGTTGAATATATCACTTTCAAGGGTGAAAGTACCGTATTTTTCGCTCCATAAGACGCACCTGACCATAAGACGCACCTAGGTTTTAGAGGTGAAAAACAAGAAAAAAAAATATTCTGAACCAATGGACTGCAGACACAGTACAGGGGATGACCAGAGACTGCGGACACAGTGCAGGAGATGACCAGAGACTGCAGACACAGTACAGGAGATGACCAGAGACTGCGGACATAGTACAGGAGATGACCAGAGACTGCGGACATAGTACAGGAGATGACCAGAGACTGCAGACAAAGTACAGGGGATGACCAGAGACTGCGGACATAGTGCAGGAGATGACCAGAGACTGCGGACACAGTGCAGGAGATGACCAGAGACTGCGGACACAGTGCAGGGGATGACCAGAGACTGCGGACAGTGCAGGGAATGACCAGAGACTGCGGACAGTGCAGGGAATGACCAGAGACTGCGGACAGTGCAGGGAATGACCAGAGACTGCGGACAGTACAGGGGATGACCAGAGACTGCGGACAGTGCAGGGAATGACCAGAGACTGCGGACAGTACAGGGGATGACCAGAGACTGCGGACAGTGCAGGGGATGACCAGAGACTGCGGACAGTGCAGGGGATGACCAGAGACTGCGGACAGTGCAGGGAATGACCAGAGACTGTGGACAGTGCAGGGAATGACCAGAGACTGCGGACACAGTACAGGGAATGACCAGAGACTGTGGACAGTACAGGGAATGACCAGAGACTGCAGAGAGTGCAGGGAATGACCAGAGACTGTGGACAGTGCAGGGAATGACCAGAGACTGCGGACAGTGCAGGGAATGACCAGAGACTGCAGACAGTGAAGGGGATGACCAGAGACTGCTGACCTTTGGGGAGGGAGGGGGAGCGGGTACCTGAATTTGACAGGTACCCGCTCCCACTTCCGCGGAGCTGCCTTCCCTCTTCTTCCCGGGCCGGCTTCTGTGACAGCCGGGTGCCCACTGCGCAGGTGCGAGAAGCGCTTCGCTTTGTGAATGGCCTGGAGCCTTCTGGGACCTTTCATGTGTCCCAGAAGACACCGGATCATTCACAAAGCGCAGCACATGCGCAGTGGGCACCCGGCTGTCACAGAAGCCAGCGCGGGAAGACTGTGCAGCGCTGGAGCGAGGAACAGGTAAGGCCCTGCAGGAGACAACAGCTGAGCGGCCGGCCCGGTATTCTGACATGGTGGCCGCAAAAATACCGGACCGGCCACTTTATATTCGCTCCATAAGACGCACTGACATTTTCCCCCCTTTTTGGGGGGGGAAAAAAGTGCGTCTTATGGTGCGAAAAATACGGTAGTTTATCTTTTCTGTTTAGGTTATTGTTTAATTTTTGGGGGTGTTCGTATTATTCACACTTTACAATTTGGGCCACATCACCACTTTACTGGATAAGACCACCAGATATTGAAGATCAATCACAATGCACCTTATGTTGGACTATATTTTGATTATCATTTTCAGCACTTTATACACCATTGGTCACTCTATAGTGAAAAAGTGAATCACTATTCAGTAACTTTATCACTAGTGTCACTTATATATCAGTTTGCCACATTTTATGTTCTATACAAGTATATTTGATGAGAGTGACACCTTTTTTATGGTACCACTAAGTCACTGTATCATCATTTGCACCTTGTCACTTTATGATTTTATGGTCTTATTGGTTCTTTCATTTATCTTGAATTACATATTTGTACGGATATTTTTAGCGCTACACCCTGTTTTATATATGGTTATTTTGGAGGTTTTTGGTACCTTTTGGTGTTTAGTGGCTTCATTGACTTTTAGCGCTCACTTATCCCTGTTTGTGCCATATTAGGTGTGGTCAGGTGCTGATTGACAATCTATAGGTTTGTAAAGTAGCAGTGACAACTCTGATAACCGTGTCCTCTGCAATATTTTTTTTATCCCAGTGTAGTGTAAGCAGACACAGTCTACATAAGAACAGCAACTCTGCACTGAATACAGGAGCAGTACAGTATCGCTGGCACACCATAACAGAAGGATGCATTTGGTGGAATTCACTGTCAGGATCAACATGTATTTGTGAGACTTTGCAAAAGGAGTAAAGCTGGTGATAGATGAAGCAAATTTCTTTCCTGCAACCATGGAAGAAATTTGCTTGATTCCCACATCAACCCTGGAAGTGTTGACAGGGGAATCCCTCCCACTGAGCCATTGTGTTCTCAACTTGGGTACATTCAACCTGCCCACACATTGGTAGAATCTCGGCCAATTCAGCAGGATTTGAAACATCTATGGCCAGATGAAAGTACAAATGCACCGGTACATAGGTGCTACAGTGCATTTTTTTTAAATTGGAGAACATAATGCTACTTTAATCTTGCATCAGAAACAACTTAGAATGCCAGTAGCATTTCACCCTGTCAATGTATTTAATGATCAATAAAAATTTTAGCAAAGCACCTAGTACTGGAAAAAGTGAATAGAATCCTAGGATGCATCACTAGAGGGATCACCAGCAGGAGGAAGGAGGTCCTGATTCATCTATACAGATCTTTAGTTAGACCTCATTTAGAAGACTGTGTCCAGTTCTGGAGACCAAACTTACAAAAAAGATGTTGATAAGCTGGAATAAGTTCAGGGAACTAAATTCTGAGGGATAAAACATATCAGGAGAGACTTTGGGGATCCAATATGTACAGTCTTTGGGAAAGAAATTAAAAGAGAGATGTGATGGAAACCTTTAAATACACCAAGGGGATGAATCAGGCTCAGGTGTGCAGGATTTTTAATATGAAGCCAAGACCAAGTACACAGAGACATGACCTCAGAGTAGCAGGGGACTAACTAATCATAGAAAATATTATTTTACTGAAAGAATAGTTGATGCTTGACTTCCAGCAGAGGTAGTGAGTCAGTCAACAGTAAGTGGATTTAAGCATGCTTGGGACAAACATTGATATATACTTAGACAAAAAGTAAAACAAAAACATATATACGTTGTTAAAAAAATGGAGTAGACTCAATGGACCTCTTGGCCTTTTTCTGCTGTCGCTCTTCTATGTTCCTATGTTAATACTTTAACATGAATGAAATAATGAGAATACCCTTTAACTTAAACAACAGATTAACATGAAAAAGTCTTTTGACTTAAAAAAAAAAGGGAACTCTTTGCAAGTGAAGCATTTGCTCAAGGGTCCCTAATTTTCCTAGGCTTATTTTCAGCAGAAAACCTGAAAATGCTTGACTAAGGCATAACAGATGCCATCATCCCATCGTGATAATGACCGCTATGCTCCCCCAAGCCCTTAGTCCCAAATTAAGCACCATGACACCATTTTAGAGTAAAATTGGCCATAGCAGCCATTTATTAACAAGTAACCAAACAAACATTCCTTAAAACAGTAACAATCAACATAAGGTTGCCGATCTTTAAGGCACTAAGTATCAAACATCCACTACTTACTACTACTACTACTCTACTACTTACATGGTCCCCAGCCACACCACCCCGGATCGGGGACAAACCCAACTCTCTGCAGATACCTCTTAGTTCAACTCACTAGTTAACCCACCATTAACTGGCATTCCACAGGAGACCCCATAAGATGCACACTGTCACTGCACAGATACCACCAAGTATCCACTTCCAGATCCTGATGCCTAACCACCAAACCACCATTACACACAAAGAACCTACCAACTTCCTTGTTGATCTTGATGAGTGCTTGTTCAGCTTGTAAACCGACTGAGCAAAATGCCACACCATGCGGCCAACAATGTCTGACCAAACCACCACTATTTTATGCAACACGATGCGAAGCTGAAGGACATCAAATTTGATATCCCGAATAAGATGGCACATGGACCTGATGCCCAAATCGTTGCCACCAGCATGTATGACCAGAATGTCAAGAGCCCTGTCCAAACTGGCAAATCGATGTACCTCCACAACCACCCTACTCCATAACAAGCTCGGAACACCTGTCCACCTGACACTCGATTCGAATCCAGGAATGCCCAACTGACGCCCATTAGGCCTGACATCTGCTAAATTAACCCCCCAATAAACAAATGAATGGCCTAGGATCTAAACCAGGCAAGTAGCAGCATCTGAAAAAGAAAATACAGCAAAGAACGCATAGAAATAATCAGGCAACCTAAGCAACATGGATGAACACAAAATTGGATCAACAATCGACAAACTGAATGGACATATGACTCATAAACCAAATGAGGACAGACATAAAGTTTTAAACCTATCCAACTCCCACCTGCCAATACGTTTCAAAACAGAAATTTTCAAACCCCACCTGTAGCCTCGGTGGCTGCCCCGATGCAGGAGTGGGAAGAGTAACTTCCTGTATTTAAACAGACAGTCATTAAACAGTGCTTGAAAAAGGCACAAATTGAAAAGTGGACAAAGCCAAACCATCATGGTAAATGAGAAAAGAACCAGCCCCAGCCAAGCGAAACCATAAATACTCCTCCACTGCAAAGACCAGACAAATGGGGAAGCCAGCCATGCAGACTATACACAAATACACACCTTTTCCTACCTGATCCATCTTAGATCAGAAGATAAACTGAACCATGGAAGAGCAGTTGCAGCAGATGTCCCCCACCAGCAAGCCCACTTGAGCAGCTTTTGTTGCACTAACCAACTCACTAATCCTGAGAGCCCCGTAAAAGTCTAAGGTTAACGAACAAGAGCACTTTATATCCAGAAGAGAAAATAGAATTCACCTAAAGCAGTGTTTCTCAACTCCAGTCCTCATGGATTCCCAACAGGTCATGTTTTCAGGATTTCCATTATTTTGCACAGGTGATTTGATCAGTTTCACTGCCTTAGTAATTACCACAGCTGTTTCATCTGAGGGAAATCCTGAAAACATGACCTGTTGGGGGTCCATGAGGACTGGAGTTGAGAAACACTGACCTAAAGGAACAGAGTCTGCAGCATGTCAAAAGTGATTGGACGACGCCCATCCGATCTCCTGAAACCCTTCCAATACCCATTCAAAGCTTGTATGACCAAAAAATTATTGGCAATATCCTGAATGCCCCACAACTTGAACAAGAAGGCCAGACCAGCCAGTTTACGATTGATGGCAATAACCAATACACCCCCATCAATGTTCAACCAAATTCAGCAGCCCAAAGAAGCTCTCTCCATTCCCGCCAGATCTTGGAGTATGCACTCCATGTAGACCCACTCTGAATTAATCCAAAGGCGATTCCATCACAATCTGCCACAGCAGCAATGGACAAAGGACTCCATGTTGCTACGCTCCCAATGCCAACTCATGGAATCTGTCCAGCTGAAAGCGAGACAAAGCACCAGCCCACGGAAGATGAACAGCATACAAAAAGATATTCAGTTGAAGTCAATGCAAAACAAGTTGACAAAAGCAGCCAAATTACTGGTGCAGAGGAAGCAGAAAAATAGTTGATGACTTGGACAACACCAAGGTTGTCACAATGGAGTCGGACCTTCTTGTTACAAAAGGATTCCGCCAATGTCAGCCAGTACTGCCAAAGAATGCTCCATAAGTTGTTGAGCCAGCAGTATCCATGTAAAGATCGAGATCAAAGTTACCGACAGGCCCAGTCATCCACAGTAACCGTCCATTGAAGGTTTCCAAGAAAACATGCCAAACCTTCAGAACTTCCCTATGCTCCCTGGTGCATTGAATAAAATGCCTAGAGGAACGCACCCCAGCCATGGCGGCTGACAGCTGCAGGCAAAAAATTCTGCCCGTTGGCATAATGCAGCATGCAAAACTCAACAATGAATGCAACTGACATAGTTGGATCTTATGTTTGCCTACCACAGTCACAAGACTAATCTCTTCCAAGCAGCTTTTCATCAGACAAATGACATTCCATGGCCTGAAAATTGATGACTACCCCCAAAAATGGACCACACATATGCCCCAAAGCCACCTCCTTGGCGAGTTTCACCAAAAACACCTCAGAGTGCAAGAGCGCAGAACACAAGTTAATGGCTATGGGTAAGGGAGCAAGAAATCAATAAATTTGCAGAGAAACCGGCTTCCAATAATTGGACAGCCGCCCAGTTCGGGTACCTACTTAGAAAAGGCTGCATCCTTTCCACCACCTCCGGTGTCTTCCCTTTTTCCACAGAATGGCCCTTTCTGTGTTTGAAGCAGTGGAACAAGAGGTGGCCCCCCACAGCTGGAGCATTCGTGTTTGAATCGGGAGCCAATACCAAATCTACACGTGCTTTCATTAAACTGCCAACAATTCCCCCGTTGTTTATTGGCCAGCTGTCCAGAGGCATTCGGACTCCCGGCACCTCTGGCTTTAGATGCGTACCAAACAGACCCTCAAAACAGACATATAATCATTTTGCCAAGTTGGCTACGAGTACTGTGTCTGCGCCCCTGTGTCCGAAGCGACCATCACCGTATTCCCAGGAGTAGCCTTGTCCCCCAATGTCACTTTCGGCACCATCTCAATATGCAAATAAACAACAAAGAGCTAGCCCTCTTTTGTGCGCCAGTCATCAAGCCATGCTTGACTTGGTCACACCACGTAGCCGCATGGCCGGTTTTCAAACCGGTTGGCTGTATATAATCTCCCTTGCTGCGTTGTTTGATTACGATGCCTGTCAGCATACACATGCATGAATTTCTGCATTGTATGTTACCACTCCTTCCTACATCATAGCATGCTCCCATTTACCCTGTCTCACCATTATTTGCCTCCAAAGAATATAATCATCACTTTCTTTTTGACTCTGATTTTTTTAGACTCACAGCTTACATTTGTATCCTTTAAAATTGACATCATCTCAATATTGCTGGCCTTGAGTTTGTACTATTCAATTGAATATATATTTTTTTGTAAGTGCTTCTCATTTTTTGTAGTTATGAATCATATACATTAATTCATTATGTTTGGTGTGTTTTTTTACTTTCATGCACACATTTCTCCCATGTTAAATCATTCCATTCAGTTTGCTTAAAGATATCCATTTTAATCTTGGCAGTACATTTTCTCTGTGAATTTGGTGCCCTTGTCTCCATATGGGCGACCTCAGTGTGGCTGAATGCCTGGGACCCTGGGTCAACCTTTTTCAATGACGCTTATGGGTGGCAGCATTACTTCAGCACTATGTTTTTTTTATTTGTGGCAACCTCTTGCATATTAAAAACCACTCAAGTTAGGTGAGTAGGTGCTATGATTAATGAAATGTATTTTGCTGTATTGTATGACTATGTATGTAACATTATATCTGATGTATATACGTTCTCTCTCACATCTGCAGAAGAAAACTGTGAATTTTAAAAAGCATACCCCTGAAGAAGAGATATTCTCTCAAAATGCGTCGAGTGCTGCTCATAGCGCTTTGCTTAATAGGTTCCTTCGAGCTATACAATACACTGATCATTGTTTCTCTCTATATGGTCACCTTTATATGTTTGTCTGGGTCTTCAGTCTTTTTTAAAGAGATTTTTTATATTCAATAAATATACATTTTTATTAATACATACTTAATTAACTTTTTTGTGGATGTCATACTGCACAAAAAGACCTCTCAAGAGGACTAGCGCTTTGTTGGATATTTACTATGTGGGATGTCTTGTGTGCAGCTTCAGATTGCCCTCTCTCTATTAGTCCCAGTACGCAAAGCCGCCACAGGCTCCAACTGGACAGGGACCACAGTGGTCCCTCTGGCTGGAGGATCAGGCACCCAGGCCAACACCAGTGTAGCACTGGAAGGGGAACCCGCATCAAACTGTTTCACCAGCGAACACAGACCAGACAGTAAATCTTGCAGGCCCATGGTGTTCCCCGACATAGTGGGCACATCGCCCGCTGCGTGGGGGGAAGAAGCCACTCGCTCCCCCTCAGACTTGGAGGAGTCCAGCACCTGTTGCTCAATAGAAGGCCACAGGCCAGGCCGCAAATAGTACAGACCACCTGTAATCACTCTGGTGCCGCTGAGAGGCAGGACCTGACTGCAAGGCTAAGCCACCCAACTTCTTCCTCTTCACCCCAAAGCCATTGGAAGGGGGGCACTGCAAGGTGGACTGACGCCCGCATGTCAGGAAGAGGCAGGCGTGTGCAGCAGGGGGCCTCAACAGCTCCTCCCAACTGGTCAGAACCGGCATGGGTGGCTCTCTCTTGATGGGCTGCCTCCCTGACAGAAACGTTTAAAGGCAAGGCAGCCAGAAACTTCCGAGTCCTGGAGCATACAGGCAGGACCGGGGACACCATGGTGCTGAAGACCTGACCTACTGTGCTCAGCCCGCAGTGAGGATTCCTTGTAGACTGTGTGCAGAAGTCAGTAGGACGCTGTTCTGGCAGGTCTAGAGAGTCCCTGTAGGGGCTCACATTGTGGGGCTGAGCTCTGGAGGAGGAATGAAGACCATAGCACTCTAGGGGTCGTGGCCTCCGAGCAAGCTGTGCTGGGGTATACCCCAAGGCAGGGAAGATACCTGCTGCTGCAGTCAGTCAGTGCCCCTGGAGGCTTCCATCGACCGCAGCTGTCCCAGCAGAGTGTCCAGGTCTCCCATGGTAAGGACTACAGGCAAATCCATGCCCAAGTCTCCTGGAGAGCAACATCAGCCTGCTCTTGAACTTTCTTCTTCAGATGCCAGGAACTTACAGTCCCGCCTTGAAGACCCCCTGCAGCTCCTCCTCTCACTGTGAACCAATCAATCTCTGTAAATGCCTCCCATATCTTCTATTTAAAATTAACCCTATCTCTCCATGATTCTGCTGTTTCCCAGTCATGCTAGCCTTTTGCTATTATTATATTTTTTTCTTTTCAAGCTATTCTAAAGTGGTCCTAAATACTAAAATGTCCTCAAATTTTGGTAGCCCCCTAGTTGAATTCCCTTTTAACTGACTGCAGATGTTAGATTGTGCTGGGTGTTCATATTAGGGGTAGGCACATTTTACGGGAGTGACGTCACCTCTGCCCAGCGAATTAAAAGAGTGGTACCCAGAAGCTGCCTGGCCAAAGATGACAGCAGTCAACAGGAAGCTCTGGGACAGCGCAGCGCTTGACTTAGTGTAAGTATAGTTCCAATCCGAACAGAATTAACCAAATTTAATTATACAGACAAAATGTGTAGGGCTAGAATCAGTTTTTTTCCTTTAAAAAAAACAACAGAAAAGCATGTATACATCTCACCTTTGGAACTATTCCAGCACAACACAGCCAGGACAAGGGCACATATTTTTATTGCAAGAGGGTCTCCATGGTCTGGATCTGCCACCCTGGTATTAGCAAGCCATATGCTCCTTAGCTTCAAGGGCAGAGGGGTGTTTTGGCTTAAATTCCGATCTGGGTCAGATCTCAAGCCTGACTGATTAGTTTGCTTTTCTTTTCAGAGAATATTTTTTCCTCCACTTAAAATGGCTTTTATTAAAGAAATAACTAAAATGGTTTGTGATTTGCTGTCATTGTGACTTTTTAGTGATCTTTTGGATAACAGACAATATTGCTCTGTTCATTCACTGATGAACAAGCCATAGCCTTTAGAGCAGATTTCTCCTTATGATTTTTTAACCACTTGCCCTCCAGAGGATTTATCCCCTTCCTGACCAGGCCATTTTTTGCGGTAATATATACTGAAAGTTATTTTTTTTAATATATATATATACTAGTAATGGCGGCGATCAGCGACTTATAGCGGGACTGTGGCGGGCATTCTTACACTGGGGGGGAACTGACTAACTGTCACTGACATCCCAAGTGACACTAATACAGTGATCAGTGCTAATAAAAAGCACTGACACTGTACTAATGACACTGGGCAGGAAGGGGTTAACATCTGGGGCTGTCAAAGGGTTAACTGTGTGCTGTGTTGTGTATTTACATTATGTGCTGTGTATGTTTTACTATGTAGACAAGCTGCTTTGTATTCATCTGTTGTGCAGAGCAATACAAAGCAACTTGTTCCTGCTGACAGGGGAGAGATGTGTTGTTTACGCACCGACCCCTCCCCTGTCACTGTTTCTCAGCGATCGCCGGGTGCCGGCGGGGAATCTCAGGCCGGAACCCGGTGATTGACAGCTGCAGCCGGCATTTCCTACTCGGAAATGCGAAATACTATAGGGCAGCAGGGAAGCAGTTAAAAAGGGCTAGTAAAGAAAGCAAGTGTTTTTTTTTTTGAGAAAAAGAAAAACACGAGTGAACACTCACTGTCTAAAATGGCCATTATCCCTATTTGACTCTGCCCCTTTTGACTCTGTGTTATACTAAGGGATAATTTACTTCTTCTTTCTGCTGTTTTGAAACCAAAGGTACAGTAGGTGTTACATGCTGGGAGAGGTGACAACTCCCAGGCTTATTTTGATTATCAAGTTGTCAAGTGTTAAGTACAACCTAAGGCTCCTGTATGGCAGTCTAAGCATGTACCATATCCAGTTGCTGTGTGATGCACAATCCTCTTTCAAGTAGATTTATGGTCTGAGCATACACTTTCATTTTATAATATCAGCACTGTAATAACAATACAAGCAATAGTTATTGTTAACAATCTAATTGAAACTTTCGTGAAAAATCTCCTTTTATGTAGTGTGCTCCCTGTCTTCTGGCCATCTCTTTCCACAATTTCCTGGATTCCCGGCATGTTTTGCTTTTCCTCTGCTGCTTACTGTCAATTTCTAAGTACTACATATTCCATGGTACCATGCTGCCTGTCAACTGTGATTGCTGTACTGACTTCACCTCCTGAAACTGCTCCTCTCATCACCTGTAGAAGGCAGGCTCTGTGAAATGTGTGACACAGCAGGGCTTACTCACAGGACATAGTGAATATGTGTCACAGAATTCAAAGAAGTAAACGTGTGGAGATCTTCACAAAGAAAGTTTACAAACTTAAAGATTGTTCAGAATGATAGGAATAAGTAAGACATAATTGAGATTCATTGTGGAAACAAATATACCATTTAACCTTTTGACCATAGATACACTTTAACACCTTCCCACCCGGCCTATTGCAGATTGACGGCTGAGCGGGACACTCCTCGTTGTGGCTGGGCGTCGTATGATGTCCTGTCAAAACTAGCCACTCACGTGGCTGCGGGGCCACGCAGCAGCGTGATCTGTCACCAGCTGTGTCCACGAGACACAGCCGATGACATATCACTACACTGGCCCATTGCCAGTGTCATGTGACCAATCACAGCAGATCACATGTCAATTGTATACAATGGATGGCTTCCTGTCATGTCATCCATTGTATCCAATTATGTTGTTAGCTGTGACTGGTCAAAGCAGTCACATGATACAGACAGGGCCAATCACAGCCCATCTGTATCATGTGAACAGCTTTGCCCATTCACAGCTAATTACAACAAAAGACTGAATGAATCAGTTTCATTCAGTAACAATGATTGCAAATATCAATGAAATACATTGGTATTAGCAATCATAATGTGTTAAAAGAAAAATTCTGATCACTTGCCCAGAGTAGTTCAATGTTACTATGGTAACATTGTATTGCTTTGGTCAAAGTGTGTTGAAAAAAAATAATAAAAAAATGAAAAAATAATAGAATAAAAAATAAACAAAAATAGAAAAATTAAAAAAAAACAAATTAAATTAATATTAATATTTTTATTTTCACCAAAGAAATGTAGCAGAATAAATTTTGACCTAAATTTATGAAGAAATGTTATTTATTGCAAACTTTTATAACAGAAATGAAGAAAAGTGCGTTTTTGGTTTTTTTTCAAACGTTTCAGGGTTTTTTTGTTTTATTTAGTAAAAAATAAAAAAAACTCAGCAGTGCCTAAATACCACCAAAAAAGCTCTATTTGTGTGAAAAAAATGATAAAAATTTCATATGGGTACAGTGTTGCATGACCACGCAATTATCATTCAAAGTGCAACAGGGCGGAAAGCTGAAAATTGGCCTGAGCAGGAAAGGGTATTGATGTGATTAAAATGTTACTAAACCCTCAACAGAAAAAATAGGTCTGTTTATGCAGTAAAGCATGCTTGTTATACTCACTGTGGAACCTAAGGGGTTAATCCTTTGCATTGTGTAAAAACGCTGTTTGATCCTGACTTCTCTGATCCTCCCCTTCTTCCATTGTCTCCCTCTAATCTCCTGATAAGACATATCATGTGGAGAAACTGCACATGCTCAATTTGGTGTGTATTGCTAGTTGCTAGAGAGATTTTTCTTTTTCTTGGGAGAGTGCATGTGATCAGCAAAGACCAATCAGCACTTTCAAGACAGAGGTCAGAGATTCTGTATCCTCCTAGAGAAAACTCCTCCTACAGGCTTTAAGAACTGCCAGGCCCAGTCTGGGACAAAAAATAGGCCCAGCATTTTAGACTGAGCAGCCAAGGGCATTCGCGGGGACAGTTGGTGATGGAATATGCATGGAGTCGGTCCTCCACACTGTAATATAAAGGGGACTGCATATTGATTACAGTGCCCCTTTACAGCACAATCCCCTTTATATCACAGTGCCCCTTTATATTACAGTTCCTCTAGACATCTAATAACAGTGCCCCCTATATATTCAAAGAGATGGCCCAATCCAGCAAAGAGACATCCCCATATAGCAAAACAGGATGTCTCCTTGCTGGACAGGGATGTCTCTTTGTTGGATGGGGATGTCCCTTCCTGAACTAGGCTGTCTCTTTGCTGGATTGGGATGTTTCTTTGCTGGACCCAACTGGGCAAAGAGACAGCCTAGTCCAGAAAAGAGACAGCCCGTCCAGCAGAGACAGCCCATCAGCAAAGAGACAGCCCAGTCCAGCAAAGAGACAGACCATTCAGCAAAGAGACAGTCTGTCCAGCAAAGAAACATTTATAGCACAGACGAGATGTCTCTTTGCTGGACAGGGAAGTATCTTTGTTGGATGGGGATGTCCCTTCTTGAACTGGGCTGTCTCTTTGCTGGATTGGGATGTCTCTTTGCTGGACCCAACTGGGCAAAGAGACAGCCTAGTCCAGCAAAGAGACAGCCCATCCAGCAAAGAGACAGCCCATCCAGCAAAGAGACAGCCATCCAGCAAATAGACAGCCCCTCCAGCAAAGGGACAGCTCATCCAGCAAAGAGACAGCCTGTCCAGCAAAGAGACAGCCATCCAGCAAAGAGACAGCTCATCCAGCAAAGAGACAGCCCCTTCAGCAAAGAGACAGCTCATCCAGCAAAGAGACAGCCCATCCAGAAAAGAGACAGCTCATCCAGCAGAGACAGCCCCATCCACCACCGCGACAGACCTCTCAGTGTGCCGGCAGCCACACGTGAAGAACAGAGGCCGTCGTTCTCCCTTCAGTGCAGCGGCCAGCCAAGTAGGTGTCCCTGTGTCAGCTGCGCTTCCTGCTTGTCTTCGGGAGCCATCACTGCCGCTCCTTCTGTTGGCCCAGCTTTGGGCATAGCCGCACAGCGGGAGGTGAGCGGCGGTCTGTATCAGTCCTGTCCAGATCGCGGTCAGCGCTTACCTCCCACTGTGTGGCCCAGTCATCTTAAGCCCGACGCCCTGGCCCACCGGGCAAATGCCCGGCGTGCCCTATGTCCAGTTTGGGCCTGACCACTGCTCTGCTGAACACTGATAGAAGTCACAAGACTGCTCTAACTGCTGATGAGAAAAGGTATTTAGCAGTTTATATTTACTAAAATAATTGCATTTGCATGTTCTGTGTACTGTGGGAGACCAGATATAGTGAATGCAAGGTCCTGGGTTTAGTAACACTTTAAGTAATTAAAACACTTATTGTTACTTTCCCTAACTGAGCCAGATCCTCCATTTTTGTCTCACATGCTCCCCCTCTCAGACACTGCAGCGTGCAGGTCTACACTAGGTGTAAGAAACCCTCAGTGCATGTTGGAAGGAGAAGGTAGCACATGCTCATACTTATTCGCATGCTCATAATTTTGAGCAAAAGCTCAAAACAAAACAGGCATTGACACACTCTCAAACATATTAACGCGTGCAGGAAACAACTTTGCATGCGCACGCACACACATATGAGAACTTCTGCCAATCGGCCTATTTAAGCTGCACTCTGACATGGATGGATTGCTGAGTGGTCTTCAGCTAGTTTCTGAGCCTTGACTGCAATATTTGCTTACCCATGTACAACTCGGCTTGCCATTGACCTGTCCCTGGTTTTCTGCTTGTCTACTGTGACTTCAGCTTGTATTTTAACTCTGCTCCTGTCTTGTGTTCCTGTACCACGCTGCCCGGATGTGTATTGATTCCGGCCTGTATCCTGACTCCGTGCCTGCCTGATGTTCCTGTATCTCGCTGCCTGACTGTTGATGACCTTTTGAGTTGTGTCCTGGCTACACTCCTGTCTGCCAAGGAAGTGTCACCATGTTCCAGTTTCTGTCTGGTGATCTACAGTCATCTGCTTCCTGCAAACCCCAGCTGGCACTACCCACTACACCGGCCCTCATGCCATTCTGTGTCCACACACTCCCTATCATCACTACCAGGGGTGTTGGACAAGAGGTGCAATAGAAGCCCCCTCTCCAGCGCGATCTCCACCAGGTACATGTCACTAGGTGTAGCCAGGTGCTGATTGGCAACCCACAAGCTTGTGAATATGCAGTGACAATGCTGATAGCCACACCCCTGCAACAATTATTCATCCCACTGCAGTGCAAGTGGGCACAGCAGGGGCGTCCCTAGGGTTGGTGTCACCCGGTGCGGTAACAGTTGGTGACACCCCCTCCTACGATCCCCACAGAATGGATCGGATCTGCAGATTGAGCATAATGGATCAGAGTCCGATCTGTTATCCTCCCCAATCCACAGATCCGATCCATCCTGCGGGGATCGTCGGCATGCAATCTATACGGGGTTAACTGATCTCTCCACGAAAAGGTAAGTTTTAATGCAAGCCGACGATCCCTGCAGGATGGATCAGATATGTGAATTGGGGAGCATAATAGATCGGACTCCGATCCATTATGCTCAATCTGCAGATCCGATTCATCCTGCGGGGATCGTCGACTTGCTTTACAACTTACCTTTTCCTGGAGTGGGTCCGGAGTAACCTACCACATGATCCCCGCAGGATGAATCGGATCTGCAGATTGAGCATAATGAATTGGAGTCCGATCTATTATGCTCCCCAAACCGCATATCCAATCCATCCTGCAGGGATCGTCGGCTTGCTTTAAAACTTACCTTTTCGTGGAGCGGGTCCGGAGTAACCACCTGCGGTAGGTTACTCCGGACCCGCTCCACGAAAAGGTAAGTTGTAAAGCAAGTCGACAATCCCCGCAGGATGAATCTGACCTGTAGATTCACCCGGTGCGGCGCGCACCCCCCGCACCTGCCTAGGGACGCCCCTAGGACACAGCTTATATAAGTAAGCACAGGTGTGTATGGACCTTGCACCCCCCTCCCTCCATGCTTCCAGGACCTAACTCATAAGTTTGAGCCCACCTGCAGCATCGGCGGTCCTCTTTTTTTCTCCTATGTGCAGGACCTAGGCATGCTCCTCTTCCTGGCTGGTCTAAAGGGCTGGCCATCTGTCCATGTTTAGGTTGGATGCAGTGCCTGGTGTACCAGCTAAATGAGCCATAATCCAGGCAGCCCCTTTGCTGGTCCTCAGGACAGCTTTTATCATGGCTAACAGCCTCCTTTAGGGTCCACTGGGTGCATGTGAAGTAGGCAGTGGTGTAAGCAGAGTATCCCCTATTCACATGCGTCCACGCACTGCTGGTGTTTACAGTTGCATGAGCTAAATTTAAAAATGCTTTGTATCCAAATTAATGCTGCATTAGTAGGTATTGTTGTGCCTTACTTCATGCAGCTGCTATGCATACCCTGAGGTAGTACACTACATAACAGGTGCACAAAGTAATACTTTGTCCTTTCATACATGACATTAACCCGTTGGTGGCTTCTCCTGTTTGCTTTACAATTGTGCCATTATGCAAACCCCCCTTAAAAGACTAGCATTTCCAGAAAAGGTAGAGGAGTCGCTTGTGTATGACTACTGTAGCCAGCTGCTGCCTGTTGCAGTATTTTATATTTTTTGTGCTCTCCAGTTTGTCAGCCAAAAAAAAAGAAGAGAAGGTCTTTATGATGTCAACTATTCCCTTGGATGGTTTGTGTACATTGCAGAATATTATTATAATTCTGTTGCAGATTCCTACCTTTTGTTGCTCCTTCTGAACAAAACTTTTTCAACATATCCTGCTCCCTTTCAGGGCAAGGTTTGCTTCATTAACCACCTGGTGAAATCTCAGGACTGTGGTTCGAAGCTGTAGTATCAGCCTCCCGCTAGCAGTTGTTAGCCGTTTAGAGTTTGTTACCAAGCAAGAGGTGATTGTAGCTGTATTTGCATTTGTGACAGAAACAATTGAGTACTGTCCGTGATACTTTTTTTATATTGTCAACTTTTTTATATTTTAACTTGTCAAATCATAAACTCTCTGAACCATCTGAACTCTCTGAACTCTCTGAATTAACCATCTTCTCCAAAGGCCTTACATTCTGCCCAACCACCATATTGGATCATTTACAAGTATTGTCAGATATGGAGGATTTCTTCAGGAGACTAAGGTTCAAAGAATATTTACACAGTAATGAAAGGAATCCTAGGACAATGGAGTGCTATACAAAGAAAAAGAACAGCTGCTTCATACCTCCACAAGGACGCAACCCCAAACTGGACACCTATATTGACAGTTTCAGATTGCGAGCTACATCCCTGATATCCACCCAGCAAAAGAAAACCCTGTACAATCTTTCACCACTAGAGCGAAGGGCTATACACGATTTGCGCAATAATCAGGCCATCACCATCAAACCAGCAGATAAAGGGGGAGCAGTTGTTGTGATGGATACAAACAAATACATACAAGAAGGCCAGAGGCAGCTGGAAAATACCATCTACTATAAGAAACTGGATTATGATCCGACCCAGGACTTCACAAAGCAATTAAAAGGTCTTATTAAAACACTTCCAGCCCACCTACATTCAGAACTTATAAATGCGATTCCGGATCATCCAGAAATCGGGGACTTCTACATGCTGCCCATAATCCACAAGCCAGGAAATCCAGGCAGACCCATCATAACAGGTATGAATACACTCACCGAACAAAACTCAGGCTTTATAGAAAAAATTTTAAAATCGTTAGTCAAGAATACTGCTAGCTTCATGCAAGACACAACTGACTTTCTGAACAAGATCAACAACCTACAGCAATTACCATCCAATACACTTCTAGTGACTATGGATGTAGTATCCCTGTATAGTAATATCCCTCACAAGGATGGATTAGCTGCATATCACAGATCCTTATCATCCTCACCAAACCACAAATACACTGCTGAGGATGTTACACAGCTCATTGAATTCATACTTACACACAACTACTTTGCCTTCAATAAAGACATCTATCTTCAATGTATGGGTACTGCGATGGGAAGTAAAATGGCACCCCAATATGCCAATTTATTTATGGCTGACCTGGAGGAAAAATTCTTGAACAGCATGGAACAAAAACCATACAGATACTATCGCTATATTGATGATATTTTCATCATATGGACAGAAGGTGAAGAATACCTAAAACAATTTTACTCATTGATCAACACTTTTCATCCATCAATCAAACTAAAAATGGAATACTCAAACACACACCTCAACTTCCTAGACACCACAGTATACATCAGGGATGATACGCTTCACACCTCAATATACAGGAAACCCACTAACAGATGCAACTACCTCCACAGTTCTAGCTTCTACCCCCAACACACGAAACGTGCCTTCATACAGTCAGGCTATTAGATACCACCGAATATGTTCTGACCCAAGAGACAGATATAAACATCTCTGGACACTAGCAGACTCCTTCCATAAGAAAGGTTACAAAACTATAAACAACAGCATAAACACAGCCTTGAGAACCCGAAGAAAAAATCTACTTCAGTACAAAGAGAAAAAAGCAAACAACCGTGTACCTCTAGTAACCACATACAACCCAGCACTAGAAGGAATAAGAAAAATAATCAAAGATTTACAACCCATCATAACAGAGGATGGAACTCTGAAAGAAATATTCCAGCAACCACCAATACTGGCCTTCAGACAACCCCCCAACCTCAGAAATAAACTAATCAGTAGGAAACTTCCTTCTGATTATGATGTCACAAATAATGGAAGCAAACCCTGCAATAAAATACGCTGCAAACTGTGCAACCAAATCAATCTATCAAAAAATGTCAGACACTCAAAAGGGATCTTCAATATCTCTGGATCATACAGCTGCACCTCTAGGAATGTTGTGTACCTTATCCAGTGCACAAAATGTAACAAAGGATCCTATGTTGGCGAAACAGGACAGAAGTTGCAAACAAGGATGAATTTACACAGACATACCATCAAGGAACATAAAGAAGATGACTTTTGCACAACTGTGGGACACCATTTTGCACAACCAGACCACACTTTGGGAGACCTCAATATTTTAGTTCTTAAAGGAAATTTCAAATCCATTCAGGAAAGAAAAACTTTTGAACTAAGTATGATAATTCTATTTGACACAAGAGATAACGGCCTGAATTTGGACATGGGATTCCTCACTCATTATCCAACAGTTTTATGACTATCACGTCAAGCATCACTGCCTCTGCTAGTGTTGTCTCCCCCCTCCCCAGACTTTGCTTTTGCTGTGTCTTATCTTATCTCTGTCTTCCTTTTTTTTTTTTTCTTCCAACTTCAGAACATCTCTTCTAACCCTTTGTGATCAGTACTGCTTTGACCTGAAGAAGGGGACACACCCCGAAAGCTTGTCCTTAAAATTGTTTGTTAGTGCAAATAAAAAAAGTATTACGGACAGTACTCAATTGTTTCTGTTACCAAGCAAGCTATTTTCGACTGCATTAAATTGTTTTTATGAGCTGCTTTGTTAAGCAGCAGGCAAAACCCTGTGAAAGGATTAACTATTCTGGCTATGAGCAGTCTCAGAGCTTTCCCAAGAAAAACAGCCCTCTTCAGGCTCTTCAAAAAGATGAACATGGTTGTATGAATCTTGCTTTGTTCAAGCAGCCAGAGATGAGGATGATGATCCCCCAACATTTTGAGCAGTCGTATAGTCTTTCCAGGCAAAACCAGCCTCTTCAGACTTTCCAAAGGGGAAGATGTGGATGAACATGACTGTATGTATCCTGCTGGTTTAAGCAGCTAGGGATAGAGATGATGACACCTAGCAGGATGTCACATTCAATAAACAAGTTGTCAATATACCCTTAAAGGAGTGGTTTCAACTCACACTTTGAAAGGGTTATGTGCTGTGGCAATGAGAAGCTGCCTAGCCATCCCAGGAGAAGCAGCCTTCTTCAGAGTTTCCAAAGAGGATGATGCAGATGGACATAACTGCATGAATACTGCTTTGTTCAAGCAATCTGTTCTAGCAATGAGCAGTATTCTAGCCTTCGGGGCAAACTATCCTCTTCAGACTCTTCCAAAAAGAAGATATGGATGAGCATGACTGTATGAACTCTGCTGGTTCAAGCAGCCAGGTTGCCACGTTTATTGAAGATGTGGTCAATACATTCTGAAAGAGATGCTTTCACTCACCCTGTGGAGGGGCCATATTATCTGCCAATGAGCAGTCTCAAAACCTTCTCAGGCAAAACAACCCTTGTCAGATTCTTCAAGAGAAGATGTAAATGAACATGAATGTATGATTCCTGCTTTTTTCAAGCAGACAATGATTACGGTGATGGTGAACACAATTGATTAATTATGTGGTCAAGACACTCTAAAGGAATTGTTGAATTCACCATCTGCAAGGGCCATCTATTCTGGCAATGTCCAGCCTTCCTTTCAGGCCAATTAAAACCTGTCTCAGATCTCTCTCTTGCCTTTTGATCCCTCCTTTTGTAAGGTTGGTGAAATGCATTTAAAATAAAAGCAAAACCGTAGAATTATTCCATGTGCCTCCAAATGACGGCTTTACAATACATTTATGGTGACTGAATCATGCTCGTTCTTCAAAATTAGAGCATGCTGTCACAGCAGGATGTCAAAATCATGCCCTTTTGAACAAGAAGGTGTCCAGGGTTTTGAATCATTCCTCTAGATGGTGTGTCCCTTATTGTATTGGCCACATATATGACCTTACCATTAGAAGATGCTGTGGCCTTCAAGGACATACTCAGTCACTGCAATGTTCTTGATCTTGGAAGGTGAAGCCTATATTAATAGTGGTCAGTTTGGCTTCCTGCCTCAAGATGAATGTCTGTTGGGTTAAAGGAGACTGAAGTTCAAGAGTCAGTATATACGTTCACTACAGAAAGGTTAGCTTCTGCATTTCTGGCTGGGAGACCAGGATAAACTGGTAAGTCAGTACATAATCCAAGAAGTCAGCAAAGAGCTCCATGTCAGGAAGCTTTTTGGTATTTTGGGGATTGTGCTACCTATACATGTCTTATGGGCACTCTGTGGACATAGGTACAGCTTTGGTAAAAGACTTGTGGTTCCTCAAGGCAAACATTTAAGACCAAATTTGGGAATTGTTTCAACTTTCACATCTCGGATTGGGTCACAGAAATTGCCTCACTCCAGCAGGTCAGGTAGGCTCAACTGAACTTTCATGCCTTTTAAAGTCAAGTTTCTGAACCAATGGCGGTCATTACACCCTGTATGAAAATGAACCTAAACTTGTGCTTGTAAAAGTGAAATCCTCTGCGATGTCAATCCCTTCTGATGACCTAGTGGCTGGTGGTGCAGTCAGATACCATCAATGTAGTTAGGAAACCTTATTTCAGAAGTAATGAGCTCAGGGATAAGGGCCTTTTTCAAGGGTCCAAGATGGTCTCCAACATTCTGAAGTTGAGAGCAGCATTTCAGGCTCTCCTAGCCTTCAGTCACCTCATCTGGGGTGGATCTGTCCTGGTGAAGTTAGACAGCACAATGACTCTGACCTATATCACAAAACTTCAATCTCTCTCTCCTGAAGGAGGTTTCTACGATACTAGAGTTGGCCCAAGCCAATCTTCTCCAGCTATCTGCAGACTATGTGCCCGTCAGAAGAATCTTCAAGGAAACTATTAGTCCAGGACAATCCTGGATGACAATGAATGGCACAAGTCTTTTGAGAACTAATGGAGCTTGGTAATATCTTCCAGAGTTAGATCTGTTTACATCCCTAGTCATCACTAAGTTGTCGAAGTTCTATTCCAAGGTCCAGCATCCGCAGGCAATCATGGAGAAGGTGCTGATCACAGAGTGGATCTCCAAGACAACTTATGCCTTTCTTCCACTCTCTGATTCTCAGTTCAGCTGTTGAGGCTGTGGCTGGGGAAAGTGACAGTTCTGGTGCTGATCCCAGATTGGCCAAAGGGGCCATAGTACCCTCTGCTATTTTTAATGAGTATCAGGAATCCAGTCCCTCTGCTGGTAATATTGAATCTTCTCCAAAGTCCCATTTGTCTAGCACCTGATGGCTGATGGCTTGGGTCTTGAGGCTATTAGATATCGGGTTCTCTGTAAAGATTGGGAATACTCTTATAAAAGCAAGGAAGGACAGCATTAACAGTGCATATATTATAATATGGCATAAACAGGAGTGCTGCTGATCAAGGTTTTACACTGGGCACTTCATAAGTCTGTCATGTTCTAAAGTTTCTACAGGTGGGGCTTGATTTAGGTCTATGCGTAAGTATGCTAAAGACCCACATTTCAGCTATCTCTGCCTTCACCGGCATACAGTGGGCATCCACCACTTAATTACTCAGTTCTACAAGCTGCAATTTGGTTGAAGTGGGATCTCTCAATGGTGTTTTTTTGCATCAGATGCCTTCAATCGAAGTGGCCCCCTGTGGTACCTCTCACTTAAAACTGCTTTCCTGGTGGCAATTTCATCAACCAAAAGAGTGTCGATATTAGCTCCCTTGGGATTTAAAGAACCTGTCAGGGATGCTGTCACCGTGCGACAGCGACGGATCCCCTCGGGCTGTGGCGGTGCAAATGCGCATGTGCAGGAGCGTGCGAGTGCATATGCGTGGGAGCGCATGCACAGAAGCGCGCAAGTGCGCGCATGCACAGTAGTGTACACGTCACCGCAAGGCGGGCTATTTAAACCTGCAACACAATGTAATCAATGCCTTCTGGTCTATAACGTCCTGCACTCTATTACCTTATTCTGTTGCCTGTATCCTGATCTGACCTGACTAAGAAAGAATTCCGCCTGCACCGACCCGGCTATCCCTGACTATCCGCTTGCCTGCTCCCTTGTACTTGATTTGCTCGTTTGATCCTGACCCGGCTTGTCTGACTTTGCTGCACTGACTTACCTGTATCTGCACCTGGCTTGCATCCTGATGGCTGCCATACTTACCTGCTGCTGCACCCATGGTCCTGCACCTGGCCTGCATCCTGGTCACCACCATACTTACCTGCTGCTGCACCCACGGTCCTGCACTCAGCCTGCATCCTGGTCACTGCCATACTTACCTGCTTCTGCACCCATGGTCCTGCAGCTGGCCTGCATCCTGGTCACCGCCATACTTACCTGCTGCTGCACCCACGGTTCTGCACCCAGCCTGCATCCTGGTCACTGCCATACCTGCCTGCTGCCGCATCCACGCTCCTGTGTCCAGTCCCAGTCTGCATCCTGATTGCCGCCATACCTGCCTGCTGCTGCACCTACGTTCCTGAATCTGCACCTGGCCTGCATCTGGATCTCCTGGGTCTTCACCTACCTGCTGCCAGCTCCAGACCTACCCAGCACTCGTGCCACTCCTGGCTCTGCGCCCTCTGTTCCCACTATCAGGGGCTCCATGTGGGAGTAGTAGGAGGATGCCCTCTCTCCACGTCAGGCTCCCCAACCAGGTACATGACAGAACCCTTTCACATGTTCGTCCTGGACAGAGTGGTACTCATGCCAATGCTGGAGATCCTGCCTAAATGACCTTCAAAGTCCATATCACACAAGAGGTTGGCCTTCCTATGTCTCTCTTGGGGAGTAGCCAAGGAATTAGGCCATTGGGTGTAAGCCAAGTTTTAAAATGTTACATCAAGGCGACATCTAGCACCAGGAATTCGGAGCACCTGTTTGTCATTCCAGGTGAAGCGTGTAATGATTTCATGTCTTCCACCAAGATTATTGCCTCTTGGTTGGTGGAGCTCATCTCCTTGGCCTACAAGTTGTAAAGGTTGGCTGTGTCAGGGGGATCACGGAACTTTCCACTTGAAGGGTCTTGACCTTGTGAGCGGCAGCAGGCTGAGTGTTCCCACAGATGATCTGTTTAAGGAAATATGTCAGTTAAGGCAGTTATGTGGCCATCAATATACACTATCTGATCAAAAGTTTGTGAACATCTAATAATCTCACATGCTACAAGGCAAAAATTATGTGACACCCCCTCATACAGTAATTATTGAGTGCAGGGGTTTCCGATGAAAGTTCTTGTTGATGTTACAGCATACAAAGAAATATTAAACAACTGTGTGCTTCCAACCTTGTGATGACAGTTTTAGAATGTGACTGTGCACAAAAGTCAGGTTCAAAATGACATGGTTTAACGAGCTTGGTGTGGAGGAAGCTGAGTTGCCTTTACCGAGCCTTGACCAATATACAAACTCGTATATTGTAGGTGTGATGGTCAGGTGTCCACATACTTTTGATCATGTAGTGTATACGGTCATGGCTCATTACTGTATAGAAGGAGTCTAATGACAGTTGAGTTTGGTATAGGCATCCTGGCTTTTGCTTTTAGCCAGCATTAAGGAGTGTGTAGCATTATCCCTCCTCTATGTGGCTAGTTAGTTCCCAGGTGTGCCGAGATGAAGCCATCAGGAAAGGAAAATTAAGATAAGTATCTGTCATTCAATTTTCCATTTTCTTCCTATTTTTTTTTTACCATTTTGGACCAGTTTGGAAGATATCTATTAACATTTACCACAAAAGGAACCTCTTTTGTTTTAAAACAACCAATGTATAATTCACCTGAATACACTAAGTATTTGCAATGATATGTACAGTATTATTAGCACATGTCAAAGTTGCAAAACTAGATTTGGGCATTAGAATTTGTTTTACCTTTGTCATGAAGGGGTTAACATTCATGATAAATGAAAGATTCTGTTTTGATCTGGTTGAGAAGCAAAGAGCTTTTATTAAAACTGTATTGAACTGTGTTGGCTCTCTTTAAACCAAACTTTCATTTATAAAATGAGCCCTTACCACCTAGCCTTCCATCCCACACTTATGCTGCCATACATCTTTCAATTTTAGTCACATTTCGATTGCTAATGCAAATGGTTAAAAAGGCAATCCTATATTAACAAATTTTATCAACTGGCAAACCTCAACCAAATTAACAGACTGAAATAGATTGAAAAAATAATTGTGACTGAATACAAATTGATCTAAAACAGAAGCTTTAAGCAGTCTGATAGAAATTATTAGATTTTTCTCAAATTCCAAAAGTTTCTTCAAGTCAGTTGTAGAGTGGTCGATTTGAATCAGAGTGTAGATAGAACAATTAGAAAACTGTGTATGGACAGCATTAACCTAAAAATAAATTCCTTAAAGGATAACCATGTTGTCCCATGAGCTACACATAAGAAAGCCTTGAACTTCTTTTTTTTCTGTTAACTTAGCTTTAAAGCACCAATCTAGTCTGTGATTTTAAAAAATAAGAACCAAGCATTTATTTGAAAAAAATGCAGCTGTAGTGACAATACTCATCTACTCTTCTGTATTTTCCCCTGCAGACACAGCCTTCAAAGGTTTCCACCTCTGGATTGAATAATGCCCTCTTTCATTCAACACAACAATTTCCTGTATGTGCAGGACATCATAAGTGTCACCATGGCACAGTGCAGTGCACAATGCTGGAGTCATAATGTCAACAACGCCTTCTGCATTATCAAGGACCACCCAATGCCAGGAAGGAGGCAAAGAGGAGGAAAACCCTGCACATTGGCCAGAAGAATCTAACAAAAAGTATTAAAAAAAAGATAAGTATAAAAAAAAAATACTTATTAGGGGAGCATCCAGGAAGGATTAAGAACTGGGGATGGGAGGGCTGGAATCAGACATTTTGGACAGAGTAGGGAAGCGTTAGAACCTATATCAGGTTATTTTGCTGCTTGTTTTCCACAATGGAAGTTTCCTGTCCTGAAAGTGTAATCATAAGTGAAAGAAAATCTGCTCACAGTAAACAGAATTCACAACTTAGAGAGTTGTCATAGGACAGGTGTCCCAGTTGGAAGATATTTCCTCACATCTTGCTCTGGAGCACACTCTAAAATTGTCACCAGAACAAATAGAGGGATGAATCTCTGCAGCATGGACACAAACAAAACACTTAACAAAGGGTCAAACCCTTCCACACTCCATTCATCTGTTTGCATACATTGTTTTATGTTATATTTTGCCATTTAGGTCAACTAAATAAAATTCTTAAAGTGCATATCTGCTTTACTTTAACTGACAATTGCGCAGTCATGCAATGCTGCCCACAAATGAAATTCACATCTTTTTTTCCCACAAATAGAGCTTTCTTTTGGTGGTATTTGATCGCCTGTTCATTTTTTATTTTTTGCGCTATAAATAAAAAAGGCCGACAATTTTGAGAAAAAAAAAATTTTTTTTTACTTTTTTTCTATTAAACATGTCCAGTAAAAAAATTTAAAAAAATCAAATTTCCTCATAAATTTAGGCCAAAATGTATTCTGCTACATGTCTTTGCTAAACAAAACCCCAATACATGTAAATTAATTGGTTTACGTGAAAGTTATAGCATTTACAAATGGTGGTATAGATACTGGAATTTTTTTTTTCACTAGTAATGGCAGTGATCAGGACTGCGGTGAGAATTCTGACACTGGGGGGAACTGACTTGGTGTCACTGACATCCCCAGTGACAACAATACAGTGATCAGTGCTAATAAAAAGCACTGACACTATACTAATGGCACTGGGCATGAAGGGGTTAACATCTGGGGCGATCAAAGGGCTAACTGTGTGCTGTGTGCTGTTTCACTACTTGGGCTGTGTGTGTGCTTCACTGTAAGCACCCGGTGCCGGCGAGTAATCACTGGTCAGGGCCCGGTGATTGACAGCTGAGGCCGCTAATAGGGTGTGTAACAGTAGCTTGAATGGAGCACAGGCACAGTCCTGTGTAAAATGCAGAGAGAGAAATACACTATGACGAGCTGGGCAAGGGGGCATGTCAGCAGGAGGCATTGAACCAGCAGTACACTGATCTTCCCAGTGAACAGCTGTGCAGGGGAGCGTGTCAGCATAAGGCAGAGCACATCAGTACACTGATCTTCCCAGTGGAAAGCTGTGTGGGGAGGCGTGTCAGCAGGAGACAGATAAACAGCAATACACTGATATTCCCAATGAAGAACTGTGCAGAGAGCGTATCAGCAAAAAGTAGAGAACCTGCAGTACACTGATCTTCCCAATGAATAGCTGAACAGGTAGGTGTGTCAGCAGGAGGCAGAAAAACAGAAGTACACTGATCTTCCCAGTGAAGAGCTTTGCAGGGAGCATGTCAGCACAAGGCAGAGAAAGAGCAGTACACTGATCTTCCCAGTGAAGATCTGTGCAGAGCAGGCCAAGTCAGCAGGATTCAGAAAACCAGCAGTACACTGAACTTTTCAGTGAACATCTGTGCAGGGAGGTGTGTTAGCAGGAGGCAGAAAAACAGCAGTACACTGATCTGCCCAGTGAAGAGCTTTGCAGGGAGCATGTCAGCACAAGGCAGAGAAATAGCAGTACATGGATCTTCCCAGTAAAGTTCTGTGCAGGGAGTCGTGTCAGCAGAAGTATGACCACTGATGTACAGGTAGGCTGTGCTCCCAAGTAGAATGCAAAGAAGAAAACGGAGCACGCTGGGATGGGTGTACTTCCATGCCTTAGCATAGTCAGTTTGAAATAGGAAAGTAGGGAGACTGGCAGGATCACCAGTTATTTCACGCAAGATAAGCAATGCATAGAGAGCAGGATACTTTTTAGTATATGGTACCACAGACAAATATCAGAAATATGAAATATTGGGGTAACTCTTTAATTTTAGATTGCCCATCATCTTGCATCCCAGAGACAATGGTGGTGATTGAGGAAACCAAGAGGAAATCTTGTCAATGGAGCCACAGACAGCAGTGAAACCTGACAGATTGTCTAATCCTTCTAATCAAAAACTAGAAAAAGATTTTGAATGTAACCGTTATTAATGCATGCATTTGTAGTGCGAAACCAACCTCTGCACATTCATAATCCTTGTGGTAAAGGAAACAAGTTGCCGTAGGCTGGTCTCACACTGCTGAGCTGCGATTTGGCTGCAATGCAGGTGTACCCATGGCTTTTGTGTGGTCAACCCATGGTTTCCCATAGAATTTCTAGTCATGCGTTTTTGGCCCATTTTCTGAAAGCTCACCAAAAGTCCTGCATGCTTCTCTTTCAGAAAACACAGCAAAAATGTGCAACTTAATATAAAGGCTATGGGAAACCATGGGTTACCTGCACAAAACTCGTGGGTACACCAGCACTGCAGCCAGCAGTGTGAAACCGGCCAGTGTCAGTCTGACACACAGAGGAAAAATGTCATTGCTTCATCAGTGATCCAACTAAAGAAGAAAAAGATCTCTTGATCAAGGTGCAAGAACCCTGACCTAGTCTGTGAGCAATTTTTTCTGTTCCTAATAAGTCAACATTATATAGCAGTGGGTGGAAATTGGAAACATAGCTTATGAGGGTGTTAGGTAATAAAAAACTTCTAAGTTGAAGACTGATAGCTGTTCAGTTACAAAGTAGTTAAACATTTTACTGTTTATAATTAATGATCTGAACACATTTTCATTGCAAAACCATATGCTGCTTTTTAATTAATGAGAAGTTCATTTTCTAATATATTGCTTGCAAATTTTCCATAACAGACAATTTTTCAGACAGCTTTCCTACGTAGACCAGCCTACAATCAGAAACATGTCCAAGGCCAAACCAGCTTTGTGGTACATTCATCAGTGTCATTTTTCCACACACAGTCGACATCCCAAGAGAGAGGAGGAAGGAGTGAGGTCAGGATGACGTCTAACGCGATACACAATGCAATTACAACAATAAAATGCTTTGATGATATATATGGTAACCACTCACTCATCTCCCAATTACAATAACAAGGTCTGAATGAATTCACAGATATGTATGATGTTTTTACTTTCTAATTGTGTAATACAATCTGGACTCATCATTACTAAGAAAGCCTGAGTGTAACCTTATCTCATCCACCCCCAGAGGGGCTCATTTATGAAAAAAACAGAGCCATGAAAAAACACTGATCATGCTCATAGCAGCAATTGAAATGTTACCTTTCATTTCATGTGAAACAGTCTGATTAGCTGCTACAGGTCAAATATATATATATATATATACAGTCAGGTCCATAAGTATTGGGACATCAACACAATTCTAACATTTTTGGCTCTATACACCACCACAATGGATTTGAAATGAAACGAACAAAATGTGCTTTAACTGCGGACTGTCAGCTTTAATTTGAGGGTATTTACATCCAAATCAGGTGAACGGTGTAAGAATTACAACAGTTTGCATATGTGCCTCCCACTTGTTAAGGAACCAAAAGTAATGGGACAAATGGCTTCTCAGCTGTTCCATGGCCAGGTGTGTGTTATTCCGTCATTATCCCAATTACAATGAGCAGATAAAAGGTCCAGAGTTCATTTCAAGTGTGCTATTTGCATTTGGAATCTGTTGGTGTCAACTCTCAAGATGAGATCTAAAGAGCTGTCACTATCAGTGAAGCAAGCCATCATTAGGCTGAAAAAACAAAACAAACCCATCAGAGAGATAGCAAAAACATTAGGCGTGGCCAAAACAACTGTTTGGAACATTCTTAAAAAGAAGGAACGCACCGGTGAGCTCAGCAACACCGAAAGACCACGGAAAACTGTGGTGGATGAGCGAAGAATTCTTTCCCTGATGAAGAAAACACCCTTCACAACAGTTGGCCAGATCAAGAACACTCTCCAGGAGGTAGGTGTATGTGTGTCAAAGTCAACAATCAAGAGAAGACTTCACCAGAGTGAATACAGAGGGTTCACCTCTGAGGTGAGCCTCAAAAACAGGAAGGCCAGATTAGAGTTTGCCAAACGACATCTAAAAAAGCCTTCACAGTTCTGGAACAACATCCTATGAACAGATGAGACCGAGATCAACTTGTACCAGAGTGATGGGAAGAGAAGAGTATGGAGAAGGAAAGGAACTGCTCATGATCCTAAGCATACCACCTCATCAGTGAAGCATGGTGGTGGTAGTGTCATGGCGTGGGCATGTATGGCTGCCAATGGAACTGGCTCTCTTGTATTTATTGATGATGTGACTGCTGACAAAAGCAGCAGGATGAATTCTGAAGTGTTTCGGCAATATTATCTGCTCATATTCAGCCAAATGCTTCAGAACTCATTAGATGCCGCTTCACAGTGCAGATGGACAATGACCCAAAGCATACTGCAAAAGCAACCAAAGAGTTTTTTAAGGGAAAGAAGTGGAATGTTATGCAATGGCCAAGTCAATCACCTGACCTGAATCCAATTGAGCATGCATTTGACTTGCTGAAGACAAAACTGAAGGGAAAATGTCCCAAGAACAAGCAGGAACTGAAGACAGTTGCAGTAGAGGCCTGGCAGAGCATCCCCAGGGATGAAACCCAGCGTCTGGTGATGTCTATGCGTTCCACACTTCAGGCTGTAATTGACTGCAAAGGATTTGCAACCAAGTATTAAAAAGTGAAAGTTTGATTTATGATTATTATTCTGTCCCATTACTTTTGGTCCCTTAACAAGTGGGAGGCACATATGCAAACTGTTGTAATTCCTACACCGTTCACCTGAATTGGATGTAAATACGCTCAAATTAAAGCTGACAGTCTGCAGTTAAAGCACATCTTGTTCGTTTCATTTCAAATCCATTGTGGTGGTGTATAGAGCCAAAAATGTTAGAATTGTGTCGATGTCCCAATATTTATGGACCTGACTGTATATATACAGTTATGTTCAAAATAATAGCAGTGTGTTGAAAAAACTGAATAAAGCTCAAAATATTTCTAATAGCTGTTATTTCCATACACACAAATGCATTGGGAACACTACACATTCTATTCCAAATCAAAACATGAAGAAAAATATATCAAATTTGTGTTGTTCCTCTAAAAAATTGAAGAAAAGTGAATATTAGACTGTTCAAAAAATAGCAGTGTTTGTATTCTTCTTTACAAACTCAAACATTCACTATATAAACTGAAAAATGTTTGAAGATTTTGCTTTCCTTTGAATCACTTAATTAACATTTAGTTGTATATGCACTGTTTCTGAGAACTGCTGGACATCTGTGTTGCATGGAGTCAACCAACTTTTGGCACCTGTGAACAGCTATTCCAGCCCAGGATGATTGGACTACATTCCACAGTTCTTCTCTATTTCTTGGTTTTGCCTCAGAAACTGCATTTTTGATGTCACCCCACAAGTTTTCTATTGGATTAAGATCCTGGGATTGGGCTGGCCACTCCATAACGTCAATCTTGTTGGTCTGGAACCAAGATGGTGCACGTTTACTAGTGTGTTTGGGGTCGTTGTCTTGTTGGAACACCCATTTCAAGGGCGTTTCCTCTTCAGCATAAGGCAGCATGACCTCTTCAAGTATTCTGATGTATTTAAACTGATCCATGATCCCTGGTATGCGATAAATAGGCCCAACACCGTAGTATGAGAAATATCCCCATATCATGATGCTTGCACCACCATGCTTCACTGTCTTCACAGTGTACTGTGGCTTGAATTCAGTGTTTGGGGGTTGTCTGACAAACTGTCTCCGGCCACTAGACCCAAAAAGAACAATCTTACTTTCATCAGTCCACATCATGTTGCACCATTTCTCTTTAGGCCAGTCAATGTGCTCTTTGGCAAATTGTAACCTCTTCAACGCATCTTTTTTTCAACAGTGGGACTTTGCGGGGGCTTCTTGCAGATAGCTTGGCTTCACATAGGCGTCTTCTAATTGTAACAGTACTCATAGGTAACTTTAGACCTTCTTTCATCTTCCTGGAGCTGATTGTTGGCTGAGTCCTTGCCATTTTGGCTATTCTTCTATCCATTCGAATGGTAGTTTTTCGCTTTCTTCCATGTCTTTCAGGTTTTGGTTGCCATTTTAAAGGATTTGTGATCATTTTAGCTGAGCAGCCTATCATTTTCTGCACTTCTTTATATGTTTTCCCCTCTCCAATCACCTTTTTAATCAAGGTACGCTGTTCTTCTGAACAATGTCCGGAACGACCCATTTTCCTCAGAATGTCAGAGAGAAATGCACTGTAACCAGCATGTACAACATTTGCTGCCTTCCTTCCTTAAATAAGGGCAATAATTGCCACCTGTTTTTCAAAGAATGAATGACCTCACTAATAGAACTCTACACTGCTATTATTTTGAACATGCCCCTTTCAATTAGTGATTCAATTACACAGAATCAGCAGCATGCATGTCATGACTGTTCTGTTAGTCGATCCTGCTCAGATGATCACACACTGTAGTTAACAGGAGACATTTTATTAGGTGCTTCTAGCTGCCATTATACATGTGTCTGCCCTAGAACTACAACCAAAGAGAGGCAATAACACAGTTGTACCAGTATCTAAGTAGTGAGACCCCTAGAGGCCATACACAGCATATAACATATTACTACATCCTTTCTCTTTTAAATAAAAGAACAATGAAATATAACAAACACAAAATTGTGAAGTAGAACATAGCTATAAATTAGATATAATCCTTGAGGTGAGCTGGCTTTCTGATTGTTCTGCCAGCTCGCGTAACATATGAGGTTTCTTCTGATTCTGGCAGTCTATTTTCTGGGACTGTCTCTCTCTGCCTAGAGACCTCCCTATGCTCCTCAGCAGTTCCTGTTTCTTTGTTGCTGGTATTCATAGTCTCATCGCTTTGAGTGTCCATATACTGTTCCCAGGGCCCTGTATCATCTCCTTCTTGTGTTTTTCTCAGATGTCTCCGATTTCTCCTCCATCTTCTTCCTTCCTCTGTTATAATTTCATAGGACCGTGGTCCCAATTTCTGTACAACCTTCGCTTTTTTCCAGTGTTTGTCATATTTCCCTATTGGCTGAATCCGTACATTGTCATTGCTCTGGAGAACAGGCAGATCTTTTGCAGATTTATTATAATAGAAAGCTTGCCTATCTTGATTCTTCGTTAGTTTGGCTTTAACATTGCCCACAAGCTTTGGCTTTAGTAGTTGACCTGCAGTTGGTAGGAGAGTCCTTGTACGTCTACTCATAAGCCGCTGTGCTGGACTGGTGTCTAGGCCTTGTGTGGGTGTGTTTCTGTGGTCCAGTATAGACAGGTATATCTCTGTACCTGCCTGTTTTGCCTTTTGCATGAGTCTTTTGGCTGTTTTTACTGCTGACTCGGCTTTACCATTACTCTGCGGATATCCAGGAGATGATGTCTGGTGCTCAAATTCCCACCTCTCCCTGAATTTTTTGAATTCTTCCGATGTAAATTGAACGGCGTTGTCAGAGAACACAATATCCGGAATGCCATATCTGGCAAAATGGGCCTTGAGTTTTTTAATTACTGTTTTGGCCCTTGTGTCCTGTAAGTAGTCTATCTCCCAGAAGTTGGAAAAATAGTCCACAGTTACCAGATATTCCTTGTCGTTCCACGTGAACAGATCTGTTCCTACTTTTGACCATGGTCTGTTTGGAATTGTATGTGGTTGCAATGTCTCTTTCGGTTGCTTATCATTGCACGATGCACATATTTCACACTGTGCTATAAAGTTTTTTATGTGGTCATTCATTCCAGGCCAATAAACATATTCTCGTGCACGACGTAGACATCCTTCTACACCTAAGTGAGTCGAGTGCAATCTTTCTATAATGTCTCTTCTAAGTGATTGTGGTATGACAGCTCTTTCTCCTTTAAAGATGATTCCATGCTGCACAGAGAGTTCATCTCTTACGTGAAAAAATGGAGAAACCTCCATTGGAGCATGCTGCTTGTGTTTTGGCCATCCCTTCAAGATGACAGTCAATAGGATCTGTAGAGTTTTATCTTCCGCTGTGCAGGTCTGTATTTGTTTCAGTCTGTCTTTTGAGACAGACAGATATTCACACATATTGATGCTTTCAATGTCTTTTTCTTCTTCATTTGTGATGGGTAAGTAAGCTCTGCTTAGGGCATCTGCAATCAGTAAATCCTTCCCTGGACAGTAACAAATGTTAAAATCATATTTCTGAAGCCTTAACAGCATACGCTGCAGTCTTTTTGGGGCATTCAGTAGTGGCTTCTTTGTAATACTTTCTAAAGGCTTGTGATCTGAATGCACCACCACTTGTCGACCGTAGGTGTACTGGTGAAATTTCTCTAACCCAAATACTACCGCTAGTAGTTCCTTCTCGATTTGAGCATATCCTTGCTCTGTTAGAGTTAACGCTCTGCTTGCATATGTGATTGGCTGTTTATCCTGCATTAGTGTGGCTCCAAGGCCGGTTTCTGAGGCATCACATTGTACTACCACTGCTTGATCTGGATCAAAATATTTTAGCGTTGCTGCGTCTGCAATAGCATTTTTCACTGACTGAAAAGCAGTTTCATGGCTTTCTGTCCATTCCCAGAGTACGTCTTTGTGAGTTAGCTGTCTCAGTGGCTCACACATGTCTGATAAATGCTTGCAAAATTTGGAAAGATAATTCACCATGCCCAGGAATCGTTGTACTCCACGTATATCTGTAGGTGTCGGCATGTCCTGTATCGCCCTCACCTTCTCTGGATCGACTTTAACACCATTTGAGGTAAGAAGATG
This sequence comes from Staurois parvus, assembly GCF_062004578.1. Lineage (NCBI taxonomy): Eukaryota > Metazoa > Chordata > Amphibia > Anura > Ranidae > Staurois > Staurois parvus. The sequence goes on along the minus strand of NW_028318078.1, from coordinate 10,243,890 downwards.
TCCAATATATGGTACTTCTGTCATTTTTAGTTTGAATTTTTCCAGGTTCAGTTTGATTTGTTTTTTTCTACATCTGTCTAAGAATTGTATCATCTTTTTATCGTGATCCTTTGTTGCGGATTCTAGATCATCACCTTCCCCAACTATTAGTATATCGTCTGCTATTATTTTTACTCCAGACAGTCCTTCCAAAGCTTGCATCAATTTTTGTTGGAACACTTCTGGAGCTGGGCTTACTCCCATTGGCATTCTAAGCCACTTATAGCGTCCAAATGGGGAAGAAAATGCTGTTAATAAACTTGATTCTTTATCCAGTTCCACGTGCCAGAACCCATTTTTCACATCACATACCGAAAATATTTTAGCCTTTGATAGATCTGGTAGAATATCTTCTATTGTTGGCATTGGATAGTGATTTCTTTTAAGGGCCTTGTTCAGTGGCTTAGGATCAATGCATATTCTTAACTTGCCTGATGGTTTTTTCACTATCACCAAACTGCTTATCCAGTCTGTGCTTTCCTGTACTGGTGCTATCATACCTCTGCTGTGCAGATCCTGCAGTTCCTCTTTAAGCGGTTGCATTAAGGCTACAGGTACTCTTCTTGTAGGCAGTCTGGTAGGCTGTATTGTGTGATCAATTTCTAGTTTGTATTTACCTTCCAGGCACCCATCACCTTCAAATAAATCAGCATACTCTGTTTTTATGTGGTGAAAATCCAAAATGTATTCTGCCTTTTGTGTAGGATTTTGAGTATTGTCAGAAACTTCCAGAGCCATGATGTTATGGGACTGCACCTTTATTAAGTCCATAGCCTGAACTGCTTTAACTCCCAGCAAAGGAATGTGATCGTCCTCCTGCAACACAGTAAACTCCACTCTGTAGCTCTTTCTGTTACGTGGATTTCTTAATTTTAGCTTGCATGTTCCCATGGGTTTCAGAACACTTTTGTTGTACATGACCAGTACCTTATCAGTGGGCTCAATGGGAACCTGTTTGTTAAGCAGAGTAAATGGAATGACATTGCAACTTGCTCCACAATCCAGCTGAAATCTTATGGGCTGTTCATCCACCATAAATATGGCAAAGAGCTGCTTTGCATCATTGGCTACTGGCTGTTTGACTACATTGACGTTCTCTGTTGCAGACTGCAGCTGCAGCCATGTGATGCCCTCTGTGCTGTCCTCGTCTGTGTCCTGGGTCACTGTGTGGACTTGTCTGTACAGTTTGCTGGTTTTGAATCTGCACACAGCTGAAAAGTGGTTCATCTTGCCACAAGTCCTGCAGGACTTCCCATACGCTGGACATTTCTCTTTGTCTCTTTCATGTCTTTTGCCACAGTATTTACACTGGACTGAGCTCACAGGGAGCCTGGACCTTGCTCTGCCTTTCACAGATACTGCATGTACTGAGGCATCACTGGTGCCCTCCATCATCTTCAGCCTGTCTTTAGTCAGCTCTGCAGCCCTGCAGATTTGTATACATTTCTCCAGCGCCAGCTCTTCCTCCCTCAGTAATCTTTCTCTGAGGTGAGAGTCTCTGATGCCACACACTATCCTGTCTCGGATAAGGGAGTCCCTGATGTCCCCAAATCCACAGGTTGCAGCCAGTCTCCTCAGCTCTGTCACAAATCTGTCCACACTGTCCCCAATCTCCTGATTCCTTGAGAAGAACTTGTATCTCTCCACCGTCTCATTCTTTTTGGGGTCACAGTGCTTATCAAATGCTTGCAGTATGTCTGTCAGTGCCATGCTGTCTGTGAGCAGGGTCTCGGCTAGTTCTCTGCCTTTTTCCCCAATCAAGTAATAAAACAGCTTTACTTCCCTCTGCTCATCTCTGGGTGCCACTGTCAGGTCCACATACAGAGTAAACTCTTCCTTCCAGTGTCTCCATGTCTGTGAGAGAATGGAAGAAGTGACATCCAGTCTCTGAGGGGGTTTCAGGCCACTCTCCATAGTGCAGTCTGATAGGGACTCTGTACTTACAGTTGCTGATTCTCTGTACAGTTCTAGTGTCACACGATCTGTATTTGTAGACAGAAGACTTGCTATTCAGAGGTTCAGTGCCCAGCTGCCACCATGTTCTGTTAGTCGATCCTGCTCAGATGCTCACACACTTTAGTTAACAGGAGACATTTTATTAGGTGCTTCTAGCTGCCATTATACATGTGTCTGCCCTAGAACTACAACCAAAGAGAGGCAATAACACAGTTGTACCAGTATCTAAGTAGTGAGACCCCTAGAGGCCATACACAGCATATAACATATTGCTACAATGACTGTTGGGTCTGTTGGATTTCTATTACTCTACTACACCTGCTAGTAAATTATTTGCCATGTAGAAATATAATTTCTACCAAAAACAGTGATTGATCAGGTTAGTGATGTCTGACTGCTATTATTTTTAACACAACTGTATATATATATATTGTGGGAACTCGCTTCAAGGTGGTAGAGCCTTTTAAACGCACACAGCTACTCGCTTTCTTTAAGGGCCTTTTTAGCCCACTTTTATTTAAGAAAGTTCAAAACAGAAATGCTTCCCACGCAGGGGTATCCACCATCAAGAAAATTAACAGTTTTCAGCCTCCTGGCTTGTACACAGTTTTAAGTCTGCCTCCTGCAGACTCTTCCCAAAATATGTCACTAGCACACAGCTAGTCTGGCTTCCACCTGACTCCAAGGCAGAGACCTCCCGTCTGCCGGGGTGGAGCCCTCCTGACTCCGTTTGCCGGGGTGGAGCCCTCCTGACTCCTATCTGCCGGGGTGGAGCCCTCCCAGATCTCTTTGAAATCTCCAGGCTCCAGATCCCAAAACAGACTTCATGAATATATGAGGAAACTGAAAAGCCAGTTTCCTCTGCAATATATCAACTCTCTGGAGCCCCTCAACCTGCCTGGTTGAGAATCCAGGGTTTTCAGCTTGATTTTGACCGTGGCAGGACACTGCACTGCCACAATATATATATATATATATATATATATATATACAGTATCTCACAGAAGTGAGTACACTCCTCACATTTTTGTAAATATTTTATTATATCTTTTCAACACTGAAGAAATGACACTTTGCTACAATGTAAAGTAGTTAGCGTACAGCTTGTATAACAGTGTAAATTTGCTGTCCCCTCAAAAACAATTGAGTACTGTCCATGATACTTTTTTTATTTGCTCTAACATATAATTTTGAGGACAAGCTTTCGGGGAGTGTCCCCTTCTTCAAGGTCCAAGCAGTACCAATACGGCTACAATCACCTCTGTCCCCTCAAAGTAACTCAACACACAGCCATTAATGTCTAAACCGCTGGCAACAAAAGTGAATACGCTGTTACCCCTAAGTGAAAATGTCCAAATTGGGCCCAAAGTGTCAATAATATATACTGTATATATACACCGCACAAACAAATTAAAAGAACACTTTTTAATCAGAGTGTAGCATCAAGTCAATTAAACTCCTGGGATATTGATCTGGTGAGTTAAGTAGCTTCAGCTTAAGTTTCAGCTGCTTTGATGTTAATGAAATTAGCAACAGGTGCACTAGATGGGCAACAATGAGACGACTCTCAAAACAGGAACTGTTGTACAGGTGGAGGCCACTGACATTTTTTTCCTACGCATCTTTTCTGACTGTTTTTCACTAGTTTTCAATTTGGCTAGGCTCAGTGTCACTACTGGTAGCATGAGGCAATACCTGGACACTACAGTGGTGACACAGGCAGTCCAACTCCTCCAGGATGGCACATCCATACGTGCCATTGACAGATGGTTTGCTGTGTCTCCCAGCACAGTCTCAAGAGCATAGAGGAGATTCCAGGAGACAGGCAGTCACTCTAGGAGAGCTGGACAGGGCCGTAGAAGGTCCTTAAGCCATCAGCAGGACCAGTGTCTGCTCCTTTGTGCAAGGAGGAACAGGGTAAGCACTGCCAGAGGCCTACAAAATCACCTCTAGCAGGCCACTGGTGTGAATGTCTCTGACCAAACAATCAGAAACAGACTTCATGAGGGTGGCCTAAGGGTCCGATGTCCTCTATTGGGCCCTGTACTCACTGCCCAGCACCATAGAGCTCAATTAGCATTTGCCATTGAACACCAGAATTGGCAGGTCTGCCACTGGCACCCTGTGCTTTTCCCAGACGAGAGCAGGTTCACCCTGAGCACATGTGACAGATGTGAAAAGGTCTGGAGATGCCACGGAGAAGTTATGCTGCCTGTAACATCGTTCAGCATGACTATTTTGGTGGTGAGTCAGTGATGGTCTGGGGAGGCATATCCATGGAGGGATGCACAGATCTCTACAGGCAAGACAATGGCACCATGACTGCCATTAGGTATTGGGAGGAAATTCTTGGACCAATTGTCATACCCTACGCTTGTGCAGTAGATCCTGGGTATCTCCTGGTGCATGACAATGCCCGACCTCATGTGGCGAGAGTATGCAGGCAGTTCCTGGAGGATGTAGGAATTGATACCATTGAATGGCCTCCACCTAAATCCAATAGATTTCGGTCCATTCGACACCGCAAGGTTGCACTTCAGACTGTCCAGGAGCTCAGTGATGCCTTGGTCCAGATCTGGAAGGAAATACCCCGGGACATCATCCGTCATCTCATTTGGAGCATTCTGTTGTCAGGCATGCATACAAGCACATGGGGGCCATACAAACTACTGAGTACCATTTTGAGTTGCTGCAATGAAATTTCAGCAAAATGGACTAGCCTGCTGCCTCATTTTTTCAATTTGATTTTCGGGGTGTCTTTGAATTCAGTCCTCTGGAGATTGATCATTTTCATTTCCATCAAACAATGGGGCATCCTTACATTCCTAACACATTACCCATTCCATATCAGTATAGATATCCAGCATGATATTTTTACCCATTGAGATCTGGTGTGTTTTCAAAGTGTTCCTTTCATTTTTTTTTAGCAGTATGTCTGCCTTTACACGCACATGAACTTTAATGGCATCCCAGTCTTAGTCCGTAGGGTTCAATATTGAGTTTGCCCACCCTTTGCAGCTAACATATTGTCAACTATTTTAGGAAGGCAGTCCACAAGGTTTAGGAGTGTGTCTATGGGAATGTTTGACCATTCTACCAAAAGCACATTTGTGAGGTCAGGCACTGATGTCGGGTGAGAAAGCCTGGCTTGCAGTCTCCACTCTAATTCATCAAAAGGGGTGTTCTATTGGGTTGAGGTCAGGACTCTGTGCAGCCCAGTCAAGTTCCTCCAGCCCAAAGTCGCTAATCCATGTCTTTATGGCTCTTGCTTTGTGCACTGGTGTACAGTCACGTTGGAACAGGAAGGGGCCATCCTCAAACTATTCCCACAAAGTTAGGAGCTTGAAATTGTTCAAAATGTCTTGGTATTCTGACGCCTTAAGAGTTTCCTTCACTGGAACTAAGGGGCCAAGCCCAGCCCCTGAAAAACAACCCCACACCATAATCCCCCCTCCACTAAACTTTACACTTGGCACAATGCAGTCAGGCAAGTACCGTTCTCCTGGCAACAGCCAAACCCAGACATCTCCATTGGATTGCCAGAGAAGCGTGATTTGTCACTTCAGAGAACATGTCTCCACCGCTCTAGAGTCCAGTGGTGGCGTGCCTTATTCTACTGCATCCGATGCTTTGCAGTGCACTCGGTGATATAAGGTTTGGATGCAGCTGCTCGGCCATGGAAACCCATTCCATGAAGCTCTCTATGCCCTGTTGTGCTAATCTGACGACCACACGAAGTTTGGAGGTCTTAAGCTATTGACTCTGCAGACAGCTGGCGACTTCTGCGTACTGTGCACTTCAGCATGCGCAGAACCAGCTCTGCCATTTTACGTGGCCTACCACTTCGTGGCTGGGTTGCTGTTCCTCCCAGTTGCTTCCACTTTGTTATAATACCACTAACAGTTGACCATGAAATATTTAGTTACAAGGAAATTTTACAGATCAACTTATTGCACAGGTGGCAACCTATCATGGTACCATGCTTGAATTCACTGAGCTCCTGAGAGTGACCCATTCTTTCACAAATGTTTGTAGAAGCAGTCTGCATGCCTAGGTACTTGACTTTATTCACCTATGGCCATGGAGGTGATTGGAACACCTGAATCCAATGATTTGGAGATGTGTCCCAATAGTTTTGGCAATATAGTGTATATATAGTGTATATATAGTGGGTAAAATAAGTATTGAACACATCACCATTTTTCTCAGTAAATTTATTTCTAAAGGTGCTATTGACATAAAGTTTTCACCACATGTCAGCAACAACCCATGCAATCCACACATACAAAGAAACCAAAACTGATAAATGGCCCCACACCATGATGTTCCCATTTCCAAACGTCACTGTTGTTATGGTGTTTTTGGGGTGATGTGCAGTGCCATTTTGACTGCCAAACATGGTGTGTAGTATTTCATCCAAAGAGTTCAATTTTGGTCTCATCTGACCAAACTATATTCTCCCAATATTTCATAGGCTTGTCTAAATGTTATGCAGAAGACTTTAAATGAGGTTCAGCATGCTTTTTCTTCAGCAATGGAGTCTTGAATGGTGAGCATGCATACAGGCCATGGCGTTTGAGTGCATTACCTATTGTTTTCTTTGAAACAATTGTACGTGCTAACTCCAGGTCTTTTTGAAGCTCTCCGCAAGTGGTCCTTGGCTCTTGGACAACTCTTCTGATAGTTCTTTTCACTCCTCTGCCAGAAATCTTGCAAGGAACATCTGGTCGTGGCCGAATTATGTTGAAATGATGTTCTTTCCACTTCCAGATTATGGCCCCAACAGTGCTCACTGGAACATTCAGAAGTTTTTGTGTGACACCTTGGTAATGAGACACCTTTTTATAGGCCATCAGTTGAGACTGAACCAGCTGATATTAATTTACACTGACAATGGGCAGGATTGCTTTCTAATTACTGATAGATTTCAGCTGGTTTCTTGGCTTTCCATGCCTTTTTGCACCCTCCTTTCTTCATGTGTTCATTGCTTTTTCCCATTCCCATTTTATTACACAAAGCTTACTTTCTGAACTTATGTGTTTTGGTTTCTTTGTATGTATGGATTGCATGAATTGTTAACAACATGTGGTGAAAATTTCATGTCAATAGCACCTTTAGAAATATATTTACTGAGAAAAATGGTGATGTGTTCAATACAGATTTTACTCCCTTAGTCCTTAGAATAATACCCATCCAGGAGCTTGGCGTCCCCTGAGTTGATTTTTAGCAAATCTCCTTAGTGCACAAAATACCAGCTCACCTGGCTACAGTAACCGATCCCTGGAAAAAGGATTGGGTAAGCTATGAACTGTCCCCTAAGACTTGTCAGAACTTGCATCCAGCAGACTTCTCCCTTCTAGGCCCTGGGAGTGTAGAAGTACTCACACTGTCCTTATCCTGCAGCTGGACTGGACTAGGACTGCTTTCAGGCCTTCCTGCTGGGCTGAGTCCTCTCCAGACTTTGCAGGCAGTCCTTCCCTGGTGGTCTGCAGGGCAATGAAGATCCCTCCTTCAACTTCTCTTCAGCTTCCAGCCTGGAAGCAGAACCCCCCTTTTCTGGGACTCCCTCCCAGGCTACACCACAACACCTCTCAGCAAACCATCTTCCACCCACCTCTCCTCTGCTAGCATGGCTCTGTCATATTTATGGGCCAGACTACCACAATATCAGTGCCTCTTAGCCTGGGATTGGTCAGAGTTCCATAAATATGCAGATTGAGGTCTCCACAATTTCGCCCATTGGCTTCTGGAAGCTTCCATGGACCTCCAGAACCAGGAGGAGGTGCAGAGTCCCAACCTGCTGAGTCATCCAGCCTGACCTCACACTGAACCCACAGAAATTCAGGCTCACTCACTACCATAGGCCAAAAAAAAAATTATATATATATATATATATATATATATATATACTGTATATATACTGCTCAAAAAAAATTAAAGGAACACTTTGAAAACACATCAGATCTCAATGGGTAAAAACACCATGCTGGATATCTATACTGATATGGACTGGGTAATGTGTAAGGAACATAAGGATACCCCATTATTTGATGGAAATTAAAATTATCAACCTCCAGAGGACTGAATTCAAAGATGCCCCAAACATCAAAGTGAAAAAGTGATGCAGCAGGCTAGTCCATTTTGTTGAAATTGCATTACAGCAACTCAAAATGGTACTCAGTGGTTTGTATGGCCCCGTGTGCTTGCATGCATGTCTGACAACGTCAGGGCATGCTGCTATTGAGATGATGTATGGTGTGCTGGGATATTTCCTCCCAGATTTTGACCAGGGCATCACTGAGCTCCTGTACAATCTTAGGTGCAACCTGGCAGCGTCGGATGGACAGAAACATGATATCCCAGAGGTGTTCTATTGGATTTAGGTCAGGCGAGCGTGGGGGCCATTCAATGGTATCAATTCTTTCATCCTCCAAGAACTGCCTGCATACGCTTGTCACATGAGGCCAGGCATTGTCGTGCACCAGAAGGAACCCAGGACCCACTGCACCAGTGTAGGGTCTGACAATGGGTCCAAGAATTTCATCCCGATACCTAATGGCAGTTATGGTTCCATTGTCTAGCCTGCAGAGGTCTGTGTATCCCAACATGGATATGCCTCCCCAGACCATCACTGACCCACCACCAAAACAGTCATGCTGAACGATGTTACAGGCAGCATATCGTTCTCCACAGCTTCTCCAGACACTTTTACGTCTGTCACATGTGCTCTCATCTGTGAAAAGCATAGGGCACCAGTGGCGGACCTGCCAATTCTGGTGTTCAATGGCAAATGCCAATCGAGCTCTATAGGGCTGAACAGTGAGCACAGGGCCCACTAGAGGACATTAGGCCCTTAGGCCACCCTCATGAAGTCTGTTTCTGATTGTTTGGTTAGAGACATTCACACTAGTGGCCTGCTGGTGGTCATTTTGTAGGCCTCTGGCAATGCTCACCCTGTTCTTCCCTGCACAAATAAGCAAACACCGGTCCTGCTGATGGATTGAGTACCTTCTACAGCCCTTTCCAGCTCTTCTAAGTAACTGCCTGTCTCCTGTAATCTCCTCCATGCTCTTGAGACTGTGCTGGGAGACACGGCAAACCTTCTGGCAATGGCACATATTGATGTGCTATCCTGGAGGAGTTGGACTGCCTATGAAACCTCTGTAGGTTTCAGGTATCGTACTAACAATAGTGACACTGACCAAAGCCAAATGCAAAACTTTTTCTCAAATTATTTGATGCAGCACAAAGCCTTCTAGGCATGGAATGAACAAGTTGGTGGCATATTGCAACATCTGTCTTTTTCCATTCTTCAAGAGTGACCTCTTTTAGAGCCTGGATGGAGAGTAATGCTCAACTTGTCTCTTCAGAATTCCCCATAGGTGTTCGATTGGGTTCAGGTCAGGAGACTTACTTGGCCACTGAATTACTTTCACCCTGTTCTTTTTCAGAAATGCAACAGTGGATTTAGATGTATGTTTTGGATCATTGTCATGATAGAAAAGTGCATGACGACCAAGGGTACAGAGTAATGTTAGCATCTTCTCTTTAAATATAGAGCAGTACATCTGTGAATTCATGATACCATCAATAAAATGCAGCTCCCCGACACCAGCAGCACTCATGCAGCCCCACAGAAGGACACTGCCACCACCATGTTTCAGATTCAAATTCTAGGTGGGCTTTTTTGTGCATGGGCTTTAGGAGAGGTTTCCTTCGTGTACAACACCCCTGCATGCCATTCCTCTGCAGCGTACGCTGTGTTGTGTCATGGGAAACAATCACCCCAGTTTGGCTTTTTACTTCTTTAGCTAACTGCAGTCAACTTGCATGGTCATGGTGATTTTCTTCAACCCTTGTCATCAGAAGACACTCCTGTCAAAGTGTTAACTTCTGTGGACGGTCTGGATGTCTCTGTGAGATGGGTGCAGTTACATCTTTGTTAAATTTTTGTATCACCGTTACTTCTTGTAGCCTTCTTGTGTAAAGAAATTATTTTCTTTCTCAGGCCCTGTGACATTTCTCTTCCATGTGGTGCCATTGCTGACAGCATGAAATGGGAAGGGGTTTTCTTTGTTGAGTTACTCCCTTTTAAAATCAACTATCTGCTGGACACCTGTTTAATGAATAATATAGTTGAATTCTTGTTAATTAGGATTTTGTTGTCTAAAATTTAGCTTTGCTCCTAAGACTTTCATTGGGGTAAATTAATTTTTGCAACATGGTCTTGAACGAATTTGTAGGAAAAATACTTTTTCCTGCATGTAAATTAACAAATCTTGTTTGCAATCAATGGCCCACATTTGTGGGGGTATTTAGTAGTATGGTGTCCCATAAAAATGTTTAATTCTGAAAGGAAAGTAAAGGTTTTCTGACAAACACACATATATATATTTTCTACTTTTCTGTGAGGAACTGCCTAGCAGAATTGTGAATGCTGTATATTTGTCAACTAGGTTTCTCTCCTACACATGTGGAAGGGCCCCATGGTTTATGACTGTGGAAAAACAAACGTTTATTAAGTTCTGTCTTGGGCCCTGGAGCCCAGAGGCTGTGCAGAGCTTTGGGTGGGATAGAGCCTCTGCCAGCATCTGAATCCAGGACCTATGCTGTGTCTGGTAGTGGCTCTTCTTACTGTCCACTTGAGATGTTGGACAGCTTCCTGTCTGATTCCTTGGACAAGCAAACTTTCTATTTTGTTTGTGGTGAATCTTGAATTTCTTTTTCCTCCCATGAATTTCTGATTTATGCCTTGTCTTCATGTTTTCCAGATTATTGTGCTTTTCTCCAGTCAATATCTTGCTCTTTGTGCTCCTGTTGCCATCCATAACTTCACAACCACTCATTACAGACCTTTAGCTTGTTCCTTAACTACACGTCCTCTTGATCCCAACTTGCAACCACTTGTTACTAACTTTTGGCTTGTGTACTGACTAAGCTTCTGTTTAATCCCTACCTGCTAAATTTGCTACAGGACCCCGGCTTGTTCACCTCCTGGTGGAGAAATCCTGAGGTCTGCAACCTAGCACTAGTACAAAAGTCAACTATACCATCAGGAGCTATGTTGCAGACAGCTGAGTGCTTAGAGCTTACACCTTGGATGGTCTGGTCACCTGCCAGGGGGACCTGCTGATGTATTTATCATGCTGGTTTCTGCGTGAACCTTTACACTGCTCTAACTACTGACTACTCTAAGCCTAACCCCTGGCTGTGACAGCCTTCATTCTTATGTCCACAACCTACCTGGCAGCCAGACATCATCATTAGTCACAGCCATGTCCAGGCCAGGGGCGGACTGACCATTGGAAACTCGGGCACTGCCCAAGGGCCCGTGGTCAGTAGGGGGCCCCATGAGATGCCCCTGGTACCTTTTTCATAGGCTTTTTTGAGTTTGGGCAAGGACACAAGGGCCCCATGATTTCCTATTGCCCGGGGGCTCCATGAGTTGTCAGTCCGCCCCTGGTCCAGGCATTTATATATGTAAGCTGACTGATGCTATTTCTTTGGCCTTCTCTGTGGGAGTGCAGTCTCTGCTTTGGTAGTGCATATATACATTGGAAGTCTTGAGCTACCTTGGTGATATCTTGGCTTCTGATGTGTTGCTGTACTTGTGTATTAGCAAATTTAATAACATTGGCATTACAGGTGCAGTAATGCTGATAATGGAAGACACAGTAATGCTGGCAGTACAACTGCATAGCTTCAACATGAAAAGGTATCTCACTGGCATAGCCTACATTACCAGGGCGGTATCTGCAGGAGGGGTGGCCAACTGGCAGAATGGTGGCATAAGTGGCACTTGAAGAAACGGTCCAGGTTCTATTCAGTAATTCCGTAGACAAATAACAGAGCATACAGAGGTGTCCCTAATATCTCCCATTTCAAACAAGAACCTTCCCTAGGGCTAAATCACTGTCCCTGACAAGAATGGATTCACTCCCTACTCTAGTCACTCACAAACTCATGCCAACAGGGCATTGTTATTTATGAGCACTGGCTATATTAGATATGGCCTCCAAAAGTTGCCCAGTGTTGCAGTATCCAATTGGACCACCAGTCGCCTGGTGACATCTATAAAGTCTGCAGGGGAACAATGTTTCTCCCAGCCTACACTTCATCTGCACAATGGCACAGCAACACAGTACCACCTTCAGAATGGAGGATAAACTGCACCTGCCTACACATTGAGGTGTAAATGGAGGCTAAGGTCTATTTTATTGTCTGTTACAAGCCTCATTTATGAAAGGTATTTGTCATCCATAGCAACCAGATTTTTCTCCTGTGTAGACCAGCCTACAATTGGTAACTTGCCCAAGGCCAAAGCATCTTTGTGGTACAATTATTAATGTAATTTGTTTCTCCATATTTTAGACAGCCCACAGAAGAGGGTGTAAGGAGCAAGGTCTGAATGATGTCTAACTTGCTACACAGTGCAACTGCAACAATAAAATATTTTAATATATATGGCAACTACTATTTACAGAGAAGTAGCTTCTTTTGCAGAAATTCTGTACTATATAACTTCAGTGCAAAGCCCTGACATTTCAGCTCTGAGGATTCCAATGCAGAAGGTTCCATTCGTCAATGTGAACTCAGATTGGAGAAATATTGTCTACATCCCCCTGTGCCAGGAGCCCTGAACAGAAATTTTAACAGTGCTGAGAGCCCAGAGATCTCTCATGTAGTGGAAACTAGCAGCTGGAAGCTGACTGGTTTGATGTATGGGCAATGAAGTCACTTTTAATAAACCAGACCTGGTTTAGTTGGCTGATAGTGTGTGGCAGGGCTTTAGATTTTTATATTTGAGGCTTTTTAGAAGAAGTAATGATACACAGGCTAATGTAGTTCCATTGCTACTCATAATCCACATGTTTTTTTTTAACACTACATTAGATTAATTAGTAGGGCACAATTAGCTGACAAACTTCCTTTCAAATTATACTAACCATTCAAATAAATCATTAGCTTTGAACCATGCTTTATACAAAGGCTTGAAGTCATGTAATGTAGAAAAATACTTCCCTGCAGTGCCCACAGCTATGCCCAAATACTGGCCCATTTTAATTGAGCAAAGCTCTTTAACCATTTACCCTCTGGAGAATTTTCTTCATTTTTTTACACACATGGTTAAATCAGCATTTTTAACTAAACAATTACTTAGAACCTAAAGAACATTATATATTTTCTGAACACAAAGGCCCTGAATAAAAAGATTGTAGTTGTAATTTTTCATGTCATATGATATTTGAGCAACTGTTTAATCAAACCTTTTTCAGAAAAAAATAAACTAGAAATAATTTTAGTGCACACAAGCACCATTGAATCCTCAAGTTGCTTGCACTAATTAAACAATGAGGTAGTATTGCGTAAATAGAATCCAAAGATGTCAAGCTTTAAAACTGTGTTTGCTCACGAAATTACAGTACCCCAAATTCTCAATAGGTGACCCTTTAAATGCATTGGTTCTCCAAAAATGAGGGACCTAGAATTATTGCTCTTACTCCGGTGTGTACATCGATACCCATCCCAGTATGTGATGTGCAATTGTTTATATACACATGAAAACAGTTGCATTCATATGTTAGTGCTTAGGGTCACATAGGAGCTTCAAATTTTTTTTTTTTTTTATGGGGGGGTTATTTTTATTTATTTAATTATATTTCACATTTTAACACTTTTTTCTTTATTGCTATCACAAAGGTGCTAATAAGCCCCCTATGTGACATCAGGAATCTTTAGAGCTTCAAATGTCTTCCCTGCCCTCTGCTACAGCTGATCAAGCACAGGACTACACTTGATCTTCTGATTACCCAGCTAAGATTTTGACAGCTTTGAACTGGAAATACTCAGAGCTGAGCATTTCCAGGTGCACACTCAGCAAAAGAGATCCACCAGCTTGCCATCCTGGCAGTATTTGTTGTGGACTTGGGCTCCTGGGAGAAACAAGAGAGCCCCAGAGCACAACAAACACAGTCAGGATGGTGAGTACCAAAAAAGTGATTGGGCTGCTCTACATCCTCCCAGCTCACTTTTACAGAATAGTCCTGAATCTGCTATAGAATGCAGAAGCTGTACATTCAAAGAGCTAGAGAGGTTAACAGAATGGGTAATCAGCCAAATGATCAAGCAAAAATTAACCAAATATGGGCCCCATTGATAAAACTTTAAAATTAGATGGATAAATGTGTGAATAGCAGCCTATTAAAATTGTGGAGTGGTGAAGTCATTATTTCCATCTCATCCAATCAGAGAACGCTTTTTTTTCTTTTTAAAAAACACAAAGTGTTCCATGAATGGTGGAGGTGCTGAATGAGCAGCCCTTTAGTCAGTGCACAGAGAAGCAGCTCGCATAGAACCCGGAAAGTTGTGGTTCTTACTGTGTATAATGTGGAATGATTACAGTGATTACCAGCATCCCCAACAGCCCTCCAGATATCAGATATGGATACTTACTGTACATTGAGCCAAGCTGGCCTAATATAAGTAAGAAAAAAATAATTCCTGGAGTTCAGCTTTAACCATTGGCACCAAACATCAGCCACTCACAAGCCCCTTACAACCGCTTTTAGAATCCACTATATCCATATTTTTATGCACAACATTTCAAAAACACTGCAGGTAAATCTACCCTAGCAAGATTAAATCAGCCCACCACTGCAAACACTGTGAACCGTCAGATCAGCTAGTGGACTTTGTATTCTGACAGCCAGTAATATTTTATGTATCAATAAATATAAAAAAAACAACCTATGGCATTATGAACTTTCAAAGACCTGGACATATATATTAACATAATAAAATGGTATATAAGTAACTTTAATACAGACAAAATAGCAGTGCACTTTGACCACATTATGATTTTATTACTGAAAACTTAAGGTTCTTCCTAAAGAGTAACTGAGGGCCATCTGTAGGGGTAGCTACCCAAGGCATTCCTGAGAACCAAAATGGTTAAAGCTGAACTCCAGGAATTGTTTTTTGCTTACCTACATTAGACCAGCTAGGCTCAATGTAAGTATCCATATCTGATATCTGATATCTGGAGGGCTGCTGGGGATGTTGGTAATCACTGTACAGTAGTATTCCACATTAAACACAGTGAGAACCATGACTTTCTGGGTTCGAGCTGCTTTGCTTTTCTGCATTCGAGCTGGGTTTCTGGGTTCGAGCTGCTTCTCTGTACACTGACCACAAAGCCGTTCATTCCGCACCTCCACATATTCATGGAACGTTTTGTGTTTTTTTATAAGAAAGCAAAGCATTCTCTGATTGGATGAGATGGAGATCATGACTTTACCACCCCACAATTTTAATAGGCTCCTATTCACACATTTACCAGTGTAATTTTAAAGTTTTATTAATGGGACTAAACATTATAATTAGAGATGAGCGAATCGAACTTGGCGAAGTGGAATTCGTTTCGAATATTAGGAAAAATTCGATTCGCATCGAATCCGAATTTTAGCAAACTTCGGATGCACGAATCGAATTTTCCCCGTTCAGCCGGCAAAAGTGTCACTGCAGAGAGCTCCGCTATTTCTGACAGTTCTCTGACAGTTCTGACAGTTCATTTACAGCGGTTGAAACATTGTATCTATTTGTTTCCATTTAGGATACAGATGTTTTTATTCGGAAATAAATAGATACAATGTTTCAACCGCTGTAAATGAACTGTCAGAACTGTCAGAGAACTGTCAGAAATAGCGGAGCTCTCTGCAGATACACTTTTTGCTGTACTGGAATTCTTCTTCTTTTCATTCTTCTTCTTCTTTTCATTCTTCTTCTTCTTCTTTTCATTCTTCTTTTCATTCTTCTTCTTCTTCTTTTCATTCTTCTTTTCATTCTTCTTCTTCTTCTTCTTTTCATTCTTCTTCTTCTTCTTTTCATTCTTCTTCTTCTTCTTTTCATTCTTCTTTTCATTCTTCTTCTTCTTCTTTTCATTCTTCTTTTCATTCTTCTCATTCTTCTTTTAATTCTTCTTTTCATTCTTCTTCTTCTTTTCATTCTTCTTCTTCTTCTTTTCATTCTTCTTCTTCTTCTTTTCATTCTTCTTTTCATTCTTCTTCTTCTTCTTTTCATTCTTCTTCTTCTTCTTTTCATTCTTCTTTTCATTCTTCTTCTTCTTTTCATTCTTCTTCTTCTTCTTTTCATTCTTCTTCTTCTTTTTTTCATTCTTCTTTTCATTCTTCTTCTTCTTCTTTTCATTCTTCTTCTTCTTCTTTTCATTCTTCTTTTCATTCTTCTTCTTTTCATTCTACTTCTTCTTCTTTTCATTCTTCTTTTCATTCTTCTTCTTCTTCTTTTCATTCTTCTCATTCTTCTTTTAATTCTTCTTTTCATTCTTCTTCTCATTCTTCTTTTCATTCTTCTTCTTCTTCTTTTCATTATTCTTCTTCTTTTCATTCTTCTTCTTCTTCTTTTCATTCTTCTTTTCATTCTTCTTCTTCTTCTTTTCATTCTTCTTCTTCTTCTTCTTCTCCTCATTCTTCTTCTTTTCATTCTTCTTCTTCTTCTTTTCATTCTTCTTCTTCTTCTTTTCATTATTCTTCTTCTTCTTTTCATTCTTCTTTTCATTCTTCTTCTTCTTCTTTTCATTCTTCTTCTTCTTTTCATTCTTCTTCTTCTTCTTTTCATTCTTCTTCTTCTTCTTTTCATTCTTCTTTTCATTCTTCTTCTTCTTCTTTTCATTCTTCTTCTTCTTCTTTTCATTCTTCTTCTTCTTCTTTTCATTCTTCTTCTTTTCATTCTTCTTTTCATTCTTCTTCTTCTTTTCATTCTTCTTCTTTTCATTCTTCTTTTCATTCTTCTTCTTCTTCTTTTCATTCTTCTTCTTCTTTTCATTCCTCTTCTTCTTCTTTTCATTCTTCTTTTCATTCTTCTTCTTTTCATTCTTCTTCTTTTCATTCTTCTTCTTCTTCTTTTCATTCTTCTTTTCATTCTTCTTCTTCTTCTTCTTTTCATTCTTCTTCTTCTTCTTTTCATTCTTCTTTTCATTCTTCTTCTTCTTCTTTTCATTCTTCTTCTTCTTTTCATTCTTCTTCTTTTCATTCTTCTTCTTTTCATTCTTCTTTTCATTCTTCTCATTCTTCTTTTCATTCTTCTTTTCATTCTTCTTCTCATATTCCTTTTCATTCATTCTTCTTCTTCTTTTCATTCTTCTTCTTCTTCTTTTCATTCTTCTTCTTCTTTTCATTCTTCTTCTTCTTCTTCTTTTCATTCTTCTTTTCATTCTTCTTCTTCTTCTTTTCATTCTTCTTCTTCTTCTTTTCATTCTTCTTTTCATTCTTCTTCTTCTTCTTTTCATTCTTCTTCTTCTTCTTCTTTTCATTCTTCTTCTTCTTCTTTTCATTCTTCTTTTCATTCTTCTTCTTCTTCTTTTCATTCTTCTTCTTCTTCTTTTCATTCTTCTTTTCATTCTTCTTCTTCTTCTTTTCATTCTTCTTCTTCTTCTTTTCATTCTTCTTTTCCTTCTTCTTCTTCTTCTTCGTCGTGCCCCGTGACTGCCCAAATGAGTGAAGTGTGTGGTGATTCTAAGATCGACGGCACTCATCTGCATGTCATACTGACTGACAGTATTATTTCTCTTCCCCAGCAGACTCCAAGGGCATTTAAATTAAAGGTACAGTGTTCTGCACTAATATAAAGGCTCTCTGAAGCCTAGAAACCCTTTAAATAAGTTAAATTTGCGGCGAATAAATTCGCATCGAATCGAATTTCTCCCGCAAATTCGGCGAATCAGCCGAATCGAATTTTTGAATAATTCGCTCATCTCTAATCATAATGGCTTACCAATACACACTAAAAAATCCTCAAAAATTGTCAAAAACATTACATACCAAAATACTGTTAAACAGGAAACATACAAAAGACTTTTATTATAATAAACATTATATTAAATGTGTTTTTATATATAATCTTTCTGACAATTTTTGAGGGTTTATTTGTTTCATATTGGTAAGCCATTACATTTTTTGGTCCCATTAATATTATTATTGGTAAAGCAATATACACAGCATTAGAATATATAGTATGGGTGTATAGTGTTTCATTGTAGCCTCCCATTTGTTTTAATCTTTAAGTGGAAAGCAACCCCAAAAATAACTAAGCTTAAATCTCTCCCCGCCTTCAAAATAGGTAAGTAAAGGCATCTTTATTTTTACAGGTTAGATAGAATAGGCTTAGAATGGGGCATTCTAAGCCTATTCTATCTAACCTGTAAAAAGAAAGATGCCTATACTTACCTATTCTGAAGGTGCTCTGGTGTCGTCAGATGATCTCCCCAGTGGCTGGCTTCATCGAAGAGGAGAGATCAGCAACAATGACTGCTACATTACCCATAGGCTTTACTATGGCATGTCCATTGTTGAATGTCCCTCTCTACACTGAAGTCGACACTGGGACCCGATCATGTGAACGGACCAAAAGGGACTTCAGAATCAGTAAGTATAGAAATCTTTCAATTTACAGGGTGGATAGAATAGGCTTAGAGTGCTGGTGGAAGTAGGTTTAGGTAACTAGGTTTTGACTTGCCTTCTACTTTAAAGTACACTATATTGCCAAAAGTATTGGGGCACCTGCCTTTACACGCACATGAACTTGAATATGAACAATGAAGCATTTGTGAGGTCAGGCACTGATGTCGGACGAGAAGGCCTGGCTCACAGTCTCCGTTCTAACTCATCCCAAAGATGTTCTATCGGGTAGAGGTCAGGACTCTGAGGCCAGTCAAGTTCCTGCACCCCAAACTCTCTCATCCATGTCTTTATGGCTCTTGCTTTGTGCACTGGTGCGCAGTCATGCTGGAACAGGAAGGGGCCATCCCCAAACTGTTCCCACAAAGTTGGGAGGATGAAACTGTCCAAAATGTCTTAAGAGTTCCCTTCACTGGAACTAAGGGACAAGCCCAACCCCTGAAAATCAATCCCACACCATAATCCCCCCTCTACCAAACTTTACACTTGGCACAATGCAGTCAGGCAAGTACCATTCTCCTGGCAACTGCCAAACCCAGACAGGTCAATCGGTTTGCCAGACAGAGAAGTGTGATTTATAAGTCCAGAGAAAACATCTTCACTGCTCTAGAGTCCAGTGGCAGCGTGCTTTATACCACTGCATCCAACACATTGCATTGCATTTGGTGCACTTGGCCACAGGAAGTTTGGAGGTCTTTAGCTATTGACTCTGCAAACAGTTGACGACTTCTGCGCACTCTGTGCTTCAGCATGCGCTGACCCCGCTCTGTTATTTTACGTTGCCTACCACTTTGGCTGAGTTGCTCTTGTTCCCAGTTGGTTCCACTTTGTTATAATACCACTAACAGTTGACCGTGGAATATTTAGTAGTAGGAAGGAAATTTCACAGATGGACTTATTGCATAGGTTGCAACCTATCACGGTACCATGCTTGAATTCACTGAGCTCCTGAGAGCGACCCAATCTTTAACAAATGTTTGTAGAAGCAGTCTGCATGTCTAGGTACTTGATTTTATACACCTGTGGCAATATAGTGTATGTCTACAAGCAGAACTTTTGGATAGAGTAGAAAAGGGTAAAACCCCTGCCAGATTTTTGGCTTGTTCTTTTTTTACATTTTTAAAATTGTTTTTTATTTTGCCTCTGTCCATTTGGGGATATTTTGCAGAAAGAAGAGAAAGCCTCTCTTAGATAGCTGTTACTTAAACAAATGTCTGCACTGGAATCATTCCCTGTTCCAGGGACAACTCTAAATTTATTTTTTTCTGTACCACTACCCCCTTAGGGGTTGCTGATTAATTGGGTCCCCCTATAGCCCTGCACAGCCAGGCAATCTGCATTCTCCATGCAAGCTCCAAAGTCAGAAATCAGTACTTGAGCTTTTGTTTTGTTGTTTTATTTAGGGGATTTAGAACTGGGATAGGGTAGGGGGGTATAGGATGCCCAAGGGAACTGACAGGTGAGGACAAACATCCTGGAACTGTTCACACAATTTATCTGCAGCACAGTCACTATTGGAGAGCTAGCTAGCATCTCTGCAATGTACCACCCCAGACCCTAGATGAACTTCTCCTCTTCACCCACCAATGTGGTTTTCCTGAGCAGGGGATCTGGCTCCTGTCCCTTTTAGAGGTGAACAGTCACTAGTAGAGGGCTAATCTGGTATCCCACAAGATTGCTCCTTCCCCTATCCACTAAGTGGGTGTAGGTGTGCTCACTCAGAACCTCTCCTGTACTGCTTGTGGGTTGGCTTCTGCTACCCGGCCTATCAGCTGGGCTGCTCCTTCCCTGCCATACAGGTGGTCCTTGCTCAGGGGGACAGTGAGTTCCACGTTTTCTGCCTTTCCAGTTCCAGGCTTGCAAGGTACCATCTGAACAGAGCATGTAAGGGGAAGTGATGGGATGCCTAACAGGTTCCCCACTTACAAATAAGTACAGGGAAATAGTGAGGTTTGAGAAGGGGGTATATTTTCTTCCTATTCAATAAAGAGCAAACAATGGCAAAACAGTTATTGTATTGATTGTTCAAGAATGGCATGAAAGTTTGTCAAAACATAAATTGTTTGTGTTACATGGCTGAAGGTGTGAATTGTTGTCAAAGGTGTTAATCTCTGGTCAACCAATGGTGTTAGGGATGGTTGTTTCAGGCTGACATAGAAGGCCTCTTTCACACCTTTTGCAAACCAGTGCTGCCTGTCTCACATCACCCAGGAGTTGAAGAGGCATGAAAATGTCTTTGTTAGGACACACCTGGGAAACCACTGGCCTAATTTGCAAAGCTTACTGTGAAAAAAAAACTTGAAGAAAAAATGGTGGTCTTGTCC
Organism: Staurois parvus; assembly: GCF_062004578.1. NCBI lineage: Eukaryota > Metazoa > Chordata > Amphibia > Anura > Ranidae > Staurois > Staurois parvus. The sequence goes on along the minus strand of NW_028318078.1, from coordinate 10,223,099 downwards.
AGAACAACCAATTAAAATTCATCTTTTAAATGAAACAAGAGTTATGATTAGTTGCCTGAGGAACTGCTAGAAATGCTTTACAGTAGTATGAAAAAATTGTCCCCATGTACGTGTCCCTAGTGAGGTTGTATGAAGGATCTGCCAGCTATTCATATTACCTAAAAGGTTTTATTTCCAATAAATTTACTCAATCTTTTAAAAATACCTCATTTTGTTTAAAAAATATAGAAGCCCCTTTCATTCTTATAGCAGAACTACACTGCTGAGCACCATAAACAAACAATGCATTACTTTCTACTGACCTCTGCATCCTACATTATATTCTACTGACCTCTTTACTCTGCATTAGATACTACTAACCACTGAGCTCTGTGTTACTAACGTCTGACTTCTGCACTTCTGCACTCTACAATACTTACTACTAACCCCATGCTCTCTGAATTATCTACTACTGACCCCTGCAATCTGTGTTACTTACTACTAACCCTCTGCAATCTGCAATCTGTGCTATTTACTACTGAACTCTGTCTTACAAACAATTGACTTTTGCACTGCGCATTACTTACTCCTGAACCTTCAGTCTATTATGAATGCTGCTGCTAGACTCATACACCTTACCAACTGATCAACGTCTGCTGCCCCTCTCTGCCAATCCCTTCACTGGCTTCCAATAACCAACGTATAAAATTCAAAATACTAACCACAGCTTACAAAGCCATCCACAACACTGCCCCTAGCTACATCACCAACCTCATCCACAGATATCGGCCAAATCGCCCACTCCACTCCTTCCATGATATCTTCCTCTCTAGCTCCCTCATCACCTCCTCCCACGCTCACCTCCAGGACTTCTCCAGAGCCTCTCCCATCCTCTGGAACTCCCTACCACAGCATGTCCGGTCAGCCCCCACCTTGTCTGCCTTTAGGTGCTCCTTGAAAACGCACTTCTTCAGGGAAGCCTACCCCACCTCCACCTAAGAACTGTACTTGAATCACCTCCACCGGATCATCCCCCGCAGCTATCACCTTTTCTATCATCTCCCCCTTTCTTTAGATTGTAAGCTCCACGAGCAGGGCCCTCACATTCCTTCTGTACTGAAATGTATTGTAATTGTCCCTTATACTGTAAAGCGCTGCGCAAACTGTTGGCGCTATATAAATCCTGTATAATAATAATAACACTGCACTCTTCGTTACTTACTATTGATCCCTGCATTCTGCATTATTTTCAAAGTCCTGTATTCTGCGATACTTACTACTGATCTCTGAACTTTGTATTACTTACTACTGAACTCTGTGCTACATTTACTCACAACTGCACTCTACATTACTTACTCCTGACCCCTGCACGCTCTGTTACTTACTACTGACCCCAGCACTTTTTGTTACTTGCTAATGATCTCTAAACTATGCATATTTACTACTGACCTCAGTATTACAAACTACTGACTTTTGAACTCTGCATTACTTACTCCTGACCCTTACATTCTGTGCTACTTACTACTGACCTCTGAAATCTGCGTTGCATGCTATTGACCTCTGCATTACAAATTACTGACTTCTGAAATATGGATTACTTACCCCTGACCCCTGCACTCTATGTTACTTACTACTAACCTCTGGAATTGCCTTTACAAGCTACTGACCACTAAACTGTGGATTACGGATTATTGACCAGTAAACTCTGCATTACAAAATACTATTGAGATTGATTTAGGGCTGTGACTAGGAGATTTGTGTATGTCTCCCATCCATCTTTGCTGGAACAGAGCAGATATTTGCATTGTCCCATGCTCAGGTTGCCCTCAAATGGTAAGTAACATTTCTGTTTTTTACATTTAAGATTGGGGTGTACTGATATTGTACACAATTTTAAAGGGTGCCTTGACTGGAAAAAGGTTGAAAAACACAGATACAGGAAATGTAATGCATTCCAAAATCTCTGACTAAATAATAATGTTACATGAAACCCCTGTTTTTAAAAACATTTTTTCATGCAAAGTGTTAAATATTTCAGTACTGCCACAAGGACAGCGTATACATTATGCTATATGATCCCTCCCCTAACATTCCTGCTATTGTTTTAAGACACCGTTCCTTAACTTCTATCCTTCCTGTAAGTTCCTCAACTAAAAGGTTAACTACCAACAAACCAGATCTTGAAATATTCAAAGCCTTTAACTAATTACCACCTTTAACTGATTAAATGGTACAGTATTATAATATACCCATCAAAAATGCCATCTCCACAGCTTCTGTTTCATCTGAAACCACTAATACATTCAGGAGAGCAAACTTTCAAGCTCTCTGGGGAATGTATTCATTGCCTGAGAAAAAAACAGGAAATTTGTAGGTTTGTAGTTGGTACAGCAAATGTAATGCATGCCAAACTGCTAGATTCAAGGTCACCTTTACAGACGTGTCCTACACTACTACTTAAAAATAAGTGATAGGCTGGATGGTTCATAAGGCTTCATGTACACAAGCCTACCCTGACCGCCAGCTGTGGGAAAATGCAAATCACGGCAAAAACGAAGTACCGAGGTTTTATCTCATTTCGCATTTTCTCGCGGTCGGCGGCCAAAACGTTCCTATCCGGAACGCGATTCTTCCACGTTCAGGAGAGGGAGATTTAACCTCACCTCGGCAGCTCCTAAACTCTGCTAAAAGCCTATGTGTACATGGACATACAGTATAGGCTTTAATGGAGTTGAGTTTAGGAGCTTTGGCAAAAAAATGCCAAAAGCTCCTAAACTCGAGTTTAGGAGCTGCTCGTGTTCATGAAGTGTTAGTCCCAGCTTTAACAGACTTTGGTGGGGATTATTAAAGAATGGCACGGGCATAAAGCCTGTGCCACTCTTCTAAACTAAGAAATGGAGCAGATGTAGCTGCTAATTAGAAAAAGGGTTGTAAGCCCCTCAGTTAATTAGGAACAATCTACTCTGTTTTCTATGCCATGCCTGTTGTAGGCACAGTGTATACAGTGCAGGATATCACAGCAGTCCACTGCTTTCGCTCCCTCTCCCTCTTCCTCCACAGCCCAGCTGACAGAGAGAGGGAGGAAGCTGGCTGATGGCCCTGCATTTGTTGGAGTTAACTTCTGGGCATATAGACAGTGCAAGGAGCTTTCCCTGCCTTAAAGTGTTACTAAACCCAGGACCCTCCAACAGTACACAGAACATGGAAATGCAATTATTTTAGTAAATATAAACCACTAAATACCTTTTTGTTAGAGCAGTCTTGTGACTACTATCAGTGTCCAGCAGCGCACATATTAAAGCTTGTAGGATGCAGAACCCCTGACCTCTGTCTGGACAGTGCCGATTGGCCCTGTGCTGATCACATGCACTCTCCCGAGAAGAAAAAAAAACCTCTCTAGCTATACACATCAAACTGAGCATGTGCAGAGTGACTCCACATGATATTTCTTATCAGAAGATAAGAGGGGGACACTGGAAGAAGGGGAGGATCAGAGAAGACAGGATCAAACAGCGTATTTACAGAATGCAGAGTATTTACCCCTTTGGTACCACAGTGAGTATAACAAGCATGCTTTACTGCATATACAGACTGATTTTACTATTTTGGGTTTAGTAACACTTTAACGCAGGTTTTGCCTATTTAGTGTGTTCGGTGCACTGGCAGACAGAGCCACGTAAGCTTTCTGCCAGGTTACTGGCGCAAGATATCTCGTACGCCAGGTCCAATCTGGGGATCAGCAGCAGTTTTTTATATTGTAATTACCACAATCTGCATCATTTCCTATTTCAACCTAAAGACAGACCCGATAAAGATTTATTAATGTGGCACATGCTACTCGTACTTTTTCCTGCACCAAAAGTATACAGAGGAACCTGTACATACCTTAAAAAAGCTTGCAGATATGGCAGGTCCACTTGACAGGCAAAGTTCCAACACTTCTGGGCCATGCTCGAGCTTCCCATTAAGCCCCCTTCACTTCCCGTTATTTCATTACAATGATCCATCACTTTGATGACTAAGGCAGGAAGGGGCAGGCAAACTGTGACACTATGAGGAAGTGCTGCAGTTTTGCTGGTTGAGTAGCCCCACATTTGCAGGAATCTTGTTGCCTATACATAACATAGTCAAAACAAATATATTCATAAAGTTTACAATTTTGTCTAGGCAATAGTATTTTTCACCATTTTCTGAGCATTTTAATTAGTTTTATTAGTAGAAGCTACAGTGCTCACCATACATGAATATACCTCAACAGATTGGTCAAAAACTTTTACTTTCCTTTCAGACTCAACATTTTCTATGGGACACTATACTACAAAACACTCCCACAAATGCAGGGCCATTGATTGCAAACAAGATTTGTTAATTTGCACACACAAAAAATTATTTTTCCTAACAAATTCATTCAAGACCATATTGCAAAAACGAATACACCAAATGAAAGTCTTAGGAGCAAAGCTTAATTTTAGACAACAAAATCCTAATTAACAAGAATTCAACAACAGGTGAGTCTAATTGTTCATTAAACAGGTGTCCAACAGACAGTTGATTATAAAATGGCGTTATTTAACAAAGAAAACCCCTTCCCATTTCATGCTGTCAGCAATAGCACCACATGGAAGAGAAATGTCACAAGGCCTGAGAAAAAAAAATTATTTACAAAAGAAAGGTGAAGGCTACAAGAAGATCAGCAAAGCTTTACTTATCAGTCAGAATACCGTAGCTAAAGTGATACAAAAATGTAACAAAGATGGAACTGCAACCATCTCACAGAGACGTCCAGGCCGTCTATGAAAGTTAACACCTCGACAGGAGCGTCTTCTGTTGAGAAAGGTTGAAGAAAATTGCCATGAAAGTTCACTGCAGTTAGCTAAAGAAGTAGAAAGGCAACCTGGGGTGATTGTTTCCTGTGACACAATACGACATACACTGCATAGCAATGGCATGCATGGGTGTTGTCCACGAAGGAAGCCTGTCCTAAAGCAGATGCACAAAAAAGCCAGCCTAGAATTTTGCAGGGCCCATGCTGAAAAAGAAGACTACTGGGATTCTACACTCTAGAGTGTTGAGACCAAGATAAATATTTTTGGACCTGATGGCTTCAAAACTGTATGGCCTCACAAAGGTGTGGAGTACAAAGAAAAATGCATGGTGCCAACAATGAAACATGGTGGTGGCAGTGTCCTTCTGTGGGACTGCATGAGTGCTGCTGGTGTCAGGGAGCTGCATTTTATTGATGGTATCATGAATTCACAGATGTACTGCTCTATATTGAAAGAGAAGATGCTACCATCACTCTGTGCCCTTGGTTGTCATGCACTTTTCCAAAATGACAATGATCCAAAACACACACCTAAGGCCACTTCTGCATTTCTGAAGAAGAACAGGGTGAAAGTGATTTAGTGACCAAGTATGTCTCCTGATCTGAACCCAATCGAACACCTATGGGGAATTCTGAAGGGACAAATTGAGCATCACTCTCCATCCAGCATCCAGGCTCTAAAAGAGGTCATTCTTGAAGAATGGAAAAAGATAGATGATGCAATATGTCGCCAACTTGTTCATTCCATGCCTAGAAGTCTTGGTGCTGTCCTTACAAATCATGGAGGTCATACAAAATACTAGATAGTAGTAGTTTTTGTTGTAGAGTGTATTTATTTTTGCATCAAATAATTTGAGTAAAACTGAAGATTTTGTAAGCTATATTATTAACATTACTTTCATGTCATGAGCCAAACAAATGTTCTATAAAACTCAGTTTTCTCAAAATTTTGGAATTTGTTTTTGTGTTCATTGAAACATTGATTAAAATCTTACTTTACAATAGGGGTGTACTCATATATGTACCCCGGTGCATGATGATGTCACACAAGAACTCTGCCCGATGCGTTTCCCCAAAAATGGCACCCTCTGGGATTGGAGATATCAGTTTGTTGGATGCAGACAGGTCTTTTTCCATGGTTTCATTGTGAGAGCGCCAGCTTGGTGTCATGATATATATGCTCACTGGATCTCAATAGTTTGAGATCATGCTTATCCGGTAAGAGGCTTGCTTGTTTCCTTTGAAGAGCACCTGAGCACCGAAGCACTTTATTTGATGTTTTGCAGCACGAAGCACTTTCTTCACTATCTCATTTGGGACTTTTTATTTATTTATTTTGATATACATGTATGTATATGAATTTATATATTTATTGCACATTGTACTGATCAGTTGTTGTTTCATTGGAACATTTGGCACTTGTATATTTGCATTTAAAGGAACAGTGCACTATATGTTTTTTTTATTTACCGTATTTTTCGCTCCATAAGACGCACCTGACCATAAGACGCACCTACGTTTTAGAGGCGAAAAACAAGAAAAAAAAATATTCTGAACCAATGGACTGCAGACACAGTACAGGGGATGACCAGAGACTGCGGACACAATACAGGAGATGACCAGAGACTGCGGACACAGTGCAGGAGATGACCAGAGACTGCGGACACAGTGCAGGAGATGACCAGAGACTGCGGACACAGTGCAGGAGATGACCAGAGACTGCGGACACAGTGCAGGGGATGACCAGAGACTGCGGACACAGTGCAGGGGATGACCAGAGACTGCGGACACAGTGCAGGGGATGACCAGAGACTGCGGACACAGTGCAGGGGATGACCAGAGACTGCGGACACAGTGCAGGGGATGACCAGAGACTGCGGACACAGTGCAGGGGATGACCAGAGACTGCGGACACAGTGCAGGGGATGACCAGAGACTGCGGACACAGTGCAGGGGATGACCAGAGACTGCGGACACAGTGCAGGGGATGACCAGAGACTGCGGACACAGTGCAGGGGATGACCAGAGACTGCGGACACAGTGCAGGGGATGACCAGAGACTGCGGACACAGTGCAGGGAATGACCAGAGACTGCGGACACAGTGCAGGGGATGACCAGAGACTGCGGACACAGTGCAGGGGATGACCAGAGACTGATGACCTTTGGGGAGGGAGGGGGAGCGGGTACCTGAATTTGACAGGTACCCGCTCCCACTTCCGCGGAGTTGTCCTTCTCTCTTCTTCCCGGGCCGGCTTCTGTGACAGCCGGGTGCCCACTGCGCATGCGTGAGAAGCGCTGCGCTTTGTGAATGGCCCAGCGCCTTCTGGGACCTGTCATGTGTCCCAGAAGACACCGGATCATTCACAAAGCGCAGCACATGCGCAGTGGGCACCCGGCTGTCACAGAAGCCAGCGCGGGAAGACTGCAGCGCTGGAGCGAGGAACAGGTAAGGCCCTGCAGGTGAGAACAGCTGAGCAGCCGGCCCGGTATTCTGACATGGTGGCGGCAGAAATACCGGACCGGCCGCTTTATATTCGCTCCATAAGACGCACTGACATTTCCCCCCCTTTTTTTGGGGGAAAAAAGTGCGTCTTATGGAGCGAAAAATACGGTATATTTATTTCAGGTACTTATATAGCGCTGTCAATTTACGCAGCACTTTACATATATATTGTACATTCACATCAGTCCCTAACCCTCAAGGGGCGTATAATCTAAAGTCCCTAACTCACATTCATACATACACATACTAGGGACAATTTAGACAGGAGCCAATTAACCTACCAGCATGTATTTGGAGTGTATGAATTTAGTATTCAGATTTATTAGTTGCAGAAGTTGGTTGGATAAAGCGCAAAATATTTTCTTTTGTTAAGGTTGGGTAAAGTGCAAAATATTTTCTCTTGTTAAGTATTTTTTATTATACTGAAATTTGCCTTTAAATTGGTGTTGGATAATGCTAAAGGGCACCAACACTCAGAATGTAAAAAGAGAGAGCTAGCACTGTGAGCCAATCAGATCTCTATTGCCTTATGTAGCACTCTTGTCTGGTCATAAATGGCCTAATAATTGCAAGCAATGTGTACAATAACTAGGTCATTTATCATCTACTAGGGGGTGCTTATTACAGATTTTACAATTTGAGATAATGTGTATTGCCTAAGCTACACTGGCATTTTTAGCAATAAAACCTTCTTACTAATATCCCCTGTGAATATTTGCTGAGCAGCAATCACAACTAGATGGAAAAAATGGTTTTCTGCTGCTTATGCTGGCATCATGCACAATTACTCCCTAATATGTACTATTTGGGCAACTTTTATCATACGGAGCCATTTGTTCTAGCTGTCAAATGAAACCAGTACTTTTTTGTGGAGCTTAGGCCTGCAAACTAATAAATCTGTGCCCCAACCCGATAAAAGGTCATGAAAAACATACATTATTGGTTGTATTTGAAGACCAGAATCCTGGACCACTAATTTAGAAACAACTGCTTGCTGTGCTCATTACTATAAATAACATAAAATGTGTACTAATTCACAGAAAAGTAGATTTAAAGTGTATCTATGTGAACTTTTTTTTTAGTTTTGGATAGCACAGGGGAGGGTTACAAACCCTTTTGGGTTTTTTTGCCATCTGTCTCCCATTGGGGAGATTTCCTTTAACTTTCTGCCATGGAGATGAAACAGGACTTTAGAGGAACACACACAGATCCATAGCTCCATTCAAGGCACCTATCTTTGGATGACCTGGGTGTCAGCCATCACAGTCTGTCTCTACTCTTCATTGAAAATAGAAAGAAATATCAGCCGCACTCCAATTTGCTCTTCTTGCAGTTTTTTTAGTCAGTGAATTGATGACACAGAGTGATGCCTCCAACCCAAAATCAACTTTCCATGATTCGTTTCACCACTACTGGCTTGCTCACAAGGACAGACGTCCCCTATTCTTGTGGACAAGCCAGGAGTGGTGAAACGTGTCAAGAAAGATTGGTTTGAGTTGAAGACATCACTGTATGCAGTCAATTCACTAGTTATTAAAATGCTGCGGGAAGATCTAATTGGACTACAGCTGATATTTTTTCCTAGATCATGAGAGGAAATATCCCCAAATTTCAGTACAGGAGGTAGTTTATTATATGGTCATTCTTCTACTATCCTCTTCACACCGAGCCTTGATGCTGCGTGGCCGCATATTTGCGTACCATTTGTAAAAAAACATGTGTTGAGAGTTCGCCCTGTGCGCTCCCGGGACATGTGTCAACGTCCCAAGGAAAGGTCCCAATCTCTCTTTGCGATCGGGACTTTTCCGATCATGTGACCGCTGTGACAGCCAATCACGGCAGTCTCATGACTCTACACCCTGCCTCCAGTGTCAGAAACCCCTTAAAGGGCCGGGAGGCAGTGGCGCAAAGGGTTTAAATATGTAGCAGTTACCCCCGAAAGGAGATGCTTTATTTTCGGGTCCCCTTTTCGCAGAGCCCACAACTCTGTAAGCAGCATTATGCTTTATGACACACTCAGGCTGAAATGGGGATATTCATTTTGACTATATATACTGTGCAGGGGCGGACTGACAACTCATCGGGCCCCCGGGCAGTAAGAGATAATGGGGTCCCCTGTTCCCCACCTACACTCAAGCCACACCCAAACAACACCCTACCTACATATTGCAGCTCAGCTGCATAGAACGGGCATTTAAAAATTAATGCAGAATGAGGTAATGTTAAATAGGGAATTGTACAGTGTGGAGTGTTTGACAGTGGGTAGTATGTACAGGGACAGGAGTGCGGAGTGTATGGCAGTGGGTAGTATGTGTAGGATGGTGTCAGTAGGTGGTGTCAGTTGTTCTTCATTTTTATTATTATTATTATTTTATTTTTTTTTACAATTGTATTATTTTTTTTTACAAATTAATGTTTTATTATTTTTATCATTTTGTTTTTCAAAATGCTTTTGGGTAGCCAGTGGATGGTGTCAGTAGAGCAATGGCGTGGGTGTAAAAAGTTTTTAATTTTTATTATCTAATTTTGTAATTATTTTTTACAGTTTATTTCTGCATTATGTTTTTTACAATGAAAGGAAAGAAAATGGATGGAGGAAGGAATGAAGGAAAAGGAGGGAAAGAAGGAAGTTAGGGAGGGAGGGAGGAAATGGATGGAGGAAGAAAGGGGAAGGAAGGAAGAAAAGGGAATAGATGGAGGGAGGAAGGAAGGAAATGGATGGAGGAAGGAATGAAGGAAAGGGAAGGAAGGAAGAAGGGGAGGGAGGAAGGAAATGAAAGGAGGGGATGGAGGAAAGAATGAAGGGAGGGGATGGAGGAAGGAATGAAGGGAGGGAGGAAGGGAGAAAGGAAGGAAGGATTGAAGCAAGGGTAGGGAGGGGGGAAGGAATGACTGAAGGACGAGGAGGGAGGGAATGAAAACATAAAGGGAGGGGATAGAGGAAGGAATGAAGGTAAGGAATTAAAGGGAAGGAGGGAATAGAGGAAGGAAAAAAATGGATGGAGGAAGGAATGAAGGGAGGGAAGGAAGGAGGGGAGGGAGGAAGGAAGGAAGGAAGAGAAGGAGGGAGGAAATGGATGGAGGAAGGAAGGAAGGAAGAAAAGGGAGGGAGGGAGGTAATGGATGAAGGAAGGAAGGAATGAAGGAGGGAGGGAGAGGGAAGGAAGGAAGAAAGGAAGGAAATTAAAGGAGGGTAGGGAGGGAGGACGGAATGAAGGGAGGGAATGGAGGAAGGAAGAAAAGGGAGGGAATGGATGGAGGAAGGAAGGAGTGGATGGGGGAAGGAAGGAGGGGAGGGAGGAATGAAGGAAGAAAGGGGAATAAATAGAGAAAGGAAGGGAAGAGAAGGGAAGGAAGAAAAGGGAGAGAAGGAATGAGGGGAGGAAGGAAGGAAATGAAAAGAGGGGAGGGAGGCAGGAAAGAAGGAAGAATATGAAAGGAGGGGAGGGTGGAAAGAATGAAGGGAGGGGATGGATGAAGGAAGGAAGTAATGAAGGGAGGGGATAGAGAAAGGAATGAAGATAAGGAAGAAAAGGGAGGGAGGGAATGGAGGAAAGAAGGCAGGAAGAAAATGGATGGAGGATGGAATGAAGGAAGGGGAGGGAAGGAAGGAAGAAAAAGGAGGGATGAAATAGATGAAGGAAGGAAAGAAGGGGAGGGAGAGAGGGAGGGAAGGAAGGAAAGAATGAAGGGAGGGAGGGAAGGAAAGAAGGAAGGAAGGATTAGAAGGAAGAAGGAAGGAATGAAGGAAGGGAGAAATGAAGGAAATGAAAGGAGGGGAGGGAGGGAAGGGAGGAAAGAATGAAAGGAGGTGATGGAGGAAAGAAAGGGGGGAGAGAGAGGGAGAAGGAGGGGGGAGGGAGAAGGAGGGGGAGAGGGAGAGAGGGGGGGAGAGAGAGAGAAGGAGGGAGAAGGAGGGAGAGAAAGGGGGGGGGGAGATGGAGAGGGGGAGGGAGAGAGAGAGGGGGGGGAGAGGGAGAGAGTGGGAGAGGGAGAGAGAGAGGGGGGGGAGAGAATGAATCACAGAGCTGCCGGCTGATCTGGACAGGGGAAGGAAGAGCAGATCCTCTCTCCTCTGCTCCGTCGTGGATAATGGGGGGAGGGGCTGGACACTGTCAGAGAAGAGGAAGCATCAGAGACCTGCAAGGGGGGTAAGGAGCAAGAGGGCGGACCAGGAGGGAAATTATCTGATGCACAGTCAGTGATAATCGGTGCAGTGGAGGGACAGTGACAGCATCGATCTCTCTGCATGGATTTAAAGGAGGCAGCTGGAAGTCTTTCAGCTGCTTCATTGAAATCCATGCAGGGAGATCAGTGCTGTCACTGTCCCTCCACTGCACCGATCACCTCCGACTTTGTTCCTGATACATATCATCCATTGGGGGGGTGCAGGGGGTGCGCAGTGAACACCCCGCACCATGGATAATATGCCTCTCACCTTCCCACTGCCTACCAGCTCCATCACCAGCACAGTATCCGGGCCCATTGCCCGACTCACTCTGCCACCACGTGAAGTGACAAGTGATCTATTTTTGGATCGGGATCTGAGACTGCCTCCTCCTCCGCTCCCCACACTGTCACTGGACAGTGATCCTCTCACGGCCCCCTACTGACCCCAGGCCCTCGGGAAATAGCCGAATGCCCGAATGGTCAGTCCGCCCTTGATACCGTAAATATATATATATATATATATATATATATATATATATATATGCAACAGGCAGAGGGATGGAAATGGAAGTAACAGTAGAAAATAGGATATGCAGTTGGCTAAAAAATATATATGTAACACCCTGCAGTAATACCAGTTGCAGAATATTAAATGAACACAAGATGGCAGTGTTTTGCAGCTCAGTTCTACTCTGTTGAAGAAAAGCTTTGTTGGATTTATAGGCTGCTAGCAGGACTTCACTCTTGTCTCAGTGAAACTCAAAGATTTTGTATTTCCTCTCATTTTCTGCTTCAGTAACAGTGGTCACCAGGAGAAACAGAAGGCTATATCTCCCCACTGAGGGCACAGACAGCAACAAAGCACTGACAGCGGCTAGGATCCTTCCCCACTCACTTATATACACTTGAAGCCTAAGAAAAAAAAAATTGGAGAATTCAATATTGCATCTGATTTGTAGCGGTAAAGCAGAACGAGCATTTTGACACAATTTTTAAAGCCTCTAAAGATTTAAGAGTTATTTGAGCAGCTGTTTGGAGCATTTGCCACGGAACAGTACTCATTCTGCTCTAAACAAGAACAGTATTTGTGTCTTTTACTCCTGTGTTCAATTTCATATCAGCCTAAACAAATGTTCCCTTTTATATGGAGTATGTTAAACCATAAACCTGTACACAAACCATTGCTTTGTATAAATCACTGTGTTGTATGGTAACACAAAGCACCACCAGATGGCGATGATTCCTATTAGTAAGCAGCGCACACATCTTTCATGTCAAACTTCAAGTAGTAACAAGGGAAGCCTATGTATCACCAACACATGTACACTTCTCTGCTTAGCTTGGTGCTGAATCTTTTATACTGCTCACACTAGTGGTGTTTAGTACTCCACCCAATTGATACTATACTTATGTGGATTCTGGTATAATAAAGCACATAGTACTACAATTAAAAGATATATTCAGTAGACTTTCTGGTTCTGTCCAAGTGTTTCCGAAAAAAATGCAAGCAATGGTATCATATATCCTCAGTGGATCTTTCAAAATGTAAAATAATCAAATAATTCAGAATCCTGTTTTAAGACAGTGTCACCTTCTTTAGTGCTATGGGAGAAACGTGGGCAAAAGAGTTACAGAGAAATGTTATAATGTTACGCATTGATGCCTGGCCAAAACTGAAATTTCAGTACAGGAGGTAGTTTATTATATGGTCATTCATCTATTAACCCCTTCACACTGAGCCTTGATGCCGAATAGCTGCATATTTGCGTACCATTTGTAAAAAACGTGTTGAGAGAGTGCCCTACAAGCTCCCAGCACGTGTCAACATCCCACAGAAAGGTCCCAAGCTCTCCTTGCGATCGGGACTTTTCCTATAATGTGACTGCCATGACAGCCAATCACGGCGGTCTCCTGACCCTAAAGCCAGCCTCCCATAGTCAGAAACCCCTTAAAGGGCCGGGAGGCGCCACCGCAAGGGGGTTAAATATGTAGCATTTACCCCCGAAAGGGGACGCTTTATTTTTGGGTCCCCTCTTCCCAGAGCCCACAACTCTGTAAGCAACAGCATGCTCTCTGACACACTCAGGCTGAAGAGGGGATATTTATTGTGAATATATATATATATATATATAGCTATTTCCATTCCTCTGGTTGTTGCATATATATATATATATATATATATATATATATATATATATATATATATATATGCAACAACCAGAGGAATGTAAATGGAAAAAGGAAACAACCCCTTAAGCAAATCAAAAAAAAAACAATAGAAAATAGGATATGCAGTTGGCTAACAAATATATATCTAACACCATGCAGTAATACTAGTTGCAGAATGTTAAATGAACACAAGATGGCAGTGTTCTGCAGCTCAGTTATACTCTGTTGAAGAAAAGCTTTGTTGGACTTGTAGGCTGATAGCAGGACTTCACTGTTTAATAAGGAGCTAAAAAACTACATTTCCCGGAGGAGCTGGCTGATGGACTGGGGAAAATAAATACAGAAGCCCAGGAACCCAAGGACAGGTAGTGGACAGTGCAAGCTGGAGAGCAAGTGTGAGGAGAAGGCTGTACAGGATGCTGGAGATCCAGGCTGGGCCAGACCACAGAGAGTGAAGGAGTGAGGAGGAATTGCTGACAGTCAACGCTGCTGATGGGCCAGACTGACAATCTTGTGAATGATCATTGACAGAGAAATCAATAGAGCATGGGGCCCCCCATCTGCAGAGAGATTATATGCTACCTACCATGGATCAGGTGAGAGAGCTCCATACCCAAATAATCTTGTTGTAAGTGCAGGGGTGGACTGACCATTTGGAAACACGGGCACTGCTCAAGGACCCGGGGCCAGTAGGGGGCCCCATGAGATGCCCCTGGTACCTTTTTTTCATAGGCTTTTTTGAGTTTTGGCAAGGACACAGGGGCCCCATGATCCCCTATTGCCCGGGGGCCCCATGAGTTGTCAGCCCGCCCCTGTGTAATTGACATTGCTAAGTTCAGTTATTTTCCTCTCAGTTTAGCATCCTTTGTTTCACAAGTTGTTGTGCTAAGACCTAGATTGACAGGCCAGTTCTGCCCTGTGACCTACTAATTATTACACTCTCCACTCGGCGAGTTCCTCTGCACTAGATATCTCTAAAATAGCAGTAGAAGCTCCCACCTTACTGGGAAGTAGCGGGGAACCACTGAGCCGGCTAGTAGACAAAACGTAGGATGAATTTGGTCTCGCTCACCTCTACGTTCCCTCTTCAGACATCATGTCTGGAAACTACGATGATTCAGTCAGAGTAGAAGTGTCAAGTGACAGGTTCTGGGAGATGGATGAGTATTTAAGAGATTTCCAGTGCAGAAGTACTTGTCGATTCAAGCACAGTTTTTGATGAGCACCTCCATGGGATTACTATACAAAAGCACTCCATGACCTCTCTTTAACCAAAGGGTCATGGTGACCTGGTAAGCCTGTATGATGTTATCCAGTGGAGGCTCTTTCTAATTACCTCAGGATACCTTTCTTCAGTCAGTTTACCTTTGGATGTGGCTATGTTTTCTCCCTTCTTGTTTCTGGGCACTTATGTTTTTTTTCACATAGCTCAGCTGAACATTCCCTTAGGCAGTGAGACTTTAAGTGAGCAGCACTGAGGCATCAGCATCAATGACCCAGGCCAGGCAAGCCATGCAGTTTCTGTAGCAGCAGGGGTATTAGAGCAGATAGTCACTGAAATTCTCTCGCCCTCTGGGTCAGTACTCATAGAGTCCTTCTGGTATAGAATCCGCCTGTTTACTTCCATAGTAGGTCTTCAGTGTGGTACCCCTCTTAATCACCTACAGTCTGGTGGTTGACCAGACCCTCTCAGCAATGGCAGGAATCCTGAGAAGCAGGGTGGGCCTTTAGTAATGCAGCCAAGAAGGCAAGCAGCAGTCCCTAGCTGGGAACTTCTCCTAGACAAGAACCCTGAGCGCTGGGCACCTCACTATTATATACTCCCCAACCACCATCTGGACAAACTTCTCCAGGGATTGGCGGGGGCTGCATAAATATTCAGATTTCCCATCCAACTCTCCACTCACTATGTTCTGGAAAGTTCCAGGGTTTGGGGGAAGCAGCCAGACTAAAAGCCTGTGGAGCACAGAGTAACCTACAATAATTACACACACAGCTATGCTGATAACAAGAAAGCAATACAAACTCTTCCTATCCAAACAAAAGCCTAGCGGCCTGGCAGAAGGATGCTACACATACAATCTGCTTACAATCCATACAGCCATTGATGTTGACAGGCTGGCTGAATGGAACACCTGCTATTCCTGCGCAAATCGATATTTAACAGTTAAAAGCATCTTTTTTTCATCAATCTGTATTTTATGCAGATGAAGAAAATTATACATACTGTATAACGTGAGGTTTTTGTGAACAAACCCCTTATGTTACCCTATTATTGTAATGTTTCAGCTGATCCAACCTTGGGCCATGCGACTGCTGCAAGAGACCAACTTGCCACTGTGCCAAACCACAAGGAAAATGAAATGAGCGCAGGCCATAATTGGAGCGGTTAGAAAGTTCTCCTAATTCAAAGGTAAACAATAGTAGGAAAGATAAAAATAGATGCAGAGACAGACATTGGAAGGAGGGGAGCAGACACTACAGCAGAGTAAAACTGAAGGTATGCATACAAGCCATCCCCTCGTGTATTAGCCCTAAAGTAATGACAACATACTGAGAATAGCTGGTGACAAACATATCCCTTGGGGTCCTCCAGCTCTTCCAGCCCCCAAGCCTTCCACACCCCACTCAGGAAGTCGTCCTCACAAACCCCCCCCCCCCCCCGCCTCCTTCCCCGCTTAACATTTCTGCAGCCGGTGCAGACCGTCTGAAATGAACCATTGTTTGGAACTTTGTCTATTTCCTGTCTGGGGCTGTACTTCTAAACAACACGGACAATATACTAACTGGGAAAATGAGGAGGGGGTCAGTGCCACACCACGGTAATGGGACACTCAGATCATAAATGTGATTTTACATTAGCAGCCAGTACACAAGGCTTCAAATACCAGTGGGAGTATAAAGGGTTACCAATGGCATTAATACATAGAACATTCTTTCCTAATGGAGATTTTGCAGTGTTTAAGAAGGATAACATACATGTCAAATGGGGGAAAGGCACTCATGGGTTCTATAAATATCAACTTATTCCCAGTGCTGCTTGAGTTAATGTAGAGTTTGTGTAATTGTCATAGAGCATTAAAGTTCTGTGCTCATCTCCTGGGGAAGGGGTTAATCAGATCCTGGGGCTGATGGTGGGAATCGGGTGCTAAACTGAATTGGCAGGGAAGCCTGCGGAATGCTGGGGCAGCTGTTACATGTTATGAACAGAATCAGTATTACACTGTGACAAGACTCCCGGCATGGCGCAGTGTATAGTGATAAAGAGTATTTATACAGATTATACAGATGTGCTGCTTCCAAACACATATCAAGGCCTTTTCTTCCAGCTTTTTGTTAAAATGTACAAAACTGTCTAGGGACCCCTGTGTGTTAATAAACACTGTACAGGTCCTTAGTTTTAATGTTCTACCAGTAGGCCATGAGAGATATCCTCAAAGCCTTCCACAGAAGCTTCCACCAAATTGATCAGCCACGTGGCCTCAATTCCCAAATGCGCCAAACCTTAAATGCTTGCTCCCAGCATTACAGGAGTGAGTGTGCTTGAACACTTTAAAACCCACGCATGCACAGTGCACTCACTCACCTTCAGCTTTTGCTGCTATAGGGTAGGAAGATGGCACTGAACATGCATGAGTTTGGAACAGTGAAGTGTGCTTACTCCTGTGATACTGGGAGCAACTTCTAATCTTTGGAGCATCCTGGAACTTGGGCAGGACATGGGGGATCGCTTCACTTCATTGGGAGTTTTGTGGCAGGCTTTGGGGATATTGGACAGAGAAGAACAATCCCCTGTGCTCAAGAATAGTGCACTGGCAAGAAATGGATCACAGGTCTTTAGCAGTTCCGATACTGGCATAGGCGTTGCTGCCCCCTATAGGCTGGGGGAACCCAGAAGAAGTACTGCAAAACAGGGAACAGAGGGTGCAACAGCCTTGCACATTACTTTTATGATAGCTTTATAGTATTAATAAAAATAGATTTATATTCTCAAACAACTTCAATAAAAAGCGACCTGGTTAACTAGGAAAGTCCCAAACACGAGAGGACTTTCCAAAAGGCAGACACGTTTCGAGGGGGGATCCCCTCTTCCTCAGAGCCAATCTTGGATGTTGCTTAGACTGTCTTTATATAACAAATGGGTCAAATCACATGATACCACAGAAGCTCCTCCCATCAATGAGTGGGTGTGGTTACCCCAAACGTATATACAACCAACGACATGCTTATCATATAATGCATTGCATTTCATGTTTGACACATGCATATTTCAAATGGTGCTCCAATGATTTAATAAATAGATAAATAGACATATATTTATATATATATATATATATATATATACCCTTTGCAGCTTCAACTGTTCTGGGAAGGCTGTCCGTAAGGTTTAGGAGTGTGTCTATGGGAATGTTAGACCATTCTTCCAAAAGCGCATTTGTGAGGTCAGGCACTGATAGACGAGAAGGCCTGGCTTGCAGTCTCAGCTCTAATTCATCCCAAAGGTGTTCTGTTGAGTGGAGGTCAAAACTTTGTGCAGGCCAGTCAAGTTCCTGCACCCCAAACTGGCTCATCCATGTCTTTATGGACCTTACTTTGTGCACTAGTGCGCAGCCATGTTGAAACAGGAAGGGGCTTGACCCAAACCGTTCCCAAAAGTTGGGGGCATAAAATTGTCCAAAATATCTTGGTATGCTGGCGCCTTAAGAGTTCCCTTCACCATAATCCCCCTTCCAGCAAACTTTATGCTTTTAACAATGCAGTCAGGCATGTACCATTCTCCTGGCAACTGCGAAACCCAGACAGACACAACTGCATCCAATGCTTTGCATTGCACTTGGTGATGTAAGGCTTGGTTGCAGCTGCTCTCTACGCACTGTTGTTGTGCTAATTTGAAGGCCACATGAAGTTTGGAGGTCTTTAGTTATTGACTCTGCAGACAGTTGGTGACATCTGTGCACTGTGCACTTCAGCATGTGCTGACCCCGCTCTGACATTTTACGTGGCCTACCACTTCATGGCTGAGTTGCTGTTGTTCCTAGTTGCTTCCACTTTGTTATAATACCTCTAACAGTTGACCGTGGAATATTCAGTAGCAAGGGAATTTCGCGGATGGACTTATTTCACAGGTGGCAACCTATCACGGTGACAAGCTTGAATTCACTGAGCTCCTGAGAGTGACTAATTCTTTCACAAATGTTTGTAGACGCAGTCTGCATGCCTAGATGCACGATTCTTCCCACTGACACCAATGATGGGGCACTATTCCTCCCACTGACTAATGATGGGACACTATTCCTCACACACTGACACTAATGATGGGGCACCATCATTGGTGTCAGTGGGAGGAATAGTGTCCCATCATTGGTATCAGTGGGAGGAATAGTGCCCCATCATTGGTGTCAGTGGATGAAATAGTGCCCCATCATTGGTGTCAGTGGGAGGAGTAGTGCCTCATCATTGGTATCAGTGGGAGGAATAGTTTCCCCATCATTGGTGTCAGTGGGAGGAATAGCACCCCATCATTGGAATACCATACTGTAATAGCATACCATATTGAAATCAAATCTGATGTTTTTTCATTTTTATTTGGTGTGTGTTGGAAGAGGGGTAGTCTTATACAGCGAGTATAGCTCAAACCCTATATTTTAACAGGAAAAGTAGGGGGTCGTCTTAATACGCCCAGTCGTCTTATACGCCGGAAAATACACAGTAATTAATACCACATTAAAAGAACCATATGATAGAGACAAGTAAACAGACAGATGGTGCATGCCAAATAATATCGAACCAAATCCAGGCTTGTGGAGCTTCTGTACTAAAATGTATCGCATGTGTGTGCTTCTATGAAATGCTTGAATGAGCTGAAAAGGGGCACAAAATTTATAAAATTGTGTACTATCCAACTGGGGATGTTGGTCATGGCCTAAAGGTAAAGGAATTAAAACTAGGGACTTTATTTAAAAAATGCCTCTAACCCTAAACCCTAAGTGTTTTAACACACTTGGGGCCCTTAGGCCTCCTTGGCTGCTTGGCTACATATACCAGATTCCAGCAGCAATAATCAGCAATAATCAGTGTGTTCTTGTGGCAGAAATGACAGGCACATGCAAATAGTGGCAACTGCTCAGACTATAGAAACTATGACAGGCTGACTGCGTCCGACGCTGTTTGCATGTAGCAGCACGCCATGGAGTTAATTACGATTAGCGATGGATGACCTTAGATGAGGTAACTGTAATAATAGGTGTGTAAAGCTAACCATAAATAGAGAGATGAAGTTGATCCATGGTGAAAAGGGGGATTTAAAGTGTACTTTTGATGGCAAAAATTAAAGAGTTGCCACTGATTATTTTTTTAAATGTATAGGTTCTGTGGCTGTCAACACAAAGAAGAAGAGCAGCACAGAAACCCAGAGTGTTGTAAATTAGGATTTACTAAGAAAAAAAAGGTAAAATACATTTACAAAAACTAGAGTGGGAATGCAGTCCTTCCTAAATGTGCTCCCCTACCATGGCCATTGGCTAAGGAAATACATTTAATAATTCAAGCAGATATGTAGTACTCCTACCCCTAGTTCTGTCCACTTTCATTGTTAAAGGTCAAATGGACACATTTCTAGAAACGTTCCCTTCCTCAGTCTTAACCTGCTGAACTTACTCCCACTATGGTACCTCCAAAACAGAGGAAAATCCTCCTTTCAAAAGAAAGACACTTGATGGTATACTCACTAAGCTTGTAATAAAATAGAAAACTTAAGTAATTAAGTGTAATTGCTTTAGTATAAAATGCACTGTATGTGTATATGTTCTGGGCTGTCATCCTGATCCTAGCTTCCATACCAAATGAGTCACTGACTTGGAACAAATATTAGATAAGAACAAGAATGAGATAATAGAATGTTTGATCTGTACCGTTTTCATGCTTGCTTCAAATCAAGTGTTTTAGGGGTCTCTTCATACCTGTGAGGTCAAATGAGATACTTCATTTCATTTGAATGGGCTAACAAGGTGTCAGGGCTCCCGGGTATGACCAGAGGTATGTGAACTGACGCAGGGAAACGCAGGCTTCAGATATGTTATAAACAATATAATTTATTAACACTAACAATACATAAACGTAGTGCAATACTAAAACATAACACAGTGCAAACGAACCAAACCAAACCACCCACAGATAACAAAACATACAGTGCAAGCGTAGTCAGGCCGGCCGGGTCAATAACAATTGGACAGGTAGGAACAGAAGGATCAGGCAGAGAGTAGTCAGGTCACGAGCCGGGTACAGCAACTAACGGGCAGGTAGGTACAGGGGGTCAGGCAGAGAATGGTCGGGGTCACAAGCCAGGGATCAAACAGGAGAAGTCAGCAGAGGTCCGGATCAGGCAGGGTCAGCAACGAATCAGTCAGACAGGAACAGGAACAGGGGCCCATAGAAAAGCACACACCAAGGCCCAGACTGCAGGTCTGGCCATCCCTTAAATACACCTGCATAATTAGCTTCAGGTGTTTGGCTGGCTGCAGGGTTGAGTCTCTGATTGCTGAGAGCACCCGCTGGCCAGCCCTGGTACTGCAGCCCACAAGACAGGTGAGTCCCACCATTACTGGCAAGTCCATTCCTGACACAAGGTATGTATGTATGTAATATACGTATTAAAATCAGACCTGCACTTTATTTCCCACCAGGGACAATGTGCAGTAACGTATTACCACCTGTTTTGGTGTATGTGTGTAGAAGGTACATTGACTTAGTGCATTGGGATGCCATTTTAAAATTAATTGAGCTGAAATGTAGTACACCATTGTACCTGTGTTGTTGTAGCGTGCATTATCATAACACATGATGGGTGAAGCTGGTTTTAATAGATCACAAAAATGCAATGAGGATGACAGCCCTGGAGGCTGCGCAAGTCAGTGTATATATCTCCTATATTTCTAAACTTAAAGGTTTACCCAGGGCTGGTTTACCATCACTGGAAGCTGTAGGCACACAACTGGTAGTGCCCAAAGGAACATCTTTCTACCAGGATCACTTATTTTAATCAGTTGCAGACCGCCCACCACACTTTTATTGTGGCAGGGTGGACCTGTTGCGCCAGGTCATGTACGTGAGCCAGCATTTCCGGGTAGGGGGCAGATAGCGCCCGCCACCCAAGCTGTGCTATCATTCACTACTGCATAAGTCTGCCAGCAGGTACTGGCCAATGATTTATGGCAGGGACCTGCAGAGCGGCTTATTGAATGACAGCACAGGGCCCTGTGCTGACAAACAAGACATGGCTCTGCAAATGGAGAAGCAATGTGCCTGCAAAGCAGGGAGAAAAAACAAACACATCTAGTAGTAAAATCAGCACATATTACACATCACATATGACCCTAGATATTAACCCCTTCCCCTTGTCAGATTGCCCATCGCACAGTCCCACTATAAGTCACTGATCACCGCCATTACTAGTATAAAAATAAAGGAATAAATACTCCAGTATACAGTATATACCATAGTTTGTAGAAGCTATAACTTTCACGCAAAACAATCAATTTACACTTATTGGTATTTGTTTTTATCAAAGACATGTAGCAGAATACATTTTGATCTAAATTTTTAAAGAAATTAGATTTTTTTTATTTTGTTGGATATGTTTTATAGCAGAAAGTAAAAAATATTGTTGTTGTTTTTTTTAAATGTTTGGTCTTTATTCATTTATATAATAAAACATTAAAAAAAAACTAACCCAAAAGAAAGCTCTATTTGTGTGGGAAAAAAATTACATAATATATAAATGATGATATATATAACTTGTTTACAATGTTGCATGACCACGCAATTACCAGTCAAAGTAGTGCAGTGCCGAATAGCAAAAAAATGCCCTGGTCATGAAGGGGGGTAAAACCTTCCAGAGCTTAAGTGGTTAAACAAAACATTTTCTTCTTTTGCTGGTCTTACCCTGGCTTAGTAAATTGTGACAATGTGTAAATGAGCTTTTAGGTGTACTGGTGGTATAAATGAATGTGTGACTAATAAGTACAGATGTAAAAAGCTGCCTAATTTCTACTGCAAGCTACACACGCAATACCACTCTACCTACAATTATACAATCGGTGCAACATTTGTGAATACCTGACTATCACATGTCCTGTAAATTAAGGGATATGTTCACTTTACCAATGGCCAACAGAAAATTGCTGCAAGTATACAATTCATTCCTTCTTTATAGAAAAGGAAATAATCAGAACCAGTGGACAGATTTTCCAACAACCTAAATGTAGTAATTCTCATATAAATGCCCCATATTATGGTAAAAGCAGACAGGGATCAGGCCATGTATGCCTACTCTAAGGCTTTCAAATTAGGACTGTCCAAATCTGATTATTCAGTTGTTGGGGGTTTTTTTCTATAAGGCACATGTTGCATTGATGTATGTTGCCATACATTTTTGGTTGAATTGAATGTAAGCTGCAGATCAATGCACTCAAAAGCAGTAAGGAGGACTTTTTTATATACAGGCAGTCCCCAGGTTAGAAACAAGATAGTGTGATGATCGCAGCGTCAGACCCCAGCCCTTCTCACCAAACTCGTGACCGAAGGACTAGCCAATCTAAAACTGTGCTGTCACGTGTGTAACAATGCCACGCCCAGCTGCACCCTGCACAAAGATTTTCCAGCTAATGGACCACAACCTGTGTACCTGCAGCAATTAACCCTTCACACTGCCAACACCTCCTTTTTGTACAGAGAAAGAGGAAACTCGGCAATATCAGCAATAACACTATGATGTTTGAATAATCGTCGGTATACCACTGTCACTGCAGGCAGAGATATACCAAAGTTTAAAACACACAGTAGCGCTCTTCAGAGGCAGGTTGCATTAAAGCGCTTTAGAAACAGTTCAACACTTTCAGAAAGTAAGATTTATTACTAAAAGGTCAAAAGGGTGCAATAAAAATATTTATAGAAAAAGATGTAGCCAATATATATATATATATAAATATACAGAGAACAATAGCACAGCAAAGAGATAACAGAAAGAAGTTTAGAGGGATAAAGTACTTGCCGTCAGCATTGGGTTAAGCAGATCAGGTTTCAGAGCCAAAAGGGTCTTATCTCCCAAAGTTAGTTCCGATGTTAAAAGGGAGATTCTTCAACTTCAACTCAGCTTAGCTTACCTTCAAGCATCACAGCCTTTATTTAGGAACTCAGCAGGTTGTCTCCCTAAAGCCCAGCAGGTGGAGACCCAAGCTATGACCAAAAATCCCTCCTAGCTTACAGTTGCAAGAAAAAGTATGTGAACCCCTTGGGATTACGTGGAGTTTTGCATGAATTGGGCATAAAATGTGCTCTGAACGTTATCTAAGTCACAACAATAGAAGAAAACAGTATGCTGAACATAATACTACACAAACATTAGATGTTGCCATGGTTTAATTGCACATAACATGTAAACATTCACAGTGCAGGGAGGAAAAAGTATGTGAGGCCCTAGCTTAATGACTTCTCCCAGAGCTAATTGGAGCCAGGAGTGAGCCAACCTTGACTCCAATCAGTGTGATGATATTGGATGTGTTGCTGACAGCTGTCCTGCCCTTAAAAAACACACACCTGTTTTGGGTTTACTGGTTTCAAGAAGCACTGTCTGATGTGAACCAGGCCTTGCAGAAAAGAGCTCTCAGAAGACCTACGAGAATTGTTGACTTGCATGAAGCTGGAAAGGGTTACAAAAGTATCTCCAAAAGCCTTGATGTTCATGTGTCCACGGTAAGACAGACTGTCTACAAATGGAGAAAGTTTAGCACTGTTGCTACTCTCCCTAGGCGTGGTCATCCTGTATAATGACTGCAAGAGCACAGCGCAGAATGCTGCATGAGGTAAAGAAGAATCCCAGAGTGTCAGCTAAAGACCTACAGAAATCTCTGGCACACGCTAACATTTTTGTTGACACATCTACAATAAGGAAAACATTAAACAAGAATGGAGTACATGGGAGGACACCACGGAGGAAGCCATTGCTGTCCAAAAAGAATATTGCAGCACATTTGAAGTTTGCAAAAGAGCACCTGGATGTTCCACAGCACTACTGGCAAAATATACTGTGGACAGATGAAACCAAGATTGAGTTGTTTGGGAGTGGCCCAATCAGAGTCCTGACCTCAACCCGATTGAAATGCTGTGGCATGACCTTAAGAGAGCGATTCACACCAGACATCCCAAGAATATTGCTACACTGAAACAGTTTTGAGAAGAGGAGTGGTCCAAAATTATTCCAGATTGCTGTGCAGGTCTGATCTACAGGAAACGTTTGGTTGAGGTTATTGCTGCCAAAGGAGGGTCAACCAGTTATTAAGTCCAAAGGTTCACATACTTTTTCCTCCCTGCACTGTGAATGTTTACATGTTATGTGCAATTAAACCATGGCAACATCTAATGTTTGTGTAGTATTATGTTCAGCAGACTGTGTTCTTCTATTGTGACTTAGATGACGTTCAGAGCACATTTTATGCCCAATTCATGCAAAACTCCACGTAATCCCAAGGGGTTCACATACTTTTTCTTGCAACTGTATATTATGGTTCATAACTTACCCTGGATGCATATAACATTCTATCCACGAGTAGATTAATACGCAGAATCTTCTACTGAATGTCTACATATGAAATATGAGATACCTGCTGGGATGGTTAAGGAGATATTATTTTCTGCTCTCCTGTTGATCTCAGCTAGGGGATGTAATATACCAAACAATTTGTATTAAAGTGAGCCGTCGGAATATGTGCTCCATGTTTATGTAGTTATGTCCTATTTGAAGATATAAAATTATATGGAAAAGTGAGTTTTTAAATGTACGTCTGTTTTTATGACTACCTGGAATGTCTTTGAGGCTCCGTAAGGGCTTGGTTTATGATTTTACGATCCCTTCTCCAGCAAGAGTCTCGCAAACATAGGGGCACTAGCTAGTGAGGTTTATAGCCATGACGCCCTCCCAATGAGTTTGCTGCCTGTGATCTCTGTCATCATCCAGACCACATGTCACTCAACAGAGAGGGAGGGTGGATATCGGAGGAATCTTATTTAGGAGAGAGAGATACAAAATGGAGGGGTTTGGAGCAAAATGGATGACCGCGTCCATCCCTGTGTGCATGATTGCTACAGATGGGTTCTGTAGGTTTGTCCTCAAGTTGAATTTGTATATAAATTGGAACAGGTATGTTTTTTAAGTGCAAATCCAGCCAAAAAAAATATTTTTAAGTTTCGGATAGCATAGGGAAGGATTAACTGGCCATGCAATGATGTGGGATTGCTGACAGGTCCATTGGAGAGTAGGTGGCAGCATGCAGTGAGCAGCAAGATGGCTGCCTGACGGTTTCTAGTACCAACGTGATCTCACGCTGCCTCTGTTTTAAAGTATGAGTCGTATATAAGTCGGATGTTTGTAACTCAAGGACTGCCTGTACACTGAAACACAATACAATTTACTAGTGGGAATCAGCTCTATTAAAAAGACATGATATTCTGATGTCCATGCATTTTGCTTGTGCTGAAAGAGAAGCATTTTAAATGTCAACAATATATTTTTGTTTAGGAAGCGGGGTTTAGTTGGAATTATGGTGACTTTTGGTCCTTCAGGACGGAGTTGTGTGCGATAAACTGAGATTTACCATCTTGGCAGCACAGTGTCCCTGAGACTTATTTTAAAATGTTGGCAGTGATATCAGTACAACCCTGTGATATACTGGAAAATATAAAGTTTTGCCTATTGCCATGGGGTCTACCCACAGCTGCTTACAGATCCACAACATAAACATTGTATGCTATGTATTTAACTGTTCCCCCATGACAACTAGGGCTCCAGAACTAAATGATTCAAGGGTCTCTTATGTCTGCAACCTTATTCTTTAAAGAAATCTTACTGCTAAGATCTGTATTGTTGAAAAATATTAGCTAACTCTACAGCATATTAAATGCTTTGAAGCAGTGAGACAGAGGTACCTGAATTATAAATTTTTTTGAAAATGATTTGCATATCACTGTTACTATCAGGTCAATTCATCATGAAACCAAATTGTAGTAAGGTGTTATGCTCCTGTGCCCCATATTATTTGTGATGTGTACTAGGGCTATAATTGTACTGTTGGCGCCATCATATTGTAAGTGGACGTTTACCATTTGATCATGTGGATGCTGAGAAAAGGTATTGACAGAACTTCCTTTAGTTCAGCATCATATTTTCCAAAACTATTGAGTTGCATTTTGAAGGTCAATTCTAGTCTGTTAATGAACTTTACTCTCCAGAATTCCCAAATCAACTCAACCCATGGCTGATAACATGGTTATAATCTCACACTTCCGTAAATGAATTATGTGTAATTGAAACAAATAACCGGAAAGTCCATCTGTGAGACTGTGAAATGATGGCTTAGTAGGAGGGTGCTAATTTGTGAATAGCCACACCAATGTTATATCAGATAATTTATATATTGGTCCCCATACGGAGATAAAATTTCAGGTGTATTTAACCATTAAGAAACAATTCTTCTCTTCTTCTCTGTTTATCACATTTTGTTCTGTCATACTAAGGTGTCTGTTTATCATGCTGCGGTAAATACTGTTACTCATTCTGTTCCATTAGGCTTTTGATGGAAATTAATGAATGAATTGATTCTTTATTGTAGATCAAGCAGTGAACAACAAAGACAACAAAGCACAGTATCCAATACTTTATTGCAAGTCAGCAAGCTACTGTTGTGTATGTAGAAAACATTTTACTGGTCTAGTAGAAATGACTAAGTTTGGGAGTGGGAGGCATTGTTATACTGCATCTAGTGTAAAGGAATGAAGGAAGGAAACAGTTAAACATTGCATAGCTCAAGAGGAGACGGAATCTCTTCATATAGAAGAAATGTATCTACACTGCTCAAGGTTACCCCTTGAAAACAAAGGAAATGAGGAGATTTACCCTTCCAAATATGGGAAAACATTTTTTTCACAGTAACTACAACAGTGCATTCAACTCAGAACACACAGTAAAGATTTTCCGTATTAATGGATAAAGATATTTTATATATATATATATATATATATATATATATATATATATATACTCACTATATATAGATATATCTATATCTATCTATCTATCTATCTATCTATCTATCTATCTATCTATCTATATACTGTATGTCTGTGTTTGTTTGTGTGTAAAATACAATTTTTGTGTATCTAATATTTATGTGCTGTCAGTACCCTTTTTTCATTTTTTTCGTAAGAAAAAAAAATCATAAGAGAACCAGGATAATGAGGGCCCATTTTTGGCAAAAGGTCAAGTATAGCTCAGGCAGAATTCAGTCACAGTCTAGAAGACTCCATAAAGCAAATATGTGCATCTTCCGAGTATCATACTCTTGGTTAAAGCAGCTTTTTAGCACAGGATACTGAAGTTACATTAATAATGAAAAGAATTTAGGAGTAGGCAGTATCCAACATGTCTTCAGAAGGATTTTCTTTTCTGAGTGCTATTTCTGTTAAAAGGGAACTGTCTTTAGTTCACAGAGTTGAGTGGAATTTCAGTACAGTTTATTCTGGATCCGTCAAAGAAACAGAATTCTTTGTTGGTTTTACAAACCAACATTCTTTTTTTAAATGATACACCATTAATGTAGATTATGCTTCAGCGCATTCAGAGCTTGAGTTTCTTTAAAAAGTGTGAGTCATCTCTTTGACAAAACAGTCAGCAACGCAAATAATAAAAACTAGGGAGGAATCCCAGAATTCAGTGCCAGTGCTTTATACAGTAAGTTGGTACTTTAACTTTAGGCAGCTTGGAAAGTTGTATGTAAACCACAGATCTGTTTTTCAATAAGTTTGCCAGCAAATTCCTTTTTTTTTTCGTGGTGGCTGGTTTTACATCAGAACCTGAGAGGGAAGGTATAGTCTGGGACTCCATTCTATCTGCGAAGCTTCATTCCACTGGGTCCAGTTTTTCCCTGGAGGGGTTGAAGGCCCAAAAATTTTCCAAGCCTAATATAATATTTCCAACTTATAGGCCTATGCAAAAGATATGGGCTAAGGTGATACAACTACAACATGAAACAGGGTATACCAAGTTTGGTCCCATCTGGAACAATCACTCCTACACTGAACTGGTCAAATTACAACATTCTGCTAAGTGGTGTATGCTTGGTATAACACACCTTTGTTATAATTTTGAGGGAGGAAATTTGCTATCATTTGCGCAGTTGCAGTCCCATTGTGGAGACCCATCCAATATGCACATTTGCTATCTACATTGCAATTAAGACCCAAAACTCTTTGTGGGGCTCCAACTATGTCACCTTCTCCTGTCTTTTACGTGATGCAGCAGTCACCCTCCACCAAAGGTTTTATTTCTAGATGTTATACCATGATGCTTGCAGACTACCTCGAGAACTTCCCTAGCTCAGCCTTAGAGAGGAGGGAGGCAGATGTGGGCATTATCTCAGGAGACTAATGGGAGTCAGCTTTAGAACTGGTATGCCTTTGAAAAAGACTTTCACGACTCTATATTTTACTAAGGGTGCACCGTACCCCAAATAAACATTATTATCTCAGTTTATAATCTGATCCTATCTGTATAAAGTGCTGTAGGGACCATGGAGACCACATACACGTGTTGTGGTGTTACCCAAAGCTTTATAGGTATTGGGATACTGTAGTATCCACCGTAAACAACACTTTTCAAATGGTATTAACTTTAGACCACAAGCAGTGTGTTCTGGGTTGGTATAATTGATGATGTTGTGCAGGATGTGTATGCCAGGGAGGCAGTCTTCAGAGCTCTTTTCTAGGCTTGCAAACTTATTTTACTTAATTGGAAATCTCAGACTTCCCTACCCTTCAGATGTGGATTGACCATATGGGTACAACACTGAAATATGAGCGATTGCTTTAGCAACACAGAGGCTGTGTGTCTAAATATGACAACGTGTGGAGCTGTTGGTTAGCCACTCCAGGTCTGGCTCTGGTAGATCAAGTCCTGGATAGGCTACTATTGTAAGCCATTATACTCACTGGAGGGGAAGCTTTGATCTGTGGGGTAGTGTTGTAAATTGGTAGACAATAATATTTTCTGATGATTGCTATGATCCTGGTGTGTGCTGGGAGTAAAACATTATATTGCTAATAGCTATTTGTACATTTCGAAAGATGTACTTAAACATGTACCTTCAATGCATGGTCCTGTATGTGGACACTCTGGAACTAACAAATTGTATTGTTTGCTCATTTCTTCAATACACTTTTCTGTGATTTTTTTTCTTTTGCAAACTTTTTTCGCCTGAGATCCTTGTAGTAACAGTATTTCCTGTTGCGGACTGACATGGCTAAGCCACTGCCTTGTAATTAGCAAAAGTGTTGACAGCCTGCCATGTGCACTACTTAAGTTGGCCATTGGATTGTCTATCATGTTTACCAAATCTGACAATGCTGCTTTTCTGCTAGGAACATAGTCAAATGAGAGACATTTTAGACAATTAATTTCCTCATGACTTGTTAAAGCAGAAGTCAAAGCAAATATCTAAAAATCATTTAGGTCACCTATGTAGTTATCCAAAAATAACTAAATATAATTTTAAATGCTAGTATAATTACCTAAAATATCTTACTTAAACAGATATTCATATGTTTTAAATGGTAAAACAGTTTACATATTTGTATTTTAGCTTTGTTTCTTACCATCCTGCTGGATTTCTGCTTTATGCCAACTTTATGAGTAACAATATGATTATTTGATAAAGGAACTATGGATATCACTATATGGAAAATTATATCAAGAAGCAATTAAATAATTTTTATTAAAAAAGCAAAGGGTCATGGAGAAAAATCTGGTGGAATTTTACAAAAAATTATCTTGCTGTGCTATATGATCATTTGAATCTATCATTCTAATATAATCAATCAACTGTTTACCATTGTATGTAGGGCCAGCAGATCTGTCCAATCAACAATATACACTCTCATTTTAATATCTTGCAAAATAGGCCACCATGAAATTATGTATAAAGCATTGCTCCATGGGACAGCCAGTAGAACGTTCCACTGTAAGTCTCACATGCTTTCACTTAAGTTTCAAAATTAATTGAAATCAAATTGAAAACCTGTCCACTATGTAAAAAAAAAATATGTGAATTTTCCAAAAAGATCTAATATAGAAAATAAACATACCATAAATACTGAGGCATGACATGAAAAATTAAATGCATTTAATGTGTGCTGTTTTATGAGTGTTTTATGGACTTTTAAAGTAAGATGTAGAGTGGAAGGCTTGATGAAATGTGACATTACATTGGGGTGAAATGGACACAATATTCAAGAATATTTAATAAGACAGAGCATAGAGTAACGATGATGTGCACAGTGCAGTAATCCATGCTAACCAATCACATTTCACCATCAATAGAGAGTTCAGAAAACTGTAAGTGATTGCTGATTGGCTGTTATAGGCTACTGCACTTTGCTTGATGCCTTACTAAATCATTTATTAGCCCCAATATAGGGCAGCACTTGGCAAGTTTTCAGAATAAATCTTGAGAAGCAAGGATTTCATAATGACAATATGATTGTCTGAACCTATAATCACTTGAACCACATTTACAACATCTCCAACATACCTTACTCATTTCCTTGGAAAGG
The DNA here is from genome assembly GCF_062004578.1 of Staurois parvus. Taxonomy (NCBI): domain Eukaryota; kingdom Metazoa; phylum Chordata; class Amphibia; order Anura; family Ranidae; genus Staurois; species Staurois parvus. Next base: position 10,191,797 of record NW_028318078.1, on the reverse strand, counting down.
CCTGATATTAGCATTAATCTTATATATGATGCATATGCATAGTGGATTACAGCAACCAACCAAAAACTAAATACAGGCAGTCCCCAAGTTACATACATCCTACTTACATACGACTCATACTTACAAACAGATGGAGACAACAGGAAGTGAGAGGAAATTTACCCCTAGGAAGGTAATGTCACTCCTGTAAGAGTTATCATGGGAAAAAGTGTCTCCACTGAAGCTTTATCACCAATCCATGTTTCCACAACAACCCAAAATTGTCATTATCCAATTATCACAGAGACAGAAAGTGAAATGAAATATTCTGAACAGGGACACAGACAACAAAACAATGGTTACATGGTTATCCCTTCCGTATGCTTTCCAAAAAACTTAAAAATAATTTTTTTTGGCTGGAGTTACACTTAAAAAATGTTCCAACTTACATACAAATTCAACCTAATAACAAACTACAGAATCTATCTTGTTTGTAACTCTGGGACTATTGTGAAAGGTTATTTCTACTTGGCATGTGTCTGACTAAACTATGAAGATAAACAGTTGCACACCTACCATAGGCATGGAGACTCTTTCACACTTATAGTTGAATGGAGCCCAGGCTAGATCCTATTGCACAAATGAGGGAGATCTAAAGGACTTTATGCTATTCCTGTACTTTAGGATACGTGTGATGACCCTCACTGTGAAACATGCACAGCAAATAGTCTTCATGTAAATTACAGATGAAGAAGAAGAGATAATCTCAGAGCCTCAACCAAAACTAGGTTGAAGAAATACAGGTGCACATCCCCAAATGTATCTCCTGTGTGCTTTTAATTTAAAATCGAATTGCATTTTGTTCCCTTAGGCCAGCTGAGTTAGGTGCCCCCCAAGCTTTTAAAACCATGTCCACTGCACCATTTCCTAACATTACACTTGTTTACCATTGTAGGTTGGTTTTTGACACCTGTTCGTTCTTAGTGTAGAGCTTTCACTAAAAACAATGAAAAAATATAAACGGTGTCTCTCAATCCCTGATTTTAACACAACCCTTATGTTAGCCTTCACACACTCTAAAGATGTTAGCTTTCACACACTCTAAAGCCTAACCCAACCTCTAAAACTAATCCTCAATGATTTACCCCTATTTACCCAAACCCACTCTAACATTAAAAATCAACTTTTAACATTTAATCTCAATCTTAACCATTGGAAGGGAGAGAAGGGAAAGTAGTACGAACATACAAGACACGAATGCAAAGAGCACGTGCGGACAACAGGCTTATATGTGATCAACCACACCCCTCTGGGGGATCTACCGCAGAGGCCTGAAGGCATAGAAGACTCCCACCATGCTCTGCAGAAACCCAAGATGGATGCCAGCACATGGAGCAGCATAACCTCTGGGAAAAGGTAGGATCTTGACATGTGGCGAGTCACTTACACACCACATTCTGGCAGTGGACTAAAGGACTGAAAGCTGACTCCTACGAGTCTTTGGGGGATCTCATGATACGAGATCAGCTCCTGCATATCTGTCCGGCAGACGTCAGACAGTTTGTCTTAGAAAGAGAACCAGCATCTGCTAAAGCTGCAGCCGATCTGGCAGATACCTATGTCCACACACGGGTGTCTGATCATCGCAAGGCTCCTTCAAATGGCTGGAAGGGAGGGAAATCACCCATAGCAACCTCTCCTACGCCGGTGAGTCAAGCTCCCCCTCACCCAACACCTGCAGTGCTTGGGGCCAAGCCATTCCTGACTGACAACCGCAGATGTTTTACCTGTGGGAAATCCAGACATCTCAGGACGCAGTGTCCTGAGCAGAAGCAGATGACATCACCTGGCCAGCCGTCCAGCAACTCTTCTTCAGTGCTGTTTGTCCACAGGAAGATGCGGGTAACCCCCGCCAACTTGCAGCCAGTCACTGTGGGCCACCAGTCTGTAACTGGTTTCCGTGACCCCGGGGCAGAAGTCACCTTGATCCAGCTACAGGTGATTGAGCCAAGGAACCTCATTCCAGGAAAGTTCCTTACCCTCACTGGAGTTGGGGGAACCCGTTCACGCATACCCTGTGGAAAGGTATTCATAGTCTGGGGTGCGGGAAAGGGGATGTGGGAGGTGGGGGTCTTGGATGAAATTACCATACCTGTTTTTTTGGGTGCCGATTTGGGTACTCTTGTGTCCTATTATGCCCCTGTCGAGAATACCCTGAAGGCCCTTCTGGAACTCTCTGGACATGCCAAGGTACTGTGTGCAGATGTTGGGGTAATGTCTGGGCAACCTGTGGATGCAAAGAGGGAGGGGGCTGGGAATAGAGTGGGGTTGCAAGATTCTCCGTTAGCTGGAGAACGAGAAGAAATCCCCTTGCATGGAGAGGTAATGAACTCATGTGTCATTGATATTATAAACGTAGCTGTTGATGATGATGATAATGATAACGATGATGCTGATATTGATAATGTTGATGATAATGTTGATACTGTCAATGATAAGGATGATAATGATGATGATGGTCATGATGATAATAATGATGCATTTTCATTGTTGGGGGTCACCCACAGTGCTGTGAAGTGAGCAGAGGTACAATCTCTGGGGGCTGAGCAAAGGGATGGTCTGGATAGGCCTGTTCCTTGCCCAGGCACAGAGGATTCTACCTTGATAATCGCCCAGCTGTTGTCATTGCATGGTACTGGACAGCCAGCTGGTACTTGTAGTCCCACGAGCAAGGCAGCACTGAAAAAGTCATCAACATGTGGACTTCAGCAGCAAGCTAGCTGTGAGCTTCCCTGCTGAGAAAGGTAAACAAGGGCTTAAGGGGGATGGTGAAATTAATGGTCTACCAGCAGGGGGCTTGAGGACTGAAAGAGTGTCACCTGATCTGGCCTGTCAAAGTGTGTGGAGAGAATCTGAAGCTAGGGAGGAAACCCCCTCCAACTATTGCTGGCTTAGATTCCTTCCCCAACCACCAGGCAGACCCACATATGCCCTGGGCGATGATAGCACACCTGGATTGGAACTTTTCATTCAGGTACAGAAGCTGCTGGCAAGGCCTATGGTAGATGGTGTCTGGGTTCAGGGAAACCCGGGGAGAGCTCACCGTGCTGTTCAGGAGTTGGACGGCATGGTGTATCCTTCCCTCATGCCTTCGGCCCACCTCCTCTCACAGGAGGTGCAGACTGAATGGGCCAAAGAGACAGAGGGATTAGCGCAGTCAGGAATCCAGAGGTCCCGCAGAGTCTGGGCATCACCGGTAGTCTCGATCCCCAAACAGGATGAGATGACCAGGCTTTGTGAGAACCTTGGAAAGCTGAGCGCCAGCCCTGTGGTTGTGGCCCACCCCATGCCCAGGAGCCATGAGGTAAAGATGCACCCGACAGGTGCCCGCTGTCTAACCATCATGGACCTGAACAGAGGGTATGGGCCACCATCTCTAACCCAGGAGGCTCAGAATGAGTCAGCCTTCACCACCCCATGTGGCTTGCCTGAATTCACGGAAAAGCTAGTTGGGGTTGAGAACGCACCAACCACCTCCCCAGGGGTCAGGAATGACCTACAATGTGGAGTGTAACTGTGTGCAGTTGCCAACTTTAGGGGCCTTGTGGTGTTCGGCCCTGTCTGGGAAGAGCAACTTGGGCCCCTGTCACCAGTCAGGAACAAACTGCCTGTGCCTAGCCTGACAGTCAAGAATGGTAACTGTCAGAGGGGCATGTCAGTGGTTCAGCCCTGGGAACCACCAGTAGGAAGAGACCTCCAGAGGTCTGGGAATGGGGAGACTGAGGCAGTTATGGCCTGGCCTACTCCCTAGGCCAAAAAGCAGGTTTCGTCAGTCTTGGGTGCAGCTAGCTACGGTAAGACGCCTGGGTGCAACTATCATGGGTCAGCTGAACCTGTGACTGACCTAGCAGACAGGAAACTGATGGAAATGGTGTCCTGGATGCTAGCAGGTAAAGAGGACTGTTCATCTTGGACGAAGGTACCTGTGGACACATCTGGGAGGCGAGTTCCAGAATTCGCCTGTCCAGTTTCGGTACACATTGTCGCCACTACCCTTGGGTCAGATGTAGTCCTGGGCCTGAGGAAGGAGGTGGGAGAGGGAAATCTCATTCTCTACCTCGACAAGAAGCTACATCTCAATATGTGTCAGGGCAGGAACGCTGGAACGGGCAGGCAGGCCTATGGTACGGTCACGCTGCGACTGACGATAGCCACTACCCACAGACCTGAGTCCCTCAGGGCGCGGAGTCTAAGCCCCAGGCTACCCTTCACCAGGGCCCCTGATGGTGGGGATGGACTTGACGCAGCCTGAGACCAGGTCGCGGCCCCCGAGTGACCCCAGCTGCGATAACGACTGCCGCCAATGGCGTACAGCTGGTGGGAGCTAGATGGGAACACGAGTAGAGTAGTCAGACAAGCCGGGTCAATAACAACGGAGCAGACAGTACTAGACGTTAGGCAAAGAATACTCAGGTCACGGGCCGGGTTCAGCAACGGGAGGTCAGGTAAAGGGTTAACACAGAGAATAGTCTTGTCAAAGCCGAGTCGGTTACCAGGAGAGCAATGGGAACAACACAAGAGCTTGCAACAGGGCAACATACAGGACACAAGTGCAGAGCACACTTGCAGACAGCAGGTTTAAATGTGCTCAACCACACCCTTCTGAGGAGGAGCCGCAGAAGCCTGAAGGCATAAAGGTTCCCACCATGCTTTGCAGAAAACCAAGATGGATGCCAGCTCATGGAGATGCACAAGCTCTGAAGAAAGGTAGGACCTTGACAATATGTTAGCATATGACACCCCTGAACAGAAGTGTTTTGTGAACAGGTGGGCACCACGGCAGTTGCCATGATGTCCAGGTAGTCACAGCCTGCTGGTGCTCACACCTGACAACTCACTTGGTTGGCACACCAGTGTTGCTGGGGAGATCAGCACCCTTCTCAGAAGGAACCTGGTTCTCCTGCAGTGCAGTGGTACCAGATCACCCCAAGGTGAACCTCTGGGCCCAATGGATCTGTGCCCTGATCAGCCAAACCAGCAGCAGGTGTTGGTTGCGTGAGGAGGGAAATTGCAGTCTCCTGGTATATTACACCCCCTAGCTGGTGTAGCACACCCTTGAGTGGAACTTGGCTAGATATATAGGTTCAGCTCCCACCTGAATCTGGTGACACCTCCGATTATATCCAGAACACTTCGACACTCTGAGAATATTTTTTATGTGTTTTATTGAAGAAGACAACCCCTGAAAAAGAACTAGCTGATTTAGCACAGGTAATGTACATAAAACACAGATACCACTTTGCATAACACAGTTAGTAAGAAGTCATAATGCACTCGCCAAAAACTACAAAAACTGACCCGTATCACACTGACTAGAGTGACATATGAGAGTGACATTGACACATGAAACAATAACTGTTAATGAGGTTTAGCAGCTTATTGACATTTGCTATAGCAGTACAATCTAGAGCAGAAATGTCCTACCTAACCACTGGCCAGTGAGATAAAACTTAAAGTCTCTCAACGTTGGGGCCCTTTAATGAATGGAAGAGCGCTCGCTCTCTGCATGGGAGAGTATTTGTAATCCAGGGATAGCAGAATAGCACAGTCTCCTTTAAGCAGAATCTTCCAGTGAACATTGCAATAGATGAAAACAACACTTCAACAAATCTTTACCATACAGGTGAAATCCTGATATACTGACACTTGCTCAGTATATTCAAAGCAGCAAGCTTCTGTGGGGACTTGGAACTAAACACACTCTTCAGCCACAGCACAAGTCTTAAGGGGACAAACCAGTAATATACAGCGACAGAGTTCTCTCATCAATCAGCAGCAGGAATAGCTAATTCTGAGCAGCTTGGGCTTTCCAAGAACTGTTTCACTCTGAGAATTAGAGAGCAGGCTTTCTCATGACCATTCTCCAGAGATGAACAGCAATGCAGCAATATCAAAATCCCCTTTCATCACAGAGTACTCACTGTTTCTGGATTGTCCTCTAGATAGCATTAGACATTAGTAGAAATCCTCTCTCTTTCAGCAGCTCCAGACTTTGAGAGACACATGAACTTGAGTGGCTGTAATCCTGAGTGTCAGGCAGGACAATCCTTGGTTTGCACACTATCCTCCTGCAACAATTTCTCTGCTACATACTCCCAGCCCAGTTTATGGGTTCCAGCAGCACAGAGAGTGAGACTCTGGGACTTTACACCAGGAGGCCTTGCTCCATGCGGTCCCCTGAAAATGTCTGCTTCGCACATGTGCCTCTTCTTCCTTTTTCCTCTCTCCTTTCCTCCACAACCAATCATAAATCCAGCTGAAACAGTGCTGCTATGGGTGGATCCTTCTCAGCTGTAGCAACAACCAATCAGAGCACAGTCCTGCTTTCCCTGTCTGTCACTCACAAAGAGAGAAAAGAAAAAAAAAAGCTTTGCAACTGCTGTTTAAGATTTAAAGCAACCAGCACATCGCTACACTGGCAATTACAGGAAAGCAGAAAATTATATCTGTTTAACCATCCAAGCAGGTATCTCATATTTCATATGTAGACATTCCGCAGAAGATTCTGCATTTTAATCTACCCATGGATAGAATGTTATATGTACCTAGGAAAAGTTATTGGCCGTAGTATAATTTGTTAAGGCTTTGGTCATAGCCTGAGTTCCCTGCCTACACAACCCCCTCTCCAAATGAGGCGATTGGTTCTCTGCTTCAGGGAGACACCCAGTGGAGTTCCTAGAAAAAGCTAAGCTGAGCTGAGTGGAAAAAAATTGTAGATTCTCCCTTTTTAACATTGGAACTAAGGTTGGGAGAAAAGGCATCCTTTTGGCTCATGAAACCTGATCTGCTTAAACCAGGACGTTTGGCAAGTACTTTACCTCCCTAAATTCCTTTCTGTTATCTCTTTGCTGTGGTATTGTTCTCTGTATATTTATATATATTGGCTACATCTTTTTCTGTAAATATTTTTATTGCACCCTTTTAACCTTTTAGTAATAAATCTTACTTTCTGAAAGTGTTGAACTGTTTCTAAAGCTCTGTAATGCAAACTAAGACTCCCTGCCTCTGAAGAGTGCTACAGCGTGTGTATTTTAAACTTCGGTATATCTCTGCCTGCAGTGACAGTGGTATACCGACGATTATTCAACAATCATAGTGTTATTGATGATATTGCCGAGTTTCCTCTTTCTCTGTACAAAAAAGAGGTGGTGGCAGTGTGAAGGGTTAATTGCGTAATTAACCTGACCCAGTAACAATCGCTCTCAGGCTGCAGGTACACAGGTTGTGGTCCATTAGCTGGAAAATCTGTGTGCAAGGTGCAGCTGGGCGTGGCATTGTTACGCACGTGACAGTGCAGTTTTAGATTGAGTTTAGTGAGAAGGGCTGGGGTCTGACGCCGCGATCGTCACAACACCTTCCTCTTTTGTAGCCATACAAATAATATCACTCACCCAGCAGCCATACATATACTACCTCCCTCCTTCCAGTAGCCATAAATTTGCCACCTTTCACCTTTGAGCAACCATACATATGCTAGGCATTTTATTGCTTTGTGTAATAATCATTGTCCCTATCACAAGAGACTCCTGGTATTTGCACAACGTATTTTCAGCCTTACACTCTCTGTCTACAAATAGAGGTTATCTTTCACAGTTGGGCAGGCTTGAGAAAGGGGCTCTCCACCCCAAAACACATTGCTATGCCCATTTATGTTGTGCATGGTGTCATCACAGCCGTTGAGCAATCCTTTGGTTACTCCCATGCAGTCTGCAGCGGCCATGACTTGGATTGCATACAGATCTAATCAAGTTGGTTCTTACTGGGTTTTAGATTGCTTCATGGTTCCAAGTGCCTATTATCACATCTATACAGAGGAGCTAAACAATCTCCCACCCAGAAGGCTGCCATCTGCTTGAGAGTTGTTAGATGTGCCTTTATACTCATACAATATTTGAGTGCAAAATGTTTATCTTTATTTCAAGATATGAAGATTTTAATAAATTCTACACTTAGACAGTGGCACTCTCTCTCCGTGTATTTACTTTCTATTTTAACCATACATATGCTACCTCTCCTCTTCTAGCTACCATGTATACACTACCCTCTCCATAAGTTACACATACATTATTAATTCCCTCATCTAGCAGCCATATACTATATATGTTTTCTACCCCCTTCCAGCAGCCATACATAGGCTTCTCCCACTTCCAGCAGCCATACATAGGCTACCTCCCACTTCCAGCAGCCATAGGCTACCTTCCACTTTCATTCAGCCATACATATGTTACCTCTCCCCTTCTATCACCCATAAGTATGTCACTGTTCCCCCTCCAGCAACCATACATACACTACCCCTTCTAACAGCAGCTATATGTAGCGCCACTCCCGCAGGTAATTTTGCATCCTCTGTTGTATGCCTCCAAGAACAATCTCAGCCCCTCTGACACACCTGGTTATAGTTATATCCAGAAATAAACACACACCTGTTTAGTCAAATTGGATATATTGTAAGAAGTCAAGATAGGCGACAGTTTAAGACACCCTTGAACCTTAATGGAGATTATCAATGCAATAGAAATAATAACCATCAATATTCAGCAACTGTGATTGTAAGAACACACTGTAAACTATATATGTCCATTTAGGATTATCGATAGCATGGGTGCTGAGAGGGAGAGAAGAATTTATTCTCCAACTCTCTCTGGGCCAAAAGACACTACTAAGAGATAAACAAATTGAATTACAGAGATACAGTAAACATGCCCAGTAGGGGGCCCAGTGAGAGGCTCACTGGGCACAATTCACTAAACAGTATCTTACTGTGCATGCAGCCCGGCAGGTTAGGAAGGGGGGGGGGGCGAGCAAGTGCCCCCCTACCTCCTGAACCATAGCAGGCCACATACCCTCAACATGAGCAGGGTGCAAAGCAAAGGGGACCCCAGACCCCGCCACCCCATGTGAATGTGTATGGGGTACATGCTACCGCCATCCATTCACAAAAAAAAAGTGTAGTGTGAAAAAAGAAAAAAGACAGGAGACAGTCTTTGACAAGTCCTTTAATAAAAGAAGAAAATAAAAGAATGTCCCCCCGAAGTCGATCCAAAGTCAATCTCGATGCCCGCTGCCGCCGCTACCTGAAAAAGAAAAAAAATACTCCGCTCCTGATGCTGGCTCCCAGCCATCTGACTGCTCTGCTGGCTTGACAGTTCTTAAATATGTAAGGGGCATGGCCATCCATTGACATCATATGTGTGGCCCTGCCTCCTTGTGAGATCATTGACCCAGCATGTCCTGGTTGATGATGCCACAAGGGGCGGGGTCACACACATGAAATCCCCAGGTGGCCTCGCCCCTTACATATTTAAGAACCTTCAAGCCAGCGGAACAGTCAAATGGCCGGGAGCCAATGTCTGGAGCAGAGCCTTTTTTTTTGGGTAGCGGCGGAGGCTACATCTACATATGCTACCTACCTCCTTCTAGCAGTCATACACTCTACCGTCAATAGCCACATATATCCTACCCCCTGCCATTTGTACACTACTGTCCCCACCCCAGCCATATGTACTATCCTTTACACCCCCTTTCCATTCATATATACACTACCCTTTCCCACAACCATTCTGTATGTATACTGTTCCACTCACCAGCCATACCTTATAAACACTCCACCCTCCTCTCCAACCATATACAGTTGTGCTCAAAAGTTTACATACCCTGGCAGAAATTGTGATATTATGGCATTGATATTGAAAATAAGACTAATCATGCCAACACATGCTCTTTTATTGAAGGATGATGATCATATGAAGCCATTTCTTATCAAATAGTTGTTTGGCTCCTTTTTAAATCATAATGATAACAGAAATCACCCAAATGGCCATGATCAAAAGTTTACATACCCTGGAATGTTTGGCCTTGGTGCAGACACACGGGTTAAAATGCCAATTAGAGGTTAATGTCCTACATTTGTGGCTTTTTAAATTGAATTTAGTGTCAGTGTATAAATAATCAATGAGTTTGTTAGCTCTTACATGGAAACACTGACTAGGCTAGATACTTAGCCATGGGGATCAGAAAAGAACTGTCCTGCGTAACAAGGCAATGGAACTTTATAAAGATGAAAAAGGATATATAAAGATGTCCAAAGTCTTGAATAAGCCAATCAGTACTGTTAAATCACCTATTAAGAAGTGGAAAGTTTGGGGATCTCTTGATACCAAGCCAAGGTCAGGTAGACCAAGAAAGATTGCAGCCATAACTGACAGAAGAATTGTCCAGGATTCAAAGGAAAACCCACAGGTAATCTCAAAATAAATACAAGCTGCTCTGGAAAAAGATGGTGTGGTTGTTTTTAAGGAGTACAATATAAAAAAAAGTGCTGTTTGGTCAAGGTGCCAGAAAGAAGCTTTTCCTGCACCAATGCCACAAAAAAGCCCAGTTACAATATACCTGACAACACCTTGACATGCCTAACCAGGCCTTTTTGTGCAATTGATGCAGTAAAGGCTTCTTTCTGGCACCTCTACCATGCAGCTCATTATTGTTCAAGTGTCATCATATTGTGCTCCTTCAAAACAACCACACTGTCTTTTTCCAGAGCAGCTTGTATTTCTTTTGAGGTTGCCTGTGGGTTTTTATTTGAATCCTGAACAATTCTTCTGTCAGTTATGGCTGCAATCTTTCTTGGTCTACCTGACCTTGGCTTGCTATCAAGAGATCCCCAAATTTTCCACTTCTTAATAGGTGATTTAACAGTACAGATTAGCATATTCAAGGCTTTGGACATCTTTATATGTCCTTTTCCATCTTTATAAAGTTCCATTACCTTGTTACGCAGGACTTTTGACATTTCTTTTCTGATCCCCATGGCTCAGTATCTAGCTGTCAGGAATGGACTTGCCAATAGTGGTGGGACTCACCTGCCTTGTGGGCTGCAGTACCAGGGCTGGCCAGCGGGTGCTCTCAACAACCAGAGGTTCACTTCGGCAATTAGCCATCACCTGGGGCTGATTGCAGGTGGTGTATTTAAGGGATGGCCAGACTTGCAGTCTGTGCCTTGGTGTGTGTTTTTCCATGGGCCCCTGTACCTTGTAACCTGTGTTCCTGTTTCTGCCTCACTTGTTGCCGACCCTGCCTGATCCTGACCTCTGCTGACTTCTCCTGTTTAATCCCTGGCTTGTGACCCTGACCATTCTCTCCGCCTGCTCCTCCTGTACCTACCAGCCCGATAGTTATCGACCCGGCCTGCCTGACTACGTTGTGCTCTATATGTGTATGTACCTGTGTATCTATATCAGTTTAGGTTTGGGTTTGTTTCACCTTGTTGTATGTATTTGTGTTAGCTTGGGGTTTGGTGCACTGCGTTTATATTTGTATTGTTAGTCTTAATAAATTGTCTTATTTATACCATATCTGAAGCCTGCGTTTTCCTGTGTCAGTACACACATCTCTGGTCACACCCGCATCCCTGACACTAGCCTAGTCAGTGCTTCCATGTAAGAGCTAACAAACTCAATGACTATTTATACACTGACATTAATTACCATTTAAAAAGCCACAGATGTGGGACATTAACCTCTAATTGGCATTTTAACCCCTGTGTGTCACATTGTGTGTCTGTACCAAGGCCAAACATTTCAGGGTATGTAAACTTTTGATCATGGCCATTTGGGTGATTTCTGTTATCATTATGATTTAAAAAGGAGCCAAACAACTATTTGATAAGAAATGGCTTCATATGATCATCAACCTTCAATAAAAGAGCAATTTGTGACATGATCAGTCATATTTTCAATATCAATGCCAAAATTTCACAATTTCTGCCAAGGTATGCAAACTTTTGAGCACAACTGTATATACTGTTCCCAGGGGTGAACTGACAACTCATGGGGCCCCAGGCAGTAAGAGATAATGGGGCCCCCTGTGTCCCCGCTTACACTCAAGCCACACCCACACAATACCCTACCTACATATTGCAGCTCAGCTGCATAGAAGGGACATTTAAATATTTATTGCAGCAAAGACTGCATGAATGTTCCCGGCTTCTTTCCGTAAAAGCCTCTAGGCACTTCCAGGTTTAAAGATGGCTGCCATGTGGGGGAAGTGAAAGACAGAGGGGAGTGAGAGGGTGAAAAAGAGGAAGAGTGTGAGAGAGAGAGGAGGAGGAATGAGAGAGAGAGGAAGGGATGAGAGAGGAGGGGGTGAGAGAAGAGTTGTGTGTTTTAAATTGTGCTAAACATTGGCCATGGCATAAAAGGGGTGTGGTTAAATAGTGTCTGAGATGACTTATATAGTGCAGAATTAGGTCATGTTAAATAGGGAATGTACACTGTGGAGTGTATGACAGAGGGTAGTATGTACAGAGAGAGGAGTGCGGAGCGTATAACGGTGGGTAGTATGTGTAGGATCGTGTCAGCAGGGTAGTGGTTGGTGTCAGTAGTTCTTTATTTTTATTAGTATTTTTTTTTTTTTTCAATTGTATGGGTTTATTTTTACAAATTAATGTTTTATTATTTTTATCATTTTTTTTCAAAATGCTTTTGGGTGGCCAGAGGATATAAAAATATAATTTTTATTATCTAATTTGTTACAATTTATTTCTGTATTATGTTTTTCACAAGGAAGGAAATGAAAGGAGGAGAACCAGGAGAGGGAGGAAAGAATGAAGGGAGGGGATGGAGGAAGGAAGGAATGAATGGGGGGAGGAAGGGAGAAAGAAAGGAAGGATTGAAGGAAGGGGAGGGAAGGGGAAAGGAAGGAAGGAATGATTGAAGGACGAGGAGAGAGGGAAGGAAAAAATGAAGGGAGGGGATAGAGGAAGGAATGAAGGAAGGGAAGGGAAGGAAGGAGGGGAGGAAGGAAGGAAGGAAGGAAGAAAAAGGAGCGAGTAAAAGGATGAAGGAAGGAAGGAAAGAAGGGGAGGGAGGGAGGGAGGGAGGGAGGGAGGGAGAGCTAAAGGAAGGAAGGGAGAGAGGAAAGGAGGGAAGGAAGAGGAAGGAAGGAAGGAAGGAAGGGGATGGAGGAAGGAAGAAAAGGGAGGGAGGGAATGGATGGAAGAAGGAAGGAATGGATGGAGGAAGGGGAGAGAAAAGGAAGGAAGGAAGGAAGGAAGGAAGGAAGGAAGGAAGGGGAAAGGAAGGAATGATGGAAGGACGAGGAGAGAGGGAAGGAAAAAATGAAGGGAGGGGATAGAGGAAGGAATTGAAGGAAGGGGAGGGAAGGAAGGAGGGGAGGAAGGAAGGAAGGAAGGAAGGAAGAAAAAGGAGGGAGTAAATGGATGAAGGAAGGAAGGAAAGAAGGGGAGGGAGGGAGGGAGGGAGGGAGAGCTAAAGGAAGGAAGGGAGAGAGGAAAGGAGGGAAGGAAGAGGAAGGGAAGGAAGGAAGGAAGGAAGGGGATGGAGGAAGGAAGAAAAGGGAGGGAGGGAATGGATGGAGAAAGGAAGGAATGGATGGAGGAAGGGGAGGGAAAAGGAAGGAAGGAAAGGGAAGAGAAGGGAAGGAAGGAAGGGAAGGATAAAGGGAGGGGAGGGAGGAAGAAAAGGAATTGATGGAGGAAGAAAAAAGGAAATGGATGGAGCAAGGAATGAAGGAAAGGGAGGGAAGGAAGGAGGGGAGGGAGGAAGGAAGGAATCGAAAGGAGAAGAAGGAGGAAAGAATGAAGGGAGGGGCTGGAGGAAGGAAGGAATGAAGGAAGGGAGAAAGGAAGGATGTATTGAAGGAAGGGGAGGGAAGGGGGAAAGAAGGAAGGAGTGATTGAAGGAAGAGGAGGGAAGTAAAACATTAAGGAAGGGGATAGAGGAAGGAATGAAGGAAGGGGAGGGAAGGAAAGAGGGGAGGGAGGAAGGAAGGAAGGAAGAAAAAGGAGGGAGTAAATGGATGAAGGAAGGAAGGAAAGAAGGGGAGGGGAGGGAGAGCAGAAGGAAGGAAGGAAGGAAGGAAGGAAGGAAGGAAGGAATGGAGATAGGGAAGGAAGGAAAGGAGAGAAGGAAGGAAAGAATGAAGGGAGAGGATGGAGGAAGGAAGAAAAGGGAGAAAGGGAATGGATGGAGGAAGGAAGGAATAAAGGTGGGGGAGGTAAGGAGAAAGGAAGGAATGAAGGAAGGGAGGAAGGAAGGAAATGAAAGAAGGGGAGTGAGTAAAGATTGAAGGGAGGGGATGGAGGAAGAAAGAAGAGGGAGGGAGGGAATGGATGGAGGAAGGGGTGAAGGAAGGCGATTGAAGGAACGAATAAAGGAAGGAGGAGAGGGAGGAAGGAAGGGAGGAAGAGAGAGAGGAGAGGAGAGGGAGAGTAGAGCACTGACCTGGTACATTCAGAAGCATCACAGAGTTGCCTGCTGATCTGAACACAATTTCTCTTCTCAGAAGCTGCATGAACTGGAGTGTGGGCGGGGACAGAGCAGATCCTCTCTCCTCTGCCATTGTTGTGGAGGATGGAGGGACACTGACAGAAAAGACGAGGCATCAGAGACCTGCGAGGGGGGGTTGAGGACCAGGAAGGTGGGGGGGCCCAGGAGGGAAATCCAATGCACAGGCAGGGATGATTGGTGCAGTGGAGGGACAGTGACAGAACCGATCTCCCTGCATGGATTTCAATGAGGCAGCTGGAAGCTTCTCATTCCTGCGGCTTTCAGCTGCTTCATTGAAATCCATGCAGGGAGATCGGTGCTGTCACTGTCCCTCCACTGCACCAATCACGTCCGACTTTGTTCCTGATACATATCATCCATGGCAGCGGGGTGCATGCAGGGTGTGTGCGGTAAACACCCCACACCCATGGATGATATACCTCTCACCTTCCCACTGCTCACCGGCTCCATCTCCAGCACAGTGTCCAGACCTGTCACCCGACTCCCTCTGCCACCACGTGAAGTGACAGGTGAGCTACTTCTGGGTCGGGATCTGAGACTGCCTCCTCCTCCACTCCCCATACTATCACTGGACAGTGATCCTCTCACGGACCCCCTACTGGCCCTGGGCCCTCTGGCAATGCCCGAATGGTCAGTCCGCCCCAACTGTTCCCCATCTACAACTATATATACACTATCTTTCATTGTTTTAGCTTTACCACTGATTATCCTGCAGTCAGTATGGGACTTCTCTAAGGTATGGGAGCAGGGGCGGACTGACCATTTGGAAACTCGGGCACTGCCCGAGGGCCTGGGGTCAGTAGGGGGCCCCATGAGATGTTCCTGGTACCTTTTTCATAGGCTTTTTTGAGTTTGGGCAAGGACACAGGGGCCCCATAAGTTGTCAGTCCGCCCCTGTATGGGAGGACTATTATACAATAGTGTTTCTACCACTAACACTAGGGACCTTCACAAGATGCCCTCACAGTTAATCTGTGATAATGCCAATACATACAATGCAAAACTTTTGTGTGTAATGTAATTTCCTCAGTTCCACCCTCACAGATATTTGTGGATATAGGAATAGAAACAAATACACATTTTTAAGATGCTTATACATTTCCCTTGGGGACAAGGACCATAATGGCCCTGAAAGACCACATGTAGCTCTCAGGCACCACTGTTTAAAATTGTGGACTAATTTTACGGCCTCAGTTTTCCCATGAACATTTTGGATATCTAATTTTTTTTAAAAAAAAGCCATGCTGCGAGCAACAACATTTTCATGTATTTTTATCCCACAGCTGTAAAATGATGTCCCATACCATATCATCTCCCGATCTGTCCCAAATTCCCTACATTTCAAGCCTCTGCGTACTTTTGGCCAGTCAGTCAAGAGAAATCTGTCTTCATAATATTCACCTTTCACCCCTGTCTTTCTCTCCCCTCTGTGAAATCAGAATTATCACTTTTGAAAAACGCCCTGGAATTTCAGCTGAGGGAATTGTGTGACCCCATCAACCTCCTTCTGTCTAGCAGAACAGAGTTATTCAGTAGTTCAGCTCTACTAACCCCTTAACCACGAGGAGAGCATTGTGTGTCTTTTGAGTCTAGCAATTGCTATTACCGATCCATTCTCTTCTATAATATAAAGTGTATCTGCACAAATAAGGCATGCTGCACTACAAATATAAACCACATTGTGTGCTTTTACAATAAGACAAAAAGTGAAATAGCTAGAGAAATGGAGGAAAATGACTTTTAATGCTGGCAAGCAAAAAAAAAACTATTATATCATTTTATAAAAGAAAAATCATACAAAGAGATCTAGTACCTGAAAACGGAACTGAAAAGCTGAAATAATGATAGCATTATGGAAAGAGCTATGAGAAGTAATAAAATGTAGAATAGCACCTACATGTGAATATGAAAACAGAATAATGTACAAATAAACTTGAAATGCACTTTTTAATATTTCTAAAATGTTCTTTAGAACATGCAGTTTTGGCATCTGATATCTGTTTCTTTGGTTTATTTAATTTAGTAGATAATACAGTAAAAACATTTTTAAGAGAGCCTTACGTTCAGCCCAGATTGGTAGTAATAGACTAGGTCATATTTATCTTATATACAGACTTTTCCCAAGGGTATAGTCATTGTTAGAGACAAGTCATGTGTAGCAGTTGGCAAAATTTCACTGCCTTAACCTTCACCTCTGAGGTTATACAAATCTACAGCATGAGACTGCGGAGGAAATGCAAATTATCAGTGTTCTACCAATAAATGTGCTATATAAAGACAAGTACACTAAAGCTCCCTGCAGAATGTTTACATGATCCAACCATTAACAGTCAGTTTATGGAACAATAATATGTTTTTAGACCGTACCCAAGATCTCTCTGGGGAGCCTTGCTGAGCACTGTCAGAGATAAATAGTTTGTATAGTGGAGAAAGTGATAAAACTGTTTTGTGTCTTGAGGTTTATGAGGGAAGGTGCTTAAAGATGGCAGCTCCACTGGTCAAGAATAGACTTTATTTGTAATCAATAAGTCGTGCCAATGCATTTCAGGGGCTTCAGGCATCCCCCTTCAAAAATGGCTAGAATAAATGCGGATTAAAGTTTAGACTGGGCTGAGGGATCAGTGAAACCAATACAGTCATGTGAAAAAAAAGCACACCCCATGGAAATTGGTGACTTTTTCCATATACTTGAAGAGGCAAACATAAGATCTCCAACATGTAGACCCAAGTTTTCCTATAATTTTGGTCACTTCCAATAATTCTGAAAGTGTTTCTACATTTATCTTTTATGTCATATGTAATGTGTTCATAAATATGTCATAATTTGTTATATACTATAAGAAAAAAAGGGTAATTGTGTAATTGAATATATCTAAGGATTTCCTGTGGATGTCACTAAAGTTCTTTAGACATTTTTTCATTTAAAAAAAGTAGTACACCCTTGGCCTCAGAAGTTAATTTTGTCCTCTTTAGTGGAAATTATTTTGACATTGGCAGTTACATTTCTGACCACTCTTTCATGCAAAATTCTTTCAGTTGCAAGATGTATGTGAATTCTCTTGCATTAACTTTCAATGGAACAACATTTCAATGGGTTTCAAATTAAGCCTTTGACTAGGCCAGTTCAAAAACCCTAATTTCTTCTCCCCAAGCTGTTCTTTGGTGGATTTGCTATTTTGTTTTGGATCATTAGCATTTTGAAAGATCAATTCTGCTCCACTTTTGGACAGATGACCTTGCATTTTTATCAAATACACTTTGATGTGATGCAGCATTTGTAGTTGACTCAATGACTACAAGCTGTCAAGGTCCCGAAGCAGCAAAGCAACCCCAAACCATAAGATTTCCATAACCATGCTTCACATTTGGTAAGATGTTCATCTCCTGAAATGTTGTCCCAGGTTTGCAGTACTATTTGTCTACTATTACTGACGTCAAACAACTGTATCTTTGATTCATACAAGAGTTGTATACAGATCCAGCCATAACATCTTGGGATTCAAGGAGATTTATTTTAACATCAAACAGTCATCTTTTGGGCTCATTTTACTGGGTCAGCCAGTCCTGGACATATTAGTATTAATTCAAAATCTATGCCATATGTAGATTATTTTCCTTACAGTGCAAAGACTGATTCCAAAATTGTTGGTGAACGTTCTTTCTGAATTCCTTAGAGAGATCTTTTGATCTTGGCATGATGACACTGCACTTGTCAATAGCAAAGGGAACAACAGACTTCTGAGATATCTGAGGTTTAAAAAAGGCATGTTCCACCTGAATGCCTATTATATGCCACCTGTATGCCTAGATATTCTGATCATTAGCACCTAAATTGGAATACCTGATTCTTTTTTAATGGATATAAAGTGGTGGTAAATATATATGTGTGTACTTTATTTTGCCACATGACAATTCTGCATTTTCTTTAATCTAGACTATCAGAATGAATATGCTAAGCCACTGGTATGAGTCATTTTTTCAAGTATATCTGTAGAAACTGGTTGCATGAAGATTTAAATAATCATCATTACATTTTTTAATTGTTATTCAGCTCCCCATGGGATAAAGTGCATGTAGCACCCATTCCCTTTCAAGTCTGTGTCCCTTGTTAGATGGAGGTAGATCACACTGCTTAGAAAAGCAGTGTGATCTCCCTCCATCTAGCAACCCCACTAGAAAGCAGACAAATTTGTGATTGACAATTGGTCTTTGGCAGCAGGGGCCACTCTGGAGACCAGTGCTGACATTAAAAAAAAACAATCACATTGCCTGCGTCACTATTTGTCTATCAGCAACTGCTATTACGTTTACAAAGCCCAGCTGATGGATCACACAGTGGTGCAAAGCTGAGGGATCTTTCCGTTTTATAAATAAGTGATCAGTTCTAATGGGTCAGTTTATTGACTGCACTGGTCCAACATTGCTCATTTATTCATAAAAAAAGAAAGGTCAGACATTGCTGTAGCATTGTGGGATCTATCGACTGGACTGTGTAGGTGTAAAAGCAGCCACTGATAGACACACAGAGCTGCAACTCTGAATGAACTGTCACTATTATAAATGAACGATTAACACTGCACTTTGATTCAACCTCCTCTATAAGCCAGAACACAGGGAAAACTGGGAACATTTGGCCTGAAGTACAAACACCAGCAACTAACCTTTTCATTGTAGGTAAAGATTTTTGTGGGTTAAAGAAAGCATACCAGGCAAAGTGTGCTAATTTTTTTCGTGGATTGGAGAGCAAAGGGAAAGGTGGGCATTACTAAAGAACATGCTATTTTGTCAGACACCTTCACATGTTACAGCTTCCTTTGTGGCTAACAGCATTCAGTCACATGCCATCTCAGAGCCGCAAAGGAAATTGGTGCTTATTATTATGGGGGGGGGGGGGTAAATGCTCCCCTGCCCCCAGACCCACTCCTTCCCTTCTGAACATGCACAGCTGAAGAAATATCCCAAATGGGACACGAATAGCAAGAAGGTAGTCAGAGGTCCTGTTCCTTTCCCACTCTTATCAAATCTCGAAGAAAAAGTCTTGGTTGGAGTTCTTCTTTAATATAGTTAGAATGCCCCTGTTACCAGCCAGTACTTGAATAGTATTTCTTAAAGTATACCTGTAATCTTTATTAAGAGGACGTGTTGCAGAGCAGGCAAGTAGGGAAAATAGTTACTGCAGTTATGAAGCTCATTCTTAAAAATACAGGCTCACTAGACATGTGCAGTTTGTTCTGAATAAAAATTCGGATGAAATTTTCATTGTTCAGAGATTCACATCCAATTCAAAAGCAAATTTGAAATATAAACATTTGGGGTTAATTTACTAGAACTGGAAAGTACTAAATCTAGTGCAGCTGTGCATGGTAGCCAAATAGCTTCTAAAATCAGCTTGTTCAGTTACGCTTTGGCAATAAAACCTCTACACTGTTTCTATTAAGAGCTGCACCAGATTTTGCACTCGCCAAGGCCTGAAGAAGGAGCATGCATGCTCCGAACACGCATCAATCAGCCTGCTGGCCCTCTGCCTTCCGCCTCTGGTGACATCATAGCTGTCCGCCTTGGATCTCCCAGCGTGCTTGGAGTCCTGGAAACCGCCAGTGCGACCAAGCAATCCGTGAGTCAGGACATACACAGCACCATTCCTTTGACAGGACCCGGAGTGGATTTTGGACAAAGAGTCTGTTTCTTATCCCATGCGAGCCATCACATTTTCTTTTGTGAGTGTTTTTGACCATTAAAGTATTATCTACTTACTATGCTCAGATCAGCGCTGCTGTGTTTCCCCATTCCTTTTTCTTACAGAGAAGCTTCACTCTGACAGCCTGCAGCTATCTGAAACAGCCTTTTGTACTTTTTATCTTACATATGGACATTTATGGACTTTTGGGACTATCTTCCTTTCATAGCGCATATTAACATCTATGCCCCTTCCCACTGATCCTTTTAGCGCCACTGAACCCCATTCAAGAAGCTTGAGTAAACTGCATTGTAAGATGGATGAGACAGATTTTATCCTGAAATAAACATTAGAGTGTATTATTTCAGAGACAACAGATGCACATATTGTAGAGCATCTGAACACTATGTAAGCAGCTTCTTTAGGCCACAATGGAAGGGGGAGAGACAAGGCAGGTATTATCCTTAATTAAAAATTAGAGCATAGTATATCATAGACAATAATTTCACATATATTCAAGTGGCTAGGTACCTTGGTTAGTCCACAATGTGCGATGGAGAGACAAGTCGGGTTTCATCTTTAATTAAAAATGAAAGCTTATTATTTCATAGACAATATTTACAAATATTGTATAGCTACTGGACAGTATATAAGCAGCATGAATAAGAAACAATGTATGGTAGTGGGGGAGACAATACAGTTTTTATCCTGAAATATAGTTAGAGTGCATTATTTCAAAATTGTATTACAACAGCCACACATATTATGAGTGGTATGTAAGAACTTTGGTTAGACTTCAATATAAGAGAGAGATAAGGCAGTTTTTATCTTGCAATAAAATTAATAGTGTATTATCTGAGAAGACAATAGCTATAAATATTGTACAGTTGCTGGAGAGTATGTAATTAGCCTAATTAAGCCAAAATGTAATAGGAAGAAATGAGACAGTTTTTAGCCTGAAATAAAAAAAAAGTGTATGAATTCAGAGACAATAGAGGCAAGTATTGTACAGTCACCGGACAGTATGTAAACAGCTTTTTTAGGCAAAAATATATTCAGGAGAGACAAAGCAGGTTTTATTTTGAAAGACATGTTAGAAGTTATTATTTCAGAGGGAAAATAGCCACAAATACTTTTGAATGCTGGAGCACAGGAATAAGCTGCAAACTTTAAGGTGCAATCTGGGTTTAACCTGCATCAAACATTACAAATTATGCAGCCAAGGCCCAGCTGCCAAAACATTATGTGTGGCACATTTACAGATCCTAAACACAGGAATAATCTGAAAATTTGGAGATGCAACATAAGATTTGCCCTGCCTCAAATGCTAGAAATTTTGCAGCTAAGACACAGCTGTGGAAACATATGTGGCACTTTTACAGTACTAGAGCATTGGCGTAGGCCAGGAGACCTGGCAGGAGCTGGAAATGGTGGCAGCAGCAAGCCAAGAGAAGTGACGGGAACTAGCAATGATGACAGGCTAGGGGAGGTGCCAGGAGATGGTAATGGTGGCAAGCCAGTTAAGGTGGCAAGAACTGGTAATGGTGCAGGCCAGCAGAAATAGAAAAACCGGGTACTTGTGGCAGGCCAACAGAGGTGGAAGAAGCCAGTTATGGGGGGGCAAGCCAGGTGGCAGGAGCTAGTAAAGGGGGCAGGAGCTGGTAATGGTGGCAGTTCAGTGGAGATGGCCAAAGCTTGCAATGTTGGCAGGCCAGCAGAGGTGGAAGGAGCTTGTAATGATTGAAGGCTGGCAGAGGGTCAGAGGCAGGTAATGGTGGCAGCAACAGGCCAGAAAAGATGACAGAAGCTAGTAATGGTGGCGGACCAGCAAACTGACATGGGTATGTAATGGTGGCAGGTTAGCAGAAGTGGCAGGAGCTGGTAATGGGTAAAGGAACCATTTTCTTAGGGGCCGGCTGACAAAGAAAATTTTCTTAGCAGCATGAGCTGCATTGTTTATCAAGAACTAGTTAATTTTATCGAAAGTCAGCCATATCACAGGGTCAGGGGACAACTACAGTCAGGTCCATAAATATTGGGACATCGACACAATTCTTACATTTTTGGCTCTATACACCACCACAATGGATTTGAAATGAAACGAACAAGATGTGCTTTAACTGCAGACTGTCAGCTTTAATTTGAGGGTATTTACATCCAAATCAGGTGAACGGTGTAGGAATTACAACAGTTTGCATATGTGCCTCCCACTTGTTAAGGGGCCAAAAGTAATGGGACAATTGGCTTCTCAGCTGTTCCATGGCCAGGTGTGTGTTATTCCCTCATTATAACAATTATGATGAGCAGATAAAAGGTACAGAGCTCATTTCAAGTATGCTATTTGCATTTGGAATCTGTTGCTCTCAACTCTCAAGATGAGATCCAAAGAGCTGTCACTATCAGTGAAGCAAGCCATCATTAGGCTGAAAAAACAAAACAAACCCATCAGAGAGATAGCAAAAACATTAGGCCAAAACAACTGTTTAGAACATTCTTAAAAAGAAGGAACGCACCGGTGAGCTCAGCAACACCAAAAGACCCGGAAGACCACGGAAAACAACTGTGGTGGATGACCGAAGAATTCTTTCCCTGGTAAAGAAAAGACCCTTCACAACAGTTGGCCAGATCAAGAACACTCTCCAAGAGGTAGGTGTATGTGTGTCAAAGTCAACAATCAAGAGAAGACTTCACCAGAGTGAATACAGAGGGTTCACCACAACATGTAAACCATTGCTGAGCCTCAAAAACAGGAAGGCCAGATTAGAGTTTGCCAAACGACATCTAAAAAAGCCTTCACAGTTCTGGAACAACATCCAATGGACAGATGAGACCAAGATCAACTTGTACCAGAGTGATGGGAAGAGAAGAGTATGGAGAAGGAAAGGAACTGCTCATGATCGTAAGCATACCACCTCATCAGTGAAGCATGGTGGTGGTAGTGTCATGGCGTGAGCATGTATGGCTGCCAATGGAACTGGTTCTCTTGTATTTATTGATGATGTGACTGCTGACAAAAGCAGCACGATGAATTCTGAAGTGTTTCGGGCAATATTATCTGCTCATATTCAGCCAAATGCTTCAGAACTCATTGGACGCCGCTTCACAGTGCAGATGGACAATGACCCAAAGCATACTGCAAAAGCAACCAAAGAGTTTTTTAAGGGAAAGAACTGGAATGTTATGCAATGGCCAAGTCAATCACCTGACCTGAATCTGATTGACCATGCATTTCACTTGCTGAAGACAAAACTGAAGGGAAAATGCCCCAAGAACAAGCAGGCACTGAAGACAGTTGCAGTAGAGGCCTGGCAGAGCATCACCAGGGATGAAACCCAGCGTTTGGTGATGTCTTTGCGTCCCAGACTTCAGGCTGTAATTGACTGCAAAGGATTTGCAACCAAGTATTAAAAAGTGAAAGTTTGATTTATGATTATTATTCTGTCCCATTACGTTTGGTCCCTTAAGAAGTGGGTGGCACATATGCAAACTGTTGTAATTCCTACACCGTTCACCTGATTTGTTTCATTTCAAATCCATTGTGGTGGTGTATAGAGCCAAAAATGTTAGAATTGTGTTGATGTTCCAATATTTATGGACCTGACCTGTCTCTCTAAAACAAAACTGCCTGCTGTGCTGAAGGCCCTCTCATACAGCAAACTGACCACATAGCAATTCAAAAGCTCCAGCACATACTGTGTAGGTTTTCCCCAAACTCCTTATCACTGGCAATCATGATGTCCCTTCCCTCTACATTCCTGCCCTTCTTTTTCTGAGCATCAGATAACAGAAATCCTTGTACATCCCTCTACAGCATGTGTGTGATAATGTATTAAACTAATTCCACTAAATCCTCTCTGTCAGGAGAGGAAAAGCAGAAGAGAAAGAGGATAAAGATAAGGGCACATTTACAGCAGAAGTAGAAAAGTGGCTGCTCTACACCTGAGAGGAGGAAAAAGAGAAAGGCTTTGTGAGCCACTCAGTAGAGATGAGCGAAGAAATGAAAAATTCGATTCGACTGATTCGGCGAATTCGTGGACAATATTCGATTCGAGTCGAATAAATTCGCTGTGAATTTAACTTAAAAAAGGGTGTTTCTAGGCTTCAGAGAGACTTAATATTAGTGCAGAACACTGTACCTTTAATTTAAATGCCCTTGGAGTCTGCTGGGGAAGAGAAATAATACTGTCAGTCAGTATGACATGCAGATGAGTGCCGTCGATCTTAGAATCACCGCACACTTCACTCATTTGGGCAGTCACGGGGCCAAAACCAGAGTGTGGAGCCACAGTGTGGCGGTGGAGGCAGCAGCAATGGGAGGCCATACAGCACCCTATGACAAAAATGGAAACCACCAGCAGTGTGAGGAGACCTGAAAGTGGCACATGGCAGAGTGTGGCGATAGAGACAGCAGCAATGGGAGGCCGTACAGGGACCCATGACACACTCTGGACCTGGCAGCAGCATGAGGAGGCGGTACAGGGGCCCATGACAGATTACGGGCCTGGCAGCAGCATGAGGAGTCGGTACAGGGGCCCATGGCAGATTACGGGCCTGGCAGCAGCAATGGGAGGCCGTACAGGGACCCATGACACACTCTGGACCTGGCAGCAGCATGGGGAGGCGGTACAGGGGCCCATGACAGATTACGGGCCTGGCAGCAGCATGAGGAGTCGGTACGGGGGCCCATGACACACTCTGGACCTGGCAGCAGCATGAGGAGGCGGTACAGGGGCGCATGACAGATTACGAGCCTGGCAGCAGCAACTTGGACAGGAGGACGTTCAGCTTCTGCACCGTCGGGTGCGTGCTCGCAAACTGTTGTCTCTTGGAAACGGATTCCAAGAAAGACTGCTGACGGAATCCGTGAAGAGGAGTAGCAGGAGAAGGAGCATCTGAACGAGCGGAATATGCCAACAAGCGACAACAGTGGCCCATGACAGATTACGGGCCTGGCAGCAGCATGAGGAGTCGGTACGGGGGCCCATGGCAGATTACGGGCCTGGCAGCAGCTATGGGAGGCCCGTAATCTGCCAGCACCCTATGACAAAAAATGGAACCCACCAGCAGTGTGAGGAGACCTGAAAGTGGCACATGGCAGAGTGTGGCGATGGAGACAGCAGCAATGGGAGGCCGTACAGGGACCCATGAGAGACTCTGGACCTGGCAGCAGCATGAGGAGGCGGTATAGGGGCCCATGGCAGATTAGGGGCCTGGCAGCAGCTATGGGAGGCCCGTAATCTGCCAGCACCCTATGACAAAAAATGGAACACACCAGCAGTGTGAGGAGACCTGAAAGTGGCACATGGCAGAGTGTGGCGATGGAGGCAGCAGCAATGGGAGGCCGTACAGGGACCCATGAGAGACTCTGGACTTGGCAGCAGCATGAGGAGGCGGTATAGGGGCCTATGGCAGATTAGGGGCCTGGCAGCAGCTATGGGAGGCCCGTAATCTGCCAGCACCCTATGACAAAAAATGGAACACACCAGCAGTGTGAGGAGACCTGAAAGTGGCACATGTTTGGGGCATGATTCATGGCGGATTTAGTCAGTTGTGTCAGGAACTGGTGGTTTGAAATCCAGACTAATCCACGCCTGATTCATTTTCACAAACGTGAGTCTCTCCACACTTTGGGTGGACAGTCGTGTCCTCCGCGGAGTTGCAATACCTCCTGCCGCACTAAACACGCGCTCCGATGCCACGCTACTGGCCGGGCATGACAGCCTTTCAAGGGCAAATTCAGCTAGTTGGGGCCAAAGGTCAAGTTTCGTTGCCCAGTAGTCAAGGGGATTGTCTACCTCGGTTGGCAGGGTGCTGTCCAAGTAGGCCTAAGCCTGTTGTTTGAGGTCCTGCTCCAGGTCCACCTGATGCTGCTGCTGCTGCTGCGGCTGGTTAGTAGTTTCCTCACTGCGCTGGTGAAGAAAGCTACTCATCATCGACTGCAGACTGAGGCAGCCGCTGCTGGTGGAGCTGCCACTGCTCCTACCACCCCACCCCTCCCCTGCTGCCATGGCAGCGGAACACGAGCGCACAGGGCCCACAGTGTCTGAGGATGGACGTTGGCGCAGACAGGCAGAGACCAGCTGACTACATAGGTGTTTTTTATAGTACGTTATTTTGGCCTCCCTCTCAGCAGGTGTGAAAAAGGCCACCATTTTTGAACGGTAGCGAGGGTCCAACAAGGTGGACAGCCAAAAGTCATCCCTCTGTCTGATGGTTATTATTCGGCTGTCGCTACGCAAGCAACCGAGCATGCTATGGGCCATTTGTGCCAAGGAATGCGAGGGACTCCCTGCCTCCATCTCCACAGCATACTGCCACGGTGCGTCTAGGTCCTCTGTCTCCTCTTCCTCCTCCTCTACCAGATGCTCCTGCTCCTCCACTCCTGTCCGCTGAGTGGAAAAACCACCCATTTCACTCAATAATTCCTGAGCACCAATGTCCTCCTCTACCTCCTCCTCTTCTTCCAGTCCTGCCCCCACAGGGGCCATGTGGCGTTGAGATCTGTGCGCCACGTCTACCGCACCCTGACCAGCCATTGTTAACAGCATTTGTTCCAGGACGTGCAACAGAGGAATGACGTCGTTCATCCCATAGTCCTGCCGACTCACGAATAGCGTGGCCTCCTCAAAGGGCCTGAGCAAGCGCAGGTGTCACGCATGAGCTGCCAATGGCTGACATCTAAGTTACACAGGGAGTACCTTTATCTGCTTTTAACATCAGGAAATCTGTGATGGCCTTTTGCTGTTCGTAAAGGCGGTCTAACATATGTAGGGTTGAATTCCACCTTGTTGCAACGTCACAGCATGAGGAGTCGGTATAGGGGCCCATGGCAGATTAGGGGCCTGGCAGCAGTTATGGGAGGCCCATAATCTGCCAGCACCCTATGACAAAAAATGGAACACACCAGCAGTGTGAGGAGACCTGAAAGTGGCACATGGCAGAGTGTGGCGATGGAGACAGCAGCAATGGGAGGCCGTACAGGGACCATGACAGACTCTGGACTTGGCAGCAGCATGAGGAGGCGGTATATAGGGGCCCATGGCAGATTAGGGGCCTGGCAGCAGCTATGTGAGGCCCGTAATCTGCCTGCACCCTATGTCAAAAAATTTAACACACCAGCAGTGTGAAGAGACCTGAAAGTGGCACATGGCAGCAGAGTGTGGCGATGGAGACAGCAGCAATGGGAGGCCGTACAGGGACCATGACAGACTCTGGACTTGGCAGCAGCATGAGGAGGCGGTATATAGGGGCCCATGGCAGATTAGGGGCCTGGCAGCAGCTATGGGAGGCCCGTAATCTGCCAGCACCCTATGTCAAAAAATTCTACACACCAGCAGTGTGTGAGGAGACCTGAAAGTGGCACATGGCAGAGTGTGGCGATGGAGACAGCAGCAATGGGAGGCCGTACAGGGACCCATGACAGACTCTGGACTTGGCAGCAGCATGAGGAGGCGGTATATAGGGGCCCATGGCAGATTAGGGGCCTGGCAGCAGCTATGGGAGGCCCGTAATCTGCCAGCACCCTATGTCAAAAAATTCAACACACCAGCAGTGTGTGAGGAGACCTGAAAGTGGCACATGGCAGAGTGTGGCGATGGAGAAAGCAGCAATGGGAGGCCGTACAGGGACCCATGAGAGACTCTGGACCTGGCAGCAGCATGAGGAGGCGGTATATAGGGGCCTATGGCAGATTAGGGGCCTGGCAGCAGCTATGTGAGGCCCGTAATCTGCCTGCACCCTATGTCAAAAAATTAAACACACCAGCAGTGTGAAGAGACCTGAAAGTGGCACATGGCAGAGTGTGGCGATGGAGACAGCAGCAATGGGAGGCCGTACAGGGACCATGACAGACTCTGGACTTGGCAGCAGCATGAGGAGGCGGTATATAGGGGCCCATGGCAGATTAGGGGCCTGGCAGCAGCTATGTGAGGCCCGTAATCTGCCTGCACCCTATGTCAAAAAATTTAACACACCAGCAGTGTGAAGAGACCTGAAAGTGGCACATGGCAGCAGAGTGTGGCGATGGAGACAGCAGCAATGGGAGGCCGTACAGGGACCCATGAGAGACTCTGGACTTGGCAGCAGCATGAGGAGGCGGTATATAGGGGCCCATGGCAGATTAGGGGCCTGGCAGCAGCTATGTGAGGCCCGTAATCTGCCTGCACCCTATGTCAAAAAATTTAACACACCAGCAGTGTGAAGAGACCTGAAAGTGGCACATGGCAGCAGAGTGTGGCGATGGAGACAGCAGCAATGGGAGGCCGTACAGGGACCCATGAGAGACTCTAGACTTGGCAGCAGCATGAGGAGGCGGTATATAGGGGCCCATGGCAGATTAGGGGCCTGGCAGCAGCTATGTGAGGCCCGTAATCTGCCTGCACCCTATGTCAAAAAATTAAACACACCAGCAGTGTGAAGAGACCTGAAAGTGGCACATGGCAGCAGAGTGTGGCGATGGAGACAGCAGCAATGGGAGGCCGTACAGGGACCATGACAGACTCTGGACTTGGCAGCAGCATGAGGAGGCGGTATATAGGGGCCCATGGCAGATTAGGGGCCTGGCAGCAGCTATGTGAGGCCCGTAATCTGCCTGCACCCTATGTCAAAAAATTTAACACACCAGCAGTGTGAAGAGACCTGAAAGTGGCACATGGCAGCAGAGTGTGGCGATGGAGACAGCAGCAATGGGAGGCCGTACAGGGACCATGACAGACTCTGGACTTGGCAGCAGCATGAGGAGGCGGTATATAGGGGCCCATGGCAGATTAGGGGCCTGGCAGCAGCTATGTGAGGCCCGTAATCTGCCTGCACCCTATGTCAAAAAATTTAACACACCAGCAGTGTGAAGAGACCTGAAAGTGGCACATGGCAGCAGAGTGTGGCGATGGAGACAGCAGCAATGGGAGGCCGTACAGGGACCCATGAGAGACTCTAGACTTGGCAGCAGCATGAGGAGGCGGTATATAGGGGCCCATGGCAGATTAGGGGCCTGGCAGCAGCTATGTGAGGCCCGTAATCTGCCTGCACCCTATGTCAAAAAATTAAACACACCAGCAGTGTGAAGAGACCTGAAAGTGGCACATGGCAGCAGAGTGTGGCGATGGAGACAGCAGCAATGGGAGGCCGTACAGGGACCATGACAGACTCTGGACTTGGCAGCAGCATGAGGAGGCGGTATATAGGGGCCCATGGCAGATTAGGGGCCTGGCAGCAGCTATGTGAGGCCCGTAATCTGCCTGCACCCTATGTCAAAAAATTTAACACACCAGCAGTGTGAAGAGACCTGAAAGTGGCACATGGCAGCAGAGTGTGGCGATGGAGACAGCAGCAATGGGAGGCCGTACAGGGACCCATGAGAGACTCTGGACTTGGCAGCAGCATGAGGAGGCGGTATATAGGGGCCCATGGCAGATTAGGGGCCTGGCAGCAGCTATGTGAGGCCCGTAATCTGCCTGCACCCTATGTCAAAAAATTAAACACACCAGCAGTGTGAAGAGACCTGAAAGTGGCACATGGCAGCAGAGTGTGGCGATGGAGACAGCAGCAATGGGAGGCCGTACAGGGACCATGACAGACTCTGGACTTGGCAGCAGCATGAGGAGGCGGTATATAGGGGCCCATGGCAGATTAGGGGCCTGGCAGCAGCTATGTGAGGCCCGTAATCTGCCTGCACCCTATGTCAAAAAATTTAACACACCAGCAGTGTGAAGAGACCTGAAAGTGGCACATGGCAGCAGAGTGTGGCGATGGAGACAGCAGCAATGGGAGGCCGTACAGGGACCCATGAGAGACTCTAGACTTGGCAGCAGCATGAGGAGGCGGTATATAGGGGCCCATGGCAGATTAGGGGCCTGGCAGCAGCTATGTGAGGCCCGTAATCTGCCTGCACCCTATGTCAAAAAATTAAACACACCAGCAGTGTGAAGAGACCTGAAAGTGGCACATGGCAGCAGAGTGTGGCGATGGAGACAGCAGCAATGGGAGGCCGTACAGGGACCATGACAGACTCTGGACTTGGCAGCAGCATGAGGAGGCGGTATATAGGGGCCCATGGCAGATTAGGGGCCTGGCAGCAGCTATGTGAGGCCCGTAATCTGCCTGCACCCTATGTCAAAAAATTTAACACACCAGCAGTGTGAAGAGACCTGAAAGTGGCACATGGCAGCAGAGTGTGGCGATGGAGACAGCAGCAATGGGAGGCCGTACAGGGACCATGACAGACTCTGGACTTGGCAGCAGCATGAGGAGGCGGTATATAGGGGCCCATGGCAGATTAGGGGCCTGGCAGCAGCTATGTGAGGCCCGTAATCTGCCTGCACCCTATGTCAAAAAATTTAACACACCAGCAGTGTGAAGAGACCTGAAAGTGGCACATGGCAGCAGAGTGTGGCGATGGAGACAGCAGCAATGGGAGGCCGTACAGGGACCCATGAGAGACTCTAGACTTGGCAGCAGCATGAGGAGGCGGTATATAGGGGCCCATGGCAGATTAGGGGCCTGGCAGCAGCTATGTGAGGCCCGTAATCTGCCTGCACCCTATGTCAAAAAATTAAACACACCAGCAGTGTGAAGAGACCTGAAAGTGGCACATGGCAGCAGAGTGTGGCGATGGAGACAGCAGCAATGGGAGGCCGTACAGGGACCATGACAGACTCTGGACTTGGCAGCAGCATGAGGAGGCGGTATATAGGGGCCCATGGCAGATTAGGGGCCTGGCAGCAGCTATGTGAGGCCCGTAATCTGCCTGCACCCTATGTCAAAAAATTTAACACACCAGCAGTGTGAAGAGACCTGAAAGTGGCACATGGCAGCAGAGTGTGGCGATGGAGACAGCAGCAATGGGAGGCCGTACAGGGACCCATGAGAGACTCTGGACTTGGCAGCAGCATGAGGAGGCGGTATATAGGGGCCCATGGCAGATTAGGGGCCTGGCAGCAGCTATGTGAGGCCCGTAATCTGCCTGCACCCTATGTCAAAAAATTAAACACACCAGCAGTGTGAAGAGACCTGAAAGTGGCACATGGCAGCAGAGTGTGGCGATGGAGACAGCAGCAATGGGAGGCCGTACAGGGACCATGACAGACTCTGGACTTGGCAGCAGCATGAGGAGGCGGTATATAGGGGCCCATGGCAGATTAGGGGCCTGGCAGCAGCTATGTGAGGCCCGTAATCTGCCTGCACCCTATGTCAAAAAATTTAACACACCAGCAGTGTGAAGAGACCTGAAAGTGGCACATGGCAGCAGAGTGTGGCGATGGAGACAGCAGCAATGGGAGGCCGTACAGGGACCCATGAGAGACTCTGGACTTGGCAGCAGCATGAGGAGGCGGTATATAGGGGCCCATGGCAGATTAGGGGCCTGGCAGCAGCTATGTGAGGCCCGTAATCTGCCTGCACCCTATGTCAAAAAATTTAACACACCAGCAGTGTGAAGAGACCTGAAAGTGGCACATGGCAGCAGAGTGTGGCGATGGAGACAGCAGCAATGGGAGGCCGTACAGGGACCCATGAGAGACTCTGGACCTGGCAGCAGCAGGAGGAGGTGGTATATAGGGGCCTATGGCAGATTAGGGGCCTGGCAGCAGCTATAGGAGGCCCGTAATCTGCCAGCACCCTATGTCAAAAAATTCAACACACCAGCAGTGTGAGGAGACCTGAAAGTGGCACATGTTTGAGGCATGATTCATGGCGGATTTAGTCAGTTGTGTCAGGAACTGGTGGTTTGAAATCCAGACTAATCCACGCCTGATTCATTTTCACAAACGTGAGTCTCTCCACACTTTGGGTGGACAGTCGTGTCCTCCGCGGAGTTACAATACCTCCTGCCGCACTAAACACGCGCTCCGATGCCACGCTACTGGCCGGGCATGACAGCCTTTCAAGGGCAAATTCAGCTAGTTGGGGCCAAAGGTCAAGTTTCGTTGCCCAGTAGTCAAGGGGATTGTCTACCTCGGTTGGCAGGGTGCTGTCCAAGTAGGCCCAAGCCTGTTGTTTGAGCTCCTGCTCCAGGTCCACCTGATGCTGCTGCTGCTGCTGCGGCTGGTTAGTAGTTTCCTCACTGCGCTGGTGAAGAAAGCTACTCATCATCGACTGCAGACTGAGGCAGCCGCTGCTGGTGGAGCTGCCACTGCTCCTACCACCCCACCCCTCCCCTGCTGCCATGCCAGCGGAACGCGAGCGCACAGGGCCCACAGTGTCTGAGGATGGACGATGGCGCACAAAGGCAGAGACCAACTGACTACATAGGTGGTTTTTATAGTACGTAATTTTGGCCTCCCTCTCAGCAGGTGTGAAAAAGGCCACCATTTTGGACCGGTAGCGAGGGTCCAACAAGGTGGACAGCCAAAAGTCATCCCTCTGTCTGATGGTTATTATTCGGCTGTCGCTACGCAAGCAACCGAGCATGCTATGGGCCATTTGTGCCAAGGAATGCGAGGGACTCCCTGCCTCCATCTCCACAGCATACTGCCACGGTGCGTCTGGGTCCTCTGTCTCCTCCTCCTCCTCCTCTACCAGATGCTCCTGCTCCTCCACTCCTGTCCGCTGAGTGGAAAAACCACCCATTTCACTCAATAATTCCTGAGCACAAATGTCCTCCTCTACCTCCTCCTCTTCTTCCTGTCCTGCCCCCACAGGGGTCATGTGGCGTTGAGATCTGTGCGCCACGTCTACCGCACCCTGACCAGCCATTGTTAACAGCATTTGTTCCAGGACGTGCAACAGAGGAATGACGTCGTTCATCCCATAGTCCTGCCGACTCACGAATAGCGTGGCCTCCTCAAAGGGCCTGAGCAAGCGGCAGGTGTCACGCATGAGCTGCCAATGGCTGACATCTAAGTTACACAGGGGAGTACCTTTATCCGCTTGTAACATCAGGAAATCGGTGATGGCCTTTCGCTGCTCGTAAAGGCGGTCTAACATGTGTAGGGTTGAATTCCACCTTGTTGCAACGTCGCAGATCAGGCGATGCTGTGGAATTCCGTTCTGCCGCTGCAGCTCAATGAGGGTGTTCTTTGCGGTGTAGGAATGGCTGAAATGCATGCACAGTTTACGTGACATTTTAAGGATGTCTTGCAGTGGGATGGTGGATTTTAGGAACCGCTTGACAACCAGATTGAACACGTGAGCCATGCATGGCGCATGGCACAACCTTCCTTGACGCAGAGCAGACACCATGTTCTTTCCGTTGTCAGTCAACATGGTTCCGATTTTTAGTTTGCGCGGAGACAGCCATCTGTCGATTTCTCTGTTCATTACACTCAGCAGTTCCTCCCCTGTGTGACTACGTTCGCCAAGGCATACCAGGTGCAGCACAGCGTGACACCGTTGCGCCCTGCACATGTGATATGCCGGTCGGGTAATGGGACTTGGCACGGGGGTGGCGGCTGAGGACACGGCGGAAAAAGAGGTGGTAGAGGCGGACATGCTTGCTGGACCAAGGACGTGCAAACGTGGAGGCAAAAGCGTCGTGACCTGTCCAAGTTGCTGGTGCGGCTGTGCCGGCACCACGTTCACCCAGTGGGCCGTAAATGACATGTACTGTCCCTGACCGTAGTTACAGCTCCACACGTCGGCGCTGCCGTGCACTTTGGCAGAGACCGACATGCTCAAAGACTGGCCCACCATCTCTTCTACATGTGAATGCAGGGCTGGCACTGCCTTTTGGGCAAAGAAATGACGGCTTGGCACTCTCCACCGCGGCGCGGCACAAGCCATCATTTCTCGGAAAGGTGCTGAGTCCACCAGTTGGAAAGGGAGGGACTGCAGCACCAGCAACTTGGACAGGAGGACGTTCAGCTTTTGCACCGTCGGGTGCGTGCTCGCAAACTGTTGTCTCTTGGATACGGATTCCAAGAAAGACTGTTGACGGAATCCGAGAAGAGGAGTAGCAGGAGAAGGAGCATCTGAACGAGCGGAAGATGCCAATGAGCGACAACTCCCCTCAGCAGAGGTGTTGGAGCCTTGACTGGCTGATAGAGGGCGATTGACGACGTCGGGTGACGGAGCAAGTAACGGAGCGGGTGATGGAGCGGGGGCTGGGGCAGGCAGAACCGCCGTATGTTTATCACGGTTTTCCCAGGCCACCGAATGGTGACGCTGCATATGCTGACGCAACGCTGTAGTCCCAACATGGGCCCCCTGGCCACGCTTGCATTTCTGGCCACATAGTCGACATACGGCTACGTTTACTTCCTCGGGCGGCTTGAGGAAAAATTGCCACACCACCGAGTAGGAAACTTTGCCCCCGCTACTCTTCACTGGCTGACTGCTACTTCCTCCGTGCGCACCGGCACCACTACTGGCCGTGGTGGTAGGCTGCAGTGGAGCTGGTGCTCTACTCCGTGGACGTTTGGCTCCACTGACACTGATGCGACCCTGCTGCTGTCTCCTGGGCAACCCACCGACTGTTTTGCTCGCTGCCAAGCTGCCACCCTCTTCTCCTGATGATGCGGAAGAAATTGCCTGATGACGACGAGGCTGCCAAGTGCGATCAACCTCCTCATCATCAAGTAGGGTCTCCGCCTCACTACTAGCCCCCTCGGCTGCGTCTGGGTCAGGAGACAGACCTGTCTCTAGACCGGCTACCGAGCCACTCTCCTCGCCAGTACTTGTTCGCTTGGCTGCTGAAAAGGCCGATGTCTCCCCCCGTTCCTGACCGCCCTCTGTTAGCTCTTCCTCACTGTACAGTGGGGCTGAGCCCACAGCATGCGATACTTCGCTTGGTGAGGGAACAGCAAAGGACAGGGGCAGGTAGAGGACACGTGATTTCAGTGGGCTTGGTCCCGGGCCATGCCAACTAACGGTTGTGTCTGACGTACCCACCGACCGTTGGCTGTAGGTGTCAGAGGTGACCTGGGAAGAGGAAGACGACCGAGCCAACCAATCAATGACGGCAGGGTTGTCGGTGGAGACACGACCGCTGGATGACACCGGGAGCACTGGCCTCTGGCTGCGAATACTGCTGCCTCGACCCCTTCCTCTGCTGCCACGTCTGCTCGCTCCTAAAACATTGCCTCCTCTGCCACTCCTCTGCATGTTGTCTGACATACTATTTAATTCAACGATTAGGTGTCCCTGAGTAACAATTCTCTGGCACTCAGTAACAATTCTGTCTGTCCCTGAGTATGAATTCTGTGGCCCTGAGTAACAATTCTGTGTCTGTGCGAGTAACAATTCTGTGTCTGTGCGAGTAACAATTCTGTGTCTGTGCAAGTAACAATTTTGTGTCTGTGCGAGTAACAATTCTCTGGCACTCAGTAACAATTCTGTCTGTCCCTGAGTAACAATTCTCTGGCACTCAGTAACAATTCTGTCTGTCCCTGAGTAACAATTCTCTGGCACTCAGTAACAATTCTGTCTGTCCCTGAGTATGAATTCTGTGGCCCTGAGTAACAATTCTGTGTCTGCGCGAGTAACAATTCTGTGTCTGTGCAAGTAACAATTTTGTGTCTGTGCGAGTAACAATTCTCTGGCACTCAGTAACAATTCTGTCTGTCCCTGAGTAACAATTCTCTGGCACTCAGTAACAATTCTGTCTGTCCCTGAGTAACAATTCTCTGGCACTCAGTAACAATTCTGTCTGTCCCTGAGTAACAATTCTCTGGCACTCAGTAACAATTCTGTCTGTCCCTGAGTAACAATTCTCTGGCGCTCAGTAACAATTCTGTCTGTCCCTGAGTATGAATTCTGTGGCCCTGAGTAACAATTCTGTGTCTGTGCGAGTAACAATTCTGTGTCTGTGCAAGTAACAATTTTGTGTCTGTGCGAGTAACAATTCTCTGGCACTCAGTAACAATTCTGTCTGTCCCTGAGTAACAATTCTCTGGCACTCAGTAACAATTCTGTCTGTCCCTGAGTAACAATTCTCTGGCACTCAGTAACAATTCTGTCTGTCCCTGAGTATGAATTCTGTGGCCCTGAGTAACAATTCTGTGTCTGCGCGAGTAACAATTCTGTGTCTGTGCAAGTAACAATTTTGTGTCTGTGCGAGTAACAATTCTCTGGCACTCAGTAACAATTCTGTCTGTCCCTGAGTAACAATTCTCTGGCACTCAGTAACAATTCTGTCTGTCCCTGAGTAACAATTCTCTGGCACTCAGTAACAATTCTGTCTGTCCCTGAGTATGAATTCTGTGGCCCTGAGTAACAATTCTGTGTCTGCGCGAGTAACAATTCTGTGTCTGTGCAAGTAACAATTTTGTGTCTGTGCGAGTAACAATTCTCTGGCACTCAGTAACAATTCTGTCTGTCCCTGAGTAACAATTCTCTGGCACTCAGTAACAATTCTGTCTGTCCCTGAGTAACAATTCTCTGGCACTCAGTAACAATTCTGTCTGTCCCTGAGTATGAATTCTGTGGCCCTGAGTAACAATTCTGTGTCTGTGCGAGTAACAATTCTGTGTCTGTGCAAGTAACAATTTTGTGTCTGTGCGAGTAACAATTCTCTGGCACTCAGTAACAATTCTGTCTGTCCCTGAGTAACAATTCTCTGGCACTCAGTAACAATTCTGTCTGTCCCTGAGTAACAATTCTCTGGCACTCAGTAACAATTCTGTCTGTCCCTGAGTAACAATTCTCTGGCACTCAGTAACAATTCTGTCTGTCCCTGAGTAACAATTCTCTGGCGCTCAGTAACAATTCTGTCTGTCCCTGAGTATGAATTCTGTGGCCCTGAGTAACAATTCTGTGTCTGTGCGAGTAACAATTCTGTGTCTGTGCAAGTAACAATTTTGTGTCTGTGCGAGTAACAATTCTCTGGCACTCAGTAACAATTCTGTCTGTCCCTGAGTAACAATTCTCTGGCACTCAGTAACAATTCTGTCTGTCCCTGAGTAACAATTCTCTGGCACTCAGTAACAATTCTGTCTGTCCCTGAGTATGAATTCTGTGGCCCTGAGTAACAATTCTGTGTCTGCGCGAGTAACAATTCTGTGTCTGTGCAAGTAACAATTTTGTGTCTGTGCGAGTAACAATTCTCTGGCACTCAGTAACAATTCTGTCTGTCCCTGAGTAACAATTCTCTGGCACTCAGTAACAATTCTGTCTGTCCCTGAGTAACAATTCTCTGGCACTCAGTAACAATTCTGTCTGTCCCTGAGTATGAATTCTGTGGCCCTGAGTAACAATTCTGTGTCTGTGCGAGTAACAATTCTGTGTCTGTGCAAGTAACAATTTTGTGTCTGTGCGAGTAACAATTCTCTGGCACTCAGTAACAATTCTGTCTGTCCCTGAGTAACAATTCTCTGGCACTCAGTAACAATTCTGTCTGTCCCTGAGTAACAATTCTCTGGCACTCAGTAACAATTCTGTCTGTCCCTGAGTAACAATTCTCTGGCACTCAGTAACAATTCTGTCTGTCCCTGAGTAACAATTCTCTGGCGCTCAGTAACAATTCTGTCTGTCCCTGAGTATGAATTCTGTGGCCCTGAGTAACAATTCTGTGTCTGTGCGAGTAACAATTCTGTGTCTGTGCAAGTAACAATTTTGTGTCTGTGCGAGTAACAATTCTCTGGCACTCAGTAACAATTCTGTCTGTCCCTGAGTAACAATTCTCTGGCACTCAGTAACAATTCTGTCTGTCCCTGAGTAACAATTCTCTGGCACTCAGTAACAATTCTGTCTGTCCCTGAGTATGAATTCTGTGGCCCTGAGTAACAATTCTGTGTCTGCGCGAGTAACAATTCTGTGTCTGTGCAAGTAACAATTTTGTGTCTGTGCGAGTAACAATTCTCTGGCACTCAGTAACAATTCTGTCTGTCCCTGAGTAACAATTCTCTGGCACTCAGTAACAATTCTGTCTGTCCCTGAGTAACAATTCTCTGGCACTCAGTAACAATTCTGTCTGTCCCTGAGTAACAATTCTCTGGCACTCAGTAACAATTCTGTCTGTCCCTGAGTAACAATTCTCTGGCACTCAGTAACAATTCTGTCTGTCCCTGAGTAACAATTCTCTGGCACTCAGTAACAATTCTGTCTGTCCCTGAGTAACAATTCTGTCTGTCCCTGAGAATGAATTCTGTGGCCCTGAGTAAGAATTCTCTGGCACTCAGTAACAATTCTGTCTGTCCCTGAGTAACAATTCTCTGGCACTCAGTAACAATTCTGTCTGTCCCTGAGTAAAAATTCTGTGGCCCTAATAACGTTTCTGTGGCCCTAAGTAACAATTCTCTGGCACTGAGTAACAATTCTGTCTGTCCCTGAGTATGAATTCTGTGGCCCTAACTAGCGTTTCTTTGTCCCTAAATAACGATTCTGTGGCCCTCATTAACAAGTCTGTGTCCCTGAGTAATGGTTCTCTGTCCCTAAGTAACTTCTCTCTGTCCCCAATTCTCGTTTCTGTGGCCCTAACTCTGTCCCTGTCCCTAGTACAGAGCGGTCTGCCTCTGTTCAATGACTGCAGGCAAATGAAGATTTCCAAAATGGCCGCTATATATACCTCGACCATTACACAGTGCTGGCTGGCTGGCTGCTGATTGGCTGATGCGATCACATGTCGTTGAGGAATGCATTATGGGGCAGCGCGCCTTGTCTGCGCGCCTTCCCCGACATCCCCGCTCCGTCGCCGCACATGTCAGCCGCCATTTTCGGAAAAATTTCGATTCGCGCGTCCGAATTAGGCTGTTTTTCGGATTCGGCACGAATCGAAATTTTTCCGATATTCGACTCGAATTCCACTTCGGATACTTCGATTCGCTCATCTCTACCACTCAGCTATCTCTTCCATGTTCTGTATACCAACCCATTGCCAAAATGAAAAGACAGATGTACCTTGCCTCTTGATTCTGTGTGTTGAAGGGGAGGCAATAGGCGGCTAATGGTGGACCTTGACTTGGTGGACTAAGACTGGGTCACATAAGGGGACTACCCCCAGGGTGGGTTCTTCTGGACTACACAGGCACTTGTACAGGGTCACTTTCAATACAATACTTTCTCACGTCCCTGTGTAAATGTACATCTTCCCACTGTAGGCTTGTAATTAGGTAGGCCATGCCATAGAAAGACCACATCCACCTGTCTAGAGTTTTCCGCTACTGATCCCAACAGCAGAATGGAACCTTGCCATGCATCTAGAGCAGGCTCCAATGTGCACTTGACTGTAACTCTTAAACTTCTGTACCTCTGTACAGGACAGGGTCCTCTGCAATGCAGTTCCACTCTGGTTGCTATGTAGTGCGGCGTAGAGAGTACCGACAAGATCTCCCTCGCGGCTAGAGGCAGTTCCACCTATAACAGGTACATGCTGTCCACAGGCTGCTTGTCAAACTTCTATTACACCAGGTAACCACTGACTTGCATTTCACTCTATGTTAACTCTTGTGGGGCTGTCTTCATACCCCAATGTATTACATGACCCAAACTTTAGACTGTAGGTGCCGGTTACTTGCCTTACACCACTTTGAGTAATTTCAGACCAGGCAGGAACAAAGTTTCAAAGCTTTACTATGTGCTGCCCTGGCATACCTGCAAAAAGTCCATCAGGTAGCCTCCCTGGCGGTATTCCTGAGTGTAGCTCGGGGTAAAGTTTCAGTACCACAAGCGGTAACCCCGAGCTACACTCGGGCTTACCATGCGGCGCTGCTCCGTGATCCCTCGGTCACTTACCTTGTCCTGATCTCCCACGATGTCCTTCCTGCAATGTCCATGGCAATGTAATCTGGTGGATGCCGGCATCTGTCATCTGGGTTCCATCCTCTGCGAGCGTCGGGACGTACGGAGGACGGAACGGTGGGAAATTTGAAAATGACAAAAAGTGACATTCACAAAAATCACTAAAATCACATAGTAAAACATTACTGTGCCAAACCATTTCACATACATTTTGTCCTGAGTGCTTTGTCCTGTGCCCTGCCTGCATTTTTACTGTTCTTATTGCCTGGAAACTGAGAAACGTCCATGGCGTCCAAAAAGCGTCCCTTTAGGTCAAAAGTGGTTTTAGACCAGCTAGAGAACAGCGATAGTAAATTAGAACTACTTGCAGAATTGAGTGATAATGATTCGTGGGGAAATTCGTCATCAGACACTGAAAACGATTTTGCTATGTTGCTCAGTGATGTGCGAACTTGGCGCTAAATTTCAAATTTCAGCGTTTTTGGTTTGATTATATTATTGAATTAAATTTATTATTATTGTATTATTATTTTTTATGATTATTTATTAAATTATAATTTATGATTTTGAGTTTCAAGTTTTATCATACCCGGGGTATTTACTAGACTCTTGTTCGGACAGATTTCAGTGAGTTATTCCTAAAAATTACAGGCCTACAATACAAAACGCCAAATTTCCATGCAAAATAATGGTACCGCTTTCAGCGCCAAAAATCTGAAATAATCATACCGCTAGGGAGGTTAAAAGGTCCTTCAGTGGCATTTCCCAGCAGTTGGTGCCTTCAGGGGCAAACCCCAGGTACAGAGGCAGAAGCAGGTGACATTCTTATACTATTCCCAGGTGAGGCTCCAGATCTTCTCTTTCTTCTTCTCCCCCTTGTCAGGTCTAGGTCTCCCCTGTAGCAAACTTGCTCATCAGAGTTGGACGTGGAGTTCCCCTTTTTTATTAGAAGTATTCCTTAATCCTTCATTCCCTACCCTCTCCCTTCCTGAGAGGCACAGTGACAGATGGTGTGGGCTGGTATGGGTCAACCACAGGTTAAGGCATCCTTAGTTCGGTGCCAAGCAGTCTGCGAAAGTGTAGCCTTCCTCACCTAAGTCATGATAAGGCCAGTGTTCCTCAGAGAATTGGGAAGCACTGACCCCAGAACTTGTGTAGGATCACACATCATAAAACAGATAAGGCAGCTTCTCCCAGGAATTGAAAGAGATTGTAACCTCACAAAACCTAACAGTTAAAGGTGACAGAATGAAATGAACATTCCTCAAGTCAGGTTTTTCCTCCTATGTTTCATGTCATGGATTATGACAGATGTTGTTTCTAATTCAGAGTTCCCCTGACTGACCCCTCCCGAAAACAGGGTATTGGCCAGTATTCAGAGCCATTCCCCCTGCAGGGGGACTTTAAAAGACAGGCTGGCAAGCCTAAAAATTAAGCAAAAGAGGTCTCCTAATTTTAACATCGTAACAGCAGGAGATCAAAGTCCCTCTGCAACTTGGATCTGCTTACCTTAAGGCTTAACATGGCAAGTAACTTAACCTTTTAACTTCTTCCTGTTGTCTCTTCGCTGTGATATGCTGTTTTTATATATAAATATATATATCTAGTTACATTTTCTTTGTAAACATTTTATTGCACCTGTTTGACTCTTTTAGTAATAAATATTTCTTTCTGAAAGTGTTAAACTGTTTCTAAGCGCTTACTTGCAATTTACAAATTCCTGCCTTTTGAAGAGACGCTACTGTGTTTGTTTAATCCTCTATCCAATCGGCCTGCAGTGACCATATTGGACAGGCGACTTTTCAACCATTATAGTGTATATTTGATAAAGAGAGTTTCCCCTTTCTCTGTACAAAAAGGGGTGGTGGCAGTGAAGGGTTAGTTGCGTAATTAACCCGACCCAGTAACCAGCGCATTCAGGCTGCCGGTGTGTCGATTGTGTTCCATTAGCTGGACAATCATTGTGCAGGGTGCAGCTGAGTGTGTCATTGTTACACACGTCACATCGCGGTTTTAGATCGGCCAGTCCTTTGGTCACAAGTTTGGTGAGAAGGTTTGGGGTCTGACGCCGCGGGCGTGACGCATTATTGTTGGTCGCGGACGTGCGATTGTCGCATGTTGAAGGTGGCGATCAGGTGACCGTGACATCCCCCCTCTCAGATTATGT